>NC_091827.1:33014100-33735350 GCF_038994185.2 Dermacentor albipictus
AGGATGAAAGATCCAGGGTGCTGAGATAGACACAGATCAGACTTATGAGACGATGAGGCCGTGGAGTGCGTGAGCGAGTGAGTGAGTGAGTGAGTGAGTGAGTGAGTGAGTGAGTGAGTGAGTGAGTGAGTGAGTGAGTGAGTGAGTGAGTGAGTGAGTGAGTGAGTGAGTGAGTGAGTGAGTGAGTGAGTGAGTGAGTGGGAACACAGCGACACTATTCTGCCACGGAGTAAACTATATATATACTAGCTGTGGAAGAAAATACATCAGGACGCGAGAAGCGGTTCGCGAAATAGAAGACTTGGAGGAGAAATGGGCGCCGATGTGCTATCAGTAAAAGCGCGAAAGGTGCAAGGCGAAATAAAAGTACGAAACGGCGCGTACAAGGGAGATGGACACGGACGAGGAAGAAAGGGAATCTAATATAAGGAAAGGAAACTGCCAGAGCTAACGCAGTTGGCGATAAGAAAGAGAGAAGGGTTATAGGTGCTGGCGGCGGCAGATCATTCGGGAAACCGGAGCGAAATGTGAGCGCAAAGGAAAAACCCGAGTGAAAAGCCGGCGAGTGTAAAGACGGCCTTCGACGACAAGAACAGTAGCGAGTGAGGCGAAGGCCGCAACATGGTGTCTACACCAGATGGCGCAAGAAAAAAATGAAGGAAGCAAGCTATCGATGAAAGAGAGAGAGATAACCGTAATAAAGCGTCGAGCATGACACCGACAGGACTGGGCGTCGTTGTTTGGCCCCAGCATCGCAGAGCGCGCGGAGATATGATCTTCATTTTCGGCCGGGCGAGAGAGAGAGAGAGAGGGGGGGGGGCATCGTTGGGCCCGCTGGCGCGTCGCCGGCGATATTGAAGGCGCAGCCCTCGGCGCTGCGACGCAACCGTAGTTCGCGCCGTCGCGTTTGTCTTCGCAGAGCCGATTATCGTCGTCACCTCCATTATCATTACGGTGTCGCACAGCGGGCTCCAAAGGCGGCGGCGGCGGCCAACGACTTTGGCTCCAACACCGTGGAACGAGTGCCGCCATCGTCGTGGCACCGTACGGGGCCGCTCACAACGCATTACACTCAATCATCGCGAAAAGAGGGAAAGAAAGGAGGAGAAACGAATGGAGCAACGAAGTACAGAACTAAGGAGGAGGAGTAGGAGGAGGAGGAAAAGTGGCGCGAAAGCCGCCAGCGTCGATGCACTGCTGGAGGTACAATGCCGAGTGGTGTACACTATAGGGTGTCTGTTGTTGTGGAAGTTCGCGCCATTCTTTCTTTTATTTTCTTTAGAGTTATAGCGTAAGTGATGCTGGGCCGGCCAATTCGAACAGGCGACAATGGGTCTTTCCATACGAAGGGCACTGGAGGACGAAGATGCTGATTAAATTAGTTAGCTGATTAGTTTAAATAGATAGATAGATAGATTAGATAGATAGACAGATAGATAGATAGATAGATAGATAGATAGATAGATAGATAGATAGATAGATAGATAGATAGATAGATAGATAGATAGATAGATAGATAGATAGATAGATAGATAGATAGATAGATAGATAGATAGATAGATAGATAGATAGACAGACAGACAGACAGACAGACAGACAGACAGACAGACAGACAGACAGACAGACAGACAGACAGACAGATAGATAGATAGATAGATAGATAGATAGATAGATAGATAGATAGATAGATAGATAGATAGATAGATAGATAGATAGATAGATAGATAGATAGATTAGTGTTTAACGCCCCAAAACAGCAGAGGAACTGAGGGGGACGAGCTGGAGGGCTCCGGAATAAGTTTGATAGACGGGGCATTTTACCGAGCACCAGCAGACATTAAACAAGCGTATCTTGCATTCCCTCCCCATTAGAATGCGCTGTAACTGAGGTGGGTATCGAAACCGTCAACTACTGCTCCGACGTACAACGGGCTAGAAAAAAACAAAGCTCAATTTGTCCCGAACCGAGGACTCGATCGTGGCATGACGGTGTGTACAAACTTCGGCACCGTCTGAGTTGTCGACGTTATCGCTCCAAGAAGCCGTTGTCGTCTTGCTGTTCTGGTCAATGTCATCATCATCATCATCACGTCAAGCACCATTGTTCCAGGTAGCACTGAAGGTTTCTCCTTTTTCTTTCTTTTTTCGTTTCTTTATCTTTTTTTGTGGGTATCCCTATACAACACGAAGCGATTGGTTCGATCGACTCGCTTCTGTAGCTTGTTACGTCGAAGATAGCACTTCAGAGATAACAAGATATACTTCCAAGATAGCACCGGCTATCAGAACAAAAAAAAAGAAAACAAGCGCTTACGCTAAGAACAAAACTTGTCGTCGTTCCAGGCAAGCTTACGGGAACAAGCTGGGCGCTCTGAGAACGACGCGAGCGACCGTTCCCGACATGCCCCGCGCAAGCCAACCAATCAGGACGCCTCGGGCCACGCTCGACCAGTAGAGATGGGGGGAGGGGGGTCTACCGGCCTTCCTCGCCCTGCAACCTTCGCACGCCTTCCACCGTGAGGGAGGCATATTCCTCCTCTCCTTCCGTGCATGAGTTCCGCATCCGGTTCGCGAATGATTCCAGTCAGCCGACGCACCCTATTAGACGATCCGGCTCATTAACGGACCTGGCCGCGCACGCCATACGCGCCGTCCAGCGGTGACCTCAGTCGTGTTATAAGTTCCGTGCAGCAGAAGCAGCCTCGTCACAATTCGACCGAGCCCAAGACACAGAAATCGCCCCCTTCTTATACTTATTCTCGTTTCCAAGTAGCATCCACTAAGCACGATGAAAAAAAATATTATTTTTGAAAATTTGTTGTACTTATAGTTGGAATAATGACAAACGAATTTATTTTTACATCCTCGTACAGTGTATGCAATGGAAAGGGACACGAACCAAAAGTGAGACCTAGTTCAGCTAATGAGTGCTCGAGCCCCTGTGACAAAGCAATGCGGAGAGAACGGATTTATACATACACGTTCGACACCTACAAATTAGACCTCTTACACTTTCAATGCATTTATGAGACGACAAAGTTTAGTACTTGGCAAAAAAAAAAGAACTCGAAAATTATTCAACAGGCAGTAAACGTACAAATATACGAAGTATTCCAAAATTATTCAAAAGAAGAAACAAAGATAAAGCACACAGAAGCACGCTGCAGAAATGTACCATTTGTGGAACGTACTGCCTATGAGTTTTCGGAACTTATATGTGCGAAACGAAATGATGAGGTACCGCTTGTTGGTGAAACTTATGCGGAACTAGATTTATTTGGCACACAGCGCTCATCCTCTGTCCTTCCTGTGCTGCAGTCGCTTTCCGCGCTGATTCAAAGGGTGCATCGAATCCAACATGCCCAGCTTCTGCACTTTACTGATATTTATTTATTTATTTATTTATTTATTTATTTATTTACTTATGAGTACCTTACAGGCCTCCCAGAAGCCAGTGGGTAAGGAAAAACTACGGTTACATGAACTCAAAACCAGGCGACATTCAATGGCTTTAAGGCATCAGCGTAACAACATTCGTACAGCGCTGTAGCACGGAACGTCAAAACAGTCAATTAAATAAACTTAATTATAAACAAGACTAAAACAGGGAAAAAACAGACGCGGAAAGAGACGTGCAAATATCACGTAAAGGTCATTGTATCACGACGTGAGCATACAAACGCGAGGGAAGACATATTAAACTAGTGAATCACCGCAATCACCGAAATTAGGAGTGGCATTTAGGTTGTCAGAGCTAACATTAGCCAAGTTGTTCAACGAAAAAAAAAAGAAATAATGCAGAAACACGGTGCAACGCATAATTTTAAGACCTACGGTAACGTACGGTGTCCTAGGTCCTACTTCTAACGACCCCCTCCCCCCCCCCCCCGAACACAGTAGATCTTACAACTGTATCTTACACCACGTTTTTTTAGTCTTTTTTAGCCCATCGAATGACATTGACATTCCTACTGGCGCTTCAAGAGCGCGCGCAGCAACGATATATAAGAGAAACTCCTTTTTGTGCAAAGGGGGGGGGGGGGGGGGGCGCTCTTATAGTGCGTCATAAAATGTGCAGCCCCAAACGTGCGCAACTCGAGCAAGTCTCTCTGCACCTTAAAATACGGGACCTGTGGACTGCTGCGACGATCATCGGCGGACATAAAAGCGACTTATACGCTCTAAGAATGAACGGAGGAAATGGGTTATATATTTTACTCCTTTTGGGGAGTCACTGGCCTGCCACAATCATTTGTCCTTTTGGGGTGTAACTGGTGGTGGATTGACTGTTACTCCTCATGCGGTTACTCCTTCGAGGACTGACAGTTGCCCTCTTCGGTGTTCCTCAAGAGAGTAACGGTCATTCTTTCCAATGCTACTCAAATAAGCAATCAGCGACATTAGCCATTTTTAGCCGCTAATAAAACAAAGTACTGAGCTGAAAAAAAGAGTGCATTAAAGTAGACACGGGACTGAATCCGTAAAAGAGCTGTAATATGAGGAGGAGAACAGTTTGGCGTATGCAGGAGTAACGGGCGAACGGAGATCTGCCCGTCACCTTTGTTTGAAGGAACTGACAGCCGGCAAATGTCGTCATAATCTTCAGCATTTTATTTTCATGTCCACTGCCAGGATGAAGGCCTCTCCCAGAGATCTCCAATGACCTCTATCTTGCGCTAGCTGATTCCACTTTGCATCTGCAAATTTTATAACTTTATCACTCCACCTGATTTTCTGCGTTCCTCGAGTGCAATTCCTTTCCCTTGGCATCAATTCTGTAACTCTAATGGTCCACTGGTTATCTAACCTACTCATCACATGACCTGCCCAGCTCCATTATTTTATCTTCTAATGTTAACTTGCCTAAATGTCAATTCTTCTGCAGCGGGGTAACGTTCTACACTTCAATAGAGAGCTTCAGATTACCGGTAAATGTATAACGCTTCACGGAATACCGAGTTCTGGCGACTAGGAGACGAGTGACACGATTTTATTTTCCCAATGACTCTAAGGTAACATCGCTGGAAGAAACATCTTTTGACGATTTGGTAAAGCGCAAAGCACTTCAAGCATTTTACGTTACACGCATATTCTCCTTGAGCGAAAATGAAACTAAAGGACGTACGTTAACAATTACGGCTTTGCCATCGCTGCGTGTTAGCAGTGAAAAAGTGTATGGTTCAAAAATTGGATAAATCATAGGGGCGCTTGCGTGCCGAAACCACGATCCAATTATGAGGCACGCCGTAGTGGGTGACTCCGAATTAATTTTGACCACCTCGGTTTCTTAACCGTGAACCTAAATGTAAGCACACGTGCGACCCCCCCTTTTTTTTTGACTACTTGGTCTTTGAAATGTCATACTTGGTCATCGCCATACTTGGTCATCGAAATGGTCATCAATGCCGCGACCGACATTGAGCCCTCAAGCGCAGCCGCATAGCGCCAAGGCCTCAAAGCTACCGTGGCGGGTAGAAAAAAAAAGACGGTTGGTGATTGCAATAACAGCAGAGTCCTCTCTGGTTAAACTCTTTGCTCCACAACGTGGCATCACCGACGCGACTACTCGTGTATACGAATGCGGTAACCCGGAATACCGAAAATGTATTAGAGTTCGCAAGGATATTTTGTTACGGAAATGGTGTATGGCTCCAATAAAGTTGGTAGCGACATCTGGTGACGCAGAGTTCAACCACAGAGCCGCACAAAGCAAACCCTGCAGCGAAGTACAATATTCTACTCAGTTGCTGGTGTAAAGCGCTGGAAGGACGTGCAATAGTCCACGTACATATCTTTCACGATTTTTCCGACAAGTAAGCTCCGGCAAGAAGAAAATGTTCGAAACCCGTTGTGGACGCACAATGTGCCACAAGGTGTCGCCACCAGCTTTACTAACGCGGTCCCCGGTTTCGGTAACCCGGTTGACCGCAAGCTATACCGGGCAAGTTAAAGTTCTCTGACTTCAGTTTCGCCGAGAAGGACGAACTGGACTCCCCTTAACAGCGAATGCGATGCACGCAACTACACGGACCCGAGGCGGCGCAAGGACTGGCTGCGAAGAGATAACGGCGCCAGGGCCGACCCTGGCGGAAGGAAGACTCGCGCGCGTCCCAGGCTAACGTGGCACGCCAGGAAGTGACTGGGCGATAGGCGAGCACAGGTCGGAGTGTCTTCGGTGATGAACGAGAACAGAGCGGGAAGGAGGAAGCAGAGCTCGCGCTGTACGATCAGTGAGGGGCATCGCACGGCGCCTGTTTTTGGGAGCGGATGGCACCATAGATCGAGAGATATGTTGGTCGTTTCGGAATGGAAGACAAAGACAAGTTTCGTGGCACAGCAGACGCGAAGTTTCACAATAAAAATAAATAAAAGTGCGAAAGAGTAGAAAGAACGAATTGAACGATATAGACAGCTGGGGAGGTCGCGATTTTACATGTTCACGTGCTTAACGAAGACGGACGACTGCAAACGAAAATCAATACCGCTAGTCTGGGATCGACGTAGTGACGTTCTTTTGTGTGTGTGCATGTGAGTGTGTCCGTATACATATACGCACTACCACGTGACCTGGTCCCCATAATTCACACACATGCAATTTTTATGTTCCACTTTGACACTCCTAATTGCCAACGCAATACAAAAGAATGTCACTACGGTAACATACCCACACTGTGTGTGTGCGTGTGCGTGTGTGCGTGTGTGTGCGTGTTTGTGTCCACACAATGTGTAACACAATGTGGTTACAACACACAATGTGGTGAACGCGGTTTAAACCATGAATTCGGGACCTCAAAGAGGTGCGACGTATTGCCTAACGCACTTCTCTCGCATTTGGCGCTAAATCGCGTCTTCACATTTTTTTGTATCTCGAGCTTTTTGTAATTTTACGTAGCTTTGTAATGCACACCGCCCCCTTTACATAGGTTTAATATTACGCTTATGCTTCTCAAGCAGAAGCATAATGTGCTAACCTTGTCTTTAAGAGGCCAATGAGTGATATTACGATGACAATCGAACCGTGAGATATTCCCGCAACTTCGAAGTTGGCTGAGACGGAGTCCGCAGTGGAGGGTTCCGTAGCATTTTGACCGCCTAGCGGACAACGCCAAAGTGCATCCAAAACACGGGCTGGCAGAATGTTCTCTGCTGCAAGCAATGACCTGAGTAGATCATGTTTTTGTCGGCACGAAGAAGATGAGTGGGGAGGACATAGGTAATACGTAAACCAGTTAACAGGCCGTCTCGCAAGGTAACAAAACTGGCGCCAACGGAAGCAAAACGAGGATTGGGTGGTGCGCCTCGATTAGGAAATTTGACACTGCGTACTGGTGGGTGTGCGTCGTGCAAAACATTGGTGAATGGAGATGTTTGCGCGAGCGCTTCATTCTACAGCGCATTTCATCGAGTTAATGATGATGATGATAATGATGAGGACCAAAAAATCCGAAGAGCATGAAAATAACCGGTTACGTAAACGTTAGGTTGAAGACACACATGGCGCAATTGACATTGGCACGAAGTTTTGCAGCTTGTAGCATGCATGTCCACAAAAGGTGGTGCAGGTCTGCCTATCACGCTGGCGCAAGAAGAAACGGGCAGCTCGAAGAGGCATCAATATATCTCTACTGTGCGCAGATGAAAGGTGTGAACCGGTAACCCGGTTCACACCGTCCGTGAACCGGGTTACCGGTTAACGCGAACCCTTGCGAGTTTTACCATTCCTTTTTTTTTTTTAAGAGTCAAACCTGGAAGTGAGACATCGCGATCTTAATCACCCGCCGTTGTGGCGTAGTGGCTTCGCTGTTGCGCTGCTAAGCCCGAGGAAGCGGAATCAAATCCCGTTCACGGCGGCCGCATTTCGATGGGGGCGAAAGGAAAAAAAAAACGCTTATATGCCATGCATTGGGTCCACGTGCGTTTAAAGAAATGCAAATGGCCAAAATAATCCGCAGTCCCTCACTACAGCGTACCTCGTGATCATGTCGTTGTTTTACTTGATTTAGAATTGAGTTAATTTAGAATATAGTTCATTGTTGATTCCAGCGAACCGGCAAGTTTGCTCAACTGGACTCGGGGACCACATTTCTGCTCTGTCTTTATTAGCTTTGTGGGCGAGACGCACAAAATCAAATAAACGCACAATTACGTTTAGCAATAGGTTTGATGCTGAAGGACAATACAACCTAAAAAAAGAAGAGAATGACCATCGCTATCAAAAGTTTGTGGACGCGCATGATGTTCTTAGGTCCCACCTCCATGCTGCACTGTGTGGAGCCACCGATAAACAACATTCGATTGATGGATGGATGTCATGAGCGTCCCCTTTGGAACGGGGCGGTAGGTTGCGCCACCGAGCTCTTGCTATTCTATACGCTACGACAGCGTTATTGGTGGTTCACGAGGGAGTTAAGGTGTGCCGAGACAAAAGCGAAAAAAAAAACAAGACAGGCATTTTGTTGTGAGTGAACAAACACATTTTTGTTCGGACACCTCGTTACGCAAACAAGCAGGCCAGTGGAAAAGGAATTGCAAGAAGCATCATCCAGTAAATAGAAGCCACCAAAAACGTAGTGGAGATACACACACAAAAAAAAAAATCCGACACCCGTTGCGCTAAGCAAGAGCGGCTAAGCAAGAACTGTGCACGGCACAAAAGCTGAAACATAACAGAAAACAGTGTTAACTTTTGCACGTGCAAATTAAAAGGGGGGAATGCGAGGGGAGCGATGGCGGAACGTTGACCCGTAATACAACGTAGCCCGGAACATGCTAGCGGGGAGACGAATCAAACTTCGGTAAACCCAAGCGGATCACGACGCAAGTAGCATGGTAGATAATAAAAGGGGGAGCTACACGGAATAGAAAAGAAAAAAAAATGTAGTAGTGATACGGACCGGAGGACGGAAGTCGATTAACGAGCAAGATAAGGGAAGTAGTGCCATGTCCACGAATACTGCGCCGACGAACAATATGAGAGAGCGGGCGTGGCGCGCAGGGCAAAAGGAAACGGAAGCGATAAGACACGAAGAGTGCGAAGGAAGGAATATGAAGTAAAAGAAAGACAAGGCGTCACCTCGCAAATGCGACAACTCTATATAGCGTGACTAAGCGACGCCTCCAAGAACTTGACCAATGGCGTAAAAAAAAAAACAAGGGAACGGAAGCTCATTCGCCGACTACGAACAGAGGGAAGCTGTACGAGAGAACAAGATCGAGAACTGCGGGCCGGTGTTTGTCCAGCAAGACTCGGCGACGGAAGGCCAACAGAACGGCGGGAAAAATACGCCAGCGAGATAAGATCGCAGCAGCGGAAGGGCAGCAGACGGTAGCCGAGAGTTGGAACGACTTGGGAGTCGGCCATTTAAGAGGCAGCGGCCTAACCTCGAATGCAACGGAGGGCGATGGCAAGGACATTGGTACATCGAGAGAGAGAGAGAGAGAAAACTTTATTTGTTTCCTTCAAGGATTTAGCGTCTCGAGGTCTCGGTCGTCTTGGGCGCCGGCGACTTGGAGCCTCTTCCGGCAAGGGTGGGCCCCTATTCCAGGGCTCCACTGAGCCTAGCTACCTCACTAGCGTGCTGCACTAAGGCCCTTTGGGCCGTGAGCTCGCAGCTGGTAAGCCGACTCTCCCATTGCTCCGCACTCGGGTTATTGTGTTGGTGGAATGATTTATTGTGTTTACATTCCCATGTGACATGATATAGTGTGGGTGTGGCCCCGCACCATGGGCAGGTGTCTCTGTATTGTGTTGGGTACATTTTGTTTAGGATGTATAAATTTGGGAAGGAGTTTGTCTGCAATCTGCGCCAACTCGTTGCTTCTTCCTGCGTTAGAGCTTTGTGCGGTGGGAGATATTTGGCTCTCGTCCCTCTAAACACTTGCCAACGTATGCAAGAAGGTACCCAACGTTGTACAGGAGAAAGGTGGCGCAACGAAGAGGACGAAGATAACGGAACACGAGCACAACAAAGACATTGCAGCGACAAGCAGACGATGAAGATAAAGACAGTTCGAAGACAAGGACGTAGGCGCAAAGATAATGCGATGACGTGGTCTGCGAGGCGACGAACAAATGCCATGATAAGTTAACAGCTGCGCTTACGACCATACCGCACGACCGTGACGAGAGAGACAACGCTGAGAAAGATGATGACACAGCGACAAAAAAAAAATAACACGGCGAGAACGATGATAACAACGCCGTAGCGACAACGACAAGCGCGGCAACCAGGACGACGACGACAACGTAGACTACGATAACGAGGACTGCTACGACAAGTGCTCGAAAATGACTACACATCATGGTATTTGTTCGTCGCCTTGTAGACCGCGTCATCGCATTATATTTGAGCCTACGTCCTTGTCTTCGAATTGTCTTTATCTTCATCGTGTGCTTGTCGCTGTAATCTCTTTATCTACACGAAAGACGACACATCTACAAGGACGATGGTACAGCGACGAAGATGACACGGCGATAACGACGTAAGAACACCAAAGTGACACCGACGATCAAGACGGCCAGGACAACGACAATGACAATGAAGACTACGATAACGACGATGCCCACCACAAATGCACGACAATGACGACACGACGACAACGACGGGAACAACGATAATTAGGCGACGGTAACTACGAGGACGACCAGGACAACGACGATGATAACGAAGACTACGATAACGACGACGGCAGCTGCAAGACAATGACGCAGCTAAAAGGATGATGGCACAGCGACAAAGATGAAACGTCGAGAATGATGATAACAACGCCAAACCAATTAAGCGAATGACTACGACGACAGCTTGACGTCTCAAGCGTTATGGACCCGGGATCAAATTTTGTACAAGGAAAAACGCTGCCCTTTTCCGCTAACGACTCTTTTCTCACAAACAGTTTTAGATCATGATGAACAAGACGGTCATAGCAAAGAGAAAAATGGAAAGAAGCGAAGATATCCTCTCGTCGGCTCGAACTGACGGAGACAGATCTTTCGTAAATATATCTAGCCGGCTCGCGTTCTTGCGAATGCGTTTCCGGCATCCATTTCATTAGCGGCCCTTCCCCTTCAATCGCGTTCCCTCTTTCTATGCGCAACCACTCGCAGCCTGCGCCGGTTCGTTTGCAGTCCTTCCAACTCTCCTGCATCCGGCATCTCTCGAAGAATAAAGAAAAGCGATCCGCTACGCTGATGAAAGCGTCCTGCGCATTCCGAGTCAGCCATTCCTTGCGCGGTCGTCAGTGCAAACACATGGAGCGAACGAGCGAGAGAGAGAGAGAGACTGAGAGAGAGAGAGAGAGAGAGACTGAGAGAGAGAGAGAGAGCAAACAAGCAAGAGAATGCGGAGAGCCAGCGTTGTGATCAGAATCAACCATGTGGGCGCGAAGCCTTGCCCATTAACTAAAGTGAGTCGCGCCGGTGCGAACAAAGCGTTCGCAGCGTCTCATCTTCCTCTTCATCGACGAGCTGTGTTCTGCACTCAGCTCAGTAAGGCCGAATGAAGTTACCATCATCGCTTAGGGCAAAATGGCGTTCTAATCAATGACTATACGAGCAGCTTTCCGACCGTTTCTCGTGCACGATTTCTGAGAACATTCGCCATCTCCCGAAAGGTTCATGAATACATCTATTGTGGAAAGTACGGGCTACCGCTCAGACAAACCGCATTCTTAGCTTATTTGCACGATGATTGATTAATTTATCTTTAGGCCCACTTCCCCTTATTCTGGTTAAACATATCTTTGTCACTTGCTTGAACGCCCATTTTACCTATACCGCCATCTAGCCACTCGCTATGGGTGTAAGCGAATAATGCCTATTTATTTATCTTTGATATTATTATGAGGCGCGAATAGAAAGTGAATTCAGTTGCTCACAGGGTTTGGTACCGAAATATATATATAAAGAGAAAACTAATATTTTTGCAGTACGCGAACCAAAGCGGCATCGTGTTCTTCACGCAACGCAATATCATCGGGTGGGTAACGAATTACGCATGATCAGAGGAACCGCGCGGGACCTGCCTGGTTACGCGGTCTTGCAGATTCCGGACGGCCATGTTGTGATAGCGAGTGAGTCGCGAAACATGCTAAGTGCATGGAAAGGGGTCAGATTCAGCAGCGATTAAGTGATACCAATTCATTCATTCATTCATTCATTCATTCATTCATTCATTCATTCATTCATTCAATATTTATTTATTTATAATTGACTGACTGATTGATTGATTGACTGCCTGACTGACTGACTGACTGACTGACTGACTGACTGACTGACTGACTGACTGACTGACTGATTGATTGATTGATTGATTGATTGATTGATTGATTGACTTACTTTTTGTCCCACGAGAAAAAGACACTCACGCATCGCATTCGCCACTGTAGTGTATCATGTATGTTTTGACGCTTGCCTATCGACATCCGCCCAAGCCTAATTTCGAATGCCTCAGGCTCTGCTTCTTCCAGGTGCCCATAACGCCAACTGCGGTCAATTGAGACGCACTACAGCCCAACCAATGCAGTGAGCTCGCCACGCGCGACCTCCGAGGCGCAGTGCGCAGTCCCGAGAGCATTGCGCAATTCAACGCGCTCAGTGTAGGGTAGCAAACCGGATACTCTTCTGGTTGACCTCCCTGCCTTTGCTATCCTTGCTTTCTCTCTCTCTCAACGCCCTCGGCGCAGTTCCCCTCGCCGGGCGCCCGTTTGTGTTGCGCTCCTTCGTTGCTTTCACCCAACCTGTACCTCGGCAGATGACACATACACTCTGACATCGCGTAAGGCAAACCTTTGACCTGGATGTTGATAGGCTACATGCTTCGGTTACGCAGGGTGAATCGCTTCTTTTACTAGTAATTCTGACAATAGCAGCTGATTTAGGACCGTAAATGCGCACACACCTGACTTCTGTACACTGTTCGGTTTCTTTATGTAGGCGTGCTGAATTTGTTATGCGCCTTGTCTGCCAATATTCGGGGGTGCAGACCTCGTCAAGCCTGATGAATGGCTTTTTGTCTGTACCCACCAAGTGTCTTTGATGCTGAAATAAAATGATTGATTGATTGACTGACTGATCGCCGAATTTCCGGAAGAGTTGTGGGACTTGCTAATACAGTTAACGAGATAGGCCGACAGTTAAATATAGGCATAAAAACAAAGACGAGAGCACTCGCAAATGGGTCGGCTGTCACGCCAACAAAAAAAAAAATCGAGACAAATAATCCTAAGATTCCAAGTGTTCGACGTTGGAAGAGAATAACAACGTCCGAAGGTAAACCACGAGAAGGGCAGAACAACCAAAAAACGAGCCCTCAGTGCCTCTCCCCCCACCCCCACCCCCTCCATCTGCACGCCGTTTCTTCAAACCACACTAAGCGAGACTCAAAGGACCACCGCCGAGTCAATCGAGACGAGAGACAGTCGGCGTTAAACACAGATGAGACATCGGCGCCGCAGCTTTCGACAGAAGAGGAGGCGTCGGAGATGAAGACGCGATCTCCCGGACGGGGCGAATAAATTTCTATTCAGGTTAGATGAAAAGAAGAGGGCGGAGGAAGGGGAGGGGGGAGGGGACTGGTGAGGGATACAGGGAACGGCGGGACAGCAAAGGCGTGCAGGGTGGGGTGGGGGGGGGTGTAGGCGAAAGGAAAAAACAACAAGCAAACGACATAATGCCGTGGGCTCGTACCGAAGCAGCGGCAACTGAGAGGAAGGAACCGCGCTCGTCTCCGAGCTGAGGAGAGAGCGCCCGCGGGCGATATTCAATATTCGACGCGAAGTAACGAGCGCCGACGGAAGGCCGACTGAGATACCGAACGAGGAGCAGGCGCAGCACTTGGGCCTCGCTTTATACGCTGCTTTATGCGGCAGAGACAACGGTGGCATGATTAGATTAGATTAGATAGATAGATAGATAGATAGATAGATAGATAGATAGATAGATAGATAGATAGATAGATAGATAGATAGATAGATAGATAGATAGATAGATAGATAGATAGATAGATAGATAGATAGATAAACGAGGCAAGGGAAGAACGAGTGAAGGAAGGAAGAAAATAAAGAACAACAAAGGAAGAAAGAAGTAAAATAAATAAATAAATAATAATAAATAAAATTATTATTATTATTATTATTATTATTATTATTATTATTATTATTATTATTATTATTATTATTATTATTATTATTATTATTATTATTATTAAGTACAAAAAATTTCCCCTTTCCGAAAGTGCGAGTGCGCTTCAATTCCGTGTACTACGCGTGGTGAAGCGAATAAGTCGCTCAGACCGCGTGCGCTTAAAGTCAGCTGTAGGGTGGGGTATTCCGTAAGAGTCCACCTAGCGGACTGTCCATTTCGGCCGCTGCTGACTGGCTAGGGACGCTCGTCTCCTCATCTCTCCTACAGCTGCATCCAATCAGCAGCGGCCAGAATGGACTGTCCACTAGGTGGACTCTTACAGAACAGACCCCCTGGTGAACGCAAGCTGAAAGAAGGCAGCCGAAATTGAGGTACCATAGATAATGGGCGAATATAAACGAGACGTTTATAACGACACACAGGATGTATGTGATCGCACGTATATAGCTGTAGCATCGAAATATGGCAAACCTGATGTCAATTGAGCATTAGCGCGAATTTCGATGTCGTACGAGTTCCTGTTCTCCCTTCTTTCTGATGTCCAGTACTGAAATTGAACAATATAAATAGTCACAAAGGATGTAGAATACTAAATTGCATGGAGGGAGGGGGAGGGAGGTGAGTACTAAAGAGGCTGAGCCAGCTAAGGCTCAGAACCGATACTCCACTACGTCTAACATGTTCAGCGCTATATGCATCGAAGGCTGTGGCACTAGTCATCAGCGACTCCACCAAAAAAAAAAAAAAAAACGTCGGCAGTGTGTTACAGGCAAGGCAAGGTGCCGGGGCTCGCCCATTGTGAGCCTCTAATCCTTGCGTGGTATTCCCACTGCAGTTAGCGTCCCGCGGGTGGGCGTTCACAGGCGGACATTCAGGCGAATGACGTCAGAGTAGCATGTAACTGAGCTAGCTAGTTCAAAGCTAAAACGCGACGTCCGTACAGTGTCTTTTTTTCCTAGTTGGGCTGTTCAACCGTGCATCATTAAAAGGGAACCCTTCTTCTGGTTTTCATTTCTCACTGGCGGACGCTTTACCCTTATTTTTTTCCTGCACTTTACGGACTTGGTAAGGTGGAGAAAAAAAAAAGAAAAGAAGAGAAAAGAAGCGCCTAGAGTGAATATACAGAATGACGAAGAACAAGCACCCACGAAAGCGAAAGAACACAGCCAAGCAGGAAAGGAAACACCCATACTGCTGCTAATGTAAGCACACAAAAAAAGAAAGAAAAAGAACACAACCTTCAAACAAACAAAACAAACACACACGACAAAACACTGCAAACATTTGAGTCACCTGCCTGAGCATTATATACGGCCGAGACTTGGCGCGAATTCAGAGACAACCAACAACACACACACACACACACACACAAATTAAAACGAGAAACAAGAAGTAACTTAGACACACTCAAACCGAATGAAATAGAGGAGACAAGAACTCGATAGAAGCCGAAGACAATCCCGATTCTGGCTCTTGCGTCTCGCTCGATCGGGTAAATTATTTGCTTCACTCGGCGAAGGAGGCATCTTGGAATAAAGGAGGCAATGTTCTTACACACAAGTGCCAGATAAAAAAAAAGGGGGGGGGAGGAACAAAAAAGAAAGAGAAAGAAAGCAGGGACACAGTAAACGCAGAGAAGCGAACGCCGCAAACAGGCTGCGGGCGCATTCGCACGCTTTCCTATGTGATACCTCACGCAGATCAATTTCTAGTTGTCGCTCTCTTCTTTTGACTACGCCACAAACGTCCTTCGCTGTGCAGCATATATATATATATATATATATCCGTATTTGCAACTGAGGAGACTTCGCCTTAGTTCTTGGTTCTTCATCGTCAATTCACCGAACAAACTCCTTTCAATCGACCTACGTTGGTGGTGGTAGTAGTAGTAGTAGTAGTAGTAGTAGTAGTAGTAGTAGTAGTAGTAGTAGTAGTAGTAGTAGTAGTAGTAGTAGTAGTAGTAGTAGTAGTAGCAGCAGCAGCAGTAGTAGTAGTAGTAGTAGTAGTAGTAGTAGTAGTAGTAGTAGTAGTAGTAGTAGTAGTAGTAGTAGTAGTAGCAGCAGTATTTCTTGCTGTTGTTCTGATCGCCGTCATCGTTGACGTAGGCACTGTAGAGGGTGCCCCGGAAGATAAACTCAATAATTAATCCCGAGACCTGTCCAGTCATTGCACAGCTTTCTGGTACGTATAAGATATCTCTAAATCTGTGCGAAGCTAGTGGTCAATCAAATTTTCAGTTAGACGAAATCGAGACGCTAAACGACTAGAACTACAGAAACCAGAACCAGTCCGGCTGCAGCGCCGAAGAAATGAACTTATATACACACCGCCTTCACTGATGGCGGTGCTCGAAAGCGGCGTTCCAAGAGCGATAAGAGAAAATGTGCTCCGAGTTTGCACGTACTGCCAGGAGTGCAGTGAAAATAAGCACAACAGTGAACACAGACATAAAGAGTGAAGTAATCGTGTGTCGAGAGTGACAGAGAGAGAGAAAAACAAGAAAGTGAAGACAGAGTGGAATAGACGTGGGAAACGAGAACTTGAAGGGCGCCGCTGTGATGGGCGGACCGCACAGGCGTGGTTTCAATCAACGCTAAGAGGCGTAGAGAGCCGGCGTGTAGTATACAGGACTAACGGGAGGCCCGCGCCTCTTTGCCTACAGCAAGGATCGCATGCTTCTCGAGGATCCGGGAAGTGGAGTGGCATAGTTTGAGAAACGAGCCGTTCCTCTAAATCTCTGCTGCGGTGTCTGGGGCGCCGGAAGACGGAAAAGCGAGGCCTACACTTAACGAAGGCTCGAGTGACTCTTTTACGCGAAATCGATAAGGCAGAAAAAAAAGGAAGAGAACGAGTTTCCCCGGTCGTTGGATAATGGAGTTTAACCTCTTCTTTTAAACACGGCGTGCAGGAGTTTCGTAGCGGAAATTTCGCCACGTAGTCAACGGGAAGTTCACCAAAGGGGAAAGATAAACCAGCTCGTATATCTTTGTCGCTACAAAATGAATGCATAAACAGCGGCGCCTACGCATATGCGGAAAGTGGGCGGGGGGAGTAGCGGAAGAGGGTGGAGTAGGTTGAAGTGTTAATGAACGATGTCCAGGCGGTTACAAACTTAAGTTCATTGGATGTATCAGTTCCAGGCGTTCTTGAGAAACAACACTGGACACAGGATGAACGTCGGCGTTTCCCGACCGCTCTCGTGAGTTCCGCAGCGCGCTGTGTGATCTGACGACAGCAAAGGTTATTCAGCTACGATAGGCGCTTCGGTTCTACGATATCGTAAGAAAAGAGAAGGTCAGTCGGTGAGCTACACCTTAATGAGCCTGCTCACCGAACTTACAGAACTTAATGAACGAACTTAGGGAAGTTAGGTTAACGAACTAATCGAACGTTAACGACTTCACTCACCGCTGCAAGCAACGCTAGAAAGGGGAGAGCACTGCCGAGGCGATGGAAAGCGTGCGACAATCACAACCGCAGCCCTCACGAAAAGCCTGCAGAGCAGTGGAACATAAAGCTCGCGTTTGCCCGGGGCGGAAGAGGAGCGGTGGGGGAGGGGGGGGTCGCATAACAATGCACCGTATTACAGCTCGCGGCACTTGAATCGGCGGCGGTGTCGTACACTTGCGACGACTCCTGCAACAACAGATTTAGACGTTTTGCGGAACGCATGTAGAGGTATTCTAGATTTCTGCGCCCGTCACTATATATATATATATATATATATATATATATATATATATATATATATATATATATATATATATATATATATATATACATATATATATATATATATATATATATATATATATATTTGTCATTTGAGCGCACACAGCTTGCGGACACACTATAGAGAAGGGTTATTAGGAAAATTCATAGATCGAGGAATTGACGCATTGAATAGGATAACGTCCCAAAACAAGAAATAGGACATCGAGGAGCCGCAGCGAAGGGTTTCGGGTCATACCGGTTTCTCCAGTAAACGCTTCTGATCGCTATTGGGGCCGATTCGGCTTAAACTGGATCAGGATCCATGTGCAGCTGCTACACGGTCACTGTCGGATCACGATCGCAGCCTGACGTCCGCGCCCTCTAGCACAGTGTTCTCAAAACACTAAGTACAATAAGTGAAAGCAGCTCAGTAAAAAAAAAAAAAACTTTAAAACCCGTTTTATCGGCAACCGCAAGCTGTAAAATTGAAATATTGTTGCGGTGCATCCGGACAGGTTTATGCGTGCTAGAGGGTGTTACGACTTTGCACCGGTGCCACTACTGTTACGACTTTGAGGTGGTCCCGTAGCGCTCGTCACCCGTTTCGTGACAGCGCGTTGGTAGCGAAGACTCCGAGTAAGGCGTCGGTGAGAATAACGAAAGGGATTTTATACACTATATACAGGTCATTATACAGGACAGGATCGGATCGGCACTGGGGCCGAGAGCTCACAGCAAACGCGACTGTTCCCGCACGGCGACGTCCGGCGAGACTGCAACGCGTGACACATCTCTCTCCAGTCGAGAGCGGCACTCTGCTCCCGGTGGGTCGGCGGATCCGGTTTTCGAGGCGACCGCCTCGCGGCTTTATAATACCCGAGAAACCATTGTCACTCAAACGGCCCAATACAAAGTCAGCACTCGACGGTCGTCCGAGAGGTCCAACCAGCGACCGCGCTGGCCACCCGGTTCAAAGTTTGCGCGCGCGGTGACCTCCAGGCAAAAGGAGGTGCGGCGCCGGGCTGTCTGGCACTCGGTTGCTCGTTCGGACATGTTGCCCGCCGATGCTTCTCCGCAGGACACCGCTGCCTGACGGCTCAGCATCATGACTTGTGAAGGGAGAATTAGGGCGCTCGCAGGATAAATTCTGCATCTTGCAGATTCGGAATCCCGGCTGGTATTAATGGCACAAGGGCGACGAAGAGGAAGTAGTAGACCGTCTACTCGAGCTGCGACTTTTTGTACCACCCTGCGCGTTTACCTCTAAGTTTTTTATGTAAATAGTTGTATATATACGTTTCAGCGACGGGCTTCCTCTTCCTAGCAATATTGTCCCCATTTAACCGTATTTTTGCAAATAAACATTCGTAGCCAAGGCATTAGGGCAGTTCTGAGAGTTTGAAACGGTGAACAGACGATAATAACTTGATCTGGATCGTTGGACCGTGTAGCAACGACCACTGTTGATCGCGATCAAGAAATATCGGCTCCAGATCGTCGCCGGTCGCGATCAGTAGTGTATGTGTGACACCGGCATTATTTTTTTGTCAGATCTCGATCACTCCACCTCAATGAAATTCGTCACTGAACGTGCGTCCAAAGTTGAGAGCCTTTTTTCTTTATTATCTTTTTTCTTTCTTTACCTCGATGCGACATCGATACGAACTCGATACGAACTCGATAAGACCTCGCTCGACACGACCTCAATACGACCTCGACATGACCTCGATACGACCTCCATCGAATACATGCACGTGTGCAAATCGAACGCACAGACAAATCTCGAAAAGTGAAGGGAAAAATTGAGTAGACAGCAAAAACAGGCAAAAGAAAAAGAAGAAAAGAGAACTCATAAAAATAAAGAATGCGGACATGCGGTGAAGAGCAGATAAGAATCATAACTAAAGAAACAATAAAATAACAGAAGCTTTACTTTCCATTTCCGCAACAAGCAGAAGAGGACTCGCACAGTATAGACCTCGGTGCGGAAGAACAGTGAACACGCGCCAGAGTGTGTGTCCCGGTAAAAAGTGCGGCAGTTTTTTTACTCCGTCACAGCGGCGCTGGGAGAGCCGGAGTCCCGGCGAGAGCTTGTTGTAAATGCACCGTTTATTGCCTCGCAAAACGAGAACCTACCGTATAAACCGCGCTCCCGGAGCCCTGACTCCGTCCGCCTGGAACTTCCAAATACGCGTCGCACCCCCTCGTTTCGTGTTCGTATGCAGCGGACGTAGGCTTGTGTGACGACTTTCACCGGACGCGGCATAACTGCGCTCGCACGGCCGCGAGACCCTGCTCGGCTCGCAGCCGGAATGTATACGCATACGGCTGTAAGACGTAGTTTCGTAGTTGCGAAACAAGAAGATAAAGGGGTCTCGTGCGGATGTCGATATACCAACGTTTATAGCGTCCGCGTTTACTTCTATCAGCATTGCCATTTGTTGGCGTGTTGGTAAACTTAAAGCGCCAGCAAACAGGAACGGAAGGGAGACGACACCACAATGCGCTAACTTCAACAACTTGACTTTCACGAAATGCACCTATATAACCCATGTACACTGGCGCCACCTTAACTTCAAGTTGTTGAAGTTAGCGCATTGTGGTGTCGTCTCCCTTCCGTCCTTGTTTTCTGGCGCTAAATATGCTTTCTGTTTTTACTTTTATGTCTTTTTTTTCTTTTCAAACGAAGCTTTTGTAGCCTCTACGCTCAACTTCACGCGTACTGGTGGCTGTTGTGTCTTGCTGAATAGACAACCTGGGGCTACTCCGAACGTGACACTGAGTATGTGCCCGAACACGCACAACTTGCCGCTGTCTAGCGAGTAAAACAAATGAAGTCATTCCGTACGGTTACAGTGGACATGTACCCGAATAAGCTACTTAGCATGCTATACGTATGTGCCACTGCGAAACAAGAGGTACACAATCCTTAAATTTATTTCGATGTGCGTCGTACGCGCACAAACACCCCTCATTAACCTCTTAGCGCAACTCTCGTCAACAGTGTGCACAGATCTCATCAGCACTTTTTTTTTTAGACAAGCATCATACGTCGCCTTCGTCCTCGTGACGAAAGTGCAGGCGACGAGGGAGTGCCCGTGTCGGCAGCTGCTGCAACCTCGGCGATCAAAACACGCTTCGCGTTGTTTAGATTTTAACATTGCGTTGGAGCTGGGTGTTTCTATATCCTCGCTTACCAAAACAAAACCGCATTTAGAGATCTACAAGTCGTCTATAAAATACTTGTAGATCGCTAACTCGTAATGAATGAGCTCTACAAGACGTCTGTAGAGGTTTACTAGAAGAGTTTGCCTTCCTGTTGACTTCTCTGTGTTTGGGTGTGAAAAGCACGCATGCGTTATGTAGACAACAATCGCCAACGAGTCTCCTTTCTTCGTTCTTCAGTGGTCAAGATACTTTCACAATAGCCATCTCCCCCCCTTCCCCCTTTCCCTGGAAGAAAGAACAGCGACAAAACTTGTAAAAAACTGGTCGTAAGTTGGCAAGGTGTAAACCACAGTCAACGTTTAGACCTAACAGAAAACCTCAATAAACCATCTATAGACTGTCTTAACAAATTCTTGTGAGGGTTGGCTCGCCGCACAAGATTTACTTCGTGAAGTTTCAGCGGTGGCACGGTGATAAATTTTAGCAACACGCTTAATTACCTCTCCCCGCCACACACCTTTAACTTTGTGTACGCATCACTCTGTACATCCCTCAACCACCACACCCTTCTCAGTCACATTCTCACATCGCCTCCAACTTCTAGTTGAGCAGCGACAGTTGGTCCTCCAATTATTCAAAGCGCGTACTTATACGATTGAGCTTCTGTGCTTGAGCCTCCCACAACTACGCTTTATGCTGTGTATTAGGCGTCGTTCATTCACGTTTAGACACATGTGTTTGAGCGTCTCCCATTCACGCTTACGCTTCTGTGTTCTCAGTCTTTCATTCATCCTTACACGTCCGCGTTTTCGTTTTCTAGCGCTTCTGCACAGAGACGCGCTAGTAAAAGATTATTGCAGCACGGTGCCGAGAAGCTCAACTTGCCTAACAAATGGAATACAATGGCTAGCGGGTTCACCTGGGAAACGAAAGCGTCGTTGCAGCGACAGATGAGCGGCCACGACCCACGACACACAAGTTTTGCGAAACTCAGAAACGACGTCAATTAACCGCAAGCGCCTTTTCCACGTATAATCATGCGTTCGATCTACGGTTCCGCCCGTTCTATCGCAATATACAGACGTTCATCCGACACTCACCGCTGAGATCCCCCAAAAGTCCCGTCGTGCTTCCAAACTGGCGGGTTCAAACTGTTTATCCGCTTCGAAAAGGATAGACACCCATGTCCTTACGCAACAACGATCTATCGGCTCAAACCATAAACAGACACGACCGTCCCATGCAGGCCGCTATAAAGGCTTGAACACAAAGCGGCAGTTCACTTTATAGTGGACGGTATAACGCGGAGATCGAGAGAGACTGAGAGAAAGAAAAAAAGAAAGGAAAGGTCCAGCGATTCATTCGATCTCTTGTGGCACCTTCGACTGGTCATTTCAGCTTACTCGGACAGCTGAACTCAGCCAGGCCAGCTTCACGAAAGTACTCGCACCTCGTTTCAAAAAGCTGTAAAACTTACACGTATTAGTGCGACAATGAAGAACTGCGCACTGTGCCCTGTGGCGTCATTTTGCTGACCGTATAAGCGCTACAGTGGCTGACAATAAATTGACAGTTTTTCTTTTTTGCTATCAATAAATTTGATACTTGGCAGAAATTTAAAAAAATTAGAAAAATTAAAGAATCAATTTACAACCTCAGCATTAATATGCGCTATATCGTCAAGTGGGCTTTAGGGTAGGTTTCGAAAATAGAAAAAGAAAAGGTTTCGGGCGCTGCTTTTTCTTTGACGCTTCCCTCTTTCTCTCTCTCTCTCTCTCTCTTTGTGCGTGTGCGTGTGTGTTTGCACCTGCACGGTGCAGCCACCTGGTGGCGCAGAGCTCAACCAAACACAATATTGCAGTAACCAAGTATGTTTTACTTTGCTGCTGGTGTCAATTTTCGGCAGCAAACACGATTAAGCCGCTGCCGAAAATTTTCACCAGCAACGAAGCCGAATGCATTCGGTTACTCCAATAGCAGGCCTGTGCTTCCCTGGTTGAGCTCTACGCCACCAGGTAGGCTGCACCGTGCAGGTTCGCGTACGTTATCGCCTCCGTTCACCCGGTAAAACGTCCAGTCCGCTCGCGTTTACTGCAATACCGGAAACGCTAACGATCTCTAATGCTTCGTCCTAATGCTGTTGAAGAAACTCGGTCCGAAAAGTCCCCAGAAACAGAGCACCTCTCAGCTGGGCACGGCTGCAGCGAACGCCAGGCCACAGAAGAGCGCCCGCAGCGAGCGAAACCGTTCCTCAAGCACCGTCACCCGTCCTACGCATCCCTCCCCTGACTCTTCTACACTGTAAGATAATTTACACCCTTAAAAGTGAAAAAGGGTGTAACTGTGTCTATAACTCGACCCCTTAGGGTGTTATCTATATAATGGACCCCCTAAAGGTGTGAGTTATACACACATTTACACTCATTTTCACTTTTTAGGGTGTAATTTATTTTAGAGTGTATACGATGGAAACGGCATATACAGTAGCCTCGAAATTTGTCTGCCCTCCTAAAAAAGGCGCTGAAGAATAGGCCTTTATTTAAGAGACCAAAAAAAAAATAAGCTGCGTCGACGACAATGGCGTGTTCATTTTTGAATATTACAGGCCCATATAGCCTATGGCAAGACTGGAGTTCAGACGATATGGAATAACGCTGAAATATATCAATACTATTAAAAGCAAAAAAAAAGTCTAAACAGCAACGACCTGGCAGAATATTATTAATAGGTGATTTCAAAAGGCGCATCTTTATTGGCAGATTAATCGCAGGGGGGACAACTCCGCGTGACATCATCGCAACCGGAACACGAAGCGAGTACCGAAAAGAAGCACCTAAACACAGGCGAAACAAAGCAAAAAGAAGAGAGGAAACATGACCTAGAACAATAGAAACATTGTTTCTGCAAGGACATCATGTTGAAAGGGGTGATTGAGCGACCCACCACTGATCGATGGCCTCGCGTGCCAATCGAAAAAAAAAATGAACGATTGACAAGAATGCATCGACTACGCGTCGGGTTGTAAACTGACACTGGCCACCGCGGGGTCACGAGCAAAACTGCTGCTATGAAATCACATCCTCCAAAAAGCTAAGCAGGGAAGTGTTACTCTGGCGAAAAAGCGCTATCGTCCACTTTGAGAATTGTCGGGCACGGGATTTCTACGCAACGGATATCAAACTATGTTGTCGGCGTCCATATAGATAGACAGATATCTAGAGGCCGCCCTTTTCTGCCAGGTTGGTGAGAAGTGTAAGATAGCTATAACGCTAAATTTATGGGGCTAACGTTTTTCATTCTTTTTTTTTTTTCACGCCTAGACGGATTCGTCGGGTCTGCTTTTCAGGCGCGTTGGAATTGCATATTCTGCCGCGTTACGCTTTTAAGACAGGGATAGAGTAAGGCACAAGATAATCTGTGTGATAATCTTTTATTTTTGTACCTTACTCCGTACTTGTCTTAAAAGTGCACCCCACCACAGATTCGTCAGTTTGGTGACAAGTGTTACCACATCACAAATAAAATATATTCGTCCTAACTATATTTTGTCAGGATTGGGGGCTCAATCCCTTCGTCCGTGGTCCTTTGCCAAGATTGGAGTACGGCATGAATTCGAAGGTAGCTGGCCCATGCCGTCGTCCAACTTATTTACGCTGAGATCGTTGATGAAGTGAAGAACTGCTTCTCATCGAGAACGAGGAAAAAGGGTTTATTTACAGAAATTAACTCAGTCTAACATGACTGCTCAAGAGAAGTGCGTCCAACATTCGCACAACCACAGTTTTTATACACTCGATCCGCCGGTCCTACGACGCGGCGGCTGTTCGTTTACACATCACCAACTCGCAGCTGCTCTGAAGACCAGTTTACAGACACAAAGGCACACACATTCCGTACACAGAGGCAACCGCACGGGGTGCCGTTCCGGGAAACTGTCGTTGTCGATCGCGCGTCGCTCATTGTTCCGAGCCACTCCGAACCGTGAGAAGCACAAAAATAAGCCGTTCCCGCGGCAGCTTGACCAGGCGGGTCAAATCAGCTCTGCGTGGAATCATTGTCCACACATCGAACTCGTCCCGTCACAATGTCGAAGGGGCTGGAGGGAGGCGGCGGATTCCAGCGCAAAGGTCGCTTCTTTGAACGCCTCGCAGCTGCAGCGACGGAGTGGGGGAAGTGCGCGTCTTGCACCCCTTGTCGTAATCGGGTGGCAAGGTGGCAATCTTGTTGCGCAACTCGCCGTTCTTGACAATTTCATGTTCTGAAATATCTATCGGGTATACGTCAGAGAACTGTCTTGCCGCAAGGAGAAATTTATTTCGCAACATGTCAAAATTATCAGGCTAATAAAAGGTCTTGCCGAAAAGTTGAATTGATGCGGCCCAAATTTCTTTCATGCCCTGTCATAGCTATCAGGATAGTGAGAGGCGTCACAACGCCGTAAAACTAAATTAGTCTGGCCCAACTTTAATTCACGGCCTGTCAGATCAATAAGGATGATGAGAGGTCTTACTTTGCCATAAAGTGGAAATTATTTGGCCTAAATTTCTTTAGTGGACTTTTGCTTTGTATTTTAACCACGGCGGGTTGCATATATACTGTCCATGCTAACGAAGGCTGAGCGGGTAAAAAAAAGTGTACAGAATGTACGAGGACGCAACAACTGGTATTCTGTCAGCAGTTACGTGCCGCACCAGGAGGTGTTTTTTCTTCTGATATTTGAACGAACGATAATTAGATTACATTAATTAACCAAGTTTTCAATTACTCAATTGAGGGAGCAAATTTTAATAACAGTTATAACATCCGATTCAATTGTTTCCAGGTGTGCTATCTCTCTCGCGTAATCATTTTTCCCCTCGCTTAAAGAAAAACGCGCGAAATATGAAACACAGCCGCCTGATTACGCGTCCGCGCACCGCGACACTAGCGGTCCCAGGCGTAACTCGAAAGAATTAACGCTGCTCAATGCCTTGGTCCTCTTCCTCAATGCCGCTGCGCACTTCATTGGCTTCGCGCTACACGCGAAGCCAAGGCCTCGCCACTGTCAAACTGATGCCTCGCCACTTTCAAGCCAATGCCTCGCCACTTTCAAGCCGATGCCTCGCCATTTCCAAGCCAATACCTCGCCACTATCAAGCCAATGCCTCGCCACTAACACGCCAATGCCTCGCCACTTTCAAGCCGATGCCTCGCCACTTTCAAGCCGATACCTTGCCACTGTCAAGCCGATGCCTCGCCACTTTCAAGCCGGTGCCTCAACACTTTCAAGCGAATGCCTCAACACTTTCAAGCCGATGCCTCGCCACTTTCAAGCCAATGCCTCGCCACTTTCCCGTGGCCGCCGAGCCAGCCACTGAGCATGGTTATTTCTTCCGAGTAACTTCTGAGACCACTGGTGTACCGGCGCGCGGACGCGTAATCATGCGGCTGTATTTCATGTTTCGCGCCTTTCCTTTATAAAGCGGAACAAAGTAATTACACGAGACGTAGCACATTGAAAACTGAATCGGGTGTTTCAAAACGTAGTTATTACTTTTCTATTGAAATTCGCGCCCTCAATTCAGTAATTACAAATTTCGTTAGTTAATCTAATCTAATTATCGATAGTTCAATTATGAAAAAAATACTCCGGGTGCGGCATGTCACTGCTGAAAGAATACATTTGGTTACGTCCGCGTATATTGTATATTTTCTTATTAAGAGCTTGGCTAACGTTAGCTGCAACACCCTGCATAACCCCACATTCCGCGTAATAACATCTCGGTGGGGGCTTTCAAATCCCAATGCTTATTTGATATTCGTGCACGTATCGCCTACTTCCCAAAGCACTAAGAGCGGCTTCGCTGTTGGGCCACTGTTGTACAATGTACAGCCAATCACGGCCAATATTACTGGGGCTATGCAATTGCCCTGCTTACCGTAACAGCAAAGCTTGAAGATAAAGGGAATTACACGTTACTTAAACGCACTCAATCTTTTCTCTGGCTGCCGCACCATAGCGGCAAATACAGGCTGAATAGTGAAGCTTTTGCCTCTGTAATATACGGTTTGGACTGTAAAATAATTTACGTTCTCAAAAGTGAATAAGGGTATAAATTTGTCTACGACTCGCACCCTACAACCTTTTTGGTTGCAAAGGGACGTGTTTAGACCTATTTACGCCCATATTCAGCATTTAAGGGCGTAAATTATTTTACAGTGGATATTAGGACCGGAGAGGGCCACGTCCAGCGGGCAGTACTCGCTAAACTACGGCGTATACAGGGAGGAAAAGCTACGACAGAGGGAGCCCCAATACCGACCAAAGCACGAAGCCTAAGGGCGTGCAAAAATCGCAAAAAAAGTCCAAAAGCGCGAAGTATACGCCGCACCAGCACCTGCTGTCTGGTGGCAGCAGCGAAACGCCCTTTACACACACACACAAAAAAAGGAAGAATACATATCTGTGAGTCCAATCGAATATACTGCTTATACAGTGAAACCTCGTTATAACGAACAGTTAAAAATTCGGAAATTAGTTCGCTATATCCATAATTCGTAATATAAAATTTCGTAAAAAATACATGCAGGAGGAGCAAAATTCAATCAGAGAAGGCACAGCAACTCGAACGATGCTTACTTGGGTCACGTTCATTTATTTACGCACAAAAAACTGCGTTATCGCGGCCTGCTTCTTGGTGTTGATCGCATACCGTATCACGCCCTGTTCCACAGTTTGCAAACACTCAACAAGGGCAAACCCACTGCCCTCAATAGCACTGCACGTTGAATAATCTCGAGCATGGTCTTTAACGTCAGTGCCACTCTTTTTTTCACATTCATCGCCATCACAGCACTACGCACACCCTGGCACCGCACTCGACACGACCACCGAAAGAGCCTCCACACAACGCTACGACGTCCACGCCACTGCTAACACTAAAACGCAAAAGCAACATTCGATCACGCCGCTGCTGAAGCGGCGCTGTCAGCGGTTGTGAGATGCGGACGATTTATTTGGCTGTCAACTCTCGATGACGACGTGGCATCTATGGAGCTGTCAGTGCCTGCGAGGTAGTCCTGAACGTTTGCTGCGCCGCACAACACACCTATAGTGCAACGAAGCCTGCCGCCTACTATTAAAGTGAGGTAGGGCTTGGCGTCGCGAAGTTCGTTATATCCGTTTTATGCCAAACCGCGTTCGCTATAGGAAGTTAAAAATACATGTGTTTGAAAAAATATTTCGGAAGAGTTCGATATATTCAATAATTCGTTATATGCGTGTTCGTTATATCGAGGTTTGACTGTACCATCCAACGCACGCACGAAAGCAAACACACACTAACATACTAACTCCCTCTCCCACTGACACACACACACGCCGCCTAGCGGGGAAAGCCATCGTCGCTGCACAAGCAACGGCGCACGCCGGCTGCCGGTGTGACGAGCACGCGTCGAGAGCAGCTGTTGCCCCCCTCGGCGCCACGTCAGGCAGCAGGGGCTTCCTAGGAGCGCGGGGGAGAGCGGCGTCCGTATAGTAGGTATAGGCACTACACAGAGGGAGGCTGGGAAGGGCGCGGTAACGTATACGTCCCGAGGCAGGAGGCGAGACTGCATTGGTCTCCTATATGTCGCCGGCGGTGGCCCGGTTGGAAACGAAGCAGAAAAGGTGGGCGCGGATAAAGGAGAATGGAGCAACGAAGGCCAGACACCAAACACGGAGGGTGAGCTCTGCGGCCCTCCCGTACCGCATACGTGCCTGCGGGAGGATGGACTGCAGGGCCATTCTCGCATCTCGTCCGAAAGGTGGCGGCCACGAAGGTGGCACATTCGTACCGGCGAGTCGCGGTTGGAAGTCGCGGTTGAAAGTGGCGCGACGGAATTTCGTCGCCAGGCAAACGGTCACGTACCGCATTTACAGGGTGTTTCGGCGAACACCTCCAAACATCTTTAGAAGTTGCCCGTGGCAGATCTACTCGAAGCTGCGGACAATACTTGCCAAACAATTGAAATGCAAAATCGACTAATTAGCGAGGATCCGCTAGTTAATTTTGGCTAATTATCTGATGACCCATATTGCAATTTACACGTTCTAGCAGTGGACATCGCAAAGCAGATTCACTTGCAACGAATTTTCAAGATGGCACCAGTTTCGAGATGTAAATTCCCGAACTTGCGGGGAAATGCACTGGCGTTCCATTCAATTTGTTAGCGAAACATCGTCTCACACACTGAAGCACACAACTAACTGGAACGCCGATGCATTTATCCGCAAAGTTCGGGAATTTATATCTCGAAACTGGTGTCGTTCGCAGAATTCGTTCTAAGTGGGTCCGCCTTCCGAAGTCCACTGCTAGAATTTGTATATTGCAACATGGGTAATAAGATAATTAGCTAAAAGTTAATTAGCGAATATTAGCTAATCACTCGATTTTGCGTTTCCATTTTTTTTTTTTGTGCAAGTAGTGTCCGCGGCTTCGTGTAGACAGGCTCGTTACTAGAATTGAGCTATCTGCCTCAGGCAACCTTTAAAAAACTTTGAAAGTGTTCGCTAAAACACTCTGTATTATTGTGTAGTTAAATGCGCGTGTGCGCATGCACACGTTTAAATTGCAGGTATGTGCGTGTGTATATTGCATACCTGAGAGGGAGGGAGGGAGGGAGGGAGGGAGGGAGGGAGGGAGGGAGGGAGGGAGGGAGATCGCACGTGTTCGTGTGTGTCCGCAAGCAGGAATAAACTGTATCCGGTGAAGAAAAAGAAAAGCCCCCTTGTTGTCCAAGACCATCCTTGGTTACACCGCCATGTCGACTCTTGGAGCTGAGAACCCGCATATACAGACAAGGCTGAAGCGACGGTGACAGCGAAGAAAAAAAAAAAACAGATGACGACCACCGCCGCAGCAAGGCATGCATTCAGAGGTACCTGGGAACGATAGAAAGTAGTAAATAAATAAAGCAACAAACTGACTCGAACAGCAAGTAGCGCAAAAAGATACAGCACAGATCAAATATCACGGGCAGCAGCGACATGATAAAAGCATTCAAGACGACATTGCGTCGCGGTACAGCGACGTAAATAGCGGCCGCCGCGTCGTGTGCCTCTCCGAAAGGAAGAGCGCCGTTCCAGCGTGCGCGCTCTCTCAAAGGACGGAACAGGTCGCGGCAATTAAATGCAGAACGGTGCGGCGGCGTGGAATCCCCGGCATCAATTGCAGGTGCCTCCTCCCGGGACCCCGAAAAGGAGCCCGGGGATCGATGAAGACGCCGACTCTGATTCTCCCGCCTGCCTTGCACGGCGCCAGCGACCGTCCTCATCGCGAAGCCGCGTCTCGAGAGGGCGAGAGGGAAAGTTACGCTCACCGATAACTGCAGGGGATGACGGTTAGCCCACGGCGACTAGTTTTGAATCGCCTCTGTCTGAACGATATCGGTCTACACGTGCTTAACACGTGCATGCGGTTTGCAGTCCAGGGTTCGAGAAAAACTCGTCCGGTCGGGCAACAGCATGAAGAAATCGTGGTCGCTGACTAAGTGAAGGTGATGAAAAAATAAGACAAAAGTGGAAAAATAAAGACAAAAGAGGATATTTCATAGCGCGTATACGTGCTCCGAAACATCCTCTTTTTTCACACTGACTTGGAAAGACAGCAGTGCTACTAAGAGTATGTGGTTCGTCGGTATGCGGTTCGCACGCGTTGCTAACTATACGCTAAACGAGCGTTCATGATTTTCAGCGCAATGAAACGGCGGGGCCAAAGTAGGAACACACGTAAGTATAGAAGCACACGAATGATCGTGTTGTCCTTTCTTTCTTTCTTTCTTTCTTTCTTTCTTTCTTTCTTTCTTTCTTTCTTTCTTTCTTTCTTTCTTTCTTTCTTTCTTTCTTTCTTTCTTTCTTTCTTTCTTTCTTTCTTTCTTTCTTTCTTTCTTTCTTTCTTTCTTTCTTTCTTTCTTTCTTGTCGTCTCCGTCTTTCCAGCGCTGTAAATGACGAACGTCAAATGAGCATTTCTGGACGATTAGATCTCCCTCGGAGGTCTCAGCAATAATTTGTTACCGATATAAGTCAACCTAACGTGTATCATCAAGAGTTTTTCTTCCTACGAAAGTTGACCACTCCGAGTTATGTTCATGTGACTCTGCTGTGAGGTGTTGTTCCTGTTTAGGAGCAGCCATACTTCTCAAGCTCGTGGTGCGAGTTTCTATGTGTGTTTTGTTGCTATTGCGCCAGTCGTTTCCAGCGCCAATACTTTCGAGTAGTATGACCCCAGCTATACGCACAGACCACAACGTCTATTATCAACGAACGTTCGAACAGCTTGATCCTATACAATTCTCCCCCGTCCCCCGAACCCATTCCCACAGCGTGGAGTAGCAGACCGGGATTACGTCACCCAGCTCGGCCTTTTTCTTATTAATTTCGTCTCTGTTGATCCCACATTGGGCAACATTAGCCCAGTACCGGCAAACCTTGGAACGATTTAGTCTTGCAATGTGCAACAACGCGCCAGTCCAACAACGAACGCACTTCGGTACCAAACTAGGCAATATTTGCCTAGTATATGGCCCAAAATTGGAACATTCTGGCTGCCTCAGCAATGGTCGACAATGACCCTCCATTAGGCCTACATTGGCGCAATTATCATTCCTCTTCGGGGACGTCTTACGATCTAGTCCAACGTACAAGTATCCATAGTTTTGCGCCTCGGAGTAGGTTTCTGCAAGCCGCACGGTGCAAAATATAGCCTCCCCTTTCCCCCCTCCTCCTTCCTAAATCGGGAAGCCAGAACCGAACTCACACCGCGGCCCAGCGTTCGATTTGACTGCAGCGCAATTTGCGGCACGCGCGCTCGTGGAGTGCTCTTCTGAAGACAAGTGGAGAGCGCGCTTGGGGAAAGAGGGAGCGAACCGGACACACACGCTCCACCGACTGGATGGGGAGCATTGGGGATGCGAGGGAAAGAGTCCGTCGGCGCCACACAAAACGAGTCCTCTCCACGCAAGCGTGCCGCACGCGATCGACGCGGCCCTTCACGGAGCCGTAGAAACGCGGCGAATACGACGAGGCAAACGAAACACGGGGTTCGATCAAAAACGCGGCGACGCGGAGGTCAGTTGTGCACCGTACGGGTGGGACACGTGAAACGACAAGAGCAGGCGTCAACGCGTGTTCTGGTTTCCCGTGTGCCGGGCTCGCACCCTTCTCGAAATGCGCGTTCTCCTCCTTCGGAAAAAAAAAGGTTCGTGTCCGTCTATAAGAAGTCTGACCGCGAATCCCTAAACACCAGCAAGCGTTAAATCACATGGATGGATGGATGGATGGATGGATGGATGGATGGATGGATGGATGGATGGATGGATGGATGGATGGATGGATGGATGGATGGATGGATGGATGGATGGATGGAGGACGGACGGACGGACGGACGGACGGACGGACGGACGGATGCATCCCTGCACCGTCCTCCTTTCCACATTGAACTAGGACTAGAATACGGGGATTTCGGTGCACAGCCACAACTTGGCCATGAAGGGTCTCACAGCAAGAAGATGTCATAGCGCCCTCCCCCTCCTCCCAGTTTTCGCCCCGCCTGCACTTCCCCCTCCCTTTCCTGCTACGACATCCTTCATGGCCAAGTTGTGGCTTTGCACCAAAATCCCCGTATTCTAGTCTGTTACGACCGGCCTGCGGGGGTGGCGTCCTTCAGAGCAGCGATCTTCGAACCCTTCCCGGCTCGCTGCGATAAGTCGCTTCGGAGAACTGGCGACGCCAGCAAAGTTAACCGACCGTGCAACTCCTTCGGAGAAGTGGAGACCAGAACAAACTTAATCAACCATGCGCCTCCTTCGCAGAGCCAGCGGCGCCAGCGAGTCTAGCCACGCTCGGCGGACCGAGTATTGCTACTTGATTCGCTGTCGCCTTATGGTCTACTTGCAGCAAGAGAGCTGCAGGAGAAGGGTGCTTTGCGGTGCGTTTTCACGGGCCCCATAATTCGTCACAGAATGCTGACAGTCATGGCGGCTACCTGAGAAGTCAGCTCTGGACTCAAGAGGCGCCCGCTGGGGTGAAGCGTGACAACCTGGCCACGAGGATCCACTCAACTCGGTTGGTTGGTTCCTGGAACCCAAAGTGCGTATGTGAATGTGTGAGCCCTCTCCCTCAAAGGCGGGTCGACTACGCCTCCAACGACTGTCGGCGGTCCGGTTGGACGAAGGTTCGACAGCAGTTTTCCCTCACATAGGGATCTAGGGAGGACAGAGGGTTTTTAAGCAGCCGTTTTGTCGGCTGCTAGTCGTGCTTGTCGGGGTTGTGCTCAGGTTCTTCGTGCTCGACAAGCTCTGTGCTCGTGTGCTTCGTCTTGCATGCTCCATTTGGGAGTCATGCTAGACTGTTGAAATGTATCTCCTGTCGTAATAGGTCCTCCCTAAAACCCCGACCACAAACCTTACAAGTCTTAGTCCAATGAGAAAAGGAGGGAGATGCAGGGGGATCGATCGATCGATCGATCTATCTATCTATCTATCTATCTATCTATCTATCTATCTATCTATCTATCTATCTATCTATCTATCTATCTATCTATCTATCTATCTATCTATCTATCTATCTATCTATCTATCTATCTATCTATCTATCTATCTATCTATCTATCTATCTATCTATCTATCTATCTATCTATCTATCTATCTATCTATCTATCTATCTATCTATCTATCTATCTATCTATCTATCTATCTATCTATCTATCTATGTATCTATCTATCTATCTATCTATCTATCTATCTATCTATCTATCTATCTATCTATCTATCTATCTATCTATCTATCTATCTATCTATCTATCTATCTATCTATCTATCTATCTATCTATCTATCATGTGCCCGAAGCTGGGCTGCAAAGAGCGCCTGTTAGCATAGCATCCAAACAGACGGAAGTGCATCCAGAAGACAGAAGTGTCTCTGCTACCCATTCCAAACGCGTAGCGCATTCCCTCATTTACCCTAACGCCTGTCCACCGAATATCGAAGGCCGAGTTGGCTAAGCAGAATGCGCCCTCACGTTTCGAGAACTTGCAGGCGTGTGACTGCCCCAATGACGCAAGGCCGTCCGCTTTGACCCCCACAACCCTCCTCACCCGGAAAGAAACACGTCCGGAGAAAAACGGTGGCGCAGTACTCGCAGCTTTCTTCGAAACAAGGATGACATGAATGAAAGAACAAGGGAGTGGAAGGAAACAAGGAAAGAAGAAAGAAAGAGAAAACAAAAGAAGCGAACCAATAAATAAATAATCAAGGAAGAAAGAAAAAGGAAGTAAACGAAGGAGAAAATGAAGAAAGTAAGAGAGTGAAGGAGAAATATAGAAAAAAAAAGAATAAACGACGAAGGAAGCAAGGAGGAAAGAAGGAACGCAAGAGAAGGAAATAAGAAAGATGATAGAGAAGTAAGAAAGTAATTAAGAACAAACGCACGAAGAAACTAAGGAACGAAGGAGGAAATGAAGAAACAAAGCGGGAAGTAATCAAAGCAGGAAGGAAGAAATAAAGTAAAGGAAAGAAATGATGTAAACAAAGATAGAAAGAGGTAAACGACAACCTTCTCACGAAATCGACAAAGAACAGAAAACACCTGAGCTCTCTCTTTTTTGCTGTTGGTAACTCGGCGCACCCAAAGGACTAACAAAGGTGCCAAGGTATCCAGGACATCGGGCATCGGGAAACAAAAGGCGAAACACAACGCGGCACAAGCGGGGGGGGGGGGGGTGCTAAGACGCTCATTTTTACAGGGCCTCGGGGAGTCCTCCAGCGGGAAAGGTGGGAGGGGGGTCACCTTCCCGTGAGATAAGGACGTCCGCGGGGAAGGCCGCCGACGACTCGAGCTCAGCCGGTCCGGGGGCGACAGGGGCGTGCGTCGCTTCGCGTCACGTCATCTCGAGTTTCGGCCGGCTTCGCAGAAGAGGAGACGTCGCTAATGAGGAAAGACCATCAAGCGCGCGCGGGAGGCATTTTCTCGGGAAAGAAACGGGGAAACAAAAGAACCCCGAAGCTGCCGAGGAAGTTTGAGAGAGAATTCCGCTGCGCAAGATGTGTACGATGGAGGCGCAAGCGACGCCAGTCTCGCTGTGAAGCAAGGGCCAGAGAAGCGCGTTTCCTGGATGGGGGGGGGGGGGGGGGGGGGAGGAGATTGATTCCCGAAAGTAACGGGATAGGCCCGCGCCCCCGAGTGAGTTGAAGCCGATGTTCAGAAAGCAAGGAGCAAACTTTTTCTTGTGCAAGGTAAGCATGAGTTCTAGCACCTGCAAGCCCATGACGGGGAACGTGTAGAGAAGCGACAAAGAAGGTTAAACATACTCTTTCATTCCTTTGTAAATTGCTACGATTGGGTGGATGTCTCACTTTCCCTTCATTAAGGTTGAACACATGTGTGTGTGTGTGTGTGTGTTTGTGTGTGTGTGTGTGTGTGTGTGTGCGCGCGTGTGTGCGTGCGTGCGTGCGTGCGTGCGTGTGTTGGTTTGTTTGTATCAAGAGCACCGTGTGTGTATAAAGCACCGTATCAAGAGCAGAGGGCGCACTATCTGCGCTGACTAGAACTTACACTGCGCACCATAAATCATTATCCATGACACACATTTTGGAATACAAAAAAAATGAAATGCAGATGTTTTGAGGATACAATATATGCAAACATGACTCTCGGGTAAGTGCCAGCGGTTACCATGATTACGCGTAGCGAAAACAAGATGACGTATATATGCAGATACAGAGACGTGATGTTTAGCACATGAAATGTCTAAGTGCAACCTCGAATTATCTAAAAATTGAGGCGTTTAGCGTACAACTTCAAGCCACATACGTCAAAAAAGCCACATGTAAGAAAGAAGCGCTGAAATCATACATGTACGCTGTGTGATACGTGTATATTTGTGCTCAATCTAAAGTTAGACAGGTTAGTGTTCCTTTGTTTCGTTTATTCCGGACGAGACATTGTTAAATTTATGAATAAAGTAAGAGCATAAGAACATCACAGAAAACATCTCTCGTTACGTCGACAGTTCCATGAAATTTACTCCAGCCACGTTTTCTTCTTTCGTTAAGGATGCTAATGCTTTTCTTAACGACAGGATAGATCTAACCGTTCCAGACGGCTCACTTCTGGTGACGATGGATGTCACTTCCCTCTACACGAATATTCCCCACAGGGATGACATTCAGGCTGTCTTGAACTCCTACGAACACCTAGAGTTCAAGACTAGCCTACACATGGCTCAAGTTTGAATGGTTTGGACTGGATGACGAGGCCAAAACGGGGTTGATGGTGTGAAGCGGATTGCGGAAATGAATCATCCCGAGTTTGCACAATGTACTGCCGGTTAAATTTACGAAATTCCCTCGACGAGTGGCGAACTACACGTCGGCCAGCCTGGCCACTGTGACAACGAGCGCATGAGAGCGCATGCGCCAGTGTTTGCCGACAGGAACCCGCTCGCACCCATACAGCACAAACCCCGCAAAATGTGCGCGTGCCAGGACCTTCTCGAAAGAGACCGTAACATCGAAAAGGTGCCGGGATACCCATACCCGTGAATTATAAACAATTTTCGTGTCATCACTCGAATCAGGATCTGCCACTGCTGCTTCTACGGTTTGTTACAACACTGATTTTCTTTTCTTTAGAAACGCTTGTACGATCTGCTCCCTCGATCTGTCTGCCACAGCGGCTTCTCTCCGCACGCTCCTTGTGTCCTATAAAAGCAGGGGGTGTGACGTAGTAAACGCGTCAGTAGATAGCAGTGCCTTGTCTTTCCTCCTTTCTGCGTCGTTCTGTTTTGCGCTAAGGTTTATTACGACGCCCCGTTAAAATTTTCATCTTCACAGTTACTGTTCCCTGTGTGCGCTTCTGGCGAGCTCAATATTCGGCCATATTCTCGAACGATCCTCGACGCGAACCGAAGCTCGTCCTTCGCTCCACCAATCAGAGCACAGCGCCGCCCCTCGGCTAAAGAAGATACTACGCTTCCCAAGAATTGCCGTGGGGTGTCGTCGAAGCGCAGTGAGCAATTCTGTCGACAGGAGGCGCTGCCACTGCGTTGCCGGTGCTTTGAAATATCAAGAGTAGACGTTACAGTAGCGTATGACTACTTACAGCTCAACATTTTTGTGGGACAATCTGGAAGAGGAAGGCTTAGGCGACGATTGCCTAGAGCTTTCGAGGGAGATTTACCTAGAAAGTACCGTTTGCGTTGAATGGGAATGGTTGAGGACCGAGTAGAAAGTTCACATCAATAAGGGGCTGATGCAGGGGTGCCCTTTATTCCCACTGCTGTTTATTATGTACAAGGTGAGGATGGAATGGGCGCTAGAAAAAAGTAATATCGGGTTTAATCTCTCATACAAACAGGCGGGTAATATAGTGGAGCAGCAGCTTCCAGGTTTGTTTTATACGGACGAGATTGTGTAGCTAGCTAACAAGCAAAGTGATATGCAACATCTGGCAATATCTTGGGAACGGAAGGCGAGAATTTATGTCTGAAATTTAGCATTAAAAAACCAGGTGTTATGGTATTCATTGCAAACAAAGTACAGACAGTGGCATACAGGGCTAGGAAATACCTCGCGAAAAATAATATAGATACCTTGGTATATAAATAATCAAAGGCAGTAGAGGATAACATGGTGACGCTTCCCGTAAACAACAACAACAACAAAAACGCAAATTTCCAGTGTACGTAGAAATCGGTTATCAGCGAAGCTTTCGGCAATCTTGATGCGCAGAGATGCGGGCCATGACAAGATATAACTCCAGCGAAAATTTTCAAAAAAAAAAGAAAAGAAAGAAAGATGGGCGATGGAAGACAAAGAAGCCGATGTATCGACAAGAGCTAAAAGCAGGACGAAGACTTAGGCTCGAAAAAAAAGAAAGGAAGATGAGCAGAAGTTCCAGACGGCTTACGGAAACGTTAAAAAAAATATGAGAGAGGAGCGCTAGAGAAAAGGAACACACAAAGCTGAGGACTCTTGAGAAAAACAGGGCGCTGCGGGTTGTCCATAAGTAAGGGGCTTTATCAATCAGTATTGTTCATCCAGGAGCAAATGACGATTTAATTACTCCGCCCGAACCAATCGGCTCTGGCGCGACGCGGAGAATGAATTTGCGCTGGATACATAGCTTGGACGGCTACTTTGTTGGTGGCGTAAAGATAGAGTGAACTCAGGAGAAAGGCATTGAAGGTGACTGAAAATGCTTTGTTGTTCAATTGCTTTTAAACTCCAATTTCAAGTCACGGAAATTAAATGAGTGCTGAAAAGGCATAATGAACTTCTCTCCATGTTCTCTCCAAAAGGGAATAGGGGGAAGCTCTCAAGGTTGGCGAGAGATAAAAACAAGAGAAAGGGTGCTTGACCGCGCCAAATGAATATATATATATATATATATATATATATATATATATATATATATATATATATATATATCGGTGGCGTAAAGATGCAGTGAACCCAGAAGAAAGGCATTGAAGGTTATTGAAAATGCTTTGTTAATTGATTATTTTTAAATTTCAAGTAACGCATATTAAATGAGTGCTGAAATGACATAATGAACTTCTCGCCATGTTTTGCCTTAAACGAAGGTGTAAAACATCTCAAACCCCGAAAAAAAGAACGTTGCAGCATTGAAGATTATTGAAAATGCTTTGTTATTCGATTGTTGTTCAATTTCAATTTCAAGTCACGGATATTAAATGAGTACTGAAATGACATAATGAACTGATCTACGTGTTTTGCGTTAAACAAAACTTTAGAACCTCTCAAGCCCTGGAAATAACGCTGCCAACATTGAAAATTTTGAAGATACTTTGTTATTCTATTGCTTTTCAGTTACAAGTCATGGGTATCAAAATGAATGCTGCAATGGCACAATGGACTTCTCTCCGTGTTTTGCGTTCAACGAAGGTTTAAAACCTCTCAAACGCTGAAAAAAGAACGTAGCCAGCAGTGAAGATTTTTGAAAATACTTTGTTATTCGATTGTTGTCCAATTTCAATTTCAAGTCACGGATTATAAAATGAGTACTGAAATAACATAATGAACTCCCCTCCGTGTTTTGCGATAAACGAAGGTTTAACACCTATGAAACGCTGAAAAAAAAAACATTGCCAGCATTGAAGATTATTGAAAATGCTTTGTCATTCAATTGCTTCTCAACTGAAATTTCAAGTCACGGATATTAAAATGAGTACTGAAATGACATACTGACCTTCTCCGTGTTTTGCGTTAAACGAAGGTTTAAAGGGGTCCTGAACCACTTTTTATCGAAGTGGCGAAATACATTTGAAGTGAAGATAGGCTATTTCGGAACCACTTTGCCGCAAAAAGTACTTCAGTGCACTCAGTAGAAGCGGAGTCATCGGCAATCAAACACGGCCTCAGCTATGCTCCCCTTCCTCCTCCACTGCCTTGCACTGCGAAGACTACGGTGGAGACGTCACCGTGGCGCGCCGTTCAAATTTCCGATTTGGTGCCTATGCCGCACTAAACGCAAGCCAAACGCGGCTGTCCTCAGAGAGCCGCAGTGCGCTCAGATTCGGTGCCTGTGCCGCGCTAAACGCAAGCCAAACGCGGCTGTCCTCAGAGAGCCGCAGTGCGCTTAGATTTGGTGCCTATGCCGCGCTAAACGTAAGCCAAACGCGGCTGCCTTCAGAGAGCCGCAGTGCGCTTAGATTTGGTGCCCATGCTGCGCTAAACGCAAGCCAAACGCGGCTGTCCTCAGAGAGCCGCAGTGCGCTTAGATTTGGTGCCTATGCCGCGCTAAACGTAGGCCAAACGCGACTGTCCTCAAAGAGCCGCAGTGCGCTTAGATTTGGTGCCTATGCCGCGCTAAACGTAGGCCAAACGCGGCTGTCCTCAGAGAGCCGTAGTGCGCTTAGATTTGGTGCCTATGCCGCGCTAAACGTAAGCCAAACGCGGCTGTCCTCAGAGAGCCGCAGTGCGCTTAGCCACTGGACTCGTGGCGGCACCTCGCGGCGGCCGCGGTGTAGCCGAGCGCAGCGACCAAAATGAGTACTGCAATGACACAATGAACTTCTCTCCGTGTTTTGCGTTAAGCGATGATTCAAAACCTTTCAAACCCCGAAAAAAAAAATTGCCAAGTGTCAGAGCGCCCTAAACAACTTATAATAATTGTTCCTAGGTCAAAAAGTTTCCTTTCAGGTACCCTATGGGTGGGTGTACCATTACGTCATGACACGCTGATTGGCTCTGCTTCCGCCAACGGTGAGGGTGAAAGGTGTGTTTTCTTTTTTCGCCAGACTCGCCTTCAAAGGTAGACAAAGAACAAGAGAAGCAACGGGCTGATGCCCTTCGGAACGGCAGAGCGAGAGCGCGAACATTAATGCGCCCACACGAAAAAAAAAGAAAAAGAAAAGCACGAGAATCGAAGACGGACGGTGCTCCAGGCATGCCGCGAGCCTTACGTCAATGCCGAGCGGATAAGCCGCAGAAAGGATGAGCGTTGGAGTGTCGGACAAAGGCGGCCGGAGGGAAGGAATGGAGGCCGAGAGCGGCAGAGAGAGAAGCAGTGAGAAAAAGGTGTCGAACACGGAAAGAAAGGAGGTAGGAGTGAGGGAGAGAGAGAGAGAGGGAGACGAGGGGAGGAGCGGAGGTCGTTACGGTGAGGTCGTAATGACCGCGTTCAATCCAACTCGGAAACGGCAATCCGCGCAGAACGTGGCGAGGCTATAGTGGGGAAGAAAGGAACATCAGAGAGGGAAAGGGAATCCTAAAGTGAAGGGAAACACACACAAACAAACACACACACGCAGAAGCAGACACACGAATGTGTACGCACCTACGTACACACAAAAAAACACATAAAACAAAAAACGCACCCTCGCCCACACAGGAGGCACTGATACACACAGACACGGGAAAAGACCGGGTCTTCCTCGCCCCCACCTCCAAGCACGCTGACAAGGATACGCATACAGAGACTCAAACACACGCGCAAACATGAATGCACGCCCATACGCACAACAAACGCATAGCTCAAAGACAAAGACAGAGACGGTGGTTCACGGACAAAACACACGGCGAGAAGGCGAATAAGGAACAGAAAACTTTCGTGTGGCAGCAAACAACGCGTTTCCACAAGCCGCACGATTAGGCGAAAGAAGTGCGACGACATTCGAGAGAGATATAAATGCGAGCGCGAGCCCGAAGAGGAAGAAGCGGAAGGAACAGCCGAGCCAGCTCCAAATGACCATCGAATCGAGAGCGGAGCGCAAAACTCGGGTAAGAGTGTGCGGAGCCATATGATAGGGTATACAGCACACGCGCGAGACCAGAGTGGCGAACATTAAAGAGAAAAGCCGGACGTCGTGAACAGCCCCCCCATCTTGATCGGCAACGAAGTGGAGGCGATGGCAGAGACAAAAAGGGGGCAGGAGAGGCCGCAGGACAAATAACCGATGGTGATAACGACACACACAAGGCGCGCGATAAAGTGTGAAAGAGAAGAGATGGGATTAAGATGGGGGAGCAAGGGCGAACGGCGCCACGCCAGGAAACAAGAATCAGGGGGTGGGAGGAGGGAGGGGGGAGGATTCTCCGTAGCGCACTTTAGCGGCGTAGATCAAATATTAATAACAACAAAGAAAAAAAAACTAGCAGGTCGAGGGGTTGAGCGTGAAAAACAGCGAGAGCGGTAACAAAGCGAAGGAAGAAAAAATAAGTAAAAGGAGAAATTCGCTCTTGGCTCAGGAACTGAGCACCATACAGGAAGAGAATAACGTTCCCAATTTGAGGTATACGTTGAACCCAATGATGACGTACTGCCTGGCGATGGGGCGAAGAAATGAAGTAGGGAAAAAGAAAAAGAGGAACGGACAAAAAAGGAAAAGAACGCAAGGAGAGAGAGACAGAGTCTAGCGAAGGAGAAATAGCCCTAACAAAACTCTCGACCACGGAAAAGCCAAAAGAGGGCGAGGTAGAAAAGCCAGGGGAACCGCAATTTACCGAGAATCCGCATATCGATCACGTTTGACCACTTGCGTTGAGTGGAAATAAAGAGGAAAAAGACAAAAGAACCTCGGGTTTAAGTCGGCAAAGACGCATCGCAGGATTAAAGTTCTATCTATACGTATCGAAAAGGAGCCACGAGATAAGCGAAATACACGACCGAAAAGGGGTGCGAAGTTGACAGCGGAAAGAAAAGCGAAGGCGATGTAGGAGCTTGCGGTAAAGCTAAAGTTACGATACGTGCTGGTCAGGGGACGGCCAGTGACCGTGCGTTCGAATTCACGAGGCTCGATCCCACGTGGTTTGCCACCGTGAGCATTCTGACAGAATGTCGCAGGTTTGTCGCACGAACGAATTCTTCGGCTCGGTGCATTCCCTTCTGACAACGAGGTGGTGCCCTTTCGGCTCCCTCATTACGAGCATCCCGAAAAAAAGGGAATATGGGGAAGCTCTCAAGGTTGGCGAGAGAGAGAAAACACACGAGAAAGGATGCTCGGCCACACCAAAAAAAAATATTTGTAGAACAAGAAAGGGCGAGCTTGAGCGAGGGAAACGCGAATGAGGAAAATGGGAGGGAGGGCATCGAGAAAAATGGCAGGCGTCGCATCGACGAGCAGAGGGCTCTAAGGACCAGGCGAAAAAAGAAACTAAAGTCCGAAGAGAGGAGTTAGGACAGAAAGGAGGATTAGGGAAGGAAGGAATCGAGACGCCGAGTTGCCCTTTCTTTCCCAAATCCCAAGGGAGAAAAAGTACAGTGCCGGTCATTGAGACTTCGCCAAGGGCAATCGGTGAGAATCACGAAATACGAGAAGAATGTCAGAAAAGGCGGGAAGAAAGTATCCCGCTCCACACGGCAAAGAAATAAAAGCAAGAAAAATGCAAGCTAAAAGAAACGCGAGCGACAGGGAAAACGACAAGCCACGGAAGAACGAAAAGAAAATAAAGAAATCAAGGTGAAATAATTCATGGAAGACATGCGTATGTAAAAAAATAATAAAAGAGAAGGTGGTCTTTGTGTTCGCTCAAAAGCAGAAAGAAAATAAAATACGTGAGGAATGATATACTTGAGAAGTGTCGGGCGAACGAATTCAGAATACGCAACAGAGGACTGAAGATGATCACGAACAAAGAAAAGAAAAAGAAATGAGACCAGAGTGCAGGTGACAATACACCATGGCAGGACCTTCAAAACTCGAGATATATATGGTGGCACGAGTTGTGCCTTGGCCATCTGCTTTTTCGGGCAAGGCTTGTCACTACATAGGAACGAAACAAAAAGCGTTGTGTGTCGTTCGGCTAGTTGTGTCTGGCTTTCTAGTTACTTTCAGTCTTCTATTCTGTCAAGTATTTTTGGGATCCGAGCTTATGATGGGGCATCGAAGAGGTAAATAAACACAAAGCAAGCGTGCCTTCAAGGTTTAAGGAAACGATACGAACACTACCGTGAATCTTCCACGTAGGCTTTCCTCAGGCAACCTTCCACTCGGCATTAAAATTTTTTTTCGCTGTTTCCCCAATCTGCTTGTGCGCGGTGCGGTCAAAAAAAAACTCTCTTCTTTACGTCTTAACATGTGGGGTCTGCCCATCTCCCTAGCAAACGCATAGCGTACCCGAGAACTTTGTCTCCATAGCATATCCCAGGTCGTGTCAGTTTACACGGCGCAAGGACACATGTTCCTTGGAGGACCACGCGATGAATGTGGCCTATATTGCCCCGCGGCTACTCCCTATGCCACCGTCGTTCCTTGTTTCTCACTGCCTCTCTGCCCCCATGAACACGCCAACTCACAGAAAGGCGTCATACAAGCAAAAGTAAAACACCGACTCATGCTCGGGAGCGAAGACCAATCTCACGCCACGGACACGAAGGAAAGAACGACTCTCGGGACGAGTCGAAAATAGGGGTGGCGGTAGAGAGAGAGAGAGAAAGAAAGAAAGGGTAAGTATCCTCCTATCCCGCTACTCCTGCGGCCTCAGAGTCGAGAAGTGAAACGAGGTTCAGCACCACGCCGAGAACAGCCCGCGTGGTGGCAGGGGCGGTGGGGGGAGGCGAGAAAGAAAGAAGAGAGTCGGTAGAGGTACGTATTCTAGGGACCATAGTAGGAGGAGAAGAGAGGCTAGGAGCAAAAAGATGTCTCAAGATGGCGCGCGACCGAAGCGGCGGCGCTGTCATCGCGCCAGAGGACGAGCCAACGACCCGGCGGCGGCGCAGCTCCTCTGCCCCGCTTCAGGGGCGCGCGCAGCTTCTCCCAATCCCTCCGCATCCCTTCGTTCCCAAATATACGGGAAGCGCAATAAAGCGTGGGGAGAGAACCCGCTCCCGCTGGAGCTTGCGGCGCAAAGCTGACTCCGTGTCGGACGCATTACACCCGTTCGGCGCGAATGGTTCCGTCGTGCCTCCCCAGCCCTCTCCCTCTTCCGAGTGTGCGTCCTCCGAGCGTCTCCCTTCGAATCTTCCCCTCTTTGTCGTAACCTTCGCTGCGCACCCCCTCCTCGACGCCCTCACGCTGCCCTCAGATGGGATCCCTAGCACGAACTCCTGCCGCCTGTGCTTCCCCATATTCCCCCCCCCCCACCTCCCGGGGCCGGAAGGAAAGCAAGGAGCTGAGACGCAGGGAGGATGCGGCCAGATCGTACGCCACCATCTCACCACTCCTCTTCCCATTCCCCTTCCAAGCGTCTGCTCTGGCTCCCACTGAACGGGAAAGGAGAAACGGGAGAGATATTGCTTGCAACCAGCCCCCCCCCCCTCTACGCGTGCTTTCTCTCGCTCTGTGTCTCTCCCCCTCCTCCCGCCACCACCGCGTTCATTCGGAGTTCTCTGCAGAGGGCTCGGGCCCCCCTCACGTCGTACGAAACAAGGAAAAAAAGGGAGGGGGACAGAAGAAGCAAATAATGAGAGAGAGAGAGAGAGAGAGGAGGCAGCGCCGCCTCGTTGCCGCCGGTGGTGCGAGCGCGCTAGCTCGGCCTGCGTCCTCGTCGCCGTAGTAGTAGTGAGCGTGTGGCCCGGACGGTGTGGTGCGCGCGCGTCTGTGTGATTCACGGTTCTCTCTCCTCCGTGTGGGACCCGACGTCGAGGGGCCGGTTGGTCGGTCGGACGGCCACCGGGTCGTCGTCGTCATCGTCGTCGTCGTAACGTTGGCTTGCGCTGTACGCGCGAAGAAGAGGACAGTGCGGGTGTGTGTCTTTCCGTTTCAACGTCGTGCTCACCGTGTTCGAGCCCGCGGCATCCTCTCCGTTCCGCGTTCGCCTCGCAAGCCTCTCGGGCTTCCGACCACGGGGGCGGAGAGACGACCAAGAAAAGGATACCGCTGCCTCCTCCTTTCGCCGGCACTGGATTCTGCATCGGCTCTCGGCGTATCTTTGTAGAAAAAAAGAAAAAGAGAAAAGAAATGCGAAGCGCCGTGCCGAGGAGCTCGCAGGAGCAGCACCGGGGGAGCGTTTCTTTCGGAGAGTCTCGCCCTTCCCTGTTTTGAAGTCAGAGGGGGCCAAGTGCCGAGACAAGCAGGAGCCAGTCCGTGGGGGCGTCTGGCGTTTGGAAAGCCCAACACCGCTTCAACACGCTTCTCGGCAACTGCAGCTTGATTAACTATGCACGAAGGCAAGCTTCCTGGATAGAAGCGCGGCCTCTGGCATGAGCCAATCCCGGCGGTAGTGCACAGCCGGGCCAGAAAATTGCATCATTTTGAGGTTTATGTTATAGTTGCGCACTTTTAACATTTCAGTCTGAGAAGTTTTAACATAAAAGACATGCGCTATGAGTGTTTTGCTTGTGGACCGTCATTCTCAAAATTCCGAGGAATAACTTTGTCGTGAACGTAAGACAAGCTATGAGCAACTTCGGGGATAGAATGGTGCGGCGACATAACCCGCATATACCGCTTGTCATGTAGGAAGGCGTGGCATATACAGATGCCTAAATATATAGGGAAATTTTTGCGCGCGGACAACTACACCAACGCCGGATTTTGTGTGACGCGGGACCCTTAACGCAATCACGTTAAAATTGTGTCACCGAGTTCTTTCTGAACAATGGCGGACGCGACCATTGCAAGTGCGTCGTCTGCCGCCGCTGACCGCAGAACGGTTGAAAACCCTTTGACTGAAGCAAATACTTGCTGTTATGCAATGTTTTCAAGCCACTCGCCGCAAATCAACGAAAGGTATGTAGTACAATCGGGACTGGTTGCTTGATTGCGTAATAATGTGAATGAAAAGCCCGAGGCTCTACGAGCATGCCCGGCGGGAAGGCATACTCTTCCTCCGAAGCAGACACTGCTTGAAGGTGCACATGCAAAAATACATGAATGGGTTTAACTTCAACCCTGCTATATCACAGGGATTGAAAGAAAAACAAAATCCACGGAGCAATTCAAATGCCACAGTTGCCTCATTGGGAACGGAATGAAGCTGTCAGAGTTCTTGAATGTTGGCGCAGGTGGGAAAGTGGAAGGCCTGAAGGACTTGGAAAAATTCACACTGGAAAACGACAAACATCTCCCCTGCGATCACGGTTTCGTGATCATGTTTCAGCCTTTCATTGGTTCCTGACACCATATACTCGGAGTTTTCGCTTCCACGGCAAATGTGAAGGCTGCGCTTTTGTGCAAGATTTTAATAGAAGCCGTGTTGCTCGCAGAAAAGGCTGGGCTGAAGGTGGCTTATGGCACGCCGGACGGAGCTTGCTGGAACCTTTAAATGTGGCGATGTTTTGGGATTTCTGGCTCCTCGACATCCATAAAGCCATCTGCACCACATCCTGTTGGCACTGGAAGAGGCCTCTTCCTTATTTCGCATTTTCTGCAGCTGATAAAATGTGTTCGAAATGGCCTTCTTAAAGCAAGGTGCAAAAAACCTGAAGGTTCTGTTTATACTGAGCACATCAGAGCAGCACACAAAAAGGATAAGTGACAGTTTTTACTTCATCAATGCTGCCAGCAGTGGCAATTGTGAAGTGGGCGATCTGACCTTTCTCCTCAGTAGTAAGGATGCAAACCATAGTGAGAAGGTAGAAGAAGCTTCTCACATGATAAAGAACTCCACTATTCTCCCCGACCATGAGTGCCCTGAAAAGGTGTGCGATTCGCGGCTTTGACTTCTACATGACAAGGCATGTGGTATGCAAAAGAGGCATGAAGATTGCGTGCAAGGAATGCTTCCACGAGCTCTTTGTTTCCGCCGACGAAGCCCACAAACAGCTGGCAATGTTCACCAAGTTCTGCAGGGCCTCATATACCCTTCTGAGAAGCTCTTCTCATATGTAGACGCCCTTGAAACTACTTTCGATGTGGTTCAGCTACAACCAGCTGCACAGTGGCAGCTTGGAAAAGCTTGTCTGCTGCATGCAAGAGGAGCAAAAGGAGCAGGGCAAAACGGAGAGTGAGCTCCTAAAAGAGCTGGCGGAGACGTATTTGCCACTGGACCCCACCGGCGTCGGCGACTATCCACGATACGCCGGCGCAGAGGTCGAAGAACTTAACGCGCCCTTCACGGAATCGGAAATTTGGGTTGCCTTACAAGGCCTCAATGGACAATCGGCGCCGGGCCCGGACGGGGTCTCGAACGAGCTGTTGAGAAACCTAGACGGAAAGTCGGTCGAGAAGCTCACCGAAGAAATCAACAGAGCGTAGGAAACGGGACGAGTACCAGAGGTCTAGAAAGAGGCCTCGGTCATACTAATACCGAAACCCGGTAAACCACTTGCGACGGAGAACATGCGGCCGATATCGCTAACCTCGTGCGTGGGCAAGAGGGCTGAACATGCCATACATAACCGAGCATAGCGGTACATAGAGTGAGAGGGCCTGCTCCCACATAACATGGTGGGCTCCACACCTGCCCTCTCCACACAGGACGTACTGTTACTAGTCAGGAAGAATATAATCGACGGCATGACCAGAGACAGCAGGGGCATACTGGCCCTGGACCTAACGAAAGCGTTCGACACGATCAAACGCAGATTTCTAATGCAAACGATCTCGGTGGTGGGGCTTGGCCGGAAATTCGACTCTTACATAGGCTCCTTCCTCAGAGCCAGTAAGGCGACGATCAAAATAGGACAGGTCACGTCCGACTGGTGCACGCTGGGCGCGAGGGGCACCCCACAAGGGGCGGTGCTCTCCTCACTATTATTCAATCTGGCCATGAAAGGGCTCTCGTACCGGATGACGAGAGTGACCAGCGTCAATCACGCCCTGTGCGCAGACGACATTACGGTGTCATGCCCGGGAGGGTGTGGCGCAGAAGTCGAGCGGGCTCTTCAAGAGGCGCTGGACACAACGGAAAAGTACCTGAAGGAAACGGGACTCCGCTTCTCACCCAGCAAATCGGAACTGTTGCTGTACAACCCCTCGAAACAAGGCATGAGACATTTGACGCCGACCGATCAAATACCGATCAATAAACACACGAGCGACGACCAGATGATCCCCAGAGTGGACACTGTAAGAATCCTGGGGCTGCTAATTGAGGCTAAAGGCGGTAACACGCAAACGGTCATGAAACTCACGTCCGAAACGGAGAACATGCTCCGGCTGATCCTCAGGGTGACCAACCACAGGGGAAGGCTCAGCGAGAGCAATCTCATCAGACTTTACCACGCCTTCCTCATGAGTCACGTAAATTACGTAGCCTCGGCGCTAAAATGGACCAAGAGAGACGCGGCCAATATAGAGACACTGATGCGCAAGAGCATATAGAGAGTGCTAGGTCTTCCGATCACTACAAGCACGGAGCGGCTCGATAGGTTAGGGGTCCACGATTCGCTAGCAGGAATCATCGAAGCACAGATCAAGGCACAGGTCGTGCGGCTGTCGACCACAAAGGTGGGCCGACGCATCCTAGAAGAAGCAGGCATAAATGCAGAGGCAGAGTGCAACGCACGCAAGGTCGCGCTCAGCGTGGCGGTCAGGGGCACTTTCAAGGTAGAACCGCTTCCGAGAAACGTCCACCCGAAATTCAACGAGGAGCGCCGAAAGGCGAAGGCCCGAGCACTTCTGAAATCAGCCGCCAACTTCCCGGGACTGGCGGCATTTGTAGACGCAGCCCGGTGCGGCCGCAGCGACCGGTACGCGGCCGTCTCGATACGCTGGGATGGGACGATCAATAACGCGGCATCGGTCAAGGGGGTAACGTCCGAAGTGGCCGAGCAGATGGCAATAGCCATGGCAATGAGGGACCCCGAACGTCCTTACGTGTACACAGATTATCGATCGGCGGCCAGGGCATTCGCCTCGGGCTCGATATCGCAGGAAGCGGTGGCCGTCCTCGGCAGCGAGAGAGCCGCGGGTCGTCACATCGTCAAATGGCTTCCGGCCCACATGGGGGCAGACGTGCACCCCGACTTTCCCAACGCCAATGAGCTGGCGCATGGCCGCGTGCGAGGACTCAAGCATCGCAGCGATCGTGGCGAGCGAAGCGGTGGGGAAGGAAGGGAGCACCGAGACCCGCTGCTCACCTTCAATGAAATAGCAACGCACTATCAGCTGTCGAGGAGGACATTCCCGCTCCTTTACGCTAAACTCACTAGACCACAGTCATCGATATTGATAATGCTTCAGATAGGGTCGTTCCCCTCGAGAGGCAGACTGAGCCTTTATTCACCAGAGGTAGAGCCGCAGGGTCCGGATTGTGGCGAATCGTACTGCTCGCTAGCGCACATGCTCTGGCAATGCTCCGCGTTAAGCGGCACCATGTTCAGTAAAGAAGAATACTGGATGGACGCCCTGCGAAGCGCCGACCACGAGACCCAGCTCCGGGCTGTCCAGAGGGCTCACGAAAGGGCGGAGGCTCATGGGCTTCCCGTCCCTACGTGGGTGCGGCCCGCGACCCCTGCCGACCACTAAACCAAGAGCGGGTGGGGAGGGGTCTCTCAGGAGTCAATAAAGTTATTTCCTCCTCCTCCCTGCCTGCAAAAAAAATGACGCCATGCTTGGCTGTGCACAGTTTGTCCCTAACGTCGCTAACCAGGTTACATAATGTTTTTTGGTCGCCCGTTTGCACTTCTACGCGAAGGCACTCAACAAAGAGAGCGCGTCTTCCCGTGAAAAGAAGCACCTGAAGCTCAGGCGTGTCACTTAGCAGAGGCTGACAAAGTTCTGTTTGAATTGCTTGTAAACTATTTAAACCAAATGTTTTTGTTCTCGTGAAAAAAAAAAAGAGCACCAGCTCAGGTGTGTCGCGTAGCAAAACATTATCGATTACTGAGAATCGTTTCGGATGCTAAGCCACTCTTCAAAAAATGAATTGCTTGCTTAAGCAGTGTGTTGAAAATAAAATGTTTGCTTCCCAGTTTGTACTGCTTTACGTTGGATAACCAGATAGAGCAAGCAGCATCCTACCATCGACGCGCACTCCGTCGGATTGTTACCTCGGCGCCTTTTAATTCGTAAGGGGCTATGCTACTCCATAGCACTTTGTAGCCATGAACTAGCGAGCATACATATATACCGCGAAGCTCACTGCATTCCTGAATAGGTGCACGGATGATCGCATTCCACGCAGGGCCACTACGCTGCGTACGCTCGCCGCCGTCGCGGCGGACGTGTACGTAAAACTCCTTAAACTTCGTAAAGTACTGACACTCTCCTCCTCCGTCTTCCCTCCTCCTCGTTTCTCTTCCCTTTCACTCTCCCTTCTCTACCGTGGCGCCGCCTACACTGCTCGAGCGTAGCAACGGCGCCAACAAGCGCTCCTCGCCACTCCGTAGACGCTTCTCGAGCAAAAATGGCGCAGAAGCACGGCGCGAGGGCCCACGTGATGCTATAAGGCCAATAGCGACGCGGCGTCGGCGTCGGCCAGTGCGCACGATGAGGAGGCGGCATTCTTCAAAGCGTGGCACCAGTTTACGAAGTTTAAGGGGCTTTACGTGTACGCGTGTGGCAGCGCCCCCTGGCAGTTTCCTTCCAAAACGCCACGCGCGAGCCGGCGCGTTCATCACGCTTCCCAATTCTGGCCACTGTATCCGCGCATCGCAATGAGCACAATGCGCCTTGCTCGAAAACAGGCTGGGAAAACGCTGTCCTCAGTACCGGTATAGTTGTGCATATTTTGTCTCGTGTTACTTGTTTGACCGTATCGTTGGGCCCGCGATACAATAGACAGCTTTAGAATAGCGTCTGTCGCTTTACGTACATTAAACGTAAGCACCCCTTTGCGGGACGTCGCTTTCTTTCAATTTCTTTCAAAGCACTTTGGGCACAGTTACAATTGCTTACACGTTCAAACTTCCCGCCGTTTCAGCCTCCTAACGTGCGCTGCAGCGGCGCAGGCGTGAAACACCACCAATAGTGAGACGCGTTTCGCACCAGCGGCCCCGGCGTCGTCGGAGCACCTGTTCGCCGCGGTTACAAGCTATGCGGACGCGTCTCGTTAGGCCTATACAGGAGCCAGAATCGCCGAACGAGTTCAGAGAATGGACGTGCTATGCGCTGTTAACTAACCTTTATTGTGAGTTTGGAGAAAGCGGAAGCAAATTACAGTGGTTACTGGAGCTGAATGCGAGTGAGAGCGTAGCCACCACGAGAATTCACGCTGAAGCGGGAGCCATGGGTGCCGCCTTGTTCGTAAACATTACTAAGGCTAAACCGATGCTTCCTTTACTAGGTGCCTGCCGCGTGAGCTGGGAACACGGAGGAAGGAAACTAAGGAGAGGCCCTACCCCCTCCGCGCGCTAGGAGAAAAGTGTGGCGGAAATGACGTATAGGTTCTCATTTTTTTGCTGCTTTTTTATTTTTTTTGCTGCACGGCCACGCCTTTTGGGCCACAATGGCGGCGTTGTTCCGAATTTTTGAGCGCTCACACGTGTTGCTCTGGTAAGTTTCGTGCCGTGGCAAAGGCGCTGTGTGGGCGGGTTTGCGTTAGTCACCGTGTCTTGTTGCGCTGTGTTACCTGCACCGTGCTCTGCCGGATGTTGCGCGAGCGAGTGCGCTCCGCGCGCGAAACCACGCGCAGCGCGGCGTGGTTTCGCGAAAGATGTAAACAAGAGAGGAGGGTGGCACAAAAGGCGGAGCATCGCCATGAGCAACGCCAAGTTCCGGCTTCACTTTTGCTTCACAAAGAGTGACGTCAGGGCCTCTCCTTAGTTTCCTTCCTCCGTGGCTGGGAAGTTGGTTCCGGCCTCTCTCCTCTTTCCTCTTAATTCTCCACCCGGATCGGCTCCGAGCGCTAGTTGCGGCGGCTGCTCCGAACTGCAATCACGTTCTCCTGCCTCCGAGATTTGCGCTGCGCCTGTTGGGATCCCGGAGGCACGACCCGCGGTCTCTCGTCCAGCCATTGGTCGAGCGCGCGCCAACGTAGTAATCGTCACTTCCTCCGCAACAGGAAGTAGGATCGGCAGCGAGCGCGGTCTCTCCGCGACAACCCTGAACTACGGGAACATCCGCTCCAATGGGGAAAACTAGCGACGCGGCAGGCATATAGAAAAGGAGGCATTGGTTAAACTTGGTTAAAGTTAAGAAGTAGCGTGCGCAGTGACGACGCTACTTCTTAACGTACGTAATGCGTTTACGTTCGGTTGCAAACGCTATGTTAAACCTGTATAATAAGCTAGAAGCAGACCGCAAAACAAACGCGGTAAAGCTGGCACCGATTGTCATTCGAGAATGTCAGGTGAAACTCGACCCGCAATTCCAGCAGTACCAGGGGCCGACTCGCGCTTCGTGGGCCACAGCACCGCCTTCGCCTATATCTTGCGGTGGCGGGAGGATGCGCAGATTATCGGTAGCCTGAGGCAGGGAGGGCAGGGAGTTGACGTAGCCTTCTAAACACCCGCGATGACACGTGCAAGTGAGCCCACGTGCGTAGCAGAACACACGTCATCGCTTCAAAACGTGCGAAGAGAGTCCTGTCACGCGTAGGAGGTGGCGCCACAGGTAGTTTTGCGGTAGCAGAGCCGGATGGCTCCGACTGGCCAAAAGGCGAGCACCTCTCCCGTACCGTAGCACAGGGGTTACGCCTACGCCGCAGAGAGGAGGCAGCGGGCCTCCTCGCAGCGAGACACGTCATAGACGTCGGGTTTTGGACACCACCAAATGAGATACAAAAGCATGCAGAAACTCCACTGCAGTCGTTAGTCCACTGTCAGGTACCGAGCCAAGCCAAGCCAGGTACCATGCCCTCCACCCCCCACCCGCCCCTTTCAAGTTGGCCCACCCCAAAAGTTCGATTTCACCCACCCCCAAATTTCAGGATGGCCCACCTCCAGATTTCAGTTTGGCCGCGGCTAAATTTCAAGCTGACCCACCCCCAAGTCTCCAAGCTGGTCCCCTCCGAAATTTCAGTTGCGCCACCCCTCAATTTTAAGCTAACTCATCCAGAAATTTGAAGTTGGCCCACCTCTAAATTTCAATTGACCCAACCCTACTATAGGTTTCCCCGTGCATTTTCTTTGAAGCCCTATTATCTCTATGGCTATGTATATATCTGGTCATATGGGCATTCTCTCTTATCAATTTTATTTCTTTTGTTTCAATTGTTTCTTACGGATTATAAAGCTACCGATCATCTACATTTACACTGCTATAACGGTTAAATGTCTTAACTTCGCAAATTACGAATTTGCTGGGGTATTCCGCAAAGTATGCCGACGCATTAATAACATTTCAATGCGCAATCTACGGCACGGAGGATGCGCGTCTCGTGCCCAGTGTAGGATCATACAATACATCCGGTCGATAAAGGGAAGTTTAATGGATGATTATAGAACATATAAATTTATGATACAGGTCAACAATTCATGACAACGGCACCTTGTCAGCCATATGGCAACACATAGCACTAGGATCTGTCAGGCAACGAGCCCAGTGCGAGAGTGACATTATTCCGAAATGGCGCCGTTAAATATACAGTGTTCGTCATTCCCCAGTAACATAATCACTGTGCCCAAACAACATGCACTGTAAACTCCCTGCCTAAAAAGCAACGTTGTCTAGTAATTTTTGTCGGCAGCCGTAGTAATGTCACAAGTTCCTTGAAGACTTGAATGCTTTAACAAACTTCTTCATAACCAGAACATCTACTCTGAATAAATCTCTGTATAATATTTCCAACAGCGAACCTTTATTTTATTCTAGATCATAGAAAGCATTAGCCTGCAGAATACCTGCCGCAGTTTACGGAATACCAAATCACTGAAAGCCACACAGAGCGCTGCTGGTGGTGACATCTTGCGACGATTAATTTTTATGAACCTTCAAGCACGGCCTTCGAGACCGGGGAGCCAGGCTCTGTCCGATCCCGGAGGCTGTACACTAAATGTCGGAAACAATTTTGTGTTTCATGGTGTGTTGCTGCCGACGCCTTTACGCCACTATCTGAGCAACAGTAGTTTTGTACGCTCTGGTTAAACTCGACATCACAAAATGGAGCTTGCGTATCTTCGGATGTAGTGCACGTGCGGTGTTTTTTACCACTTGAGCGACCGCCGGAGCCGCTGTCCGCTTTCGTTTCTTGAGTATGATGGGTGTACTAAACGATCGAGGCCTGGGAGTGCTAGCCAGCGTTCTCAGACCACGGAATTCGGTCCGTCGTGCGAATCAAGCTTAATCGGCGATTTAAAGGGACACTAAAAAGAGAGAGAAAATTAAGTTATTTCCCCTGTATTGGTGAATTACGCTTCTGCAATACCAAACGCACAACTCTTGCAGCGAACAGATGCTTCGTAGGCCAGAAAAGGTGCGAGAAGGAAATACAGGTTGCGACGCCAGCTTCAAGTTCTCGCAGCAGCCCGTCGTGACGTCACGGATTTTGAAGTCGTCTGCTACGGCGTATAGTCAAGCATTTATCGGTGAAAATGGACGAAACTGCGTTTTCTAAGGAGCCAAGTACTGAACTTCTCGGCAAGTTCCGGAAGCTTTTACTGAGCAAACGTGGTCCAAAATACGAAACATTGAAATCTATGACTCGCACTGACGCAGCGGTGTTGGTGTTCAGACACGAAATCGGGGGAAAAAAAGCTTTTCTAAAAATCAACAAATTATGGAGAAATTAACCAGAAATCTAGTTTTCAAAGAGCACGTTATCGGTTTCAGTTGTTTGTGTTTGATTTAATTAAATTCTCGGGCGTTACGTGGCAAAACCACGATATGCTCGGAGACGTGCCATAGTCAGGGACTCCAGAAAAATTTTGACCATGTGGAGCTCTTTGACGTGCTCCCAAGGCATGGTACACGGGCGCCTTCGCATTTCGACCCCGTCGAACTGCAGCCACCGCGGCCGGGATTCGATCCCGCATCCTCGGGCACTAGCAGCGCAACGCCAAAGTCACTGCGCCATCGCAGCGAGTTTTCTATGTAATGCACTCTTAAAGTGACCCTCCCGGTTTTGGTGTTACAGGGCACGAATTATAGCAGCCCCAGCATCCGTTAATTGCTGTTTACGGGATGACCTAAACACCGGAGAGGTGCAGATGGACACGTACGGGTGCCGCTCCGCTGGCAGTGGCGCTTCGTGATGTCGACATCAACTTGAGAATCCAGAAGTATAACTCAAAGGTACTGTCGATCGGCTGGAAAAGCTTCGGCATCGACAGTCACCAGCGTAGAGCTGAATTGCTTTCATTTGGATGTTCTTCCTTTAGAAAGAGCAATGACACACACGCACACAAACAAACAAACAAACAAACAAACAAACAAACAAACAAACAAACAAACAGAGAGACAGACAGACAGACAGACAGACAGACAGACAGACAGACAGACAGACAGACAGACAGGCAAGCAAGCAAGCAAGCATGTAAACAAACAAACAAACAAGCAAAAACTTTGGTTATGCAAATGTGGGTGAGGATCGAATGAGTCACGAGATCCGAATCTGGTACCACCGTCGATGTTTGCGGTGTTCCAGTAATCAGTAAACTGTAATGGCGTTCACTGACAGGAAGACTAGGATGCTTTAGCTAGTCCTTAAACATATTACGGTTCAAGCAGTACCGACTTAACGGCAGTAACAACGCTGGTAGCGATATCTCGTGGAGATTTGTTAAACCATAACAGATTTGTTTATTTTTTTTGCCTCACGTGGGTGTCCTCATTGAATAAAAAAAAATACTGAAAACATACAATACGTTAACGATTACGGCGCCGCCGACGCAATACACCAGCGGCTAAGTATAATTTGTGGTTGGTCATTGCAATAGTAGCTGGTTAAACTCTGCGACAAAGGTGGCGGCACCACCGCGACTTCTCGCGACTGCCTCTACGGTAACGCCGTATTCCGTTGAATGGTAATGGGGATACGGACAGGCTAAATCTCTATAACCATTTCATTGACGAGTGTTACCTACAATCAACGTACCAGAAACGTTTCTTTCTTGCTGAGTTTCGGTATTGAGCACGAAGTTCCTGGGTAAACGCCTTCGGCCAACACTGCAGTAACGACGGACAGGAAGTGTCATTCGTTTGTTTAGAGCAGGTGTACACTGGAAGAGGAATAATTAAACTTACCACGCGACTCGATCGCTTTCTTTTGCAAACACGGTCAGATGAGCCAGGCATGTGATGTGAAGCAAATGAAATGCACACGCGTATGGTTCGTATGTGACGACAGCTGCCCGTACAATTTCTAACCGAAACCACAGGAGGCTTTGGGTGAAGCCTACTTGCAGTTTTCTGCCATTTTTTTCCTCTTTTCTTTGATTATTCTTATTGTCGATGTGTTTTGCAGATTTAGATAGAAGATAATTTGTTTCGGCTATTTATATGTGCCGTCGTTATAAAGAGCTAATCTCTGTTCCCTGTTGTTTGAAGTGTCATTGGATTGCTCTCTCCAGAAGCTCCTTGTACATAACCACCTTGGTCTAGACAGCCAACGTTATTCGGTCTCAGAGCCTAGTCGGCGCACTCATAAGTGGCACGCGAGACGACGACCCTCTATATGCAAATGAGGCTTCCACGGATGAGCAGTAGGGATGGGGGCGGGGGGGGAGGGGGGTCGAGTGACGCGGGGCGAGTGGATGCCGAAAACAGGCACCCGGCCAGCGACCGCTACGCACGAGTTAAACTCCACCTCATAGACTGCGTGCGGTGCAGCAAAGCCCACAGCTAGCGTGCAGCAAACCGGAACGAAGGTTCCTCCATTGTCCGCCTGTGTGATCTCGCTTCGCGTGACGTCAGCTGAACGGAGGCGTCACGAAAGGAATACGCCTCGTGGTGGGCAACTGTGACGTTCGTGGGTATACGTAAAAGGCAGCAAGACGACGATCGAGTGCGAAACTCTTCATCGGACGGCGACCGGGCTCGATCCGTCCTGGGTGAGCAAGGATCCCTCCTGGGTGCTCGGTTTTTAAAGAGCACAGCGTGACGTCATAGCTGTGAATGATGAAAGTCAGCGGAAGCTTTATAACTGCAACAAAACTTAAGCTACGCAAATAGTGCTGTCATACAGTGACGTGCTTGTTCGAATGTTCGAAACGAAGGTATTGCGTCTACCGCTGCACTGTTCTTGCTCGATTTTCGTAGAAAGAACGCATTTTGGAGTCACCGCCATCCAGTGTAACACTTGGCACAGTTAACTGCCTAATTTTACAGAAAACAAATTTGCAATGTTCGCTTTATTTATGGGGGTAAATGCTAGTGACACGACGACGCTACCACAAACTTGTGTTGCCACCTGCTGGCAGCTGCAGAAAGTAGCCGTTCAGGGAGGGTTGCCGAGTGTTTACCGCTCCTCTGCGACACGCGGCAACCCTCCCTGAACTGCTGCTCCTCTGCGAAGCTCGGCAACCCTCCCTGAATTGCTGCTTTCGACTGCTGCCGGCAGGCCGTGGCGCAAGTTTATGCTTGCGTACTGCCGGGAACTAAACCTCCTCGGCCAATAAGCGGAGTCTCAGAGGCCACGTATTAGGCCGGCGCGTTGACAGACGACAAAAAGCGAAGGGAATGGCTTCTCGGGGAGTTTGCTCTCCAGGGCTGGCTTCCCTACGAAACGCTCCTTCGCACCTTTCTTCCATGGTAGTAGCGTGCAGTGGGCGACGCCTTTCTTCTCTGTAACACGTATCCGGCTCTCGTTACTGATGGGCTGACACAAAACATAGCCTTGGGCTGCAATGCATGGAACTGTCAAGGCGGTGGGTGGGGGGGCGGGGGGAGAAGAGGGGAGGTGACTGAGCGAACGCACTTAGCCGCACCGAAGGGAATGACCCGAGAGCGGTGAACGCTCGGCTGAACGCCAGCCCGACTTGAAGCGTCGTCGTCCAGTGCGCGTGGCAGATCATATACGCCAGTTGCGTATCACGCCGAGAATCCGCGCTCGAAATGAAGGTGTGGGAGAGGGGGACGCCGCGCACCGACCGTACTTCGCGTATGGTAATCTGTTAGGCGGGCCACTTAGCGGCCGAGCACCGCGACACTGCGGCGTAGCACAACTGCAGGAGCGAGCGCTTCTGTAGCGTATACTAATCTGGAAATGAGATTCGCCGCAACGCTTGGTTGGGAATGCCCTTGTGACGCGTCTACTCGAAAGCTCAGAGGAGAATAAAAAACGAAGGAACCTGGAGAGTGCCGAAGAGTGGTGCAACGAAAAAAAAGAACAAATATGTACGCTTAGCTTAAACGGATAATAAAACGAAAACGAGAGTGGACGTAGCGAACGCGGGTTGTTGATTTTCTATGATGCAGCGACGAGATAAAGAAGTAGCAGTTCTTGCTGTTTAGATGAAGCAGTACTTTTGGTAAGTCGTGTTAACAGATAACCGTTGACCCCAGTATACAGTAAGAGGGCGTGGTGTCAAAGGAACGAAAATGCAGCCAAGGGTGGTGAAACAAAATGTCCAGCGATAAGGTCAGTGAATGTGTACAAGGACCCATTATTTCACTGTAGGTTTAATATGTTTTCTCACCAGTTCACCGTGTTTGTTCTCTGCCTTGTAATAAGGGGCCTGGACGCCCTTGAGGAGAAAGTAAACCTTCGCAAACTTTTTTAGATGTCTTCTTGCGTTTTCCTAATGAAAATGGAAGTAAAATGAAAGAACGAGAGAGAGAGATTGTAAGATGACACAGGACGTAAGTAATCGGAGAGCGCTTTTGGAGAGAAACCTTCGTCCTGCAGTGAGCCTAAGCAGGATGGTGGTGGTAATGATGAGTTCTGGAGGACATGGCGATTTTATGAAGGCCGTTGAAATGCTAATGTTTGGAGATACACACACACGCACACACACACACACACACACACACACACACACACACACGCGCGCACGCACGCACGCACGCACGCACGCGCAAACACACACACACACACACACACACACACACACGCACTCACTCACTCACTCACTCACTCACTCACTCACTCACTCACTCACTCACTCACTCACTCACTCACTCACTCACTCACTCACTCACTCACTCACTCACTCACTCACTCACTCACTCACTCACTCACTCACTCACTCACTCACTCACTCACTCACACACACACACACACACACACACACACACGCACACACACACACACACACACACACACACACACACACACACACACACACAGACATAGAGAGAGACACATACACATCACCACATCTCCTAATACTTAGTAAGATACACCCTGCACTCTATGGGGATACCTGTCCTTGGTGCGGGTAGAGACTAGCTCTTGCCCGCGTAATGTGGACGTGTAAACTATGGCCTCCAAATTCCAATTCGCCCCCTTATGGTGCAAATTCCACGTAACAGGCAGTGGGAAGTACGGCTTTCTATCGAAGACCTAGAGAGCCAGAGAGCTCTTCTCGATCAAGCCTATAGCGAGTCGCAGAGACCAGTGGGGCCTTGGAGTTGAGGGGCCCACACAACGCCCACACAACTCCCACACAACGCCCAAAATAAAGTTCATGCTGATACTATACTCCCTTCAAAGAGTCACTGAGAACATGCGAGTTGAATGTGAAAGCAAGAAAAACGGGGCTGGCAGCCTTTCATACTAACTTTTTGCGCTTCACCATAGTAGCTCACTGCGGCGGCAGGCTAAACACTCAAAGACGATATCGTGAGGGGGAAAAAGAGAAAGGAGGAAAGTACGGCCCTGCGATACACTCGAATTGAGTTTAAAATCGATCCGCTTTTAACAGGGTTTTGTTCGAGGCCCATGCGTGCATTTTACTAAGTTTCCCCGCTAAGACCCCACCGTTTGAACCTAGCGGTTCGCTGTATAGGGCCGGGAAGTGGTTCATTTGCATGGAAATGAAGTTGACCAAACGGGACCACTGTAGTTTTTTTTATTTTTTTATTTTTTTACCTTTACTTCGCGCTCCCGAATTTTCTTAAACGTAGTTCGGTTCCCAGAACCAAACTTAATTTGGTTCTGGGATTAGCGTAATGCTTTTATTTCTTCATTTAATCGTTCCTTCGATTTATTTTTCCTGTCCTGCCGTAGAATAAAGGCTATTGTCCTTTCTTACATAGAAAGTACTCGACAGAGTACTTATAGAAAGAAGTTTGCTACGTGATGTCAGTTGGAGGAACCACTCCACAGCTCACGCTCAGAGTTCGGATGGCGAGGTAACGTCTCGATTGCGATTACGAAAAACGCTAAGAGCGTACGAATATTCGAAACCCAATATTCAACCAAGAATGGAATCATTTTCGCTATTCGACTCGTAATCGATTCCACAATTCGCTGTTCGAGCTTGTCGAATATTCGTCCCGCCGGAAAACTGCACGAGGAACGACAATGTATGTTGCAATCAACAGGGAAAGAAGGCTGACCCACGTGGAACCTCTTTCGAATTATTCTGCTGCCCCTCGAACCGTGGCTGTTGTGCAGGCGAGCCACTTCGTGGGTGAATTCATGGACATCATTTTTGTAGAATATTTTACGGTTGTTAAATAAGCGTTGGGCGGAGCGGTGTGGTGGTGGGGGAGTTTGCTAAAACAAGCGTGTCTAATCTGTGTCTATTACCAACTTCTAAACTTCGTCTACTGTCCTTCACGGCCAGTCTGTTCCTCGACGAGAGAGTCGTAATCGAGTGTAAACGCGCTGCTTGCGAGCAAGCAGTTGTTTACTTGCAATACGGCGCTTAATCGACTGAGCTGGCGTTTACGCCGCGTGGTCTGTCTTAGCTCAGCAGCTCTTTATTATTATTATTATTATTATTATTATTATTATTATTATTATTATTATTATTATTATTATTATTATTATTATTATTATTATTATTATTATTATTATTATGCTATTGCAACTAGCCCCAAACGCGCGAGCATCACGAAATTAGGTTCCCTGGACATAATTCTAGCAAGAAACAGAAAGGATAGATGCCGCGCCCATGCTTTAATATAAATATATAGTGTCAACAAAGAAAACGGTAAACGTACGCGGAGACGCGTTCTTTACTGTCCAAACAAACGTTCCGGCTGGCGGGCCAGCCTTCGTCAGAGTCGGCCCACTGAAGAACGTATTTCCACGTGTGCCGTTTTCATTTGTGATGCTGCGCCAACGGAGTCAACTCTTTTGCGGCACATCTCTCTCTTTCTCTCTCTCTCTCTCTCTCTATCTATATATATATATATATATATATATATATATATATATATATATATATATATATATATATATACGCTATCAAGTTGAGTAGCCGTGCTCTCGCCTGGTGAGGAGGCAAGGGAAGAATCTCGTGCGCGGTAATTAAGCCCGGCCGCTCTGAGGTCATGCAGGAAAGCGCCAGCACGCGAGGAGGCACCGTTGGAAACGTCCGCGCGGCCACCGTGAGAGCTCGCACACGTGGGGTGGGGGGAGGGGGAGGGGGGTTAACGTTAGAAGCATTATCGCTTCCGGAGAGAGCGCGCTCCTTGCTGCTCATAGCTGTACGTCCTCGTACAAGAACGAAAATTAAAGAGACCGAGGGAGGGCAGATGGAGAGCAATCACTGGGAGTTTCTCGTACATCGCGCCCGCGTGACCGGCGCGTGAACATCCGCGTGCCTCGACAACTTTGCGGGCAACGTTCGTTAGGCTTAGTATATTGACGGGTGTACACCGCTTGCGCTTTAACGCCTTCGCATTAGTAGCGTCAAAGTGAAATAATAACAAAAAAACAACACCACACTTAACCGGACCAACTGCCGAGCAGTGAGAAGCCCAGGTGACGAGCCCGAGCCCCAAAGACCAGCATGGTCTGGTGAGTGGGGCCAAGCTGTCGGCTCAGACTCGCGGCCTGCTAACAGACTACGTCAGACTGCATGCCAGCCTGAGCTAAAAAAAACAACGTTCGTCTGTTGAAAATCATGTTCAGGTCGTAAAAACACGGATGCCATATGGTTTAAGGGTTTGGACCATCTATGAAGTTGTCTGTAATATATCCCGAAAGAAAATCACATTGTTATAATCGATGAATACTAGTTTAAAAGTTTCAGGTTTGCTACACAAGAAACGCCTATTTCACAAAAGTCCTTAATCGCTGTTTCTTCTAACCAAGTTTTACCAGGCAAGGTCCGGTACGAAGCTTGAAGAAAGAATGTCTTCACGTTTCAACGGCGTACACATCTTTCTAAGCACTTCAAGCAAGTCTTGCCTATGCCTTTCTTGAAGTATTGACCAATACGATGGTACATTGAATAGGGTCCTTCATAAGACACTTTCTTTTTTCGTAAGTACTCAAGTGAAAATCTTGCCCTGGGGAATAATATAGGACGAGACAACTTAGCGCTAGAACGTCGGCACAGTGTAACATGCGCCCGTAGCTGAAGAAACAAACACGGCAATAAGAACACCAGCAAAAAATCCACCTCCATTCCACCCTGTAAATATGGATGTACAGCGAAGCTGTTGCCGAGGTTAGACAAGTACCACCACCCCAACTGACGTTGAACGACGTTAGACAAGTACCGCCATCACAAACGACATACACACGTGTACGAAAGTGCAGCATGCATCCTCATCCTCCTCGACCCTCCGCCATGCGCAAGTGATTTACTGAAATAATTGAATTCTTCAAAGTTAATTGCGCCAGAAAAATTCGTAAAGTACGACTTACACACAAGCTACAGACACGATAGCTTCGGATTGTAATTCGAATGTACGAGAAAACGTAATTCCGTTACGCGGAAACTCAAAGACAAAGCCCCATTTCCAGCAGCCGCTTCAGGTCTGTCTGAACGACCGCGGACGCTAGGTAGCGGTAGTGTTTTTAAGTGAGCATGGCACGAGCCCACGAAAAATTCCGACCACGTATAGGATAACCGCTTCGCTGTAAAAGGTCCCGATCGCGCGCCATTTTTCTCTCGAGCCAGAGTCTCTCTTGGGAACGTCTGGCCCTTGCGAGTTCCTCACCTTATTTACTCCCTCGTGACAGCTAGCCCTTTGAGGCGCTGTGTTAGACCAAACCGCCTCGGGGAATCGGCCCAAATTTTTCGTCAGACGGATACGTGCAAAATGGTTGCAGTCTGCCTGTGATGCTATCGCATTCTAAGCGAGCGATCATGTTCATTCTATAGATTGTCGAGGTCAGCCTATAATCGGTTACAACCTAAATATTACAAGGTTATACGTGCCCTGTCCAGCTCGAACACAATTTGCATACATGCGCGCCAGTTAGTTAGGTTCATTTATTTGCCTGACGTCAAGAGGTTTCGTGTATTTAAAACAATTGTTTTCGCCGTCCAGGTCGGTTTCGGTGTAACCGGTTTCAGGGTGAAACCCGAACGTCTAGGGGACAAATTTCACGGGTGAGATTGAAATCACTACTTCGCCATGGCTAACATTTTAGCTTGAAACCACTAGCTTTTATTTTACCCGCCGTGGTTGCTCAGTGGCTATGGTGTTGGGCTGCTGAGCACGAGTTCGCGGGATCGAATCCCGGCCACGGCGGCCGCATTTCGATGGGGGCGAAATGCGAAAACACCCGTGTACTTAGATTTAGGTGCACGTTAAGGAACCCCAGGTGGTCAAAATTTCCGGAGTCCTCCACTACGGCATGCTTCATAATCAGAAAGTGGTTTTGGCACGTAAAACCCCATAATTTAATTTTTAACTAGCTTTTATTTTGCAATTGGCATAGCATTTACTTTAGCAGAGCCACGTAGTTAATCTGTGAGCGGGCTCCAGCTGGCTCGGCTCTCCTTCAGGAGTGAAAGGCATGCGTGCCACGTTCTCGTGAGAGGAACTTGTTTGTAACGCTTATGTTGTCACCGACTATATAGAGGACTCTTGCGTGGCGTGGATTTAGTTCGTCCCATTAATCTTCGCTCCGAACGCACAACCGCGCACATCATAACCGGAAGACACGGGTTCCGAAATTTGGACAAGCGTCTCCCTTACGCTGCCACAAAACAACCCCGAGAAAAACAAAAGAATCCAAATTAAACAAGAAACACACGGTTTCGCTCTAAAAGGCGAAGCATCGATTGCGATAGCAAATTACTAGACAGTTATACGAAGTAAACATAGTAGTTTTATCGGCCGCATATTCGCTTACTAAGTAACATCCGCTTACAAAGTAAAAATCAAGCCAGGTGTCACGCGCGCACAGGCAAACGTGAAGACATTTCACTCGATGAGCGCGTACACTCGCTGTCGAATTGCTGGCGCGAGGAAGAGCTGCGGCAGCAGCAGCGAGCGAACTGACCTTCGTGCTGCCTCTAATTTCAGCGTGAACTAAACTGCGAGAGCACAGTGCAGAAGAAGTTATCAGCCCTTGACGCCACTAGACTCGGCACCCATCACCGATCACTTTCAAGATAGGGCCCGCGCGGCCGCTGCCATACCGGAGTAGAATGCCACCGCCGGAGTAGAACGCGCCCCGGTGCCTTGCGCGCGGAGAAAGACGGCGTGCTTCCTCCCCGCTTTCCTCCCTTGCGCGCGCGAGATCAAGCAACCATCCTCGACACACCCTCGCACGCTTTTACTCGCACTCATCGCAAAAGGCGCGCGGCCACGGTGTCGTCGCACTAGGACTTTAAACGAGGCATCACGCCGACGCCAACGGCGATGATGACGGCGGAAACGCGCCTGGAGTGTCTAGATAATTGTTGTCGCAATAATGGATACACATCGCACGATGAGGAGCTGGCCGGCACAGATCTGCCGCACAAATTCGCAAAGGAACACGCGACCAGATCAGCGTAAGGCAGGGCTCTCAGTGCGCCATTTACCTATTGACTGTATACAGACACAGCGAAACACAAACAAAACAACAACGCACCCTCCGCGACGAGGCCTAGAATACAGCAGAGAGCTATACTCGCAGCAGCAAGGCGGCACCGCGCGAGGCGCTATAGCACGGGCCTGACATGCCGCGCTGGAAAGGATCCCTCAAAAGAAAACAGCGACCACGAAGTTATTGAGCAACAAAATGACGTTCGATGTATCAGCCGCGTTGCGAGGCACGTCTCGAGCTAACGCGCCATATTCGCCGACAGCGCCAGCTAGCGTGCGTAAGCAGCGTTATGCGCGATCGCGCGCTCGGAGGGGCGGAAAAGCTCAAACAGCTGACGCTCGCAACTTCCGTGATAAATTGCGCGAAGCGTATAGTGGACAGGCTCGGATAAGGGGTTCGGGGAGAGGATAGGGAGGCAGGTGGGGTGGAGTAGTTAGCTGGCTAGAGGCGCGACATGGCTGCAGAACATGTTAACACTCAAAACACAGAAGGTGCGCTGTAGAGCCTAGACGGGCAAATATATACACGTATATCGAACGTCTGGCTTGATTGGCGAGTAGTTTGTGCGCGAGGCTGTCTTATAGTTCACGGTTCAGCGTTCTCGGGGAGCATGAAAATATGCTCCGAAACGGGTGAACACCGGTTTGAGCCGCGGTGTTCAATTAGTACTGCTTAACTAACACTGGAGAATAATTGGCTAATTAGTACTACCACGTCATGTGCTTGCTGCGATTTCCTTCTTTCCTTTTTTTGTGCGCTGTCGCGTCGTAGGCAATGACATAGACGGCGCCCCACCCTCCAACATCCCCCCCAAGATATCACGGTGCCGTAACGGTGAAGCACGGACAATTTAGTCGGCGTCAAATGTTTACGAACCGCACTACGTGAAACATAGAGAAAAAGAGACCTTTTGCAGATGTATGCCAATCATAGCAAATGCTAAACTGATAAAACAGTTCACACCCTTTCGCAAGTACAACCTTAGAATAAAGACTTGGGAGCTAAGCGCTTAAGCTTCTCTGTTAGGTGTAGAACGCGATAGCACTAAGGGGTCCCTGACTGCTGACACTTCCTGGCAACTGCAGCTTATGCAGTCGTAATCATTACCGGGAAACGCTTGCGGCGAACGCTATGCACGAAGGCGAGCTTTCTGGTTCTTTTTCTTTATTACCTCCCCGGCGCCGCCGCTGCCGCGAATGGCAGAAACGCGCCGCGCTGCGCTGTGATTGGTCGACACGTTTCCCTCACGGTCAGCTGGTTTCAACTAGCGCTCAACGCCGCAGACGGCGAGTTTAAAAGGCACGTGTACGCTGTCCAATTCAAGCACAATTTTCATAGATGCGCCAGCCAATTCGCTTATTTTCGTTACGTCCAGCAGCATTACGTGTCAAAATGGCTGTTTTCTCCGTTAAGGTCTCTCTCTGTGCCATTGGTTCTAAGACAGTGGTCAGTGGTCAGTGGTCAGTGGTTCGAAGTCAGTAGTCAGGCAAAGCTATAATAGTTTAGCTTGAAATAGCGAGCTTTTATCTTCCAATTAGCCTAGAATTTACATTAGCAAAGCGAAGTCATTAAGCTGCGAGTGAACTGGCTCTCTTCTCAATGGTGAATTTGTGGGTGAAACGTGTAATGCATTAGTAGGTTGTCAATCAACTGTAAGGGTTATCTTATCGGCTGGCCTTAGTAATGATTTGTCACCGACGCCGCATACGCGTTCTGACTGACGCCCTGATCCTATGCGGCCGTTTCGGGCCTGCCATGCAGGCTCCGTTACTATGAATTTGATCTTTGATGTGCAATCCACCATCTGTGCCCACTGCCGCACCTGTACAAACTCCTAGCTGACCTCCAAAGTGGAGCCAACGAAATGAGATGCTAGAAAAAAAGAACAATAAACAAAAGAAATGAAGGATTAGTGGATGAATTAAGCCGCGCAAGAAAAAAGTAGTCTGTTCGAGGGAGGTATACTCAAAATAGCTTTTGTTTTATAATCACTGGAAATTATACGTTACAAAGCAAAAATTATTCTGGTAGAACCCAGCTCACGGCGAATGTCGATGTTAATGCGAGTAGCATTGAAGCATCGTCGTGACACAACGCATTGCCAGTCACTTATCGAGGCAACATTCAGCGAAAAAAAGAAAAAAAAGGAGAAAGAAAACAGAGGAGCGGCGCATGGAAATCGCAGAGGCGATAAAAATCACGTAAACCTTGGAAATTGGTTACTATGTTGGCATGAGTTTGATCGCCTCTGGGTTTTCTAAGGACTTATTTAGCTTTCTTTCTTTTCTGCGCGAGTGTTGTCTAGGTAAGTAATCATTAACCAGAAGAGAGAGAGAGAAAACATTTATTTGGAGCATCGAGGTGGTTGCTCTTGAGGTCGAGCGGGTGGTGTCCTTATTCCAGGACTCCACTGGCCATGGCTGCTCGACGTACTTGCTGGACGAGAGCTAGAACGTCGAGTCTCTGCAATAGATAGTATAGTACGCGTGCGCAAGTGATTATTCTACAAGCCACGAACGTTTATTACACATGGGCCACCTTGTGGTAATAAATTAGTATGCTTTCGAATGTCCGTTTGTTACCTGCAGTGCCGCGTCTGTTGCAGTGTTTAGTTCCAAGATGTTACCTTGTACCAACTAACGCGGATTACGACCTTAGTGAACGTATTAAAAGAACGAGCGAGACAGCGAGGAACGTCAGGGAGGTTAACCAGAGGCGAGTGAAAGTAATATAAAATTGTACAAGAACCTAAGGCTGGACAAGTTGGTAATCATTGATGGTAGTCTTGTAGCGCGCACAACCAACAAAGGACGCAGGTCGTTTGTTTGCACTTGTTTGTAAACTTCATTCCTTCATTCCTTCATTCTTCGAGCGCGCAAATATAATGTATCCCCACAAAGGTAAAATAAGCTTTGTGTATCGTTTCCTCGTCTGTTTCTTCACGGCGAACACCTAGAGACTCAAAAGCCGGAGGATCTCTGAGGCGTTGGTAATGGCTTGTTGCTGGGGGTCTAAACGGTTCCACGTCGCGATGAATGCTTCGTAGCGCGCGAATACGAGTGACAAATCAGGAAGGCGACACGTACGGGCTTTGAAGACTGCCGTTTTTTTATCTCTCTCTTTTCCATTTCATTCATTCAAACAGCTCGTACCTTCCCGTGCACGAAAAGAAACAAAAGCAAAAGCAAAAAAAAAAAACGATACACACGGCTTAGGAATCGACAAGAAGAGAAAGGAAGCTCAAGTCAACGAAGGGAAACGCGAGGCAGATTACCCGAAGCCGAAAGTGGGGGGGCCATACGGGCTCCTTCTTCTCGGGCCCCGAAATAAACGCACGCGGGGTGAGGCGAGAAAGCAGCCATCCCTTTCATCCGGCGGCACCGAAAAACCGGGCGCTCTCGCGGCTGCAAAAGCAACGCACCGTGCACGCACAGCCTATTGAGCTTTGCGCGCCGGTGGAGGAGAAGCCGAGGCGAGCATCAGCGGATTACCGTCGCCGTCGCCTCTGCCGACAACAATGCGCTTCTCTCTCTCTCTTCTTTTCTTTTTCGTCTCCGAGGCTGAACGAAGAGACGAAGAAGATGCGCCGGCCTCTTTCGCGCTCCTGGAAAGCCCTCGTCCTGCGAAAAAGCCTCCTCCACGCTGCACTGACGTTAGCGTCGTCACCGTCGGTAGCTCGCGTTTTTTTTCTTTTCGTTTTGCAACCGACGGCGCCACTGAACAAACCACATAGCGTAGTCCGCTGGAAGCAGCGAGCGGAGAAAGAAACTTTTTCCCGTTGCTTGCAAAAATCACGCGTGACGTTGAAATGCATTTAAACAGGAAGTATGTCGAAATGCAACAATAAGTGGCAGAAATGTAATATAAACTTCACAGCGACATTTGTGATGGGCGTGCTCGATCTTTTATTACGTGTAATTGAAGAACAAGAAGACGATGAAGTCGACTTGTAGCAAGGCGAACAAGACGACATCACCATCGTTATGAAGGGATTGGGATTTCTTGCTGCCGCCTAACCTCCCCCCCCCTCCTCCCCACTTCGTTACCTCCCTACCGGGTTTCCTATCTGGCCAATTTCTTGTCGTCTAAAGTTGGCCGATCCAGGACTTGGGGGTTTTACCAAAACTGGGTCAATACCGGAGGCTGTCTAAGCAAAGGTGGTGATGTGGTGGGCCAGATGGGTGGACCAGTGCTTGGTATTGACGTGGTTTGTGACGTGAGCAGATCCTCCAGGCGGTGTGATTATGGCAACGAATAATCTTGATAATGCTCTCGCTTTCCACTCACTGAGGTGTAGAAAGTGGACCTAGCTTCTTTGCGTCTCCCTACAGGCTTGAATTCGGTTTCTCTCAAAGTACACGTAAAAGAGGTTCTCCCACACAGCTGTAGCATAGTGAGGAAAATCTAAACCATTTACAGAACAAACTCCATTGACAAATTCCGTGTGCTCCGTACGTCCTTTACCCGTAATCCTATATGACCGAAAGGAATCCTGTATTAAAATCTCTGTGTTATCATGTAAACCCATATATGATCATATGGGAAGATAGTACGGGAAATATGGGTCTTCTAGAATAGTGAAGGAGATTTGCGAAAGATAAACTCGGCGGAAGGTCTCCGCATTCGCGAATGTGTCAAAGCGGGGGTGATTGATTGATCACGTGTTCGTAGGAGGTGCTGAAGCGCTAAACACGCATCGTAATTACGTTTCGCAATCTTCCGTTCGTACACTTCGGCTCATGACGCTTCCTTCAACACTCGCAAAAACGTCAGATTAGCCTACAGGTCATCGCTGCACCCTCGTCGTGTACCTTGAAACGACACTAAATTGTGTTCCGAAAAAAAAAAATGATCACGCGCACCTTGGGCCTTTTGGAACCGCATTTAATCGAAACGATTAAAGAAACTTCAGTTTCATCCGAGGCAGGTTCCAAAAGATGCGTTGCACCTGCCGTAATTTTTTTCTCCTTGACTGACAGGCGTAGAGACCCGCCAGACGACTGCGACAGATGTACCAACAGTCTAATGGCAGTAGGATACAAGCAGACGTCACTTATTTTTTTCGTCTGCTCCCCGCCTCGTCTGCTCCAGTCTCGCAGCGTTGATGATGCGTCATCGAGAAAATGTAACACACGGTTCGCCTCGAATACCGGCTTCTTGAGCACACAAACATGCCTCAGGCTCTAATTCTTCTAGCCAAAGCCTCGCGCTCTTCCTTTGTGAGACGAGGACTGAAAGGCGCCGGGAAGAAATTGCGCAGCTAAAAAAAACAAAACAAAGTAAGCAGTTTGTTTGTCAAAAAAAGGCGGCTTACTACGAGCCGAGCCACCTTTGCGTTTTCTATCAGCGCTCGTTCTTCAGTAAAGATCGTAAAGTTTGTTTCTTCGTTTCGCTAAAGACGAGCGCATACAATGAAACTGTAGCAACGCGTTGGCGCTTTTCTCTAAAAAAATATATAGCGAGCCAGAAGGAACAAGAGTAAACAAACAATTCACAGGTTGGCGACGTGAAAAAAATGAGATTCGCTTGGCTGCCTCCCGGGCAAGAGGACATTTGGAGGTTGGGCGCGCTGCCGAGCAAGGACGTGGGCGCCTTTTGTCGAAGGCCTTATTCGGGGCGAGAATGGCACAAAAGGAACTGCAATGTCGAAACTACGCGGGACCGCGTATTCAAACATGGCTCGCACTGAACCACGGCTCATTTTGCAAGTCGTCGGGCGGAGCCTGGGACGAAATAGAAAAAAATAAAAATAAAAAAGAATACCCGGAACTTTTTTTGTTGTTGGCGTTACCCTTTTATTTCTGTTCTTTCCGTTTCGTCGTACAGACGAGATGGACCGAAAGGTAGGAAAAATAAAAAAAGAGGGCAATAATTGCAAGAAGCGACACGAACGAACTGCTTCGCGAGTTTTAGTGAAGTGGAGGGCGGTATTCCTTTGTGTCGTCGCTTTTTATAGAACTCTGACGAGACGACGAGAGAGACGAGAAAGAGCTTCGGGAGTTGCGTCGAAGATGGAGGAACAAAACGAAGTTGAGAATGTAATAGCGCGTCCCCCATCTTTTTCTTTTATTTCATTATGTAATCTCTCCCGGAGCATTCAACGTTGACGTTGTGGGCGTATTGTGCCTTGCGGCGCATCGTTAAGTGAGCAGAGATGGGCCACTTTGAAAACCAATAACGCGCGAGGCGATTTCGCAGATATGGGCACATCGCGCGTAGGACACAAAAGAACAAGAAAAGATTTGTATAGAAGTCGTAAAAGAGAAATGGACGCGCTCGGCGGCTAGATTTTAGTGCGCGCAATTGTCGATATTGTTGCGAAATCTTTCTTCTTTTTTCGTGTACGGCTAAATTTTTGAAATTATTGTACGTTGCTACGTACGTCACAGTTTGCTATGGTGAGAGATAACAGCGAGAAAGGGGTTCGGGAATTCGCCGAATTGGCTGAAAATTCCCGAAAGGTAACCGCCGATAGGCTATTGTAGCCCGAAGAAGAATTAACAAAGCTTTATTCGCAGGTCGTCATGGCAACAGTATGAGTTTAGTTTTCTGCCGACTGCGTTAAAAATAAATTGCAAGAATAATATAAATTTAAGGAAGAAAAAAGTTAACTAGGCAAGTTGAGGCGCTTTCGTGATAAAGACACACAGAAAATAGCACTCACGGACATGCTAGGAGAGAAGCTGGCAGGAAGAAATTTCTCTTTGCTTCGATGTAATATTTATTTGATTTCACGTATAAATGAAGTGTATCAACTATATTTCAATAATGAATGTAACGTTAATACATGCCTGTGTTGTCTCGTGTACGTCGTAAGGCCGTGACACGACCGTAACTTTTTATCTTAGCATCCCTTAGTTAAAAGAACCATGGCTAGCCGTTAACTTGCGGTGCGACAGCAAATATGCCCGCTATTGAACAAAACTGAGAAGCGTGCTTTGCCACATGCAGGGTGCAGCTGCGGGGCAGCATTAGCTGATCAAGCAAGTGGCTGTTGTCGATGCGTAAATGGAGGCTGCGTGTGTTTCGGCACACACGCACAGGTTTTGTTGTTAACAGAAGAGAATTGTTAGCGCATGGAACATGCACTGTAAATCGCTGCGAACACAGCGTACCGTATGCGACCGTAGCCGGACTCCACAGCTGACTGTGTAACTTTATGAGACACGTGACTTGAGCTGGTCCGGTATCCCTAGGGTCGGGTGCGGTATCCCTGGAAACAAATTTAGCACAGCACGAGAATACGGGGATATCAGCAAGCTGACAAACTGCGGCCACGTGAGTGTCCACTCACAGTATCCACGCACCATGCTATTTCTGTTCAGAAAAAAGAAATGAATGATTTGAGTTCCCACTGGGTACAAAGTAAATTGGACGATGGAAGTAAAGAAGCTTCTCGCTGCTTCGCTATTTTGCTTCTCTCATTTTTACGATGCAAGGAAGAAGCAGTTCAGCGTACTCTTCGGAAAAAAAAAGAAACGCAAACTCTGGGGCAGATATCGCAGTCTCGACACCACAGCGAAAGAGAAGGTGGTATCGCCGTAACTCCGAGAAACGGATGAGTACGCTGGTTAGAAACGAGTCAACCAACCAGGAACTGGAAACCCGCGATTTTTGTTTTCTGTGAGTGTTCAACCACTACTGCTTCCCTCTCCAGCACGTCTACCACCACTAAAGAAAACAAAGACAAAAATAAAATAAAAAATAAAAAGTAACCACATTGAAAAATGGACGGAAGGCAGACTGTAGCTGGCCAGGAGACTCGCAACTCCTATCGCATTGAAACAGACAGGCTGGCATCGAAAGAGATACCGCGATGCGCTGCCGATGAGGGACACTGGTTTCGCTACATTTCTGGCCAGGAAAAACAATGACGACCACAAAAAGCAGCAGCAGAAGCGAGAAAGAGAAACACAGAATGTTGGAGAAGAGAACCATCGACAAGTGCATTGGAGTGGAGAGAAGAAAGGCGCTAAACTAACGAGGTAAACAAATACTTCAAGTGGCATCGCAGCCCGACAACTGTCTCGTTCTCCTAATCTCGCGCAGAGAGTTGGCCGGCTCTAGAAAGGCAGCAACGACAGCGGGTTAAAGTTGTGCCACACCGAGTGAAAAACGGGCAAAAAAGAAAGGAGTGAAGACAATGAGAGAAAGATCGAAAATATATAGGTGGTAGCCATTTATGCCGAAGCTTTATCTCAATATGTCCTACCTAAGTACACGGGAACGAAGAAATCGTTTTGTTCGCTATCGACTGCGGCGAACTTGATTTGATGAGGTTTGTTACGTTTAAAAGTAAAGTTAGAATCTACTGTCTTTAGAAAAATATAGTTTTGATGTAGTTCACCACAGTGTTTAAATAAGTTGCTGAACATAAAAAGAAATAAATGAAGAAACTCAAGCATGTATGTATGTATGTATGTATGTATGTATGTATGTATGTATGTATGTATGTATGTATGTATGTATGTATGTATGTATGTATGTATGTATGTATGTATGTATGTATGTATGTATGTATGTATGTATGTATGTATGTATGTATGTATGTATGTATGTATGTATGTATGTATGTATGTATGTATGTATGTATGTATGTATGTATGTATGTATGTATGTATGTATGTATGTATGTATGTATGTATGTATGTATGTATGTATGTATGTATGTATGTATGTATGTATGTATGTATGTATGTATGTATGTATGTATGTATGTATGTATGTATGTATGTATGTATGTATGTATGTATGTATGTATGTATGTGTGTGTGTGTGTGTGTGTGTGTGTGTGTGTGTGTATGTATGTATGTATGTATGTATGTATGTATGTATGTATGTATGTATGTATGTATGCATGCATGCATGCATGCATGCATGCATGCATGTATGTATGTATGTATGTATGTATGTATGTATGTATGTATGTATGTATGTATGTATGTATGTATGTATGTATGTATGCATGCATGCATGCATGTATGTATGTATGTATGTATGTATGTATGTATGTATGTATGTATGTATGTATGTATGTATGTATGTATGTATGTATGTATGTATGTATGTATGTATGTATGTATGTTACAGACAGACAGATATACACTCAAAGAATCGGAAAATTGTAATTAAAGCCCAAGCAACGATAACAAGGTAAAACGAAACTGCCGAGTAAGGACAAATGGGATATATTTGGAGTGAACAGAAGGATTCAGAAGGGACCGCATTACAAGCTGCTCACGTGTGGCTCTGTCGTGACGTCCCCTTTAAGGAAAGCTACCGTTTGTCGACGGCTCACGGTATCACTCTAACCAATATAGCCCGACGCGAGAGCTTTTTCTATAGAACCGCATGGCAAACCCGTTCGCAATAATCGAACTTCCCACTTTGGGGAAAGAAATCTTCCCCCCCTTCCTTCGTCCATAATGCAGTAATGGGGAATTCAGTGAGGAGGAGAACCAGACGGTGCCAGCGCGGAATGAGGAATCGCTCGGCGCGATATCCCCTTTTCTGCCTGTATACTTACCGCCCACTGCGATGAAAGCTGCGCGGGACAGGTTCGGAAATCGGATCACGTGTGCGATACCCGCGGTGTGGCGTTGCTTTCCAATCCAAGATTGGGAGATTGGGAAAGGGGATGAGAGGATAAGGGAAAGAAAGGAAAATAAAACGATGGAGATTGCAATACTATGGCATATACCCACAACCCAAAAGCGGCGTTTACATTTAAAATAAATAAAGTTATGAAACACAAAGACTTACCACATTGGGTAGCACAGATACGGGATAGCGCACGCGCGAGCCAGTGTACTTTGAATGAAATTGACAAATTCAAGGCATTACATTAACCGCTTCGCGAGAGCTTCCCTTCACATAGATTCCAACCATGTGCGTTGAAACTACAAAATGTTTCGGAGATGAATGGCGACGTTAATGCTATTGCAATATTTACTACGATGGGCGTGCAGCGGTTGACGACATGTTTCCTGTGTTATTATCAATATTGTGATGATTATTGTGATGATCGCGACGGTGGAAGGACGGAGACGGAGGCCGAGTTGGGATATGTACAAATGTACAATGTGCACTGAAGAGCTTGTGCACTTCAGTGCACAAGCTCTTACAAGCTCTCGTACAATGTGCACTGAAGAGTGGGAGAGAGAAAGTGAGAGAGAGAGGGAGGGGGAGAGTGTGTGTGGTAGAGAGAAAGTGAGAGGGAGGGGAGAGAGTGCGTGCGCGTGAGAGAGAGAAGGTGTGCATGTGTGTGTGTGAGAGAGAGAGAAGGTGTGTGTGTGTGTGTGAGAGAGAGAGAGAGATAACAGCGCGTTATAAGCGAGTTAGAGTTTGCGAGATGGGATCAGTAGAAAAGAAAAAAAGAATGCAAGTGCCTCGCTCACTTGGAAGGTGCGGTCGACTTGTGCAAACAAGCCGAACGCAAGGCAGCGGGAGTCTGGGAATATTCCCAGATCCTTTTGCTCTTCGATGTGAACTCTGAGAGCGCGCATGTTAGCAGGACTGACTCGCAGGGTTAAGCAGCGGTGAGAAAAAAAAAGCATAAATAAATAAGGAGACGACTGGCGCCAGTTTTCACGAGGGCTGCAGGGGGTTGGAAACAAACAGCAGAACGCGCAGGCAAGGAACAGCGATGTTAGTGGAAGCTAAGGAAAACGAGATAGAAATGAAGAATACTCTTAAGAAGAAGCTCAAGTGCTTTCTCTAAGTACACGGGAAAGGAGAAATCGTCTTTCTTTTTTTCGGTGTCTACTACATTAAGTTTCACGTTTGGTATCCATTACATCACTTTTGATAAAATTAGTCGCATTTAGGAGAACAGAATACAATGTATTGGCCCTTGGAGTACATTGTTCTTGTTCAGGCCATTACCTTTTTTGTTAAATAATGTGTATGTGATAAATAATGAAAATGGCATAATTAAAAAGACACCCTCAAGCACCAAATTTACATCTGGGCAGCAAAAAAAAAACTTCCCAATTACGTAAAACAGCACCCATTAAAGCAATCTAAACGGACAAAGTTCGTAAAGAGTTTTAGATAAACGGACACAGGAGGCTCGCATTGCGCTTGCATACGCAAGCCGTCTGAGTTTCAACAAAACGCTAGCAGAGACTTCGAGTTCTTGGGCCTCTTTATATCCCCCTTCTCCCTTCCCCCCGTGTAGGGTAGTCGACCAGACGCTTTTCTGATTAACATTTCTGCCTTCTCCCTTTCTTTTCTCTCTTCATGGGTTTTCGGGTACGCAAGAGGCCTGCGGCCCCCAATTTCGAAGGTCCCCTATGTAAAGTACTACACCACCAATTTTTCCGTAGGGCTTTATGCAAAACCTTCGCAAACGTTGTAACAATCTTACGTAAGCTGTAAACTCACGTAGCTCGTTTGTCCGCCGCCTCGGCTTGCACTATGTCCGATATCGTACTATGTCCGATACGGCAATATGTCAGATACCGCACTGTGTCCGATACGGCAATATGTCCGATACCGCTCTATGTCCGATACCGCACTATGTCCGATACCGCACTATGTCCGATACCGCACTATGTCAGATACTGCTCTATGCACTATGTCCATTGTGAAAAATTATACCGCGTCTTTGAACGACGCAGCTCAAAAAAGATGAGGCACCGGCTAGTTCCAAACGGACACGCGGAAAGCAGACTTCCAACTGATTTTATTGCCAGCAGGTGACGCGTAAAGTACGTGCTACATATTGTTGTAACTCATTCTGTTTGTTGAGTTTCTTATCAGGCACTATGACTAAGATTGACACGCGGTCAGATTTACCAGAACAGTAGGCCCTCCACAACCTAGGATGTAGTTAAAAAAACAACAACGACAACAATAAGAACAAAAATAAACAAAAATACAGCGTAGCTAAAGAAAGGGAAATCATCAAAATTGTAAAAATGTAACAATGAAAAAACACAATAGAAATAAACTGTGCCAGAAAAATTGCATAAACAATAAAAAGGTTCCGCATTACAAGCTGCTCACGTGCGACGTTGTCTTGACGTCCCCTTTGAGGAAAGCTACGCCTGGTGACGCCTCACGGTATCCCTCTAACCGATGTCGCACGACGCGTGTGCTTTATCTATAGCTGCGCATGGTAAACCCTCTCGCAACAATAAACCTTTCCGCTTCTGGGAAAAAAATATCTTTTTACACCCTCCCTTATCCTTTTTCCCAAATGCAATAATGGGGAATTCAATGGAGACGAGATCAAGAAGGTGCCAGCACAGCACGTTGAATCGTTTGGCGCGATATCCCTTTTCTGTCTGGATGCACCGTCAAGAGCGATAAAAGCTGTCTAGGACAGGTTCGGCAGTAGGATCACGTGGGTGATACCGGCGGTGCGGCGTTGCTTTCCCATCCGAGATTAGGAGATAGGGAGAGGAGGCGAAAGAATAAGGGGAGAAAGGGGAGAAAAATAGATGGAAGGGAACTGATAAGGAACCGGCGTTCTGCCGTTCACAAGAAAGAAAGTGAAGAACTTGAAACTCTTCGTGAATGACCAGAGGCATTGAAGTTGTATACGCAAGCGTCGTTTCCTTGGTGTGACCCTAGATTGCCAGCTGAGATGGGCCCAACACGCATCCACCCTTGAAGGACGAATAAACGCTACCAGAAATGTTCTACGTCGCATTGGGGTCACGAAGTGGCGTGGAACATCGACGTCACTACTCCCCGTTCACTGCCCGCTCTTTCGCCAAATCATTTCCAATTTTGTGCCAGTTATTTATAACGTGTCGCTGACTTCACTCCACCAACTTCAGCCGCTACAAGCACGCAGCCTGCGGGCATGTCTGGGATTTCCGCAAGCAGCGTCAAGTTCACTGACACTAGCAGACACACAAGAACTTTCCTTCAATGCGGCCCGGAACGCGGAAACGTTTCGCCATCTTTTTCGACTGGTCCCCCAACACTCGTCACACCTACTCGTTTCACGTATTGCGAGTCGAACCGGTATACAAATAAACGGTGTGCTCGAACAGGACGTTCCGCAGCTTCCAATTTCGGCCCGCTGCTGTCCTGTCGGGAATGCTATGCCTTGCTGATAACGCGCATGCCGTTCGTTACTGGGAAGTGCCAGGCTCGCAGCGTTAAAGAAAGGAAATGCGGACAAGACAGATGACGTTTATCGTTGTGTGGCAAGATACGACTCAAAGGGCGCAAGCTTTTCTTAGAGTGTAGTGTGTTTGACGGCTCTTTTATCTAAAATATTTTTAAACGTTATTTAATGCAAGCATTTATGTGTGCTCCATGTTTTATCCTGTATTGTCAATCAAGCGAAAAGGGGTGGCCGTATCCAGCAGAGGCTCCTCAACAACTCCACTGTTTATTTTTATCTAAATGAAAAAATTGCAACACACCTAAACACTTCTTATCAGTCGCGAATTCAAAAGCATCGCTGTCCAATCGAACGCTGCTGCGCGTTCCCTCGAGTTTTGGGCTGCGAGCTCGTTTTCGAATTTTGCTCGGGGGGATGTAATCGAGTTTTGCGATTAAATTGGTACAGGCTACTTCTTGTTTCTTTTCGCGTACAGTTTTTACGTGAGCGCGTTAACTGTAGACCGCAATCGTTTGGACGATATCGCCGAGAAGTCAAAGACACCGCACGCCACCGACGTCCTGTTTTTTGCCGCAATTGAACCCTCACAAAAGGAAGACACATAAAGACAACACGGGCGGCACTTCCAACCCCAACGCCAATTCCAATTCCAATTACCGCGCCCGTGTTGTCTTTATGTGTCTTCCTTTTGTGAGTGTTCAATTGCGGCAAAAAAACATGTCGTTTAGCAAGCACCAACTAGGCCAACAAGCAGTTCTGTTGCAACCGTCGTCCCGATTGACGAGAGACCGAGGATGCAGCGGCGGCCACCGACGGGGCGTCAACGCGTCGCCGCATCGGCTCCGTCGAGGCGAGCCGGTGACGTGGCGTCGCGGCGATGCCCTCTCCCCTCACGCAACACCTGGCGCGCTATCGCGGAAGCGGGTGTTCCGTTTCACCCACTCTGCTTCGTCGAGGGCCGAACCAGGAAGCGCGAACCAGCGTCAGGACCGGTGCCCCTTTCGCTGTTACAGACACCGCGGGCGTTTTCGCTCAACGGTTCACTTCACGTTCTCGCATGAAAAGAAAAGGACACACACAAAAAATGACCGAACCTCGGTTTTGCTGTTCAATGGATGAGTAACTGTGTTGAACGTGAGACAGAAGAGTTAAATCAAGTCCAACTTGCTTCAAAAAAGCATGTTGGGGTTATCTGCAAACGCTACCATACATATTGCAGCAGGAATGTGGTTTAACGAGAGAGCGATTCGGGCGAGTCTGCATTGTAGTGTGACCATATGTGGGCGCACAACTGCTCCAGTCTATTTATTCAAGGAGGAAGAAGCATGGGAGATCGTGCTTCATAGCGAAGACCCGGCGGCACAGGCCAACATTATCCGTCTGGCAGCCGAAGCGGCAAACCACTTCGTGTACTAACCCCTGCCCCTTAGGGTGACATCGGGCTCCCCGGACGCCTACGAGTGGTACCGGAGCTCAGGTGTCAACCCTTACGGACAATAAAAGTTTTCTCACTCACTCAAGGCACGCCTTGAATAGACTGGATGACAGGCCATTTACGGAAGCGAAGATTTTGGGAGCCTGGCCTCACAGTTCATTAGCCCAGAAAGCAGTTCGAGCGCTTTTTCAGTACCTGAAGGCAACAGACTTGAGTGCACGACTATAGACATCCTACACCTAAGTTCTCTCTCTCTCTCTTTCACTCCCCATTCCCCTCCCCACGTGTAGAGTAGCAAATTGGACTCAGTTTGGTTAACCTCCCTGCCTTTCCTTCTTCCCTTCTCTCTCTCTCTTCTGACTCAGTCGGTAACTCATGTCGCTTTTTTGTTTGCTGCACTGATATCAGCTAAAAAAAGTAAAAAAAAAGTTTGAGCACGAAGTTTTAGAGTTTAAGAAGTCAGAAAATGACAGAGAGAGCTTCTAAAAGCACTAACATAGGGTAACCTCGACGAAGGAAAGAAAAAAAGAGGATGCAGTAATCAAGGTTTGAACATGTTAACTAACGGCCGTCCCATTCGCACGGAGACAGCTTAGATTTATTTGGTGGACGTGGCCAGTATACCTTCTTCGCACCGCAGCGCTCGAACCGAGGGCTTTTAATTCGTCGAGGAGGCTTCCGGCCACTACGGTACTGTTGCTGCGACTTGGATGAGGCAAGAGAAAAAAAATTTTCGCTGGTAAATGTGATCCCTTACTGATACGGAAACGACGGCTGAAGGTCTATAAGAGGCAAACTTCTGGCTGGCGTCTATTTATTCTCATATGCGTTTATCTTCTATTATTTTTTCTGCACGCACACACTCCCACTGCATACATTCACGTTGGCACGTAGAAGTGGAACATATCTGCAAGAGTTAGTCACGTACCGGAGACGCACTGTACTGTAATCTTTTTTTAGGTCGTACGTCTGCTTATCATTTTGCGAGTTGGTTTCAAAGCCTTGAACGAGTCGTCTGCTCGCGTCGGCGCTTGCTATCGTCTGTCCATTACGCCGTCGTGATAGAAGGTGAACTAAGCAAGACGTATAGCATGATCCGGCCGCAGAAACCTGTCGCATTCGCTAGTGCACTTAGATTTAGGAGCCCGTTAGACAAGCCCGGTTGATCAAAATTAATCCAATGTCCACCGCTACCGCGTCCCTCATAATCATATCGCGTTTCTGGCCCGCCTACCCGTAAATAATTTAATTTAGTATCTTTCTGTAATGTTTTCTTTTGCGTACCCCAGAATTAATTTATTTTGGTGTCTTTTTTAAAATTTTTCTTTTGTGCGGCAATTGCCACAGTAATGGTTTGTAGTGCTAAGTCACCAACTGTAATGAGAGTTACCTTGCCATTTGAACATGACACTTTGAAACCTGTTTACTGTCAGGAGCCGGTGTTGTGAGTACTGACGTGACGTCAGCTAACAAGCGAAAGGACTCAAAATAATTAGACGAGAGTATAGAAAGAAAGGAAAAACGCGTGCTTGTCTGTGTATCTAGTCTTAGGTTTGTTAGAAAATTAATAATTCGAATTCTCAGGATTAAGTACGCCATTAGAAAAGAAAACACTCAAGGTGAAGTGTCACCGAAATCTGCAAACGCACGAAGTGCGAAATCATTGCTTATCCCTGGGAAGCCCGCGCCCGAGTGCTCTTACTCACCGACTGCTTTGGTCATACGGCCGGCCTTGGGACTCCGACCTGGGGGCGGACTGGTGCGTGTTCCTTGATTGACATGTCGACGCGGCGTCACTTTAATCCCGGCTGCAGATTTCTACTTTAGTCTTTAGATTTGTCCTGTTGCAGTGTTCTACTTTGGTCTTTAGATTTTTCCTGTTGCAGTGTTCTACTTTGGTCTTTAGATTTGTCCTGTTGCTCTTCTTTACTCTTTCCTTTTTCTTCCCCTCCTTCCTATCTTCCTTTTCTGTGTTGCTGTCACCTCCCTTCAGAAGAGTAGGCAGGCGTTGTGCCCCTTCCGGTGGCAGTTGCCAGCCTGCTCCTCGCTTTCCCTTTCCTGTTACCTGTGTATATGTGTATATGTGTGCAAAACAAATAATAATCATTTGACCGGGCCCTTCGGCCTTCGCCAACCTCCCCAGCTGCTCAAGAAGTGCCGTGGAACACTCCCCTTAACAGCTTCGCTGTCAAAAAAAGAAACAACAACAAAAACGTAAAACATAATAAACAAAGACCAAAATGAAGAAGGAAAGGGCAGCGAACGAAGCGGCGGTGTTGGGAAACTAGGTGAATCCGCGAGAAATGGCGATGAAAGGGGAAACACACACACGGTGCGAGGGGATCGCGGCAGCGAATCGGAGGCGAAGATTATATCGCGCGAACGAAACGAGGGTGGCGTCAATCGAGGGTGTCGAAAGACGGGACACACACACGTCAGGTTGGGCAGCCGACTGTGCTTACCTTTCTTTGTCGGGCGGGGATGTGGTCATCGGGCGAAGAAAAGGGGCAGACGCTAAAAGAAGAAAAAAAAAAAGAAGCGAGATACAGAAAGAAAGTTTTGTGGAAGTGAAGCTTTCGACACCGATGACAAAAGCGAGCGAGTAAAAGACGGGATACGTAGAAGTAAACGGCAGAAAGAAATGTGGGCGAGAGCACTGGAAAATTTAAGCTGCTTTGATGCAAGTCTAACTGTGCTTGTATGTAGTGTCCCTATACTGCGAACGGCGGAACAAAGGTTTGGTGGATGGGCCGTAAATGGCTGGGATTGTGTTGTGTTGTATAAAAATAAACAAGGTAGGAAAGGAAATAAATGAATAAACAAGTAAATAACCCGCAAAATTGATATAATAGACGGTTCACTGTTACCGAAACCATTGGCGAAGTGCCACCGAAATCACACTGGCAGCGCCAAGAGTCAGAGGACAGTAAAATGCTCGAACTGCAAACACAGACGACAATGCGCAATTTGTCCCCACAAAAATACAAAGCAAGAAACTGCTAGGACCAATAAATGAATACAGAAGAAAGCGCATTGTTACTCAGAAACGTGGCGAAATATCACCGAAGGCGTGTCGAAATGCCACTAAAGAAATGCAGGCGCTGAACGAGAACTTGGTGAAAAAAACGGAGATAGATGGAGAGAGAGAGAGATCATAGAGACAGGGAAGGAGAAGAGAAGGCCGTGGAGCGCGGCTTCCTCGCCAGATGGCGCAAGAAAAAAAAAACGAGAACGGAAATAAAGAAGGCCCCCCTATCGGCGACAAAGTGAGACAACCGTAATAGAGCGCACTAGCATGACACCGACAGTGCTGCCACCGTTGCTCGGCGATGGGCATCACTCCGTGGAGATATGATCTCCATTTACAGCTCGAAAGAAAGCAGCTCTATTGGAGAGAGAGAGAGAGAGAGAGGCGCTCCCGTAGCTCTGGCCATACTGAAGGCGCCGTGCTGCGTCGCAGTTCACGGCTTCGCGTTTGTCTTGGATGAGCCGATTATCGACGTTGTCACCTCCATTATCATTACGCTGTAGCGCCGCGCGGCTTTCAAAAGAGGGCGCTGGTGCGAGAGCGGAATGGCCGCGCGAGTGTATGTGTGCACATATCTATTACATTCATGCACCCACCTCCTTCCAGAAAGCGTCGCGGTGCCGCAGTACACGGATCGACTCAAGGCATTACACTCAATCATGGCGCAAAGGGAAGGGACTGTCGGACGAGGCACGCGACTGGCGTACTGAGCGGCCGTACCCCTGACTCACACGAAGTAGCTGTAGAATCTTGAAAACAAGGCAGCACAGGGCTGCTGAGGTAGAGAGAGATTAAGATTAGATAGATAGATAGATAGATAGATAGATAGATAGATAGATAGATAGATAGATAGATAGATAGATAGATAGATAGATAGATAGATAGATAGATAGATAGATAGATAGATAGATAGATAGATAGATAGATAGATAGATAGATAGATGGGTTAACAGACAGACAGACAGACAGACAGACAGACAGACGGACGGAAGGACAGACGGACACGCATACAGGCAGACAGCCACCCCCTTCCCCCCCGGGCTGGGAAAAAATTTGAGAAACGCTGCGGTAAACCCCGCTGCGTGAACACTGCTATTTGCTCCGATTACGGGTGCAAGCAGCAAAGCTTTCCCTGGGCATAGGCAGGCTTTCAGCCCAGTTGTATCACTTTCACGTGGGCAGTTGTGAATGTGGCGCCGTATCTCTTGTACCTGAATTCTTTGCCTCCGTCCTGCAAGTAGCGCGCTTTTGCATTTTTTTTTACAACTAGTTACGCCAACCCGCCTCAGCTCGCCCACTGAATTTTGTGGTGTTTAACGTCCGAAAGCAATTACGCTGGAGCTACAAGGGACGCCCTAGTGACGAGATTTTGCATTTGATTTCGAACACCCGGAGTTCTTTAACGTTCGACCGAGGAGCGCGGTACGCTCGAGAACGTTTGCATGGCTCTCCTATCGAAATGCAGTCGCCTTGGTTTCTGAATCGCATCCGCGACCTCCTGCTCAGCAGCGGGACGGCATAGTCACTGAGCCATCGCAACAGCTGACGAAGAGGGAGAGAGGCAAAAAGAAAGATGTCAGGTAGGCGTAAAGAGTAACAAATTAAGAAAGAGTGAAGGCGAGAAAGTTGATACACGTTGAATCGTATAATGAGAAGCCGTTGGGTTATAGTTGGTATAAAAAGCGTAGCCGGTAAAGGTGGGGTGCAAATTAAGACGTACAGAGACGAGGGCACTCGTCTTGTATACTTCGTCTGCGGGGCATGCGACTTTGCGCCCACCTTTTAATAGCTAACAGGTAGAAGTTAAAGCTTACTGATTCATAATATCTTACATAAAAAAAACGAGCACATATATTTGTATAATAATAATATATAATAATATATGGGGTTTTACGTGCCAAAACCACTTTCTGATTATGAGGCACGCCGTAGTGGGGGACTCCGGAAATTTTGACCACTTGGGTTCTTTAACGTGCACCTAAATCTAAGTACACGGGTGTTTTCGCATTTCGCCCCCATCAAAATGCGGCCGCCGTGGCCGGGATTCGATCCCGCGACCTCGTGCTCAGCAGCCCAACATATATTTGTATAGTATAGAGCATTAGGAGACGCTAAAGTAACAAAACTTGGCAGGCGGACGTCCCGTTTGGTGAAAAAGATAGAAAGACAAGATGCTAGAATGAACGATGAAGGACTGACAAAGAAAGAAAGAAAGAAAGAAAGAAAGAAAGAAAGAAAGAAAGAAAGAAAGAAAGAAAGAAAGAGAGAAAGAAAGAAAGAAAGGTAATTGAATCGCTTACACGAGGCAGGCGCGCAGAACACACTCCCGATTCTCGTCCCTTCGTCGCGCTCCATCGAGTAAATTATATCGTTCTTCCAGGAAGCCGGCAAAGAGAAGGCATTGCGATCGCACACAATAAAAAGAATAACGCCAATATCGAAGGCTCAGTAAGAAAGAGAACGGATCAACTTATGACACAAATGCACATGTTTCCTCCAAGACGGTGCCTCGGCCTCATTTTTAGCTGTATAGTAAGTTGTCCGCCCTAACCGACCGCTGCTTCCCTAATATCCTTTCTCAAACACAATTGCAGTTGAGCCGAAGTCCTACCCCGCCTCCCCATCTCTTCCCAGCCAATATCTTCTCTGTACTAACTTCATTCAAACTCTCTCTATTTTCATTCAAACTATACCGCTTTTCGAATGACGTCATTGTTGTTGCTATTGTAGTAGTTGTTGTTGGGCGTCTCGGCGCAAGATAAATCGGCTATTTATTCCGAAACCTGTCCGGGCCTTTATTTCTCCCGCGCCGGGGTTTCGAAGCTTTCCAATATATAATGCGAACCTCTAGGGAACAAACACACTCTACTTAATTCTGCGTTCTCTTCTCCCGTTTTATTTCATAGCAGATAGATGTTCATGGAACGAGACGTAGTTTTTTCCCCTTTCCTTTTCTGTAGGAAGGCACACTGCGGGTAGGATACGTTGGCTGCGCGTTTACAATGCCTGCCGCAGAAAGAGCACAGTTAATTTTTTTTATAGCGTATTGCGCAAAGTGCAATAAGAAAACAAGAGTACAGAGTACCTTCAAAGTAATTCAACGCCTGTATATGCCCTGATCATCCTTGTTTGGGAGAACGGTTTCTTTTTCTGTTTTGCAAGTGCGCTGCTTCACCAAAATCTGCGATTACATGCGACGAACATCTTCGTTCCCGTACATGCTTTCAGGACGGTGACCAGGACACTATAAATTAAAATTAAATTATGGGGTTTTACGTGCCGAACCACTTTCTGATTGTGAGGCACCTCGTAGTGCGGGACTCCGGAAATTTGGACCAACTGCAGTTCTTTAACGTTCACCTAAATCTAGGTACACGAAATCTAAATCTAAGTGTATCGAAATGCGGCCGCGGTGGCCGGGATTCGATCCCGTGACCTCGTGATTAGCAGCCCAGAACCATAGCTACTAAGCAACCGCGGCTGGTGGCACTATAAAACGCGGTAACCTTTATGGTAGCTGCAATTATAGACACACTCCAGGGCACGTTAGCGCCATCGGCGCCGTGCTGTCCACGTGTTGTCACGTGTGCAGCTCTTGTGCAGCATGTTGGATGACACTTGAATATGGTGGGGGCGCGAAAGAGGCAGCCGATAGGAGGCTGATGCCTCGATGGGCGCTGCTTCACCGAGAGCGCCCAGTGTTACAGGTCACGCGATCTGCCGAGTTTCTTTTTTTTTTTGGAGGGGGGGGACGCGGCAAAAACAAAATGTAAATGAAGAGAGCAACTGCACGGAACTGTCGCGTTGGGGCACGAATGCTCCCGCTCTCCGCTGCCTGCGCCCAAAAATTATACCGAGCCTTTGTTAAGTGGAGTCGGTGACTACAAGAGAGTACGACGGACGCTTTGAGCGCATCATGGTTTCAGAGGCAGCGCGCGTAAACATAAGTGGCGCAACTTCGCATCAATTCGCATCAAGTATCTTAATAGAATGTTATTTGATAAATTTATGAGCAATTGAAGATAATTACGTATATCCGTTATATACTCCATATTCACATATGTCATTTGTACTGACTAAACACGCTGCTTTGTATCACTGATTGTACATTTCGCCTCACACATTTTCACTTATACATTCGTACATTGCGTACACTAAAATGTACAAACGTTATTTTTATGTCCCCGTTGTCGCGAATACGGGCAAGAACCTTGTCAAGCTGCAAAAAAAGCAGCTTTTAGTTCTTGTCGCAGCGTTCACTTTTTGTAAATGAATGAATGCGAAAATAAAGATTGATTGATTTCTTGCTTGCTTGATAGATAGATAGATAGATAGATAGATAGATAGATAGATAGATAGATAGATAGATAGATAGATAGATAGATAGATAGATAGATAGATAGATAGATAGATAGATAGATAGATAGATAGATAGATAGATAGATAGATAGATAGATAGATAGATAGATAGATAGATAGATAGATAGATAGATAGATAGATAGATAGATAGATAGATAGATAGATAGATAGATAGATAGATAGATAGATAGATAGATAGATAGATAGATAGATAGATAGATAGATAGATAGATTGAATTCTATCCGCAAAGAGCGTTTACTTCCTCATTACCGTGCACCCGCGGATGCGCGGAGGCCAGCGCCGTCTGACGGTGTTGCAAGGAACCCAGCAAGGCGCTCGACGCGCCAGGTTCGCCGAGATTGGTTCACCTATCCGGTAAGGGAGGAGCCGGGCCGCAGTTCACACGGTGACGAGACCCGGCGAGGTTGGCAAAGAAGAGCTCCGCTTTTACTATGTCCTCAATTTTTATTTAAACTCCACCGTTATTCCATGCTTCTGCTGCCGCTTTTTCCCGGGGCGTGCCAATTGCAAAGCCAATCTAACTTCATCGCTAGATGTAGAAGGGGCCTCTGCATCCCGTTTATCGCTACTTCCAACGAAGGTTGCGCGGCTGCTTGGATATTTTACAGGTCAGTATATATTTATTCTGCCGCTTTTACTGCACCATCGAAATTGCTGATTACGTTATCTTGCTAATGCTTCGGCGCACACATCCTGCTTGGATAGTTGAATATCGCTTGCTTTCTTGTTTACTAGCTTTGAAAGTCAGCGCATTCAATATGATGTTTTGAGTGAGACACTTTCATGTTTTGTCGTTGTTTTTCTTATCAGGTATTTTGTTACTTGGGAGAGCTTACCTACTGGTTTCCTTCTTGCCTTAAGTTCCACTTCAATTGCTGCTCCTGAAATCAGCCTACCTACGGTTTCATTCATTACCTCTATGTTATCGTCATCTTGCTGTTCTCAAGCTGCATATTTCTTTGCGAGCACCAGCCTGAACTCGCCTGCTTTGCCTCACTAACCTAAATCACTGCACTTCACCTTACCAAACACTTCTACATCCTGAATATGCTGAGATCGGCAGAGATATAAAATCTACTTCATTCCTTGTTTCTCCGTATGGGCTTTTCCAGGTCCACTTCCTGTTACTGCGCTTCCCGATGTCGGTATCCAATATTCGGAGTCCAGTCTCCCACGAATTCTAACAATATATCTCCTCTACCACTTCTAGAACAGATGCATAGGTTGCCCATTGCTTGTTCCCTAGGCTGCTCTTTCCCATCTTTTGCATAGAAGTCACCCATGAGTACAATACAGTGAGCTCGCACCTTTCTCATTTCTAATTTCTGTTTCTTCATCATCATTACTCGAGTTTGGACCATATGCTTGTGCTACCCTCTAATATACATCTGTTATTTAGATTTATTACGACGACTGCTACCCTCTCATTAATGCTGTAGAATTCATCAATGTTGCTCGCTACGTTCTTATGAATCAGAAATCCTATCCCGCATTCTCTCTTGTCTGGAAGATCTCTGTAGCAGAGGACATTGCCCTCAGTCAATACTGTATAAGCCTCACCAGTTCTTCTAGCCTTACTAAAGTCAATAATATCCCAGGCAATGTCTAATAATTCATCAAACAGACCTGCTAAGCTAGCCTCACTCGAGAGGGTTCGCGTGTAAACGTTGCCAGATTCAGTTTCCACTGGCGGCCTTTCTGGATACAGAGATTCCAAGTACCCTCTGCCGTGTCGCAGATATAGCGGCCTCCATATTCAGATGACCTGGTGCCGCTGGGGACTGAGGGGCAAGAGCCGTGATGGATGTAGTGGCCGAATACTGCACCAGGCAGGGCAATTCGTGTTCTCTTAGAAATAGAAAGATAGCTAAAGTAAGGTGCGTTGAACAACAACAACAACAACAACAACAACAACAACAACAACAACAACAACAACAACAACAACAACAACAACAACAACAACAACAACAACAACAACAACAACAACAACAACAACAACAACAACAACAACAACAACAACAACAACAACAACAACAACAACAACAACAACAACAACAACAACACTACAACAACAACAACAACAACAACACTACAACAACAACAACAACAACAACTCGCATGCTTTTTCTAGACGTCTTGTGGCTCGGCCACGTTGGGAAATGTGGATGGCGCAAACATGCGTACTTAAAGAAACCCGTTTTATGCGAGTCGTTGTTACGACGTCAACGTTACGCGAGTCGTTTTACAGGGAGTTGGCTATCCAATATCAGGTCTGGAAAACGTTGCCAGGTGGACCAGCGCGTTTGTCTAAGGCCAGCGATTGTGTGTGTGTTTGCGCGTGTGTGTGAGGCGGAAGCAGCAAGATGACAAAAAAGTTGGTGGTACTAGGAGGGTGATGGCATGACGACTGATTGTGCAGTCGTCATGCAGTCGTCAGGCTTAAAAAAATAAAGAAAAAAAAACGTTAGAACCTGACTTATTACGACAATTTTCTTGCTTCTTTTTTTTTTACACGCTGAACGTCTTGCCCCGGTAAGAGCGTTTTTCTTCGCGTATCGTGGGAGGGCAATCTATTATTACGACTGAAATTACTTTTCTCTTTGGGGTTCCTTTTAGCAACTATCCCCGCGAAGAAATAGAACGTGAGGAACGTCGGGTTCGTCCGAAGCAACGTTCCAGCCCTGTCGAGCATCGCAAAACTAGTACCGCTACGTTTTTCTTTATCTTTCTTTCTTTAACCTCGCACTTCGAGCAGTAGGAGCTTCGCTTTTCCGAACACCACTCGGCTACACGCTCGCGTACGCTGAGCATCGAAAGCAAAGTTTCCGAGCGGCGCGGGGTCTCGTTTTACGACGCCGGAGTGAGGCGAGTTTCCGGAGAGTTCTTTACTCACCGTAGCGCGTAGTGATCAAGAAAGAAAGAAAGAAAGAAAGAAAGAAAGAAAGAAAGAAAGAAAGAAAGAAAGAAAGAAAGAAAGAAAGAAAGAAAGAAAGAAAGAAAGAAAGAAAGAAAGAAAGATGACCAGTCGGGCGCAGAACATGCTTGTGCAAAAAGGAAGGGTTTATAACCTACGCGCGTTCCTCAACCAGAACCGTGTGGAGCCGTAAAAGGTGGAGCCGGAGTTCACCGAACAAGTAGGGCGTGTTTATTCGATTGCACGCACCACGTGCCCTATCTGATTGTAAGTTTTTTTCCGCGCAATGCCTTTGTTCGAAACGTGTTTGTAGAGATAGGTAGAGGAAGATATATTTTAGTTATCTTATCTGAATTTTTTTTTGGTATCAATATATTAATAACTAAGAGAGCCAGTAGGCAACGCCAGTAAGCGGCGATCACTCCTCAATTTATTTTCCTCTACAAAAAAATTACGACAGAACTGATTTCCCGAGGAGATGGAGGGAGGGTGCTGCTTGCTGCAGGCGGACCTAGCCTTGCAAAGATTGCCGGCAACTGCTCAGCTCGAACGCCACCTATCAACCGCGATACGGTTTGAAACACTACCCAGTTACAACTAACAACACCAGGTGTATAAAAAAAAACAAGTTGACACGTAGCCCAACACGTACCGCGTTTTCCGAACGCCGATGACCCACACGGGTCACTATGCACTTCCCAACCTTCTACCGCCGACGAATCTTAGGAGGAGCCGAAGCACTTCCCTCCTAAACATCCATTGACCTCGCGAGAACAAGGTATCACCCTATCGGCCAATCGAACAGCCCTGATAGTGTACACTGCCAGGTGCCCGAAACACTGCAACACGTTCTGTGCGACTGCCCAGCATATATACTGGAGCGAAGGACGTTAGACAGTTCCCTAGCCAGCGTTGGCAGACAAATACTGCCGGAGGAAGCTATCCTCGGCCCATGACCTGACACTGCAATTTCAGTGCGTGCAACAAAAGTATTGTTGAAGTTCCTGCAGGACACCAAGCTCGATGAGCGACTCTAGCGAGGCAACTGTCTCATGTACATAAGCACTCACCACTTCTCTTATCATCATCATCCATCCCAATACTTTCACTCCCCTTCCCTCTTCCCCGGTGCAGAGTAGCAGACTGGAGCGCACTAGCTCAGGTCGACCTCTCTGTATTTCCTATCAATAAACTCTATTCATTCATTCCACTTGAGTGTGGTGCCGTCTTCTGCGTGGGTTGTTATAATAATTTCCTCCCTCTGGCTTCAAATTATGGACACATCAGTATGTAATGCTCAATGTCACCAAGAACTTCACAATGCGCAGACGACAATTATGGGCCCAAGTCCCATCTTGCACCACCAAGGGGGAGTTTGCACTGACCCTGTACGGCTGGTATATAAGAGATCGGCATCGGTTCTGTTAAGCCCTTGGTCCACATGAAGTTGTTGCGGTGAAGACTACAACAAACAGAAGTGACTTGAGATGACCTTCTTTGTGTTCCCTCTTCTGCGTCCTGTGGAGTCTTCTTTGTTGGCGTTGGCTTGAGTTTCGGCTCTTTGTGAGCCAGAAAGTCAGAGGTAACGTTGCCTGCGGCACCGATATGAGAAGGCCACCCACAGGAAGCACGATCGCGATTCCGACTTTCCGCAGTTCTTTAACAGCGTGGAATGTACGGCGGATTCGCTTGTCAAGGGGAAAAAATCAGCCCAGTAATGATTGCGCAGCGCCGTCTTGTTGTCGGAAAAGAGAATTCATTCCACCGTCTTCATTCCGTCGTGATCGTGGGCGACCTCGGCGTGCGAGTGCTACGGTAAAGCGACTCGATTCCGGACAGAGTGTGTGTCGCACGTGGCCGAAGGAAAAGGAAGTCTCAGAGTAACCGCTAACAGATTTTAAATACACGTGACTTCAGCGATACGGTGCGTCACTTCGTTGCTTGAATGCTAATCGCATTACGGTCGACAGACATCGTCGTGAATGTCGTGACAGGACCAGGCACCAGCCTGGCTTTCTTTCTTTCTTTCTGCCTTCCTTCCTTCCTTCCTTCCTTCCTTCCTTCCTTCCTTCCTTCCTTCCTTCCTTCCTTCCTTCCTTCCTTCCTTCCTTCCTTCCTTCCTTCCTTCCTTCCTTTCTGCCTTTCTTCCTTTCTTTCTTTCCTTCTTTCTTTCTTTCTTTCTTTCTTTCTTTCTTTCTTTCTTTCTTTCTTTCTTTCTCTCTTTCTTTCTCTTTCTTTCTTTCTTCTTCATTATTGTTTTTATCTCTGCACGCACCGGTGAGTAAACAACTCTACTGAAACTCACCTCTCTACGAGCGGCATCGTAAAACGAGGCCCCGCCTCTCAGAAACTTTGCTTTCGACACTCAGGGCCCGCCAGTGTGTAACGGGGTGGCGTTCATAAAAGCGAAGCTTGCACTACTCGGAGTGCGAAGTAAACAGCCCTCAGCACACTTCATGCATTTGGTCTGCATTTTACCACAAAATTTGACCGTTAGAAACCACCGCCGTCATATGAAGGCGCGGAATATCAGCTTACCGTTCCGCATATTCGCACCAAGCGCCTTATACACCTGTGGCAGAGGCAATATCTTTGGTGGTAGAGCGTCTCGACAGAATGCATGATAGACGTCTCCGGTTGCACACCGGCGGCTCTGTGACACATAGAATGGGGCCAGTGCAGCTACGTTCAGTCAACCGAAAAAGTTTATGGGACGCAGGATCTGCCAAGAAGCTGAATTCTTGCGAAGCGTGGTCATACACCCTCGAATTAAATGTTCCGGCGCCTTCGCCAGCTACACAGTAATTCATTAAATACGAAGTGTCATGCTTTAACAGTGCGGGAATTCACATTTGAAGGGGAAACCGCATCTCGTAAACTTTTGGTGTTTACTGTACACGATGCATAGCGATGCCGAAGAAGATGCCGACTCGGTCGAGCGCGTTGCCACACTCGACCACGTCGCGTCTTCTACGGTGTGTGAAAGTGTCGCCACTGTAGCAGCCTCGCGGAAACTGAATTCCTATCAGCCTGAGGCCTGTACGCCCATGGAACGATGACGGAGCTGTGAGCATGATGGAGCCATGATAATGGAATGGCGACGACGAAGGAATGACGTCAAAGAAGAAGGAATGACGTCAACGAAGAAGGAATGACGTCGACGGTGTGACGAAGACGGTATGACCACGATGAGGTGAGTATACGAATGAATTACGAAGAAGGAATGAGGTCGATGGAACGACAAAGGCGGTAGGACGGTGACGGTACGGCGACAATGAAACGATGATTCCGAAATGGAGACGACTGTATAATGACATCACCGTGACGACAACGACATCGACTTGTGGACAAAATAAAGCTACAACTTCATATTCACTCAGGATACTGGTACAAGCGTGCCTCCAATTGGATTAAAGAAAGAACTGTTGAGTAGCAAAAAAATTGAATAAATAAATAAAACACGTCATTTAGCAACAGACAAGCTGTGGATGGTTTCCTCCTATATAACGTGCGAAAAACGGAGGCTTGAAATAAGTTTGAATGGAATGGCCTTAAACGTAGGCAAGAAAATAAATAAACGAAAAGTAAAGAAACCGAGAAACGAAGAGCAAGCTAACCTGATGTTTAGACAACGAAGTGGCCAAAACGGCCTTCAAACAGCCTTGACATAGCCGACAAGAGCTAGCAAGCTAGCCAAATGCTCCAAGAGACTCAGAAACGAAGCGAAAGCCTTGCCCACAAAAAAATAATAATAAAAAAGATTATAGATTGAGAACAGGCGAACTTTGGTTGAAGGGAAACAAAGTCGAGTATATATATGCCGTCGCACACATCTCGACCAAGCGGCAATCTTAGGCGAGTAAACAGAGCAAACTCAAAAGAACTCAAACGATGGAAACGCTGTAGAAGTGAAAATGCCATTTTGCAAAAAAAAAGAAAGAAAAGGAAAAGAGAAGATTGCCTTGAAAGAAACAGAACACACTGAAAAAGAGCAGAAAGAAATAAAGGAACAGAAGACGGAAAATGGACAGGAAAACGCAATAAGGAACAGAAGACACGAAAAATGGGCAGAAGACACGTAAATGGAACAGAAGAAGCAAAAAGGGACCACAAGGCACTAAAAAGGAGCAGAAGACGCTTAAATTGAACAGAAGACACGAAAAAGGAGCAGAAGGCACGAACTCACAGTGAAGAGCAGCAGATAGGAATCAAGCCTCCGAGTAGGCGTGGGAGGACGCGAGCGGGAACTCCGAGCAGCAGACGATAAACACGCCGGCGAGCAGCGGAAAATTCCGGAGAGTTTTACGCCGTCACAGTTGGGCTAAGGCGAAATCGCGGCCTGGAGCTTGGCCGAATGGCTCGTTTATTGCCTCGCAGAGAATCTCCTGGCGCCGTTCCGCGCTGTTCTGTTTGCCTCGAACTTCAGATGGAGAGAAGTCGGCCAGAGTCCGCGTATGCAGCCCGCGTGCGCTGAGCGACGACTGCGCTGGCGCCGATAAGTGCGCGCTTGGCCGTCCGTGACTTTGTCCAAGTTGGCTCGGACTTTGTTTGAGACTTCCGCATTATTACACGACCCTCTGAGCGTTTCTCATTCCCTCTTCCCCGTCACCAAAGAAATAGTAACGAAGATACGAGATATTTCGCTGTGTTCGCTGGAATGAAGAAAACAGTGGCGTTAGCCAACATGTGACGATGCCGTGTCGATATCATGACAATGTCTCATGAGTATTAGATGTTTATAGTGCTGCAAGTGCTACTTTGCTGTGTGGTGATGGTATGTGGTGACAGCATTTGGCTGTGATTGTATGCCTATGCTCCTATCTTTATCTCTACTTTGCTATCACTCTAACTCCCCTCCCCTCTCTTCCTAGCGTAGGATAGCAAACCGGATCTACCCATCTGGTTAATCTCCCTGCCTTCCCCTTTCTTCTGTCTCTCTCTCTCTCATGAGTATTGGACACACATCTATTTGAAAAGCCTATGTATGTATGTATGTATGTATGTATGTATGTATGTATGTATGTATGTATGTATGTATGTATGTATGTATGTATGTATGTATGTATGTATGTATGTATGTATGTATGTATGTATGTATGTATGTATGTATGTATGTATGTATGTATGTATGTATGTATGTATGTATGTATGTATGTATGTATGTATGTATGTATGTATGTATGTATGTATGTATGTATGTATGTATGTATGTATGTATGTATGTATGTATGTATGTATGTATGTATGTATGTATGTATGTATGTATGTATGTATGTATGTATGTATGTATGTATGTATGTATGTATGTATGTATGTATGTATGTATGTATGTATGTATGTATGTGTGATTGTGTGTATGTATGTATGTATGTATGTATGTATGTATGTATGTATGTATGTATGTATGTATGTATGTATGTATGTATGTATGTATGTACTGCACACCTTGCGGCCGACGTCAGCAATATCACCTTGGGTATATACATCTGCCAAATGCCACTGACTTCGTCGGCACAGCAACCACAAAAGCTGCGTAATAATTGTTTCTCCTCCTCTTCTTCTTCTTCTTCTTCTTGTTCTTATTCTTCTCTCTCTCTCTCTTCTGCGAGCCACATATATCTCCCGTACATTGTTCCTGCCTCCTATGGACTGGGCAGCCAGATACGAGCTGTATTCCAGAACGTACGGTATACGCGCAGAAACACATAAGGACGCCGCACATATCACAAAAAAAAGAAAGAAAAGAAAGGGGGAAGAGAGACTAGGGGATGAGGAAGGAACGCGACGCACAACTCCCCTGCACACCAGCCGTTGTTTCGGGGCAACAGCGGGGCGCACTTTATGAAAACGAGCAGGGAGGGTCTGTCCGCACAGCTGGCTCGTTCGCTGAAGGCATGAAGCCTGCTCGCCCTGCCCCACTACGGTCATCTTGCGAAGAGCACCGTATTCCTGCTCCTTTACGCTCCATCTCACCTAAATCTGTGCATCGCTGTCTAGGCTGTCTCGCCAGCCTATCGGCAACGAGAGCCCGTAGAAGAAGACGCTCGTTCACTGTCCGTCACCAGTCATCCATTGCATATGACGCCCGTTGGATGGAATAATAATAATAATAATAATAATAATAATAATAATAATAATAATAATAATAATAATAATAATAATAATAATAATAATAATAATAATAATAATAATAATAATAATAATAATAATAATACTCGTCGTTGTCGTCAATCAATCATAATCATATTCCTCATGGCCGCGGGGAGCCTAATTTAGCCCCGCAAAGCCCAAACACTCTGCCACGTAAAAGAAACTTAAAAAATAATTGTACCTGTTCATTTCTGGCCACGGAGAGCACAGTGTTACAGTGACGTCCTTTCTCCATTTTCGTTGTTATTCTTTCCTTTCCTTTTCTTCTTTTTTTTTCCTCGCTCCTTGCTGTCTGCTGCCTTTTGGACCTTCTGGTTATTAGGACCAGTCAAGTTGCGTTTGTAGCAACTTTTTTCCTAATGCCTTGGCACTTTGTACCACTTGTTTTTATGAATAAAGGTATATTATTATTATTATTAAGGAGAAAAAGGAATGAGAATTGACTAAAAATTGAGAATATAATTATTAGTAATTGGTTTGCTGAACAATACACAACCGGGCAAAACCCCCTCCGGGGTATCAAAAACGCTTCTAGGGGCTTTCCGTTTTACCAAATTGAGTGCATCAGAAACGTAGACGCTTGGCTATGTGAAGGGGTTAAGCCCTCTGCAGGACGAATGCCTCGCCCAGTGATTTCCACTTTGCCTATCGTAAGCCTCTTGTGCCTCAGATTGCCTCAACTGCACTCCCCTACCCTTGCACACGCACAGAAAGAGGGATATATATATATATATATATATATATATATATATATATATATATATATATATAACATATATAACATATATGTTATATATATATAACACTGTAGGTCTTGTAAATGTATTTTGCACTCTCTGTTCTAAATGTTCTTTTTTTCGTTGAACAGGTTTGATAACGTTAGCTGGGACTGACAGTCTAAGACAGAAAGCAAGATCATAAGAGCCATACAGATGCATCGGTGTATCGCGTCGACCTAGCTGTGTTCAGATATGTCACATCGATATTAGTTTCGTGAGGGACTAAATCTCTCTTCGCCAAAAAAAATATATGGAAGTTCCAGGTCAGTCAGAAGTCGGGAATTTTTTTTTGTGTGTGTGAATTATGCCGAACCCGCTTTTTGGTTAACACCCGAAGAAAAACGTGTTATGGCTACGGCTCGAAAGCATTTAGCGATAAATTGCAGCTCAATACCATCTATTTTATTTCGCTATTACAGAGTATCACCGCTATCGTGAGGAGAAAAAAAAAATCGGGAAAACAGTACGTTGCACAAGATTGGCCAAAGTAGAGATTTACTTTTATGCGAAGCATATTACGAGAGCTCAACCGAGCTCCTCAGGCGCGGCGGTGTCGCCTTGAAACCACGTGACACCGTGACGTCACGACAGAGGAGAAGTGGCTTTGGCTCAACTCTTGCAAGACAGGCTGGGTGGGAATCGAACCAGGGTCTCCGGAGTGTGGGACGGAGACGCTACCACTGAGCCACGAGTACGATGCTTCAAAGCGGTACAAAAGCGCCTCTAGTGAGTGCGGTGTTGCCTTAGAAACTAGCTGTTTCTAAGGCGTGCGTCTCTTGCTCAGGCGCACATTTCGTTGCCGCGCCGAACGCTGCTTTGCTCGACGCTCACCGCGTCCAATGCGGGGCGCGTAGTCACTGCCCTGTAGCCCATTGTCTTACACCCCTTGGCGGGTCGACGGGAACGCTGTCGCGTTCCACTCTTGAAGGCGAAGCAGTAATGCATGAGTTGTTTCTTCGTCTAGCCGAACCAAATATAGTCAAGCAACAGCAGTTCACCAGGCTAAACAGTGGCTCAACAACTAAAATAAAGGCTAGTATGCTTCGCATCCTGGGCTTAACCTTACCTAAGCCACAGCCATTTTTTAGAACGCAGTTTTTAGGCGCGAGTTCCTGGGTTGAGCGTCGGCGTCGGCGTAACCACGCGAACGCGCTCGTGCCACTGCTCGTACGTTCGTCGTCGCCTTCTTCCACAGCTGGCTCCGATGCCCCTCGTCATGCCAGCGTTCCCGTACTGCCCCTCCCTCTGCGAAGGCGCTGAGGGTCACTTGCCCACTGCCAGTCGGTGCGGTGATATCGGTCTCAAATTATTTGCCTCAACATATCGCGAAATGAAAACACGTATACTACTGCGCTCAAATTTAGCATTAGGGAGTATCGTAATCATCGGACATTTGTTTCCTTTCGAATTTATTCCGTTTTATAGATTAATTTCCTTATGGCGATCCGTCTTACGTGATGAACGGTCTGTTTTCCTCATTGGGTAAGCATAGAAATGCTTACGCAAATAAATGTGCGGTCAGGCTTCTTCCCGCTTGCGCTAGTGGGAGGAGTGGGGGGGCGGGGCGGTCCTTAGTCCAGCACTCCTGCGGCCCGAGCGGTCTGCCGTGCCCGCTACAAGAGTCACCACATTTTAACTTTCTGTTTACATGTAACCAACCTAATCAAATTCGGTGCGGTGGTTTCCAAGAAAAATAGAGTCACGTTAGCATACGCCAAAGAGGGTGAAGGCGAAAGCTTGCGAGCTCCACAGACATTTTGCGCTAACTAACACACAAGGTCGTCGGTTCGACTCCAACCAATAGTTAAGGGTGCTACTTCCCCGGAAGGTCATGGGTTCGAGCGCCGGAATTAACTCCATTTTAATTCCCCCCCCCCTTTTTTTTTGGCGTGATGAGCGGCATCGAAGGCAGCTGTGGAAGAAGCATTGACTAACGATGAACGCACGAGCAGTGGCACGAGCGCATCTCTGCACGAGGCGAGATCACGTGACCTTCTCTACCGCACGCCGCGTTTTTCAAGGCCGCCGTGTGATGAGGCATTTCGCCTTAGGAACGATTTCTCTGTTCCTATTTATTTAGATACGAGCCCACGCGCCAAAGCTCACTCGTAAACCTCATGAAAAAAATTGTTGACTCCGAACCGGAAATAAGAACAATGGGCCTTTTAGGTTAAAAGACCCATGCCGTAGAGGGGTACCATTGCGTTGCTCTCGCGTTCCGAATTTTTCAGGATAGTTCAAGCAGCTTTTAAATGAAAAATCGCGAACATAGCCAGGAAACTTTCGGAGGCTATTTACAGTGACATCAAGGCGTTTGATTTGTACTGTTGGCTCCAAGGGCAGCAGTCCGAGTTGTCCTCCTGTTGTCACGCAACCGATGGGTTACAAGGTTATATATACACACGCCAACTAAAACGATATTTGCAGATTCGCTCCAGCCAATTAGATTCGCTGGTCGCGCAGCTGCTATCGCCTGCACTGTCGTCGACTTCCACAGCTGGCTGCGATACCGCTCATCGTGCTAGTCTTCCCATATTCTCCCTCCCCTCTGCGAAGCCGCTGACGCCACTTGACCACCGCCAGTCGGTGCGGTGATTTCAGTCTCGAATTCGTTGCCTCACTATATCGCCAAATGAAAAGACGCATACAGGTGCGCTGAAATTTCGCGTTAGGGAGTATTGTAATTGTCGGACATGTTTAGATCGCATCTCTTAAACGCCCGTTCCTTCGCTGAGCGTCGGTGTGCCTCGCCGGCGTAGCCGAGCGAATGAGGAGCGCAGCAGGGAACGAAAGAAGCCGATAGCGAAGAGCGAAGACAGGGTGAGGAGTAAAGAGGAGGAGGAGGCTACAGTGAAAGCATAAGGCGGGAAGCGGAGGAAGAGAGTCTGGCGAAAGGGAGAGGAGGGAAGCAGAAGGCTGCGATAGCGGATACAGCGCGAGGAGGAAAGCGGAGGAGGAGGCTACAGTGAAAGCATAAGGCGGTAAGTGGAGAAGGAGAGTCTGGCGAAAGGGAGAGGAGGAAAGCAGAAGGCGGCGACAGCCAAGACAGCGTGAGGAGGAAAGCGGAGGAGGAGGCTACACTGAAAGCATAAGGCGGGAAGCGGAGGAGGAGAGTCTGGCGAAAGGGAGAGGAGGAAAGCAGAAGGCTGCGATAGCGAGGGCAGCGCGAGGAGGCAAGCGGAGGAGGAGGCTACTGTGAAAGCATAAGGCGGGAAGCGGAGGAGGAGAGTCTGGCGAAAGGGAGAGGAGGAAAGCAGAAGGCTGCGGTAGCGAGGACAGCGCGAGGAGGAAAGCGGAGGAGGAGGCTACAGTGAAAGCATAAGGCGGGAGGCGGAGGAGGAGAGTCTGGCGAAAGGGAGAGGAGGAAAGCAGAAGGCTGCGATAGCGAAGACAGCGCGAGGAGGCAAGCGGCGGAGGAGGCTACAGTGAAAGCATGAGGCGGAAGGCGGAGGAGGAGAGTCTGGCGAAAGTGAGAGGAGGAAAGCAGAAGGCTGCGATAGCGAAGACAGCGCGAGGAGGCAAGCGGAGGAGGAGGCTACAGTGAAAGCATGAGGTGGAAGGCGGAGGAGGAGAGTCTGGCGAAAGGGAGAGGAGGAAAGCAGAAGGCTGCGATAGCGACGACAGCGCGAGGAGGAAAGCGGAGGAGGAGGCCACAGTGAAAGCAATTCCTGATACACACACACACGCACAGAAAGAGAGAGAGAGAAAGCAAGAGAGGAAAGGATAAATGAAAGAGAGAGAGAAGGATAAATGAAAGGCAGGCAGGTTAACCTGAACTCAGCCCGGTTGGTTACCTTGCACTGGGGGAACAGAAAATTGGAGAAAAAGGTTAAGAGAGCGGACACTCAAAAGGCGTTCGTTCTTGGGGTCATCTGCTGCTGATGATGATATGTAGTGTTTATTGGCGCAAGGGCCAAGTGTGGCCAAAGAGCGCCAAGGCAGCGATGACGAGTACTGAATAAACTAATGGCTGATGTGATGTGGCTGTAGAGAGGCCTAAAACTAAGAGCTATAAGTTGCATAAAATATACAAGGAATAAAAGTATGAGAATGGCTGAAGTAAGGTATGCTATAAGTATAGGATGTACAAGAATGGTGTAATAGTGTTACATGAATAAAAATGGAAAGGTGATTGTTGTTCACGAATAGCACAACAGCCTCCGCTGATCCCTTGAGTACAAGGGCCTGGAGGCATGTGCTAGAGCAGAGGTTCACATCGCAACAGTGGCTTCTCGCAAGAGGCCGTGTTACGAATTTCTTGCACAGAAAACGTGCAGCGTGTCAACGTCGTTTAAATAGGCTATGTAGATTGCATGTGAAATAGTGGTTCTCTGCCTAGAAGCACTGCCAGGTGAAGTGGTATACACTGACTGTATGCTAAAGGGAAGTGTTTTTTCCTCTCGACTAGTGTTTCGCGGCATTCTAGGAAGACATGCTCAACACTGAGTGTCTCCCCGTATCTACTACATATTGGACGTTCACCGCCACTCAACAGAAAGTTATGTGTACCGTAAGTGTGCCATATTCTGAGACGACAGAACAGGGCGTCACTTCGTCTGGACTTGGTCAGTGATGGCCAGTATCCTAAATGTGGCTTAACTGTGTGGAGTTTATTATGGGTTTCAGAGTCCCATTTATGCTGCCAGTAGGTTCTGAGTTTTTTCCGTAAGTATGGCTTTATGTCTGAGACCGGAACGGCTGCGGACATGTTGGAAGCTTTTGTGTCTAAGGAGGTAGCGATTCGGTCTGCCAGGACGTTACCTTCAATACCTCTGTGTCCAGGCACCCAGCATATCGTTACGTGTTGGCCAGAGGAATAAATAGTACAGAGGAGAGAGAAAAGATCTGCAATTACTGGATTTCTGTGGTTGAAGCATGACATCAATGTTTTCACAACGCTTAATGAGTCTGTGTATATGACCGCCTTATGTAATTTTAACTGTTTAATGTGTTTCGCAGCCGACCACAGTGCATAAGCCTCTGCTGTAAAGATGCTTGTTTGAGGGTGCAGGACATCGGACTCGGAAAAGGATGGGCCGACGGCCGCGTATGACACGCCAGCATGTGATTTAGACGCATCTGTGTAATACTCTGGACAAGGGTATTTAAATTGTAATTCCAGAAAATGCATATGAATGTGGGCCTCTGGAGCGTGCTTCGTTACCTCCACAAATGACGTGTGACAGTCAATGATTCGCCACAACCACGGTGGAAACGGCTTGGCAGAAGCCATTAGACTATTTTCACGGATAGGAACATCCATCTCCTCGCTCAGCTTTGTCACACGGATCGAGAATGGCTGTCTGGCTGTAGGTTTGTTATGAAAGAGTGTTGCAGAGGTCATATCGTTTATGGTGGGATGACAAGGATGGTTTTTGTTAGCATGTACTTTCAGAAAATAATTAAATGTAGAATATGACCGCTGCAGATCGAGCGACCATTCATCTGATTCGACATAGAGGCTTTGAATCGGACTCGTCCTAAAGGCGCCGGTGGCGAGGCGGATACCAAGATTATGTACAGGGTCCAGCATCTTGAGAGCACTGGGTGTAGCTGAGTGAAACACAACCGCACCGTAGTCTAACCGCGATCGTACAAGGCTCCGGTAGAGGTTCATGAGGCATTTCCTGTCGCTTCCCCATGTTGTATGTGACAGTATTTTCAGGATGTTCATTGTTTTAAGGCATTTAGCTTTCAAATACTTGATATGGGGAATGAAGGTTAGTTTTGAGTCGAGTATTATGCCTAAAAATTTATGTTCAGTGTTGAGTGGTATGCGTTGTCCATGCAGCATAATATTAGGATCTTGTATCAAACCTCTCTTTCTAGAAAAAAATACACAGGAGCTTTTGAGGGGGTTTAGCTTGAAGCCATTTTCATTTGCCCATTGTGAGACCTTGTTCAGTCCGAGTTGGACTTGGGGCTCGCAGACAGCAAGATTACAAGACCTAAATCCTAATTGCACATCGTCTACATATATTGAATAAAACATTGAGGATGGAATGACTTTGTGGAGGGAATTGATTTTCACAATGAAGAGGGTGCAGCTAAGCACGCCTCCTTGTGGCACACCAGTCTCTTGAGTGAATAGCCTGGACAGGGCAGTGCCCACTCTAACACGGAACGTGCGGTTAGTCAAGTAGTTTTCTATCATATTTAGCGTGTTGCCGCGTATGCCCATCGCAGAGAGGTCTCGGAGGATTCCAAATCGCCATGTTGTGTCATAGGCTTTCTCCAAGTCCAGAAATACAGAGAGAAAAAATTTTTTGTGTATATAAGCCTCCCTAATATTTGCCTCAATGCGCACTAGGTGGTCTATTGTTGACCTACCCTCCCTGAAACCACACTGAAGGGGATCAAGTAGACGGTTGCTTTCCAGGAAATAGATTAGACGCCGATTTACCATTTTTTTCATATAACTTACACATGCAGCTTGTTAGTGCTATTGGCCTATAGCTACTGGCTAATGCGGGGTCTTTGCCTTGCTTATGAATTGGGATGACAATCGCTTCTTTCCATGAGGATGGAATATGCCCAGATACCCACATGGTGTTGTAGAGGGACAGAAGTGTGTTCAATGTTTCTGGATGCATATTCTTGATCATTGCATACATTATGCGGTCACTACCTGGTGCTGAGTTGCTGCAAGAAATGAGAGCAGCCTTCAGTTCAGCGAGACTAAAGGGACAGTTGTAAGGTTCATCTGCTGCGCATTTTCGTTCAAGGCGCTCTCGCTCTATGCGGTCCTTGAACTTTAGGAAAGTGGGCGAATAGTGTGATGCACTAGAAATATTTTCAAAATGCGTACCCAGGAAGTCTGCCTGATCTTTCATGGTGTTGCCTTGAGCGTTTACTAAAGGAAGCGGTTGTGCTTCCCTGCCCATTAATCTGTTCACCCTGTTCCATACCTTACCCTCATCTTTGTAAGAGTTGATACTACTTATATATCTTTCCCAGCTTTCTCGCTTAGCACCTCGTCGCGTTCTTCTGCCCTGTGATTTCGCCTTCTTGAAATTAATGAGGTTCTCCGTAGTTGGAGAGTCACGAAGCAGGCTCCAAGCTTTATTTTGTTTTTTCCGTGCCTCTTTGCATGCGTCATTCCACCAAGGCAAACGACGCTTGTTGGCAAGTCCGTTAGTTTGTTTTACGCATTTTTCAGCGGCGTCAAAAATAAAACCTGTTAAATATGCCACAGCATCATCTATGTTTAAAGAACTCAAATCATCGTACTGTAAATATGTGATCTCTTGAAACATTTTCCAATCCGATGAGTCGATTTTCCATCTGGGAATCTGTGGAGCGGGATCAGCTTGTTTTGTTAAAGTTAAAAGAATAGGGAAGTGGTCACTTCCGTAAGGGTTTTTTAGGACCTTCCAATCAAGGTACGTCATTATAGATGGAGAGGTTATGGTTAAGTCTATTGATGAGTATGACCTATGTGTGGTGCTATAAAACGTGGGTTCTTTTTTATTGAGAAGAACTGCACCGGTACATAAAAGAAAGTCTTCTATAGTACGCCCTCTTGCATCACAGCGCGAGTCGCCCCATAGCGTATTATGTGCGTTCACATCACCTGTTAAAATGAATGGTTCCGGAAGCTGATTGACTAATGTTTCAAGATCCCTTAGTTGCAAGCGATGTTCGGGTGGTATGTAGAGGGAACAGACCGTAACCAACCTGTCGAAAAGAATCGCCCTAACCGCTACTGCCTCAAAATTAGTTTGAAGGTGGAGGTGTTGGCAAGCAACTGACTTCTGGGCTATAATAGCCACGCCACCAGACGCGGCATGGCCATCATCGCGATCTTTCCGGAATAATGTGTGTTGTGTTAAGAAATTTGTATTTGATGTTTTCAAGTGTGTTTCCTGAACGCAGAACAGCCTAGGATTAAATTCTTGTATTATTTCTTTGATATCATCTAAGTTGTTTAGAATGCCACGGGCATTCCAATCAATAATTTGTACTGCCATTTTATGAGGATGAGAAATGTTCTGTGTTCAGGTGTGTAGTGGTGTACTTTAGGTAACAGGACCGTCGTCTGGCCCTGTTATGGGTTTTTTGTTTGTTTTGGCGAGCTCGAGAGAGAGCCATGCCGGTGTTTCGGCACCAAACGTGCCGGTGTTGTGTCCATTGCCTCCTGGGAGGCACTGGACGCCCGCGCGTGCGGGCTTCTCGTTTGTTTGTCAGACCTCACCTGGCGAGGCGTGGTCTTGAGGCCCGACGTACCCGGGGTAGCCGGCCTCTGTGTCTTGGTAGGTGGCGCAGGTTTAGCTGCTTCCAACTCGGGGGCGGGGGATGCCACAGCCAACGACTCGGTGTGCGCGGGCTGGGAAGGTGGCGCAGGCCGGTGCGGCGCTGCCCCCTGACGCGTCGCATCGGCGTACGTTTTGGTGTGGAATGGGGAGCACCTTTTTCGTGCTTCCTTGAAGGAGATATTTTCGTGTACTTTAAGGTGATTATTTCTTTTTCTTTTTTCCAGTTGGGACAAGATCGGGAGTATGCTGGATGTTCACCTTCACAGTTTACACAGTGAGGTGTTGCTTCACATTTATCTGAGGCGTGGCCTTGGGCTCCACATTTCGCACATGTAAGTTTACCACGGCAGCTCTGCGACACGTGGCCAAATCTCTGACATTGGAAGCATCTTCTTGGATTAGGGATGTATGGTCTGACAGCTATCTTCGTGTATCCAGTTTCTATTGTTTGTGGCAGATCGCAAGTGGCAAAGGTGAGGATCAGGTGCTTTGTAGGAATTTCTTTATTTTCTCTTCGGATAATGATTCTTTGTATGTTAATTACATTTTGCTCTTTCCAGCCTTCCAACAGCTCTGTTTCGGACAAGTCAATGAGATCTGCATCAGATACTACACCGCGTGCCGTGTTCATAGACCGATGGGGTGAAACGGTAACAGGTATATCTCCAAATGCCACAAGTTTATTTAGTTTGCTGCGCTGTTCTTTATCATGGATTTCAAGGAGGAGATCCCCGCTCGACATTTTGGTGACCTTATAGCCTGGGCCAAGTGCATCAGTCAAGCCCTTAGCAACAAGGAAAGGAGATACGGTTCTAGCTGGTTTTTCTGTTTTTTTCGCTGTGAACGACTTGGAATCGGGGGAAAATTTCTTTTGGTTTGAATAGGCTTAGAATTTCATCGGTGCGTCCCCTCTTTTGAGGGTGACGATCAAGCAGACGTGGAAAAGCAGGTGTTCCCATAATATTTCGGACATTTTCGGCGGCAATGGCGGCCACCCACCATGGAGCCCAACAGGGGGACGCTGTAGCACTTAACGTGTAAGGCTGCAGACGCCAGCCGTGCATTGCTGCTATAACCTAATATAACATACCCAAGGGAGGGCACATACACAAGGTTAACCCTAGCCGCCTAGAAAAATTCGGAAGTGACGGAAGAGAAGAGATGATAGGACAGTAAAAGAAAGAAGATAGGAAAGAAAAAGATTGAAGAGGGGGACAGGAAAAGGCGACTGCCGATTTCCCCCGGGTGGGTCAGTCCGGGGGTGCCGTCTACGTGAAGCAGAGGCCAAAGAAGTGTGTTGCCTCCGCCGGGGGGCCTTAAAGGTCCGATCACCCGGCATCGGCTCAACCTCCAGGATCCCCCTTTCCCCGGACACGGCTAAGCCGCGCGCGACTACACGCGGGAGGGTCCAACCCTCGTGTGCTCGGGTCCGTGGTGTCGCAACACACCAAACGCTTGCTGACGCAGACGCCCCTGCGGGGCGCGGGGGGGGGGGGGTCATCTGCGGCAAAGTCGTTCACGTGGGGTGACGCCCGACAAAGGGGTATCTCTCTTTTCGGCGAAGGCCCCTTGCTCAAAGGGGAGGCATCCGAACTTCTTTATGGACCCGAAGCGCTAAACTCGTTCGCGGCTCTTCAACAGCACAAAACTTGACGAAACACGGTGGTGCCGTATTAATAATATGTGTTTGAAAAAAAAAGCTATTTTATATTTAGCAGTGATGTCATTTTCAGCAAGTACACTAATTAGTTAACGTTTCATCAGTTTCAGTTTACCAAACGCGGCGCCTTGTGCTTCGCTGCTCAGATCACTGAAAGCATATAAAGGACACCAAGTCGTGTCATGCGTCAGTGGCGAAACTCCTTTTAATTAGAGGTTCTTTGCTCTAAAAGAAAGGGGTTCCCGTCAATGGACTTTTGCTCACCGAGAAAAACGAATTCTCTTTTTACATGTATTTAGATAGGAGCACCCGAGCTAAAGCTTCCTCTTAAGAACGATTTCTCTGTTCCTATTTATTTAGATACGAGCCCACGCGCCAAAGCTTGCTCGTAAACCTGACGAAAAAAATAGTTGACTCCGAACCGGAAATGAGGACAATCGGCCTTTTAGGTTAAAAGACACATGCCGTAGAAGGGTACCTTTGCTTTGCTCTCGTGTTCCGAATTTCTCAAGTTAGTTCAAGCAGCTTTTAAACGAAAAATCGCGAACATAGCCAGGAAACATTCGGGGGCTATTTACAGTTTGATTTCTACTGTTGGCTCCAAGGGCGGCGGTACAGGTTGTAGACATTTCCAGCTGTTGTTGCGCAACCGATGGGTTACAAGGGTATATATACACAGTCCAACTAAAACGATATTTGCAGATCCGCTCCAGCCAATTAGATTCGCTAGTCGCGAAAGTGAGTGAGTGAGTGTCAACTTTATTATAAGAAGGGGTAAGGGATAAGGGAGGCTAAGCTACGTAGGCTTCCAGGTTGTGCTTCACGATGGAGTCTTCAGCTCGTGCCAGGACCCGTGTTTGGATGTCTCGGTCGGTGCTGGAGAGAAGAGCCTCCCATTGTTCGTCGGTGGGGGGTGGCGAGACGAGGTCGGCGGGCGGGGGATCTTCCGGGCAGCCCCAGAGGATGTGGTTCAAGGAGGCAACGTCGCCGCACAGGCAGCAGCGTGGATCAATGACACCAGGGTGGATGTGCGAATACACTAGGGGGCACGGAAAGGTGCGGGTCTGGAGGCGACGCCAGGCGATCTCGGACCGCTTGGGAAGACTGCCATGTGGAGGTGGGTAGGCGTACCGTTCGAGGCGATAGTGCTGGGTAATGTCGTGGTAGGTGACCAGGGGCTCCAGCACCGGGGCGTCCAACGCGGAGGGGCCCACCGCTCGGTCGACGAATCCTCGAGCGTGTTGGTGAGCCGACTCGTTGCCGGGGTGACCCGAGTGGGCGGGGACTCAGACCAGTTCAATGTGACACGGCTCGTCCTCCAGTAGAAGTGGGCGAAGGAGCCGTAAGGTGGAAGGCGAGACGAGACCTCGGGCGAAATTGGAGATGGCGTGCTTGGAGTCGGAGAGTATGACGCTGGCGTTGGTCGAGGTGGCGGCTAAAGCGATGGCTGCCTCCTCAGCCTCGACGACGTAGGGCGTTCGAACGGTGGCGGCCGTGATTGTCGGCCCCGAGGGTGCCGAGGGTACCGAGGAGGGCGAGACGGAGACGACTGCGAAGGCGTCCCCGGGCGAAGCGTATCTGGCCGCATCCACGTAGGCGATGGCCGGGTGGTCGGCGTACTTGGCGTGAAGCATGGCCGCACGGGCTTGGCGACGGGCGTCGTGGTGTCCCGGGAGCATATTCTTGGGTAGCGGCTTGATAGAAAAGGCTGCCCCAAGAGCATGCGGTAGTGAGACCAGGTCTGGCGGGTGAGAAGAGGTGTCATGACCGATGGAAGAGAGGATGTAGCGACCGGTCGGCGAACGATGAAGGCGTTGCACCTGAGCGGTGCGGTGAGCTTCGATCAGTTCGTCGAGCGTGTTGTGGACTCCCAGGCGGAGGAGACGTGACGTGGACGCGTTGGGGGGAAGGCCGAGAGCAGTCTTGTATGCACGGCGGATGAGGACGTCGACCTTGTCGCGTTCCGATTTGAGAAGACGAGTATAAGGAAGGCCGTACGTGAGACGGGAAACGACGAAAGTGTCTACTAGGTGGAGGAGATCGTGTTCGCGCATGCCCATGCGCCGCGCTCTGACACGAGCAAGCATGCGCGCGGTTTGCTGAACCGAAAGCGAGAGCTGGTCGATGGTGTGAGCATTATGGCGGTTTGACTGTACTATCAGCCCGAGCACCCGGAGATGCGAGACGACGGGAATGGGAGTGGAATTGGCGTGAATCGTGATGGTGGGGTGAGGCGTCTTGTGGCGACGCCGGTCGGGGGGCCGCATGAGGAGGAGGGCCGATTTGGCCGCCGAGCAAGCGAGACCGGCCGTGTGCACGTGACTTGTGACGACGTCAGTTGCGCGTTGCAACGTCTGCTCAATGTGCCCGTCGGAGCCAGACGTGACCCAAAGAGTTACGTCGTCCGCGTACAGGGTGTGTTTGAGATCGGGGATACGGTCGAGCTTGTCGGGAAGTGAGCGAAGGGCGAGATTAAAAAGGAAAGGCGACAAGACAGCGCCCTGAGGGGTACCACGAGATCCAAGCGCATACGTGGGAGACGAGAGATCTCCCACGATGATTTCGGCCGTGCGGGCCGTGAGGAAGGAGCGAATGTAGTGGTAGGTGCGAGAGCCGGGGTTGATGCTGGCGAGTTCGGTAAGAATAGCCGAATGGGAGACGTTGTCGAACGCCTTGTGAAGGTCGAGGCTAAGGAGAGCCTTAGTGTCCGAGAAGGTGGGCGGATCGAGAAGGTCGTGGTGGAGTTGCAAGAGGACGTCTTGTGTGGAGAGGTGGGGGCGGAAACCAATCATGGTGTGGGGAAGGATGTGGTGAGCGTCGGTGTACGTTTGCAAGCGAGCTAGGACGACGTGCTCCATGAGCTTGCCGACGCACGATGTGAGTGAGATGGGCCGGAGGTTCTCGATTGTGAGTTTCTTGCCCGGCTTCGGGATGAAAGCCACGCGAGCGTGTTTCCACGACTGGGGGAGGTTGCCGGAGCGCCAGCACTCATTCAGGAACGAAGTGAGGGCAAGGACCGAAGGGGCATCAAGATTTCGGAGTAGTTTGTTGGGAATGCGATCTGGACCGGGGGCAGAGGTGGTGCGGAGCTTGTGTAGCGCCGCGTAGACTTCAGCTTCCGTGATATCGGCATCTAGTTCGGGGTTGGGGGCCCCGGAGTAGGACGCGAGAGGGGGAGAAGAGGTGCCAGGGGGTGTCAGCTGGAGGTATTTGGCGGCCAGGTCTGCTATCAGCGACGGTGTGTCGCCGGGGTAGGCCCGGACAATGCGTTGTAATTGTTGTCGAGCGACTGACTTGGCGGAAGCAGGGTCGAGGAGGTGGCGGAGGAGATGCCACGATTGCTTGCAGCCAAACTGACCGGAGATCCCTGAGCAAAGCTGCTCCCACTGTTGGCGGGCGAGTACAGTTGTGTGATGCTCGATCTCGCGATCGAGGTATGCGATGCGGCGGCGCAGGCGACGGTTGTGACGTTGCTTATGCCAACGGTTGGTGAGGCTCGTGCGAGCGGCTAAGAGGTGGGCGAGGCGGGAGTCAATTGCCGGATGGTCCTCCGTGGTGGGGATCGAGGCGGTGACCCCGTCTAGGTCCGCCAGTAGCTGGTCGGTCCACATCGAAAGGTCCTCGATGTCGGGGGTGGCAGAGTGCAGCCGGCGGGCTCGGAACGCATCCCAATCCGTATAGCGGGTCGTGTGTGGGCGCGGCTTGCACGGGGAGGTACGGGCTTGGATGGCGAGGACGTAGTGGTCGCTGCCCAGGGAGTGATGTGTATTGGACCAGCGCGCGTCGTGCACGTAACGGCAAAAGCTGAGGTCCGGAGTGGTGTCGCGGCACACGCTGTTGCCGATGCGCGTGGGTTGCGTGGGGTCGGTAAGCAGGGAGAGGTGGAGGTCGTGTGCGAGCTGCCACAGCCTCGCGCCGGGGCCATCGGCCTTGGAGTAACCCCAGTCCGGATGCCTGACGTTGAAGTCACCGAGAGCGAGGAGGGGGGATTTGGCTGCTCTCGCTGCAGCGGCACGGAGCAGAGCAACGAGCGACAGGTCTTTGGTGACGCGTGGGGGGGTATAAACATTAAGAATAAAAAGAGAGGGGTCTTCACGTCGCTGAGGTAGGACCTCGATAAAGACATGGTGGACCGTAGGGAAGGGCAGATCGGCTCGATTGACCGTGAGCGTCCGCCGAGTGAGGATGGCCGTGACGGGATGGGGCAGAGGGTGATGAGCTGCTTGGTCATGGGCGACGTAACCCGAGAGGGAAATGGTGGCGTGAGTCTCCTGTAGAACGATGCCGTCAGGAGAGACCGAGGGGTCCAGTTGTTGAAGGTGTAGAAGGAGGTGGTTACGCTTGGGGCGAAAACCACGGCAGTTCCACTGCCAAACGGTGACGACAGTGCGGTCAGCCATGATTAGTAGCGGAAGAAAGAGGTATTGCCTCGGCTGGTGCTTGCGAGGGTCGGGCGGCAGAGGATGAGGTGGTGCGGACGTGGAGCGGTGGCTTGGCTCGGATGGTTGCGAGCATGGAAGCTTGAAGGCTATCCACCGTCTCTTGGAGAGATTGGAAGGACGTGGCGGGGGGATAGGCAGTGAGGTCGGTGCGCATGGCATTGAGGGCTTCTTGTTGTGCCGTGAGAAGCTGGTATATCGAGGTGAAACGGCTATCCAGCCGTTTTTCTAGGTCCACCAGGGTCGTCTTGATGGCTGCCTGGACCTCTTCGGAAAAGTGGAGAGATGCAGGAGGGGTGTTGGGTCTGCGGCGTTTGTTAGTGCCTCCTTCGCAAGTCTGAACATCCATGTCAGAGGAGGAGGCGATTGAGGAGGGCAGACATGATGGGAGCGTGATGGCTGCCTCAAGCTTCTCCTCAAGAGCTCGTAGTTGGGCTTGGAAGGATTCAATTTGGGTCTTCTGTGCCGCAAGTGTAGCGGTTTGTGCAGTGAGCTGCTGCCGTAGGGAGGCGTTTTCCTGCTGCAGTGCGACGACGTGCGGCGAGGAGGACGCCGAGGGAGCGCCGGGGGGGCCGCGGGACCACGTCGACTGGTTGGGCTTAGAGGCTGGTTTGGGCGCCGCTGGAGCGAGGGGTGGGAAGTCACTGGTCGACTTGGAGGGCGGAGGCGGCGGAGGACGGCGCGCCGTTTGCTTCGGGGGTTGAGGGCGCTGCACGTAGCGGTGCTTACAGTTGGAACTATGCGTTGAGTGATTCCCGTTGCAAACGATGCAGCGGGGGGTGCAAGTCGGGGGCGAGCCCTCGAGCGGTGGGGGGTGAAAGTCGCCGCAACGACGGCACCTGTCTTGCTGTGGCTTGGGGCACACGTCGGTCCGGTGGCCAGTCGAGCGGCAGTTGAAACAGGCCTCCACCTTGTTGTGGAAAGGGAGGAGGCGAAGGTGGACTCCATGGTAGAAGATCCACCGGGGTAGTTTGGGGTCCGTGAGGGTGACCAAGATGTGGGGAGTCTTGCCCATACGGCGGGCACCCACAATAGAAAGTGCAGGATTGCTTGCCTGCAGATCGTCAAGGATGGCTTCATCTGTGAAGTCGTCGAAGGCGTGGTAGAGTATGCCCCGTAGGGCGTCGTCCGGCGGTGGGGCGTAGAGGTGGATGGCGATAGTGGTGCCGGACACCGTGAGGGAGGTGATGCGGAGGTAGGCTTGAGCGCGAGCCGATTCCGCGACGCTGAGCGTAAAGGTGTTGTTGACCGGGTGGATCCGCACCGTGTCGCGAGATGCGGGCGGGAGGTCTTGCAGGCTCGCTGCTTGCAGCAAGGCGGTGTACAAATGCCAAGGCTGGAGTTTGGTGAGGTCGACGGGGGTTTTGGGGCGGCCGACGAGGTGAATCGTGTCAGCCGGAAGGCGAGGGAGTGGAGCGTGACGGCGGGGCTGAGGAGGCGAAGCACTTGCCTGCTTCGAACGCGGCGATTTAGCTGCGTCGGCGGCGGCGAGGCGCAACGCTGCGCGGCGTTTCTCTTGGGCGCGGAGGCCTGGCGTCTGCCAGGAAGCATCCGAAAGTTCATCGGGGGTCACCTCTTGTCCTTGGACAGCGATCTCCATGGCGGTGGGTAGCCGGGAGATGGGCGACGAGGCGGCGGCGGGCGGCCGGGTGGTCGTCCCTTCGTCTGCGCGCTGGCGTGCTGGCGGCCGCACTCGAGCTAGGCCGGATAGGCCTAGGTCGGCGCACGGCGTGGTCAAGGGCTTCCCAAAACTCTCCTGGGCCACCCCGGGCGAGTATTGGTATACAACTGGTATCGATATGGTCCTGACGACTTGCTTCACCCACTCATGAAGAAACTGTCCGGATAGGGATAGAAGAACCGGCACGAGGGCCGAAAATTGGCGGATCCGACGTGAGGTGCGACTGCTCTCGACGCCGACGCCCTAGTCGCGAAACGGCTCTCGCATTCGTTGGCGTCGACTTCCACAGCTGGCTGCGATGCCGCTCATCGTGCTAGTCTTCCCATACTGCCCCTCCCCTCCGCGAAGCCGCTGACGCCACTGGACCACCGCCAGTCGGTGCGGTGATTTCGGTCTCGAATTCGTTGCCTCAATATATCGCCAAATGAAAAGACGCATACAGGTGCGCTCAAATTTCGCGTTAGGGAGTATTGTAATAGTCGGACATGTTTAGACGGCAGCTCTTAAACGCCCGTTCCTTCGCTGGGCGTCGGTGTGCCTCGCCGGCGTAACCGAGCGAATGCGGAGCGCAGCAGGGAACGAAAGAAGCCGAGAGGGAAGATAGCGTGAGGAGGAAAGCGGAGGAGGAGGCTACAGTGTAAGCATGAGGCGGAAAGTGGAGGAGGAGAGTCCGGAGAAAGGTAGAGGAGGAAAGCAGAAGGCTGCGATAGCGAAGAGAGCGCGAGGAAAGCGGAGGAGGAGGCTACACTGAAAGGAATCCCTGACACAAACACACACGAACAGAGAGAGAGGGAGAGTGAGAAAGCAAGAGAGGAAAGGATAAATGAAGGAGAGAGAGAAGGATAAATGATAGGCGGGCAGGTTAACCTGAACTCAGCCCGGTTGGTTACCTTGCACTGAGGGAACAGAAAATTGGAGAAAAAGGTTAAGAGAGCGGACACTCAAAAGGCGTTCGTACTAGGGGTCATCTGCCGCAAAGTCGTTCACGTGGGGTGACGCCCGACGAAGGGGTATCTCTTTTCTTTGGCGAAGGCCCCTTGCTCAAAGGGCAGGAATCCGAACTTCTTTATGGACCCGAAGCGCTAAACTCGTTCGCGGCTCTTCAACAGCACAAAACTTGACGAAACACGGTGGTGCCGTATTAATAATATGTGTTCGAAGAAAAAAAGCTATTTTATATTTAGCAGTGATGGCAATTTAAGCAAGTACACTATTTAGTTAACGTTTCGTATGTTCCGGTTTAACCAACGCAGCACCTTGTGCTTTGCTGCGCAGCTCACTCAAATCATATAAAGGACACCAAGTCCTGTCATGCATCAGTGGTGAAACTCCTTTTGATGAGAGGTTCGTCAATCTAAAGGAAAAGGGTTCACGTCAAAGGACTTTAGCTCACCAGTGTGTCAGTCATGTTACTTTAATCAACCGCCGGTTATCTGCTCCACGCATTATATGACCAGCCTATTAACTCCCTCCCCTTCATCTCAATTACAGAATATAGGTACGCCTATCTACTGTCTACTGTCTACTATCTACGCCTAGCTGTTGCACGAAAAGAAAAAAAAAGATCTAGAAGCACGATGCAAGATACGATCTTAAGAACTATGGAGTTATCAGAACACAGGCGACTGAACACTGTAGGTCTTGTAAATGTATCTTGCACTCTCTGTTCTAAATGTTCTTTTTTTCGTTGAACAGGTTTGATAACGTTGGCTTGGACCGACAGTCTAAGACAGAAAGCAACATCATAAGAGCCATACAGATGCATCGGTGTATCTCGTCGACCTAGCTGTGTTCAGATATGTTCGGTCGGGCAATGTACGGTGACAGTTTTCAACTTTGATAAGAAAAATATATATTTTGCTGTCCGAGTACCAGGAAAAACAAAATCGATATTAGTTTCGCGAGTGGATATAGATATATATATATATATGTCTTCGCAAAAAAAATATGGAAGCGCCAGGCCAGTCAGATGTTGGGAACTTAGTCCTTAGTCCAGCACTCCTGTGGCCCGGGTGGTCTGTTGTGCACGTTACAGAAGTCACTAGATTTTAACTTTTTTTTTTACATGTAACAAACCTAATAAAATTCGGTCTGGTGTTCCCAAGACAAATTGAGAGTCACTTTAGCATACGCCAAAGAGTGTGAAGCCGAAAGCTTGCGCGCTCGAGAGACACTTTGCCCTAATTAACACCAAAGGTCGTCGGTTCGCTTCCAACCAAAAGTTAAGGGTGCTACTCCCACGAAAGATCGTGGGTTCGAGTGCCGGAATTAACTCCACTTTAATTCTCCCCCCCCCCCCCCCTTTTGGCATGATGAGCGGCATCCGAAGCCAGCTGTGGAAGAAGACGATGACGAACGATGAACGCACGAGCAGTGGCACGAGCGCATCTCTGCGCGAGGCGAGATCACGTGACTTTCTCTACCGCACGCCGCGTTTTTTAAGGCCGCCGTGTGATGAGGCATTTCGCCTTAGGAACGATTTCTCTGTTCCTATTTATTTAGATACGAGCCCACGCGCCAAAGCTTGGTCGTAAACCTGACGAAAAAAATAGTTGTCCAGGAACCGGAAATAAGGACAATGGGCCTTTTAGGTTAAAAGACACATGCCGTAGTGTGGTACCATTGCTTTGCTGTCGTGTTCCGAATTTCTCAAGTTAGTTAAAGCAGCTTTTGAACGAAAAATTGCGAACATAGCCAGGAAACATTCGGGGGCTATTTACAGTGACATCAAGGCGTTTGATTTCTTCTGTTGGCTCCAAGTGCGGCGATGTGACGCGTACGTGTTTCCTCCGGTTGTCACGCAACCGATGGGTTACAAGGTTATAGACCTTTTTCATGCTTACAGAGAGTTCCCAGAAGACTTCCGGTTAAACCCTCAGGAACAACGCCAGTTACAACAGCCTATAAACTTACAAGACCCTCCAGCTGGCACTAGTTTTGTTCGGGAGTTGGAGTGTTTGACAATGAATTGTATTGTAAAGTGCAACAAAAAAAAAAGCCCGTACATGAGTTCGACGCATGGAGCACGTTCTTTATATCTGAAAACATCAAGAATATGTGCCTACAGCATACTATGCGGCAAACTACTTCTCATTTCTTGCCTGACCTTGCTGACCGGAAGTTCTCTGGGGAAATGAACGCACTGCTGCCACATCGCGGATGAAGAAGGTCTATATGTACACAGTCCAACTAAAACGATATTTGGAGATCCGCTCCAGCCAATTAAATTCGCTGGTCGCGCAACGGCTCTCGCGTTCGTTGTTGTCGACTTCCACAGCTGGCTGCGATGCCGCTCATAGTGCTAGTCTTCCCATACTGCCCCTCCCCTCCGCAAAGGCGCTGACGCCACTGGCCCACTGCCAGTCGGTGCGGTGACATCGGTCTCAAATTCTTTGCCTCAAGATATCGCCAAATGAAAAGACGCATATAGGTGCGCTCAAATTTCGCGTTAGGGAGTATTGTAATAGTCGGACATGTTTAGACTGCATCTCTTAAACGCCCGTTCCTTCGCTGAGCGTCGGTGTGCCTCGCCGGCGTAAACGAGCGAATGCGGAGCGCAGCAGGGAACGAAAGAAGCCGAGAGGGAAGACAGCGCGAGGAGGAAAGCGGAGGAGGAGGCTACAGTGAAAGCATAAGGTGGAAGGCGGAGGAGGAGAGTCCGGAAAAAGGGAGAGGAGGGAAGCAGAAGGCTGCGATAGCGACGACAGCGCGAGGAAAGCGGAGGAGGAGGCTACAGTGAAAGCAATCCCTAACACACACACACGCACAGAGAGAAAGAAAGCAAGAGAGGAAAGGATAAATGAAAGAGAGAGAGAAGGATAAATGAAAGGCAGGCAGGTTAACCTGAACTCAGCCGGGTTGGTTACCTTGCACTGGGGGAACAGAAAATTAGAGAAAAAGGTTAAGAGAGCGGACACTCAAAAGGCCTTCGTACTAGGGGTCATCTGCCGCAAAGTCGTTCACGCGGGGTGACGCCCGACAAAGGGGTATCTCTTTTTTTTTTGGCGAAGGCCCCTTGCTCAAAGGGGAGGAATCCGAACTTCTTTATGGACCCGAAGCGCTAAACTCGTTCGCGGCTCTTGAACAACACAAAACTTGACGAAACACGGTGGTGCCTTATTAATAATGTCAGTGCTTGAAAAAAAAAAGCTATTTTATATTGACCGGTGATGGCAATTTCAGCAAGTACACTATTTAGTTAACGTTTCGTCAGTTTCAGTTTAACAAACGCACCGCCCTGTGCTTTGCTGCGCAGCTCACTCAAAGCATATAAAGGACACCAAGTCATGCCATGCATCAGTGGCGAAACTCCTTTTGATGAGAGGTTCGGCAGTCTAAAGAAAAGGGATTCACGGCAAAGGATTTTAGCTCACCAGTGTGTCAGTCATGTTACTTTAATCAACCGCCGGTTATCTGCTCTACGCATTATATGACCAGCCTATTAACTCCCTCCCCTTCATCTCAATTACAGAATATAGCTACGCCTATCTACTCTCCCATTGATATCTGCCATTCTCTTGTCTATCACGTCCAAGTTCCAACACTCGTTGCGCGGTCCTTTAGGTGCTTCCCGAGCTTCTTCGTTATTCATTCATTGTACCATTGTTCGCTTTCGGCAGAATGGCGTATTCGACGATTACGACCGGAGAAGACAGAAGACGTAGGACTCCAGAATTTTTTTTTAAGCCGCGGCAGATATATAGGGTGTCCCAGCTAACGTTAGCCGAGCTGTTGCACGAAAAGAAAAAAAAAAGATCTAGAAGCACGATGCAAGATGCGATCTTAAGAACTATGGTGTTATCAGAACACAGGCGACTGAGCACTGTAGGTCTTATAAATGTATCTTGCACTATCTGTTCCAAACGTTCTATTTTTTTTCGTTGAACAGGTTTGATAACGTTAGCTGGGACCGAAAGTCAAAGACAGAAAGCAAGATCATAAGAGCCATACAGATAAGCACTCGGAGAACGAGAGTCACTGCTTTCAATTCCTTTTTCAAGAGCGGACGCCAGCTGCCTCCTCTCTAGTGTCATCCGAAAATTGACAGCAAAGCACTGGGACAATCCGGATAATCAGCACAGACGACTCCAGAGATTGCACCCTACCATGAATTTTAGGCTACCACCGAAAATTCAACGCAGCTGTGCCAGTCTTCTGCACAGACTAAGGCTGGGGGTAGCGTCTACGCGCGGATACGTGCACCTCATGCGACGCATCGAGTCTCCTCACTGTGAGGTGTGCAATGTGGCTGAGACTATAAGTCATGTGCTTTGTGACTGCTCTAAGTACGTGGAAGAGCGTGAAAGGTTGGATAACGACCTTATGCGTCTTGACAGCGCACCGTTGTCGGATGACGCGATTTTAGGCCCTTGGCCAGACGCTCAATTGAGTTTCAAGGCCATCCAGGCATTACTTAACTTTTAAAAAAGTACGGGCCTGGATTGCAGGATTTGAGCTTGCCAAATAGCTTGCCATATGTTCTACATCTTCCTTCTATCGTCATCGTCACCCATCATGCGCCCCTTTCTTTCCTCTTTCTTTCCCTCTTCCCCTTGCCCCAATGCCGAGTAGCTGGCTAGAGGAATATACCTCAGGCCGACCTCTCGGCATTTCGCATCATTAAACTTCTCTCTCTCTCTCTCTCATTGGTGTATCGCGTTGACTTAGCTGTGTTCAGATATGTTTGGTCGGACAATGTACGGTGACCGTTTTCCACTTTGATAAAGTGTGTATATATATATATATATATATATATATATATATATATATATACATATATTGCTGTCTGAGTACGAAGAAAAACCAAATCAATATTAGTTTCGCGAAGGAATAAATCTGTCTTCGCCAAAAAAAAAATGTGGAAGCGCCAGCTCGGTCAGAAGTGGGGAATGTTTTTTGTGTGTGCATTATGCTGAACCCGCTTTTTGGTTAGCCCCCAAAGAAAAACGTGTTATGGCTACGGCCCTTAAATATTTAGAAACAGATTGCAGCTCAAGAGCATCTATTTCAATTCATTATTACAGAGTATCACCGCTATCGTGCGGAGAAAAAACAATCGCGAAAACAGTACGTTGCACAAGATTGGCCAAAGTCGAGATTTCTTTTTTTAGAGCGGTGTTCTTAGGCGTGAGTTCCTGGGTTGAGCGTCGGCGTCGGCGTCGGCGTAACCACGCGAACGCGCTCGTGCCACTGCTCGTACGTTCGTCGTCGCCTTCTTCCACAGCTGGCTCCGATGCCCCTCGTCATGCCAGCGTTCCCGTACTGCCCCTCCCTCTGCGAAGGCGCTGAGGGTCACTTGCCCACTGCCAGTCGGTGCGGTGATATCGGTCTCAAATTATTTGCCTCTACATATCGCGAAATGAAAAGACGTATACTACTGCGCTCAAATTTAGCATTAGGGAGTATCGTAATCATCGGACATTTGTTTCCTTTCGAATTTATTCCGTGTTATAGATTAATTTCCTTATGGCGATCCGTCTTACGTGATGAACGGCCTGCTTTCCTCGTTGGGTAAGCATAGAAATGCTTACGCCATTAAATGTGCGGTCAGGCTTCTTCCCGCTTGCGCTAGTGGGAGGAGTGGGGGGGGGGGGGGGCGGGGCGGTCCTTAGTCCAGCACTCCTGCGGCCCGAGCGGTCTGCCGTGCCCGCTACAAGAGTCACTACATTTTAACTTTCTGTTTACATGTAACCAACCTAATCAAATTCGGTGCGGTGGTTTCCAAGAAAAATAGAGTCACGTTAGCATACGCCAAAGAGGGTGAAGGCGAAAGCTTGCGAGCTCCACAGACATTTTGCGCTAACTAACACACAAGGTCGTCGGTTCGACTCCAACCAATAGTTAAGGGTGCTACTCCCCCGGAAGGTCATGGGTTCGAGCGCCGGAATTAACTCCATTTTAATCCCCCCCCCTTTTTTTTGGCGTGATGAGCGGCATCGAAGGCAGCTGTGGAAGAAGACGATGACTAACGATGAACGCACGAGCAGTGGCACGAGCGCATCTCTGCACGAGGCGAGATCACGTGACCTTCTCTACCGCACGCCGCGTTTTTCAAGGCCGCCGTGTGATGAGGCATTTCGCCTTAGGAACGATTTCTCTGTTCCTATTTATTTAGATACGAGCCCACGCGCCAAAGCTCACTCGTAAACCTCATGAAAAAAATAGTTGACTCCGAACCGGAAATAAGGACAATAGGCCTTTTAAGTTAAAAGACCCATGCCGAAGAGGGGTACCATTGCTTTGCTCTCGAGTTCCGAATTTTTCAGGATAGTTCAAGCAGCTTTTAAACGAAAAATCGCGAACATAGCCAGGAAACATTCGGGGGCTATTTACAGTGACGTGAAGGCGTTCGATTTCTTCTGTTGGCTCCAAGGGCAGTAGGCGGAATTGTCCTACCGCTGTCACGCAACCGATGGGTGACAAGGTTATATATACACAGTCCAACTAAAACGATATATGCAGATTCGCTCCAGCCAATTAGATTCGCTGGTCGCGCAGCTGCTATCGCCTTCGTTGTCGTCGGCTTCCACAGCTGGCTGCGATACCGCTCATCGTGCTAGTCTTCCCATACTGTCCCTCCCCTCTGCGAAGCCGCTGACGCCACTGGACCACCGCCAGTCGGTGCGGTGATTTCAGTCTCGAATTCGTTGCCTCACTATATCGCCAAATGAAAAGACGCATACAGGTGCGCTGAAATTTCGCGCTAGGGAGTATTGTAATTGTCGGACATGTTTAGATCGCATCTCTTAAACGCCCGTTCCTTCGCTGAGCGTCGGTGTGCCTCGCCGGCGTAGCCGAGCGAATGAGGAGCGCAGCAGGGAACGAAAGAAGCCGATAGCGAAGAGCGAAGACAGGGTGAGGAGTAAAGAGGAGGAGGAGGCTACAGTGAAAGCATAAGGCGGGAAGCGGAGGAGGAGAGTCTGGCGAAAGGGAGAGGAGGGAAGCAGAAGGCTGCGATAGCGAATACAGCGCGAGGAGGAAAGCGGAGGAGGAGGCTACAGTGAAAGCATAAGGCGGTAAGCGGAGAAGGAGAGTCTGACGAAAGGGAGAGGAGGAAAGCAGAAGGCGGCGACAGCGAAGACAGCGCGAGGAGGAAAGCGGAGGAGGAGGCTACACTGAAAGCATAAGGCGGGAAGCGGAGGAGGAGAGTCTGGCGAAAGGGAGAGGAGGAATGCAGAAGGCTGCGATAGCGAGGACAGCGCGAGGAGGCAAGCGGAGGAGGAGGCTACAGTGAAAGCATAAGGCGGGAAGCGGAGGAGGAGAGTCTGGCGAAAGGGAGAGGAGGAATGCAGAAGGCTGCGATAGCGAGGACAGCGCGAGGAGGAAAGCGGAGGAGGAGGCTACAGTGAAAGCATAAGGCGGGAAGCGGAGGAGGAGAGTCTGGCGAAAGGGAGAGGAGGAAAGCAGAAGGCTGCGATAGCGAAGACAGCGCGAGGAGGCAAGCGGCGGAGGAGGCTACAGTGAAAGCATGAGGCGGAAGGCGGAGGAGGAGAGTCTGGCGAAAGGGAGAGGTGGAAAGCAGAAGGCTGCGATAGCGAAGACAGCGCGAGGAGGCAAGCGGAGGAGGAGGCTACAGTGAAAGCATGAGGCGGAAGGCGGAGGAGGAGAGTCTGGCGACAGGGAGAGGAGGAAAGCAGAAGGCTGCGATAGCGACGACAGCGCGAGGAGGCAAGCGGAGGAGGAGGCTACAGTGAAAGCATGAGGCGGAAGGCGGAGGAGGAGAGTCTGGCGAAAGGGAGAGGAGGAAAGCAGAAGGCTGCGATAGCGACGACAGCGCGAGGAGGAAAGCGGAGGAGGAGGCCACAGTGAAAGCAATCCCTGATACACACACACACGCACAGAAAGAGAGAGAGAGAGAAAGCAAGAGAGGAAAGGATAAATGAAAGAGAGAGAGAAGGATAAATGAAAGGCAGGCAGGTTAACCTGAACTCAGCCCGGTTGGTTACCTTGCACTGGGGGAACAGAAAATTGGAGAAAAAGGTTAAGAGAGCGGACACTCAAAAGGCGTTCGTTCTTGGGGTCATCTGCTGCTGATGATGATATGTAGTGTTTATTGGCGCAAGGGCCAAGTGTGGCCAAAGAGCGCCAAGGCAGCGATGACGAGTACTGAATAAACTAATGGCTGATGTGATGTGGCTGTAGAGAGGCCTAAAACTAAGAGCTATAAGTTGCATAAAATATACAAGGAATAAAAGTATGAGAATGGCTGAAGTAAGGTATGCTATAAGTGTAGGATGTACAAGAATGGTGTAATAGTGTTACATGAATAAAAATGGAAAGGTGATTGTTGTTCACGAATAGCACAACAGCCTCCGCTGATCCCTTGAGTACAAGGGCCTGGAGGCATGTGCTAGAGCAGAGGTTCACATCGCAACAGTGGCTTCTCGCAAGAGGCCGTGTTACGAATTTCTTGCACAGAAAACGTGCAGCGTGTCAACGTCGTTTAAATAGGCTATGTAGATTGCATGTGAAATAGTGGTTCTCTGCCTAGAAACAGTGCCAGGTGAAGTGGTATACACTGACTGTATGCTAAAGGGAAGTGTTTTTTCCTCTCGACTAGTGTTTCGCGGCATTCTAGGAAGACATGCTCAACACTGAGTGTCTCCCCGCATCTACTACATATTGGACGTTCACCGCCACTCAACAGAAAGTTATGTGTACCGTAAGTGTGCCATATTCTGAGACGACAGAACAGGGCGTCACTTCGTCTGGACATGGTCAGTGATGGCCAGTATCCTAAATATGGCTTAACTGTGTGGAGTTTATTATGGGTTTCAGAGTCCCATTTATGCTGCCAGTAGGTTCTGAGTTTTTTCCGTAAGTATGGCTTTATGTCTGAGACCGGAGCGGCTGCGGACATGTTGGAAGCTTTTGTGTCTAAGGAGGTAGCGATTCGGTCTGCCAGGACGTTACCTTCAATACCTCTGTGTCCAGGCACCCAGCATATCGTTACGTGTTGGCCAGAGGAATAAATAGTACAGAGGAGAGAGAAAAGATCTGCAATTACTGGATTTCTGTGGTTGAAGCATGACATCAATGTTTTCACAACGCTTAATGAGTCTGTGTATATGACCGCCTTATGTAATTTTAACTGTTTAATGTGTTTCGCAGCCGACCACAGTGCATAAGCCTCTGCTGTAAAGATGCTTGTTTGAGGGTGCAGGACATCGGACTCGGAAAAGGATGGGCCGACGGCCGCATATGACACGCCAGCATGTGATTTAGACGCATCTGTGTAATACTCTGGACAAGGGTATTTAAATTGTAATTCCAGAAAATGCATATGAATGTGGGCCTCTGGAGCGTGCTTCGTTACCTCCACAAATGACGTGTCACAGTCAATGATTCGCCACAACCCCGGTGGAAACGGCTTGGCAGAAGCCATTAGACTATTTTCACGGATAGGAACATCCATCTCCTCGCTCAGCTTTGTCACACGGATCGAGAATGGCTGTCTGGCTGTAGGTTTGTTATGAAAGAGTGTTGCAGAGGTCATATCGTTTATGGTGGGATGACAAGGATGGTTTTTGTTAGCATGTACTTTCAGAAAATAATTAAATGTAGAATATGACCGCTGCAGATCGAGCGACCATTCATCTGATTCGACATAGAGGCTTTGAATCGGACTCGTCCTAAAGGCGCCGGTGGCGAGGCGGATACCAAGATTATGTACAGGGTCCAGCATCTTGAGAGCACTGGGTGTAGCTGAGTGAAACACAACCGCACCGTAGTCTAACCGCGATCGTACAAGGCTCCGGTAGAGGTTCATGAGGAATTTCCTGTCGCTTCCCCATGTTGTATGTGACAGTATTTTCAGGATGTTCATTGTTTTAAGGCATTTAGCTTTCAAATACTTGATATGGGGAATGAAGGTTAGTTTTGAGTCGAGTATTATGCCTAAAAATTTATGTTCAGTGTTGAGTGGTATGCGTTGTCCATGCAGCATAATATTAGGATCTTGTATCAAACCTCTCTTTCTAGAAAAAAATACACAGGAGCTTTTGAGGGGGTTTAGCTTGAAGCCATTTTCATTTGCCCATTGTGAGACCTTGTTCAGTCCGAGTTGGACTTGGGGCTCGCAGACAGCAAGATTACAAGACCTAAATCCTAATTGCACATCGTCTACATATATTGAATAAAACATTGAGGATGGAATGACTTTGTGGAGGGAATTGATTTTCACAATGAAGAGGGTGCAGCTAAGCACGCCTCCTTGTGGCACACCAGTCTCTTGAGTGAATAGCCTGGACAGGGCAGTGCCCACTCTAACACGGAACGTGCGGTTAGTCAAGTAGTTTTCTATCATATTTAGCGTGTTGCCGCGTATGCCCATCGCAGAGAGGTCTCGGAGGATTCCAAATCGCCATGTTGTGTCATAGGCTTTCCCCAAGTCCAGAAATACAGAGAGAAAAATTTTTTTGTGTATATAAGCCTCCCTAATATTTGCCTCAATGCGCACTAGGTGGTCTATTGTTGACCTACCCTCCCTGAAACCACACTGAAGGGGATCAAGTAGACGGTTGCTTTCCAGGAAATAGATTAGACGCCGATTTACCATTTTTTTCATATAACTTACACATGCAGCTTGTTAGTGCTATTGGCCTATAGCTACTGGCTAATGCGGGGTCTTTGCCTTGCTTATGAATAGGGATGACAATCGCTTCTTTCCATGAGGATGGAATATGCCCAGATACCCACATGGTGTTGTAGAGGGACAGAAGTGTGTTCAATGTTTCTGGATGCATATTCTTGATCATTGCATACATTATGCGGTCACTACCTGGTGCTGAGTTGCTGCAGGAAATGAGAGTAGCCTTCAGTTCAGCGAGACTAAAGGGACAGTTGTAAGGTTCATCTGCTGCGCATTTTCGTTCAAGGCGCTCTCGCTCAATGCGGTCCTTGAACTCTAGGAAAGTGGGCGAATAGTGTGATGCACTAGAAATATTTTCAAAATGCGTACCCAGGAAGTCTGCCTGATCTTTCATGGTGTTGCCTTGAGCGTTTACTAAAGGAAGCGGTTGTGCTTCCCTGCCCATTAATCTGTTCACCCTGTTCCATACCTTACCCTCATCTTTGTAAGAGTTGATACTACTTATATATCTTTCCAAGCTTTCTCGCTTAGCACCTCGTCGCGTTCTTCTGCCCTGTGATTTCGCCTTCTTGAAATTAATGAGGTTCTCCGTAGTTGGAGAGTCACGAAGCAGGCTCCAAGCTTTATTTTGTTTTTTCCGTGCCTCTTTGCATGCGTCATTCCACCAAGGCAAACGACGCTTGTTGGCAAGTCCGTTAGTTTATTTTACGCATTTTTCAGCGGCGTCAAAAATAAAACCTGTTAAATATGCCACAGCATCATCTATGTTTAAAGAACTCAAATCATCGTACTGTAAATATGTGATCTCTTGAAACATTTTCCAATCCGATGAGTCGATTTTCCATCTGGGAATCTGTGGAGCGGGATCAGCTTGTTTTGTTAAAGTTAAAAGAATAGGGAAGTGGTCACTTCCGTAAGGGTTTTTTAGGACCTTCCAATCAAGGTACGTCATTATAGATGGAGAGGTTATGGTTAGGTCTATTGATGAGTATGACCTATGTGTGGTGCTATAAAACGTGGGTTCTTTTTTATTGAGAAGAACTGCACCGGTACATAAAAGAAAGTCTTCTATAGTACGCCCTCTTGCATCACAGCGCGAGTCGCCCCATAGCGTATTATGTGCGTTCACATCACCTGTTAAAATGAATGGTTCCGGAAGCTGATTGACTAATGTTTCAAGATCCCTTAGTTGCAAGCGATGTTCGGGTGGTATGTAGAGGGAACAGACCGTAACCAACCTGTCGAAAAGAATCGCCGTAACCGCTACTGCCTCAAAATTAGTGTGAAGGTGGAGGTGTTGGCAAGCAACTGACTTCTGGGCTATAATAGCCACGCCACCAGACGCGGCATGGCCATCATCGCGATCTTTCCGGAATAATGTGTGTTGTGTTAAGAAATTTGTATTTGATGTTTTCAAGTGTGTTTCCTGAACGCAGAACAGCCTAGGATTAAATTCTTGTATTATTTCTTTGATATCATCTAAGTTGTTTAGAATGCCACGGGCATTCCAATCAATAATTTGTACTGCCATTTTATGAGGATGAGAAATGTTCTGTGTTCAGGTGTGTAGTGGTGTACTTTAGGTAACAGGACCGTCGTCTGGCCCTGTTATGGGTTTTTTGTTTGTTTTGGCGAGCTCTAGAGAGAGCCATGCCGGTGTTTCGGCACCAAACGTGCCGGTGTTGTGTCCATTGCCTCCTGGGAGGCACTGGACGCCCGCGCGTGCGGGCTTCTCGTTTGTTTGTCAGACCTCGCCTGGCGAGGCGTGGTCTTGAGGCCCGACGTACCCGGGGTAGCCGGCCTCTGTGTCTTGGTAGGTGGCGCAGGTTTAGCTGCTTCCAACTCGGGGGCGGGGGATGCCACAGCCAACGACTCGGTGTGCGCGGGCCGGGAAGGTGGCGCAGGCCGGTGCGGCGCTGCCCCCTGACGCGTCGCATCGGCGTACGTTTTGGTGTGGAATGGGGAGCACCTTTTTCGTGCTTCCTTGAAGGAGATATTTTCGTGTACTTTAAGGTGATTATTTCTTTTTCTTTTTTCCAGTTGGGACAAGATCGGGAGTATGCTGGATGTTCACCTTCACAGTTTACACAGTGAGGTGTTGCTTCACATTTATCTGAGGCGTGGCCTTGGGCTCCACATTTCGCACATGTAACTTTACTACGGCAGCTCTGCGACACGTGGCCAAATCTCTGACATTGGAAGCATCTTCTTGGATTAGGGATGTATGGTCTGACAGCTATCTTCGTGTATCCAGTTTCTATTGTTTGTGGCAGATCGCAAGTGGCAAAGGTGAGGATCAGGTGCTTTGTAGGAATTTCTTTATTTTCTCTTCGGATAATGATTCTGTGTATGTTAATTACATTTTGCTCTTTCCAGCCTTCCAACAGCTCTGTTTCGGACAAGTCAATGAGATCTGCATCAGATACTACACCGCGTGCCGTGTTCATAGACCGATGGGGTGAAACGGTAACAGGTATATCTCCAAATGCCACAAGTTTATTTAGTTTGCTGCGCTGTTCTTTATCATGGATTTCAAGGAGGAGATCCCCGCTCGACATTTTGGTGACCTTATAGCCTGGGCCAAGTGCATCAGTCAAGCCCTTAGCAACAAGGAAAGGAGATACGGTTCTAGCTGGTTTTTCTGTTTTTTCGCTGTGAACGACTTGGAATCGGGGGAAAATTTCTTTTGGTTTGAATAGGCTTAGAATTTCATCGGTGCGTCCCCTCTTTTGAGGGTGACGATCAAGCAGACGTGGAAAAGCAGGCGTTCCCATAATATTTCGGACATTTTCGGCGGCAATGGCGGCCACCCACCATGGAGCCCAACAGGGGGACGCTGTAGCACTTAACGTGTAAGGCTGCAGACGCCAGCCGTGCATTGCTGCTATAACCTAATATAACATACCCAAGGGAGGGCACATACACAAGGTTAACCCTAGCCGCCTAGAAAAATTAGGAAGTGACGGAAGAGAAGAGATGATAGGACAGTAAAAGAAAGAAGATAGGAAAGAAAAAGATTGAAGAGGGGGACAGGAAAAGGCGACTGCCGATTTCCCCCGGGTGGGTCAGTCCGGGGGTGCCGTCTACGTGAAGCAGAGGCCAAAGAAGTGTGTTGCCTCCGCCGGGGGGCCTTAAAGGTCCGATCACCCGGCATCGGCTCAACCTCCAGGATCCCCCTTTCCCCGGACACGGCTAAGCCGCGCGCGACTACACGCGGGAGGGTCCAACCCTCGTGTGCTCGGGTCCGTGGTGTCGCAACACACCAAACGCCGGCTGACGCAGACGCCCCTGCGGGGCGGGGGGGGGGGGGGGTCATCTGCGGCAAAGTCGTTCACGTGGGGTGACGCCCGACAAAGGGGTATCTCTCTTTTCGGCGAAGGCCCCTTGCTCAAAGGGGAGGCATCCGAACTTCTTTATGGACCCGAAGCGCTAAACTCGTTCGCGGCTCTTCAACAGCACAAAACTTGACGAAACACGGTGGTGCCGTATTAATAATATGTGTTTGAAAAAAAAAAGCTATTTTATATTTAGCAGTGATGGCAATTTAAGCAAGTACACTATTTAGTTAACGTTTCATCAGTTTCAGTTTACCAAACGCGGCGCCTTGTGCTTCGCTGCTCAGATCACTGAAAGCATATAAAGGACACCAAGTCGTGTCATGCGTCAGTGGCGAAACTCCTTTTAATTAGAGGTTCTTTGCTCTTAAAGAAAGGGGTTCCCGTCAATGGACTTTTGCTCACCGAGAAAAACGAATTCTCTTTTTACATGTATTTAGATAGGAGCACCCGAGCTAAAGCTTCCTCTTAAGAACGATTTCTCTGTTCGTATTTATTTAGATACGAGCCCACGCGCCAAAGCTTGCTCGTAAACCTGACGAAAAAAATAGTTGACTCCGAACCGGAAATGAGGACAATGGGCCTTTTAGGTTAAAAGACACATGCCGTAGAAGGGTACCTTTGCTTTGCTCTCGTGTTCCGAATTTCTCAAGTTAGTTCAAGCAGCTTTTAAACGAAAAATTGTGAACATAGCCAGGAAACATTCGGGGGCTATTTACAGTTTGATTTCTACTGTTGGCTCCAAGGGCGGCGGTACAGGTTGTAGACATTTCCAGCTGTTGTTGCGCAACCGATGGGTTACAAGGGTATATATACACAGTCCAACTAAAACGATATTTGCAGATCCGCTCCAGCCAATTAGATTCGCTAGTCGCGAAAGTGAGTGAGTGAGTGTCAACTTTATTATAAGAAGGGGTAAGGGATAAGGGAGGCTAAGCTACGTAGGCTTCCAGGTTGTGCTTCACGATGGAGTCTTCAGCTCGTGCCAGGACCCGTGTTTGGATGTCTCGGTCGGTGCTGGAGAGAAGAGCCTCCCATTGTTCGTCGGTGGGGGGTGGCGAGACGAGGTCGGCGGGCGGGGGATCTTCCGGGCAGCCCCAGAGGATGTGGTTCAAGGAGGCAACGTCGCCGCACAGGCAGCAGCGTGGATCAATGACACCAGGGTGGATGTGCGAATACACTAGGGGGCACGGAAAGGTGCGGGTCTGGAGGCGACGCCAGGCGATCTCGGACCGCTTGGGAAGACTGCCATGTGGAGGTGGGTAGGCGTACCGTTCGAGGCGATAGTGCTGGGTAATGTCGTGGTAGGTGACCAGGGGCTCCGGCACCGGGGCGTCCAACGCGGAGGGGCCCACCGCTCGGTCGACGAATCCTCGAGCGTGTTGGTGAGCCGACTCGTTGCCGGGGTGACCCGAGTGGGCGGGGACCCAGACCAGTTCAATGTGACACGGCTCGTCCTCCAGTAGAAGTGGGCGAAGGAGCCGTAAGGTGGAAGGCGAGACGAGACCTCGGGCGAAATTGGAGATGGCGTGCTTGGAGTCGGAGAGTATGACGATGGCGTTGGTCGAGGTGGCGGCTAAAGCGATGGCTGCCTCCTCAGCCTCGACGACGTAGGGCGTTCGAACGGTGGCGGCCGTGATTGTCGGCCCCGAGGGTGCCGAGGGTACCGAGGAGGGCGAGACGGAGACGACTGCGAAGGCGTCCCCGGGCGAAGCGTATCTGGCCGCATCCACGTAGGCGATGGCCGGGTGGTCGGCGTACTTGGCGTGAAGCATGGCCGCACGGGCTTGGCGACGGGCGTCGTGGTGTCCCGGGAGCATATTCTTGGGTAGCGGCTTGATAGAAAAGGCTGCCCCAAGAGCATGCGGTAGTGAGACCAGGTCTGGCGGGTGAGAAGAGGTGTCATGACCGATGGAAGAGAGGATGTAGCGACCGGTCGGCGAACGATGAAGGCGTTGCACCTGAGCGGTGCGGTGAGCTTCGATCAGTTCGATCAGATCAGGCGGAGGAGACGTGACGTGGACGCGTTGGGGGGAAGGCCGAGAGCAGTCTTGTATGCACGGCGGATGAGGACGTCGACCTTGTCGCGTTCCGATTTGAGAAGACGAGTATAAGGAAGGCCGTACGTGAGACGGGAAACGACGAAAGTGTCCACTAGGTGGAGGAGATCGTGTTCGCGCATGCCCATGCGCCGCGCTCTGACACGAGCAAGCATGCGCGCGGTTTGCTGAACCGAAAGCGAGAGCTGGTCGATGGTGTGAGCATTATGGCGGTTTGACTGTACTATCAGCCCGAGCACCCGGAGATGCGAGACGACGGGAATGGGAGTGGAATTGGCGTGAATCGTGATGGTGGGGTGAGGCGTCTTGTGGCGACGCCGGTCGGGGGGCCGCATGAGGAGGAGGGCCGATTTGGCCGCCGAGCAAGCGAGACCGGCCGTGTGCACGTGACTTGTGACGACGTCAGTTGCGCGTTGCAACGTCTGCTCAATGTGCCCGTCGGAGCCAGACGTGACCCAAAGAGTTACGTCGTCCGCGTACAGGGTGTGTTTGAGATCGGGGATACGGTCGAGCTTGTCGGGAAGTGAGCGAAGGGCGAGATTAAAAAGGAAAGGCGACAAGACAGCGCCCTGAGGGGTACCACGAGATCCAAGCGCATACGTGGGAGACGAGAGATCTCCCACGATGATTTCGGCCGTGCGGGCCGTGAGGAAGGAGCGAATGTAGTGGTAGGTGCGAGAGCCGGGGTTGATGCTGGCGAGTTCGGTAAGAATAGCCGAATGGGAGACGTTGTCGAACGCCTTGTGAAGGTCGAGGCTAAGGAGAGCCTTAGTGTCCGAGAAGGTGGGCGGATCGAGAAGGTCGTGGTGGAGTTGCAAGAGGACGTCTTGTGTGGAGAGGTGGGGGCGGAAACCAATCATGGTGTGGGGAAGGAGGTGGTGAGCGTCGGTGTACGTTTGCAAGCGAGCTAGGACGACGTGCTCCATGAGCTTGCCGACGCACGATGTGAGTGAGATGGGCCGGAGGTTCTCGATTGTGAGTTTCTTGCCCGGCTTCGGGATGAAAGCCACGCGAGCGTGTTTCCACGACTGGGGGAGGTTGCCGGAGCGCCAGCACTCATTCAGGAACGAAGTGAGGGCAAGGACCGAAGGGGCATCAAGATTTCGGAGTAGTTTGTTGGGAATGCGATCTGGACCGGGGGCAGAGGTGGTGCGGAGCTTGTGTAGCGCCGCGTAGACTTCAGCTTCCGTGATATCGGCATCTAGTTCGGGGTTGGGGGCCCCGGAGTAGGACGCGAGAGGGGGAGAAGAGGTGCCAGGGGGTGTCAGCTGGAGGTATTTGGCGGCCAGGTCTGCTATCAGCGACGGTGTGTCGCCGGGGTAGGCCCGGACAATGCGTTGTAATTGTTGTCGAGCGACTGACTTGGCGGAAGCAGGGTCGAGGAGGTGGCGGAGGAGATGCCACGATTGCTTGCAGCCAAACTGACCGGAGATCCCTGAGCAAAGCTGCTCCCACTGTTGGCGGGCGAGTACAGTTGTGTGATGCTCGATCTCGCGATCGAGGTATGCGATGCGGCGGCGCAGGCGACGGTTGTGACGTTGCTTATGCCAACGGTTGGTGAGGCTCGTGCGAGCGGCTAAGAGGTGGGCGAGGCGGGAGTCAATTGCCGGATGGTCCTCCGTGGTGGGGATCGAGGCGGTGACCCCGTCTAGGTCCGCCAGTAGCTGGTCGGTCCACATCGAAAGGTCCTCGATGTCGGGGGTGGCAGAGTGCAGCCGGCGGGCTCGGAACGCATCCCAATCCGTATAGCGGGTCGTGTGTGGGCGCGGCTTGCACGGGGAGGTACGGGCTTGGATGGCGAGGACGTAGTGGTCGCTGCCCAGGGACTGATGTGTATTGGACCAGCGCGCGTCGTGCACGTAACGGCAAAAGCTGAGGTCCGGAGTGGTGTCGCGGCACACGCTGTTGCCGATGCGCGTGGGTTGCGTGGGGTCGGTAAGCAGGGAGAGGTGGAGGTCGTGTGCGAGCTGCCACAGCCTCGCGCCGGGGCCATCGGCCTTGGAGTAACCCCAGTCCGGATGCCTGACGTTGAAGTCACCGAGAGCGAGGAGGGGGGATTTGGCTGCTCTCGCTGCAGCGGCACGGAGCAGAGCAACGAGCGACAGGTCTTTGGTGACGCGTGAGGGGGTATAAACATTAAGAATAAAAAGAGAGGGGTCTTCACGTCGCTGAGGTAGGACCTCGATAAAGACATGGTGGACCGTAGGGAAGGGCAGATCGGCTCGATTGACCGTGAGCGTCCGCCGAGTGAGGATGGCCGTGACGGGATGGGGCAGAGGGTGATGAGCTACTTGGTCATGGGCGACGTAACCCGAGAGGGAAATGGTGGCGTGAGTCTCCTGTAGAACGATGCCGTCAGGAGAGACCGAGGGGTCCAGTTGTTGAAGGTGTAGAAGGAGGTGGTTACGCTTGGGGCGAAAACCACGGCAGTTCCACTGCCAAACGGTGACGACAGTGCGGTCAGCCATGATTAGTAGCGGAAGAAAGAGGTATTGCCTCGGCTGGTGCTTGCGAGGGTCGGGCGGCAGAGGATGAGGTGGTGCGGACGTGGAGCGGTGGCTTGGCTCGGATGGTTGCGAGCATGGAAGCTTGAAGGCTATCCACCGTCTCTTGGAGAGATTGGAAGGACGTGGCGGGGGGATAGGCAGTGAGGTCGGTGCGCATGGCATTGAGGGCTTCTTGTTGTGCCGTGAGAAGCTGGTATATCGAGGTGAAACGGCTATCCAGCCGTTTTTCTAGGTCCACCAGGGTCGTCTTGATGGCTGCCTGGACCTCTTCGGAAAAGTGGAGAGATGCAGGAGGGGTGTTGGGTCTGCGGCGTTTGCTAGTGCCTCCTTCGCAAGTCTGAACATCCATGTCAGAGGAGGAGGCGATTGAGGAGGGCAGACATGATGGGAGCGTGATGGCTGCCTCAAGCTTCTCCTCAAGAGCTCGTAGTTGGGCTTGGAAGGATTCAATTTGGGTCTTCTGTGCCGCAAGTGTAGCGGTTTGTGCAGTGAGCTGCTGCCGTAGGGAGGCGTTTTCCTGCTGCAGTGCGACGACGTGCGGCGAGGAGGACGCCGAGGGAGCGCCGGGGGGGCCGCGGGACCACGTCGACTGGTTGGGCTTAGAGGCTGGTTTGGGCGCCGCTGGAGCGAGGGGTGGGAAGTCACTGGTAGACTTGGAGGGCGGAGGCGGCGGAGGACGGCGCGCCGTTTGCTTCGGGGGTTGAGGGCGCTGCACGTAGCGGTGCTTACAGTTGGAACTATGCGTTGAGTGATTCCCGTTGCAAACGATGCAGCGGGGGGTGCAAGTCGGGGGCGAGCCCTCGAGCGGTGGGGGGTGAAAGTCGCCGCAACGACGGCACCTGTCTTGCTGTGGCTTGGGGCACACGTCGGTCCGGTGGCCAGTCGAGCGGCAGTTGAAACAGGCCTCCACCTTGTTGTGGAAAGGGAGGAGGCGAAGGTGGACTCCATGGTAGAAGATCCACCGGGGTAGTTTGGGGTCCGTGAGGGTGACCAAGATGTGGGGAGTCTTGCCCATACGGCGGGCACCCACAATAGAAAGTGCAGGATTGCTTGCCTGCAGATCGTCAAGGATGGCTTCATCTGTGAAGTCGTCGAAGGCGTGGTAGAGTATGCCCCGTAGGGCGTCGTCCGGCGGTGGGGCGTAGAGGTGGATGGCGATAGTGGTGCCGGACACCGTGAGGGAGGTGATGCGGAGGTAGGCTTGAGCGCGAGCCGATTCCGCGACGCTGAGCGTAAAGGTGTTGTTGACCGGGTGGATCCGCACCGTGTCGCGAGATGCGGGCGGGAGGTCTTGCAGGCTCGCTGCTTGCAGCAAGGCGGTGTACAAATGCCAAGGCTGGAATTTGGTGAGGTCGACGGGGGTTTTGGGGCGGCCGACGAGGTGAATCGTGTCAGCCGGAAGGCGAGGGAGTGGAGCGTGACGGCGGGGCTGAGGAGGCGAAGCACTTGCCTGCTTCGAACGCGGCGATTTAGCTGCGTCGGCGGCGGCGAGGCGCAACGCTGCGCGGCGTTTCTCTTGGGCGCGGAGGCCTGGCGTCTGCCAGGAAGCATCCGAAAGTTCATCGGGGGTCACCTCTTGTCCTTGGACAGCGATCTCCATGGCGGTGGGTAGCCGGGAGATGGGCGACGAGGCGGCGGCGGGCGGCCGGGTGGTCGTCCCTTCGTCTGCGCGCTGGCGTGCTGGCGGCCGCACTCGAGCTAGGCCGGATAGGCCTAGGTCGGCGCACGGCGTGGTCAAGGGCTTCCCAAAACTCTCCTGGGCCACCCCGGGCGAGTATTGGTATACAACTGGTATCGATATGGTCCTGACGACTTGCTTCACCCACTCATGAAGAAACTGTCCGGATAGGGATAGAAGAACCGGCACGAGGGCCGAAAATTGGCGGATCCGACGTGAGGTGCGACTGCTCTCGACGCCGACGCCCTAGTCGCGAAACGGCTCTCGCATTCGTTGGCGTCGACTTCCACAGCTGGCTGCGATGCCGCTCATCGTGCTAGTCTTCCCATACTGCCCCTCCCCTCCGCGAAGCCGCTGACGCCACTGGACCACCGCCAGTCGGTGCGGTGATTTCGGTCTCGAATTCGTTGCCTCAATATATCGCCAAATGAAAAGACGCATACAGGTGCGCTCAAATTTCGCGTTAGGGAGTATTGTAATAGTCGGACATGTTTAGACGGCAGCTCTTAAACGCCCGTTCCTTCGCTGGGCGTCGGTGTGCCTCGCCGGCGTAACCGAGTGAATGCGGAGCGCAGCAGGGAACGAAAGAAGCCGAGAGGGAAGATAGCGTGAGGAGGAAAGCGGAGGAGGAGGCTACAGTGTAAGCATGAGGCGGAAGGCGGAAGAGGAGGTTACAGTGAAAGCATGAGGCGGAAGGCGGAGGAGGAGAGTCCGGAGAAAGGGAGAGGAGGAAAGCAGAAGGCTGCGATAGGGAAGAGAACGCGAGGAGGAAAGCGGAGGAGGAGGCCACAGTGAAAGCATGAGGCGGAAGGCGGAAGAGGAGGTTACAGTGAAAGCATGAGGCGGAAGGCGGAGGAGGAGAGTCCGGAGAAAGGGAGAGGAGGCAAGCAGAAGGCTGCGACAGGGAAGAGAACGCGAGGAGGAAAGCGGAGGAGGAGGCCACAGTGAATGCATGAGGCGGAAAGCGGAAGAGGAGGTTACAGTGAAAGCATGAGGCGGAAGGCCGAGGAGGAGAGTCCGGAGAAAGGGAGAGGGGGAAAGCAGAAGGCTGCGACAGGGAAGAGAACGCGAGGAGGAAAGCGGTGGAGGAGGCCACAGTGAGAGCATGAGGCGGAAAGCGGAAGAGGAGGTTACAGTGAAAGCATGACGCGGAAGGCGGAGGAGGAGGTTACAGTGAAAGCATGACGCGGAAGGCGGAGGAGGAGAGTCCGGAGAAAGGGAGAGGAGGCAAGCAGAAGGCTGCGACAGGGAAGAGAACGCGAGGAGGAAAGCGGAGGAGGAGGCCACAGTTAAAGCATGAGGCGGAAAGCGGAAGAGGAGGTTACAGTGAAAGCATGAGGTGGAAGGCGGAGGAGGAGAGTCCGGAGAAAGGGAGAGGAGGAAAGCAGAAGGCTGCGACAGGGAAGAGAACGCGAGGAGGAAAGCGGAGGAGGAGGCCACAGTGAAAGCATGAGGCGGAAAGCGGAAGAGGAGGTTACAGTGAAAGCATGAGGCGGAAGGCGGAGGAGGAGAGTCCGGAGAAAGGGAGAGGAGGAAAGCAGAAGGCTGCGATAGGGAAGACAGCGCGAGGAGGAAAGCGGAGGAGGAGGCCACAGTGAAAGCAATCCCTGACACACACACACGCACAGAGAGAGAGAGAGAAAGAAAGCAAGAGAGGAAAGGATAAACGAAAGAGATAGAGAAGGATAAATGAAAGGCAGGCAAATTAACCTGAACTCAGCCCGGTTGGTTGCCTTGCACTGGGGGAACAGAAAATTGGGCGAAAAAGGTTAAGAGGGCGGACACTCAAAAGGCGTTCGTACTAGGGGTCATCTGCCGCAAAGTCGTTCACGCGGGGTGACGCCCGACAAAGGGGTATCTCTTTTTTTTGGGGCGAAGGCCCCTTGCTCAAAGGGGAGGAATCCGAACTTCTTTATGGACCCGAAGCGCTAAACTCGTTCGCGGCTCTTCAACAACACAATACTTGTCGAAACACGGTGATGCCGTATTAATAATACGTGTTTGAAAAAAAAGCTATTTTATATTTAGCAGTGATGTCAATTTCAGCAAGTACGCTATTTAGTTAACGTTTCGTCAGTTTCAGTTTAACAAACGCACCACCCTGTGCTCTGCTGCGTAGCTCACTGAAAGCATATAAAGGACACCAAGTCGTGCCATGCATCAGTGGTGAAACTCCTTTTGATGAGAGGTTCGTCAATCTAAAGGAAAAGGGTTCACGTCAAAGGACATTAGCTCACCAGTGTGTCAATCATGTTACTTTATACAACCGCCGGTTATCTGCTCTACGTATTATATGACCAGCCTATTATCTCCCTCCCCTTCATATCAATTACAGAATATAGCTACGCCTATCTACTCTCCCATTGATATCTGCCCTTCTCTTGTCTATCACGTCCAAGTTCCTACACTCGTTGCGTGGTCCTTTAGGTGCTTCCCAAGCTTCACTGTCATTCATTCATTGTCCTATTGTTCGCAGCGTGCAGAACGGCGGATTCGACTATTGCGACCGGAGAAGTCAGTGAGCGTAAAACTCCAGATTTTTTTTTTAAGCGGATGGAGATGCATAGGGTGTCCCAGCTAACGTTAACCAAGCTGTTCCACAAAAAAATTTTAAAGATTTAGGAGCCCGATGCAAGATACGATCTTAACAACTATGGTGTTATCAGAACACAGGCGACCGAGCACTGTAGGTCTTATAATTGTGTCTTGCACTGCCTGTTTTAAATATCTTTTTCCGTTGAACAGCTTTTATAACGTTAGCTGGGACCGTCAGTCTAAGATAGAAAGCAAGATCATAAGAGCCATACAGATGCATCGGTGTATCGCGTCGACCTAGCTGTGTTCAGATATGTTCGGTCGGGCAATGTACGGTGACCGTTTTCAACTTTGATAAAAAATATATGTATTGCTGTCCGAGTACTAAGAAAAAACGAATCGATATTAGTTTCCTGAGGGAATAACTCTGTCTTCGCGAAAAAAGATATGGAAGTGCCAGGCCAGTCAGAAGTTGGGAACCTTTTTGTGTGTGAATTTTTCCGAATCCGCATTTTGGATAACTCCCAAAGAAAGAAGTGCAGTGGCTACGGCTCCAAAAATATGCATTGATAGATTGCAGGTCAATAGCATCGATTGTCATTCGTTATTACAGAGTATCACCGCTGTCGTGAGGAGAACAAAATCGCGAAAATGGTACATTGCACAATATTGGTCAAAGTCCACATTTTTTTTTTTAGAGCGCAGGTCTTAGATGCGAACTCTCGGGTTGAGCATCGGCGTCGGCGTAACCACGCGAACGCGCTCGTTCCACTGCTCGTACGTTCGTCGTCGCCTTCTTCCACAGCTGGCTATGATGCCCCTCGTCATGCCAGCGTTCCCCTACCCCTTCCTCTGCGAAGGCGCTGAGGGGCACTCGCCCACTGCCAGTCGGTGTGGCGATTTCGGTCTCAAATTCTTTGCCTCAACATATCGCGAAATGAAAACGCGTACACTGCTGTGCTCAAATTTCGCACTAGGGAGTATCGTAATCATCGGACATTTTTTTCCTTTCGAATTTATTCCGTTTTATGGATTAATTCCATTATGGCGATCCGTCTTACATGATGAATGGCGTGGTTTCTTCGTTGGGTAAGCATAGAAACGCTTACGCACTTAAATGTGCGGTCAGGCTTCTTCCTGCTTGCGCCAGTGGGAGGAGTGGGGGGGGGGCGGGGCGGTCCTTAGTCCAGCCCTCCTACAGCCCGAGTGGTCTCTCGTGCCCGCTACAAGAGCCACTAGATTTTAACTTTTTTTTACGTGTAACAAACGTAATCAAATTCGGTGCGGTGGTTTCCAAGACAAATTGGGAGTCACTTTAGCTTACGCCAAAGAGCGTGAAGGCGAAAGCTTGCGCGCTCGAGAGACGCTTTGCCCTAATTAACACCAAAGGTCGTCGGTTCAACTCCAACCAAAAGTTAAGGATGCTACTCCCACGGAAGGTCGTGGCTTCGAGCGCCGGAATTGCCTCCCTTTTAATTTCCCCCTTTTTTTGGCGTGATGAGCGGCACCGAAGGCAGCTGTGGAAGAAGACGATGACGAACGATGAACGCACGAGCAGTGGCACGAGCGCATCTCTGCACGAGGCGAGATCACGTGACCTTCTCTACCGCACGCCGCGTTTTTGAAGGCCGCCGTGTGATGAGGCATTTCGCCTTAGGAACGATTTCTCTGTTCCTATTTATTTAGATACGAGCCCACGCGCCAAAGCTCACTCGTAAACCTCATGAAAAAAATAGTTAACACTGAACCGGAAATAGGGACAATGGGCATTATAAGTTAAAAGACCCATGCCGTAAAGGGGTGCCTTTGCTATACTCTCTTGTTCCGATTTTATCAGGATATTTCAAACAGTTCTTAAGCGAAAAATCTCGAACATAGCCAGGAAACATTCGGGGGCTATTTAGGATGACATCAAAGCGTATGATTTGAACTATTGGCTCCAAGGGCAGTCGGAGCAACCATGTGATTTTCCTCATGAAGACAACAAACACGCCTTGCTCTCCTGCCAGGTAGCAAAAACGTTCTGGACGTTGTTGAGCAATGCGTATGCCTCTTTAAAGATCAAAAGGTTTGTTAACCGAGGACCGTGCCCGCACAACCACGTGGCTCGGCTCTTGATTGCAGTAGGGTTCTTCGTCCTGTGGCAGAACAGGGGGCTGACTGTTAATCAGGGTAAGCCCCGAAAGAGCCAGTGGAGGCTGCTGTCAAGAATGTACACCATAGTAATTGACCATTTGGAGGCAGAGCTCTTCTTCTTGGGCGAGAAATAGTTCCTCAAGAAGTGGTCGTGTCCATTTATTACACTCACACATGGTAGAGTGAAATTTCAGTGCGCCCCAATTGAAGGATTGCGCAGGACATGAAGTGTACTGTTTGTGCCCACAGCAGGGATAAAGAACCTGCCACACTTTTGTAAACATATTTTTGTAATACACCATGTGAAGTAGTGTTTCATTTTGTCTGGAACCTGTCTGTGACCTTGACGATTGTATCCTGACTTGAACCTGTCTGATGTACCCTAGTCACGAATAAAATTCCTTATTCGGTTGTCACAGAACCGATCGGTTTCAAGGTTATATGTACACAGAAACGAAATTTGCAGATACGCTCCAGCCAGTAAGATTCGCTGGTCGAGCAACTGCTCTCGCTTTCGTTGTCGTCGACTTCCACAGCTGGCTGCGATGCCACTCATCGTGCTAGTCTTCCCATACTGCCCCTCCACGAAGGCGCTGGAGCCACTGGTCCACTGCCAGTTGGTGCGGTGATTTCAGTCTCAAATTCGTTGCCTCAATATATTGCCAAATCATCATCATCATAAAAACTATATTGTAAGACTGAGCAGTTTGGAGCACGCAGGCTCCTGGGCCCCCGCACGACCCCACTGCACTCAAGCGTTTATGTTGCTTCGCTCCGTAACGCTGGCAGCCCGATCAGTAGCCACGGTCTGCACGACCGGGTCTCCAGAGCGCAGCAGGGTCTCCCAGTCCTCCCAGGTCTTCAGGTGCTCGAGGCCCCGCGGGGGAGGATCCGCCGGGCAATTAGAAAGGAGGTGGAGAGCAGAAGCGCGAGGTTCGGGACAGAGTTTACAGGCTGATGTGAGGAAAAGTGGGTGATAGTGAGAAAGAGTCAGAGGAGATGGGAGAGTGTGAGTTTGTAATCGGCGCCAAAGCGTTGCTTGCGATTGCTAAGGGATTTGTGCGGTGCGGGGTACAGCTGACGCGCCGCCTTGGAGGCATTCGTCGGCTCGTTGAAAGTGTGCGCGCGCTCCTTCGTGAATCCCGGATCGGAGGCCGCAAGAGCCCGGTTTAAAGAACCTCGGGCTAAGAGGTTGGCGGCCTCGTTGCCAGGATTCCCGCAGTGCGCGGGCACCCAAATCAGCTCCACATGACGGGGCGGGGGTGCAACGGGGGAGTCCAGTATGCAAAAATTCAGGGATGTGGACTCGGCCTCGTGCGCAATTTAGGATTGCAGTTTTGGAGTCTGATAAAACATACCGTGCTTCTGTGTTGATGATAGCTAGGGCAATGGCGGCTTCCTCTGCAGCTTCGGGAGAGGTGTCTGGGGGGAGTGTGTATTGTAATAGTCGGACATGTTTAAATTGCATCCCTTAAACGCCCGTTCTTTCGCTTAGCGTCGGTGTGCCTCGCCGGCGTAGCCGAGCCAACACGGAGAGGAGCAGGGAACGAAAGAAGCCGATAGGGAAGATAGGGCGAGGAGGAAAGCGGAGGAGGAGGCTACAGTGAAACCATGAGGTGGAAAGCGGAGGAGGAGAGTGCGGCGAAAGGGAGAGGAGAGAGACAGAGATTCTCGTTGGTGGAAGGAAAAACTGGGGTAAAGTGCAGCGCAGTAACTGTCTCTCAGATGAGGACACCTCAACCGCTCTGCACAAGAGGGAGAGGAATTGAAAGAGGGGTGAAAGAGACGCGGCGGCCAGAGAAGCAGAAGGCTGCGATAGCGAAGAGAGCGCGAGGAGGCAAGCGGATGAAGCCATCTTGAAGCACCACCAGATGGCTCTCACGTCCGTGCATCCGCCGAAGCGGCGACGGCGGATGCACGGCGGATGCCCCACAGGGGAAAGAAAAAAAAGAACCAGAAAGTTCGCCTTGGCGCACATCGTTCGCCGGAAGCGTTTCCCGGTAAAGATTACGGTTGCATAAGCTACAGTTGCCGGCAAGCGGCAACTGTGTGGCCGGTTTATATATAGCCCCGCGACGGTTCTGTCAGTCGGTGCGGTGATCGGTGCGTTGCAGTAATATATCGTGAAACGAAAACACTTTTACAGCTGCGGTCAAATTTAGCATTAGGGAGTATCGTAATCGTGGGTGAATTTCTTTTCTCCGTATCTTATCCGAACATACCTGAACACAGGTCCTCACTGCGAAGCAATTTACAACCTTAATAGTTAATAAGAGCGTAAATCCGTTTATGGCTCACAACCTTACACGCACAAAGAGAGCAAGGGTGTAAGTCAAAGACATATTCACACCATTATTTACAATAAAGGCTCTAAATTATTTTACAGTGCACAAATACATACGCTTACGCCCGCATGTAAGCAAATGCAGAGAAGTCAAATTGCCTGACGGGCGCCATAACAGACTCCGGGGGACGTATTCTCGGACGATCACTTTCAGCGATACTATCAACTTCGCGTGATGTAGTGCTCAACAAGCCAATCAGCGCGTGACAGAGGGCGATGTGATAATATTGCTAAGAGTGGTCGTGCTTGAATGCGTCAACCTGATTGTAGAGAGAACTTCTCGCTGTGTCTATGTGCTCCTTCTTATATCCTACTCTCAGGTAACGCTATTCTTCCTGTAACAGCAACATAAGCGGTGCCTGTGCGTTTGCCTCTCAACGTATCGCTGAGTCTCGGTGTTTTGCGTGTTGATTCTGATTTGTCCGTCATAGTGTGGCGTTTGCAAGGGCCTATACGCTTCCATCATGTGCAAGACCTTTTCTTTTTTTTGTTAGGAGATAGCAGAAGGAAATGTTGGTTCGCGTATATGGTGCCAGCTATTCCTTGTTTCCTGAAGAAGTGGCAAAACTACACAAGTACTCTTTTTATGCTTACGCAAATAGTTTGCCCAAAGAATTGTACAGAAAAACTCATGATGCGGTTAATCCACTCACAGCTACATTATAATACAACGACCAAAAACACAGTGACTCTAGAAAGAAACTCAAAACAAGAATGACAGTGTCACATGGTATACCAGATGGCAGTACAAATATAGAACACTCTTATGAGCAAACGTATCAGCTGTTAATAGCTCCCTACAATGTTGCTGTCCTGGAGATTTTATTGCGATGACAATTACATGGACAGTCCAAGCGCATTTCTGCCGTCGCCGCGATGTTCCACATAAAGTCCAAACACGGTGGCTTCGTCGCCGTAGGCTGCACGTTCGAGTGAAAGCCTGCGAGGGTCAGCCAGCGGTCGTGGCTCAATCTCGGGCGGGCGAGGGAGGAAAGCCGGGCGGAAGCGCGCCGTCTTCTGTCGCGCGCGAGGCACGGGTGAGGGGAGGCCCGGGAGGGAGGGGGGGACGTTCTACTCTGGCAGCTACTGCTTGCGGCCGCATCTCGCAAGCGATCTGCGACGTGGACAACGTGCGCGGAGTGCCGGTAGCCTCCTATGCGCTGCGCTTTCGACGTTTTAGTTCGCATTGCAGCGAGAGACAGCACGAAGGTCAATTCGCTCGCTGCAGCTGCCGCGCTGATTCACTCCAGCGTTTTGACAGATATCTCCCGCGGTCATCGAACGAGATATGTTCATGTTAACCTGTGCGCGCAAGACACCGCACTTGTTAATTGAGCTAGTAAGTTAATGTTTGCAAGTTTATAAGGCCGAGCAAAATAGTATCCTTACTTCGTATAGCTGTCTACTAATTTGCTATCGCAACTGATGCTTCTCTTTTCAGGCGAAACTGCGACTTTTTTATTCCATGCTATCAAATCGCACTTTTGCGTGGCTTTCCTTTGCCACAAATTCCTTATCGTCACTGCTTTGGTGGTTGACACGACTTTCGTGACGGTGGGTAATCCTGATTTGCTTCACTCAAAGGTTCCTCAGCCTTGCTGGCGGGAATTTTTGAAATTTATAATTCCGCGACAGAAATCGGGTGATATTAAATCACATAGGACACGATCATAAATACTCCGACCGTTATTATGGTCCTCAAGAAGCTACATATTACAGAAGATTTAAAAAAAAAGACATCAGCCCCCGAATATTTGGTGTCCGCACTCCTGGTGTCTTCAATCAACGATCTAACACGAGTAGCTAAAATGTAAGCCGGCACCTTGGTGTATCACGATAAGGGTATTCTAGAGGAATGCGATATGGGTCTTCGTCTCTAAGACCACATTTTCACTGTACAAATTCAGCATATTCAGGCCAACGCTGAAAGGGATCCTTTCTTGGTCCTCGTGCCTCCATGGCTGACGCGATCCCTGTACCTTCGACTGCACTGCACGGATCTTGTCAGACGCGACCCGCCTAGCAATGGCCGCCCAACATCCACTAGCGTGACGGGTGTCACGTCGGAACAAGCTGTTTCCTTGTTACGCGCCCCTGCGTCAGACAGCAGCGACAGCAGCAGTGGATGAGGAAGGGGGTGCCGGCTAAGGTAACGCGTGTGTTTGCCACCGGGCAGTAGGGGCGTCTGCAGAAATTTAAAAGCAAACACTGTGACAGCAACGAGCCGAATTTGAGCAGAAGAGGAACAGACGACGAGCAGAAGACAAGGAGTACACGACGCGATCCTCAAATGAAACAAACACACTACACTTCTAAAGCAAACGAGATAAAACACGCATGCATGAGGTGTCTTTCACTCCTAATATCTTCGTGCAGTTAGCTTTTCGAAGAAATGATGACAGGTGGCGGATACAGAGCGAAATAATGCATACGGTCATCGACAAGTCGTCTGCAACGAAGATGGCGAGGACAAAAAATATAAATGCAAAGCCAGCCACAATGACGTATCGCGCGCAAATGTCAACGATGCAACCCTGCATCCTACAGGGTCACTAGCTAAGTTCGCAAAACCTTGTGAGTTCACTTGCGAAGGAGTTCATTAACTGAAGTCCTCATGCTGAGCTTCCTAAGTTGAACCCTTGCTAAGGGCACTTCCTAAGTTGAACTAAACACGTGGCAAGTTCGGACAGAAAACAAAACAAAAGAAGATATGGGGCCTAATGTCCCCAAACTGCACAGTGGGTTAACGATGGACGCCGTAGCGGAAAGCTCACGGATTAATTTTGGCCACCTCGCGTTTTTTTAACGTGCACACAAAGCACCATTCCGCTTCCACTGAAGTGCGGTCGCCGTGGTCGCGAGTCGTACCTGCGACCTCGTGCTTAGCAACATAACGTCGTTCCCACTGAGCTACCGTGGCAGATGAGTTGATGTAGAACATTAAGTATTTCCTATTTAAAATAAAACGGATAAGGTCGCCACTGTGCACACCGGGCAAAGCGCGGAAAGATATAGCCCACCTGGCCCGCGCTTGCAGGCTATCTGCGCTACAAATGACGGCCCTAATTTGCGCACTCATCATTCACCTACTGTAATCCTTTGAACTGATACACGTCATTGGATCACGGAATAACGCTTCTTGTTCAGCTCGCGCAAGAAAGGCACCTTTCTTGGGTTTAGTTAGAGACACTGGTCTCAAATGAGACTCCTTAGTCAACTGTGGAGTGTTGCCTGTGGTGCATGTTGTCTATCTTAGTCGTGAACTTCGCACATCATTTCATTTTTCATCCTATTGGTCTGGAGTTGCATGCTGTAGGCATGCCTCCAGGCAACCCTTCTCAGCATCTATTAAATCTATATCTCAGCCATGCTTTGAAGTGAGAGCACTCTTGAATCCTCTTTCTGATGTCAGAAGGCTTGTCGTTCCAGAAGCCAGACCACCCGAGCAAGGACTCCAGGGTATTTCTTGTGCGCGGTCCTGCCCTGAGCCGGTGGTACACATCGGCGTCTCGTAGAGAGAACGTATACAGTTGTGGCAGGCGGCGTCGCACTTAACGAAGCCATTACAGTTGAAGGCGACAGCATGGGTGAGCTAGCCATGCCCCAAACCAAATCCTCTGCTGGGGAACTTCTTCAACCCTTGTGAGGTTGCGGGAGATGTGGTGGGCACACGAGGGCATGAGATAACGTGTTTTCATGGCGAAAGCAATTATGCGGACACTCCAGGCGAATTTCTGCCGTCGCCGTGCTGTCCCGCATAAAGTCGAAGGGTGATATTATTGGGGGCCCCGCGAACTACACTGTAGGAGCGAGCGAAAGGATGCGAGGGCTAGCCGAGAAGGATGGTGGCTTGGTGGGGCGGCGTCTTCTCGCGAGCACAAGGAAGGAAGGCGGGGAGGTTGCGGGCCGAATTCTTGAGCGTGAAAGGGCGAGGAGTGCAAGGAAGGGGGAGGGGAGGGAAGAGAGCGAGGGCTGCCTCTCTTTGTCGCGCCAGCGTTCTGATCTGGAGTGCCCGGGGTCATCGAGTGAACCGGATTTTTGTCCGTGCGCGCCTGACACCGTGTTCGTTAATTTGCTTAGTTAGCAAATGTTTACAGTAGTTTCACAGCTGATAAAGCTTCTGACCTTACTGCACACAGAAGTCTAATGATTTGCTACCGCAATCAATGCTTCGCCTTTTGGGTGCAACTGAGACATTTTTCACAATACATAACGTATAACAACGGCAACATGTCCCTATATCACGTCGTGCTCGCGTAACACATGATTCATTTTGCTCTGCTTTGAGAAGAAGGGTTACCTTGAGGTCAGCTTCAACTGCTGTACTCAAATACACGTGAAATGCAGAAATGAGCTCATCAGACAACCACTGAACTCGTATGAACGAAGTTTGCTACATTTAAGAGAGAAAGCTGAACTCTACGCCGACTGTAGGAAGTAGAACGTTGATACAGGGCCACGCAGAAACTCTACAAAAACTGCTAAATTGGGCAAGTTTCAAAAATATTGAAGCACAACTTTTAGAGATGTACAACACTGTACGAAAAATAGGCATCCTAGTGGTTTAAATGGCATCTGTTTTAGCTTTAGAAGTGTACAAATTTTGCATATGAATATGCAGCTTTAGCGGTACTGTTACAATGCTTACGAGAGTTTTCCAAAGATCCTGTTTACATATGGCAGCACATTTGAGAGTAGTGTTTATGATACGTGTATTTTATCCGCTTCAGATGTCTCAATGGTTTGAGTTTACAGAATTGGGGCACCTTTTTTTATTGCTGTGTTACCGAGTTGTAAGTTAGATGCTCTCGATTTGATAATTTTTGGATGTTTAACCAATTTTTGTAAACATACTGATGTCCGAAACAAAAATCTTCGCCCCGCGGTTGGTAGAGATTAACGTTTTCTTTCAACCTCAACAAATGTAATTGAATCCGGTGGAGTGGTTGTTGAGAAAATTTATTTATCCTGTTCCCATGTATTATATAGGAGCTGCTGGCGTAAACATTCCTCTTAATAATCGAATCAATCTTCAGCGGCCCCAATTAGGTCGGAAAGCTAGGGCCTTCCAGAAGTACCTAAATCGATTTAACTACGGTAACCGCTAAGAGTGCCTTGAAGTTTGCTCAGCCTATTATGACATTGAGGGAGCCCTTAAATAAAGCGGCGAAGAAAAATAATATCTCACAGTCCATTACGGAAGGCTGTTTCAGTAACTTGCTTTGCCTTTGCATATTCATGCGCCAAGCGTACCTGCAAGAACATCATAATCAACACTTTAATTCAATTGGTGAACGATCAGTTTCAGCGTTTCACAAATAATTGACCCAATCAGCATTGACGGTAAGGAAACCAAAAAATAAAAGAAAGAGAACCCGTGCAGCTAACATGCAATGCGGTGCTCGTTATAGAATCCCATGTGGTCAACGTTACGCTAGTGCCCTCCGCTAGGGTGTCTTTGAGTGCCCACGTTGCTTTTTCTTTTTTTCCACTCCTTTGATTTCGCGCAAACAAGGCAGAAACGTCCATCCGTCCGTCCGTCCGTCCGTCCGTCCGTCCGTCCGTCCGTCCGTCCGTCCGTCCGTCCGTCCGTCTGTCTGTCCGTCCGTCCGTCCACCCGTCCGTCCGTCCATCCGTCCGTTCGTCAGTGTTGTCGAGCCCCTATAAGGGTTGCTTGTATGCAAATTGGGATGTTCCCAGTAATAGTGGCAGAGTTTGGGTCGGTGGTGATTCGAAACGGATCGTGGCCAAGCTTCACCGAAGAGAATTCAAGGTGTGGCGTCCTCCCAGCGAGGCGTTGTATCCTAAGCGCACATCCCGAAGGCGTGCACAACGAATGAGAGACAATAGAAAGGGCTAACGGCAGATTGCGTGGGCCTGCAACTGCAATGAGCGCACTTTAGAAATAAGGGTGCAATGCACATGCGACTATTCACGACCAACTCTGAATGTCTCGCGAACATCGTTCGTTTTCGTTCGCCTATACTCAGCGGCAAATACCTCTACGCATACGTGTGCGTCACCACGTCGCTAGCGAGCTTTTGTTTCGCGCCTAGATTTCCGCCGTTCTATCGTGTGTAACCGGCGTGCTTTGTTGTAAAGGAGACGTCGTTTTTGGCGGCTGACATAGCGTAATAGTCTGTCGTTTTGGCGCGTTATACGCAGCAATTACGGACAACTGTCCGGAACAGGTCCTTCGGCTTTCATCGAGCGCGGCTTTGTGCCCGATTCACCGTGTTCGCGGTGGTTCAATCGGAATGGCGCTCACTGCTCGTTCGCGTACGAAGCCGCCCAATGACACCTTACCATCTCCCATTCCCTCGACCCGTCTGCGTGAAGGGCCATTCGGCGAAATTTTCCACCGAATCAGCTTGCTTCCTGGGACTGAATGTGGCTCGTTGCCGTCTGTCTGTAAACTGTCTGTAAACGCGTGGCGATAATTGCGTCGTACGCAATTTCGTTTCAAGGATATGATTGCGAACTAGAAGAGAGTGAGAGAGAGAGAGAAGAAGAAGAAGGAAAAGATAAACAAAAATGCAGGGAGGTTAAGCAGGTTACAACTAGTTTGTAGCCTTGCACTTTGGGAAGCAAGCAGGAAGAAAAGAAAACAGGAAAGGGATACGAAGTGAGGTTCGTCACAGAATAGGGAGATATTTAGAGAGAATGACGAGTTTTAGCTTGTCGTATACGTAATACCTTTGCGTACGCATTCGTATGAGTCTACATATTACCGGGTCGCAGGAGACGTACACGTGAGCAGCCTAAGAGATGATGGTGATGCTGATTTCTAATGGTGTCACCTCTGAGAACGTGCCGGCGACAAACAGTCACCTAGCCTGCTTGACCTACACCGTCCTTACTATACATATTGCTGCCTAACATTCTGTCTCTCCTAGACCCCTCTCCTTATCTATGCGTATATGCCAGTTATCTATACCCGTAAAGATCCTTCTCAGTCGATTTCTTGACTCCTTTCAGAGTTAAGCTTTATTTGCTTCTTTCTTTGACTTTTCCCCTGCGCTGTTGTTGCTGCTGTCTTACAGGGCGCGTCGGAGGGGGGAGGGAGGTGAAGTTCATAATGTGTACAATCGACAAAGCCGGAGCTTGTGAGAGGGCAAAGGCGACGTCACCTTGCATGGCTCGTTTGAGGTCGATGAGACCTTTCCAACTAGAGCTCCCTGAGCGTCACCACAATGACCTGAGGACGGCTGTAACTAAGCGTGAGCCCCTCCTCGCTCCCCCCCCCCCCCACCAAAAAAAAGAAAAAGAAAGAAAGGATTGCAGAAGTTGTAGCGCTATCCCAGCTTTTTTGTACTCGCGAGAAACGGTCCATAGAGGAGATAGAGAGGGGGGACACAGAATGTGACACGATAACAGAGAGGAGACGAGGACACCAGTGTAACAAAACAAAAATGTTTCTAGCGCACTTCAGCTAGTGCCACAAGATATTGCTACTAGCATAGTTAGTGCCATCCGCCTCCCCTGTAACCAAGGATTCCGTGAAGTGTAATGCATTTCACGGACGAGCTAAAACTCTATTTTTCTTTTAGTTAACAGTATTTTGTGAAACAGCCGGTGGCATATAGCATGAATCTATTCCTTGAGCAGGATTGCTGTAAAGGGCGGGCATCACTTGCACAAGGAAACGAAATTCATAATTGAACGATTTTACAATATCTCACTAATCAACTTGTAAACTGGTTACTTTGGGATACATATCGCAACATACAAGTGGAGGTCGTGCGGCTGGCAAGGCGCATCTATTTAACGAAATTCGAATGTGCACCAGTTTTCATATAAGCGCTGTAACACTTTATATAAAATTTCACTGTTGTTCTACGAAGCCATTCTCTTAACAATTCACATTTTTATGCACTGATACACAAAATAAGGTCGTTGTTTCACCCGAAAAGAGAAGCATTGATTGCGACAGCAAATTAATAGACAGCTACACGAAGTGAGGATAGTAATAGTATCGGCCGCGTTAACTTCTAAAGATCCGTTTACTAAGTTCGTCGAAAATGCAAAAAAACTTCCTCTTATTGTGACTATGTATTTTCATTCTTGCCACCCCTTATGTAACACCCCATTTATTGGCGCCTTTAAGGTAAGGAAATGAAATCAAATCAAATGAAATTAACAACTATAGTGTCACGCGCGCACAAGCAAACATGAACACACCTCACTCGATTACCGCGCACGTTGGCTGTCAAAACGCCAGCGTGAGGAAGCGCGGCAGCAGCAGAGAGCGAACTGACCTTCGTGCCGCCTCTCGCTTCAACGCGACCTATGCGGCGAAAACACAGCGCGTACGAAGCTATGAGCCCTCGGCGCACCTAGACTCGGTACTCATCGCGGATCGCTTTCAAGACAGCGTGCGCGCGGCCTCACAATACGCAGCAGGCGCCCGAGTAGAATGCCTCAACGCCCCCCCCCCCTCCCCCCCCCCGGTGCCTTGTGCAGCGACAGTAGACGGCGCGCTTCATAAACCTGATGAAACTTCATTAAACTGATCATCACCATCATCATCATCATCATCAACAACAACAACAACAACAATAACAACAACAACGACGACGACGACACTGACAGGTTGAGAAGCGACGATGATAATGGACAACACATTCTACAGTCGCTTTTGTTGTGTCTGCACGAAACGGGCCTACATGTTTATACTTAATTTCATTATAAGGTTATGCCTGTGGCAACCCAAGCAAACAAAGAAAGCGCAGCAGCAGCAGCAGCAGCAACAACAACAACAACAACAACAAGGCAATCGCTTGTAAATCCTACTGGAAGACACAACGCTGAAAGAGGTGAAGAGAATCAGGCTATTTACTCACAATAACCGAATAAACTCCCCAGATACGATCGATCACGAAGCAAAAAAAGCCGTGAAGGTTGCTCCCCCCCCCCCCCACTCCCAGAAGCCTCCTCTCCAGTCTCTGAGGACGCCGGATCTTGGAGAAATTGAAATGCGCATACGAAGAGGGCAGACGATCGAGCGTCTTGCTCGAGTTAAGAAACCTTTCACCGCCGTCTGCGCTCGACCCGCATTGCGTCATCATTCGACCTTGAACGCAGTGCGCCTTCCTTATAAACCAGACGACAGACGACGACGCTAACCAGACGATTTTCTTATTGTCGTCTGCAGAAAAAAAAATAAGGCATAGCGACCCCGGAATTACGGAGTGCGAATCGATGAAAGGGCCACCGACGGCTATCGGGTGCAAACGTTTGCTTAAGCGCGGCCCGAGAGACAATCGATCACGTAAGCAATGACACGCGCAACTCTCCGGCGCGAATTCGGGAGAGAAAACTGTAGTGAAACGACGAGTTAGGTGTATACCCTGGCCTTAAGACAGATCTGCTTACGCATTTGAAATGGAAATGCTTCAGCGTGGATTGTCAGCAGTTTTGATGGGCAGTCGTTTCGAGTGGGAGCAAATGACAAACATAGCTGCGGCGCTACCTAAAGACCAGCCGTACTGCATCAAGTGATTCGTGGCTGTTAACAAGTGCTGCTGAATGCCACGAAAGACTTCAATAGGAGGCGATAGAACCCGCTTTAGAAGATCAAGTGCGAGAAGTCCTCCATGGTCGTGCACGGAGGACATTATTATTATTATTATTATTATTATTATTATTATTATTATTATTATTATTATTATTATTATTATTATTATTATTATTATTATTATTATTATTATTATTATTATTATTACCAGTTACACTAAATTAACATGTTCCACAGACATTTGCCCACTTTCCAAGCAGCACTCGAAACCATCTCATCATTCATTTCTGGAAATATCAATCAATAGCCTTTTTTATGTTATGTGTTTCACTTTGTAATATTAGCTGTGTTATGTTATGTCCTGCTGTGTCACGCTATGTATTGTTATATTACGTGTGTTATACAGTGTAAACCGCAATCGTACAAAACACGCAGCTTTTATTCCGTTTTCGTAGATGTCTATATATTTGTGTATGCATGTTATGCCATTTCTCGCGTGTGCCAGTTCCAAAACCGCCAGCCTGTTCCTGTGGGCGTGATTAAAATTTATTGATTAATTGATTTCTTATACTGAAAACGCATATACAGTTGAATGAGAGAAGAAAAAAAGAGCTGGGAGCAAGCTGGAAAATGGCCTCCGGAAGGTGTACGACGCCTGCCCACTCTTAAGAGGAAGGGTACACAAATATAGAAACGGGTGACATGAAGAACGGAAGGAAAGAGAAACGAGCAAAGCATTATAACACGATGACAGATCTCAGAGACTAAGGAGGACAACAGAGCCAACAACGACAGAGGCAGTTTCAATTGAGACTGGCACGGCCGCACGGAACACAGCGACACGGCTTTAAAGACGCAAAGCAGACGCAAGTGTATCTTTTCCTCGTGAACCACATTGAGAACGTGGTCGAAGTCGAAAATGATTCTAAAAAAAAAACGAGAGAGAGAGAGAGAAACAGACAACAATGTGTAGCACGAGTGAATACATCTCAAAGCAAGGAACACTCCGTGATGCCGACAGAAGCGAAAACGAGATGCAAGGAAGCAGTAACGATATCATCATCAAAAAAAAAGAAGTAAAAGAGAGAAGAAAAAGATGACAAAAGCGTTTTCCAGCTGTCGCTTGAAGTAGTTTGGAAGCAAAGATGAATTTTGTTCGCGTTTCCTCCCGTTGCGGTGACGCATTCGCGTGTTTTTTTTTTTGTTTTTTTTTATGCGACGCAAGTGATCCTGTCGAAACGGGGGGGGGGGGGCACGTGTGATGGGCTAGCGCTGAAAATCCAGCGCGAATGAAAATCTTTAAAAATAAAATAAGATAAGAATAACATAATAATAAAGCAAAGTAAGGTAAACGCGAAGGGCGCACTACGCAGTTCGGCAGACATAAATCACGTTTCGCGGGAACCGACGAAAATTGAAATGCAGGGCGCGCGCTAGTTTCGGTCGCTGACACGTGTAAACCCGAGACGAGAACTCTGACACGAAAAGCTAAAAGTTAAAAAGAACGAACATCCTAGCGGATGCCGACGTTCGGCTTCTGAACACAGAAAAGTTGCGTTTTCCATCTTTTTTATTTAATGCCTTCACGTGGAAGTTAGAAATAACATAGCGTTAGACTAACAAAAGGACGAACCTATAACAGAAGATACAAACTTGCCTTTAAATTGCAGATAAGCATTAGCATGTGGTGCGGCCGATTCGACACGGTGCATGTTTATAAGAGAGCCTTGACTTGAGTCTCGGCAGGCTCACCAAACTGTTGCGTCATCGGAATACGTCACGTGCCGACATTTCAGCTTTTTTAGGGAATCGGAGTAGATAATGATGCTTTATGCTAGATCCCTTCATGCATGAAACACAAACAGGTTTCGATCGTTGTTTTGATAAAGACAAGATGATATCTGTGTCAAGCACAACTATAACTGGCGTGCTATTCTAAGCGCTGCCGAATTCTGCCGTCGTTGTCGAATCCGCCATCTTGTCCGCTCCGATTGGCTCACAGGGTGATGGCGCGCTTTCTGATTGGCTCAAAACTCGAACGTGGCGGAATTTGACGACATGATGGACTTCGGCAGTGTCTAAAACGAGAACAAGGACCATTCCTCTGACGACGTTGAATGGCACACCCTTCTTTTCAATTGTAGCCTTTAGCCGCTAAGACACCCTCGGTCATTGCCTCGCCCGTCCACCTTACACGGTCTCCCCTATACAAGAACACTACTTATATGTACTGTGCCGAGGAAAGCATATGTCGCCTTGAAGAAAACAAGTCCACTTGTCGAAATGTGTGCTCCTACTCTTACCTTGTTCTCGTTTTGCTCATCGTCTTGAATTTCCGTCTCCGGGATCCCCGTATTTTCCCTGTATTCCTTCCCTGGTTGAGGGAGGAATATAAACACCAACGTGGTCTGCGATCTAACATAACCAAGTGTCCGACACGCTTTTAGCACAGATGGCGCTGGCATGTGTTGACCACGATAGGTTGGATTCGAGACGCACAACAAGGTACTTGTTTTAAGAAGCTGGCATGTATATTATGTTATTCATTGAATACGAAAAAAGTTCAAAGATCATTTTGCGCGATAAAGTGGCCATCGAGAGAATTTATTTAGAAGTAAACAATACAGTTGCCCGCGATGAGCCGAATTTTGAATGATACATGATTGGGTCAGTCACTGATAAAAAAATATAGACGGTCACGAACACTACTCTGTGACACAACGGAAGGAACATCGGTAACGGGACACACTGTCATTGACGTAAGAAAACTGTCAGCGAAGTGGCACAAAGGCAGAGAGATAGAGAGAGATATAAATGAGATGCAAAAGGGTGGGAGGTAAACCGGAATATATACGCTGCCACGATATAAGGTGTTTTTTTTAGCTGCAGCAAGTTTTGTAAAATTGTCTGTAGCATATAACAGAATTCTAACCATTGATCTGGTTTCCTGATACGGCAGTGATTAATTCTACAAGAAATGAAAATGCCTAATTAAATAACTACCACAATTACACTAATTAACTTTCTTTATTATTAACTTTGCGGCACATATTTCAGTATACCAATCGTAGCTAGTGAGATTCCAAGGCATATAGACTTGGAACGAAGTTCGTGGATGCCACCGCTTTGGAGATATGCGCCGTATTATTATTATTATTATTATTATTATTATTATTATTATTATTATTATTATTATTATTATTATTATTATTATTATTATTATTATTATTATTATTATTATTATTATTATTATTATTATTATTATTATTATTATTATTATTATTATTATTATTATTATTATTATTATATTTAACACATATATACACTTGATAGGAAAGGGAAAGTGAGGGCAGGCTGCAACTGTCACCTGAAGGGGCACCGCGCCTGCCTACTCTTCAGAAAGGAGGATATAGAAACATAGAAATGGAAGATAGGAAGAAGAAGAAAAAGGAGCGGAAAAAAAGAGCAAGTTGACAAATGTCCAAGAACAAAGCAGAACACACACAGTACAGGTCCCGCTACCAAAGAAGGCTAATATATAAGAAATAGTGTTTGATGTCTTGTCATTTGAAAAAGCAATATGCTACAAACGCGAACCTAAGTTAGCGACTTCTAGAAAAGCAAGGTGAGCGCGATTAACCTGATCGCGTCCAGACGCGCAACCAATCACCGGGGCACAAACATTCGTCGAGTGTCGTACACCGCAGGTGTACACAGCTGTACTACACTCTCGAAGCTGGGACATCTTCGAAGCTGGGAGGTAGTGGGCTCAAACACCCTGTGGTGTATATCGTGAACCGACTACCAGTGAAACCACAATTACGCGCAGCTGTACTTCGCGTCTGTGAGCGGAGTGGAGCCACACGCTGAACTGGGCCTGGGAGTGGGGCACAAAAGTTCGTCGAGCGTCGCACACCGCAGCAGGCCAAGGAGGTGACAGTCCCTCACTATAGCTACGCGCGCTGCGCACTGAAAGCGGGACACCCCAAAATCGAGTGCTGAAGTGACTCGCATGCAACCGCAAGACGTACACACGATGGTCTATCCACACGTTCTTGTGCGTACATAAACGTTTACACGCGTTCACACAGCCAACCGCTTAGCTCGAGTAGTTGCGCTCTTCCCTCTTTCTTTCCCTCTTCACCTTCCCGAAATGCCGAGTAGCTGGCTAGAGGAATATACCTCAGGCTGACCTCTCAGCATTTCGTACCATTAGACTTCTCTCTCTCTCTCTAGTTGCGCTCTAGCGCGACGAGGCAAGCCTCGACCGGGAACTCGGAGTTCGGGAACGTTCCATTTGCGACGCGCTGGTCTCGATGCTGCTCGAGTTGGTGGCGACGAATCAGCAGGCGAGCGTCATCAAGCTTGCACAAAATTTCTGGGCAGACACAGTCGTTACGAGCGCGAGTTGAAGCCAGCCGATCAGCCTCTTCATTTCCGGAGATACCTACGTGCGAAGGTATCCACAGGGCAACCCCACGTGATGCAATTTCATTGGCATAGTCAGTAATGCTGTGCAGGACTGGACAATCATTCTGACTGCGTTGTAATCTGCTAAGGGCAGCGCGGGAGTTCGTTAAGATGGCACTCTTCGATGCGATTAATTTGCGCTGTTGTTGGATTCGCGTTAAGAAAACAAAGTTTTGAGCATTGAGTTACGAAGATAACTGGAACGACAATGCATTTAGTCGGGCCCTTTGAAAATTTCTATCCGGAAACTGGTGTAGTTGTGAGAACTCGCTCCAATAGGATACGCCTTGTGAACTGACCGGCTACAACTAATCAATTTAGATACGCGCTACAAGGTAAATAATTAAAAAGTTAATTGTGTATTAATGTTAATTACTTAAATAAGCATTTTTATTTCTCGTAGAAGTAATGGCCACCTCACCGAGTTAATTAGCTCAATGGTTAGAATTTTCCTATCTTCCATAGACAAAAAAAAACAAAACATAGTGCAACGAAAAAAAAAAGAAGAAAAGAACACCCGGTATAGTTGATTAATGAAAAGAAAGCGGCAGATTTGAAATTAAACTAGAGCTATCTAAGGCGACCAAATGCAACGCTTTCGAAAAATTTGAGGATCAGGCAATCGGTTTACTTACTGTTGTCCATGTTGAAGTTGAAATCAGTCGGAGTTGAGTATCGCAAGGAAGTTCTTTCGGGAGCCATGCTGATTAATGAAAACAAAATTCATTTGCTGCACGGTGGGCGCATATGTGAGAAGCTATGATATCCCCCAAAAGCTTACAACTGAAGTACGTAATGGAGAGATCGGACGGTAGTTCTTCAAAAGCATTTCGTCTACCAACCTTAAAACCCGCCGTGGTTGCTCAGTGGCTATGGTGTTAGGCTGCTGAGCACAAGGTCGCGGGATCGAATCCCGGCCGCGGCGGCCGCATTTCGATGGGGGCGAAAAACCCGTGTACTTAGATTTAGGTGCACGGTAAAGAACCCCAGGTGGTCAAAATTTCCGGAGTCCTCCACTACAGCGTGCCTCATAATCAGAAAGTGGTTTTGGCACGTAAAACCCCATAATTTAAATTTTTTTTTACCAGCCTTACACACGTGAATCACATCCGCCGTTTTCCAATCCATAGCTAACTGACCAGTTGATAACGACTGACTAAATATAAGACAAAAAATCTGACTAGGTAATGGCAGAGGGTCTTTTTACTATTTTGGAATTGCGATCATGAACACCAGGGCATGCATGTGACCTTAAGTTTCTTATAAGACTTGCAACTCCGAGCACTTGAACGAGCACTTACATCAGCTCGTTCAACAACATCAGCTAAAGGGATGTTGTTGTTGGATAAGCTAAGGGCCTCATTTCCGTGACGTGGTGAAAATTTTTGCAAGAATCTTTTTGAATTTGATTTTAAAGGAGAAGGAACATCTTTCGTAAAGTATTTATCTTAGGCGACGGACATCGCCTGAGAAAAATTTTGGAGGACGCTTAAGCTTCGCCTTTAAGAGTCGAACGCGATGTCATTCAAAGACCGCTGACTGCTCTTCATGCTTCCCGGCAACTGCAGCTTACGTAACCGGAACGTTTGCCGGGAAACGCTGGCGGCGAACGCTACGCACGAAGGCAAGTTTTCTGGTAGAAACGCGACCTCTTGCATGGGTCGGCATCCTGTTATGGTTTCGCGGTTTTAATATTTCAGTCTGAGAAGATCAAACATAAAAGATATGCGCTGTCAGTGTTTTATTTTGATTACATTTGTTTGTGGGTGGCCGTTCTCAAATTTCTGAGGAACAACTTTGTAAAGAATGAAAGACAAGATATGAGCAACTTTGGTGGTAGAAGAATGGTTGGGTACCCGTGGTGCGCCGTCCAAGATGATTGATTAGCCTTATGTTCCGCATTGTTGAATGCGCTTATGTACTTTTCGTTTTTACCACAGTTGTAAGCGTGCCTACGGGTGAATAAATTCCCTTGTCAGTACTTTTTATGTTATCGTCCTAATAAAATTGTGCCGTGATAATGACTCAGCGTTCGTATCGTCTCTCGTTGAAATTAACTTTTTCTAAAGATAGGCTTAAACGTATTCTTTTGAAGATGGTCAATTGGACTAACATTTTGCAGTCTTGCATAGGCTAAACTTATTCCTTTGCCTACGTAGGGTCCAGTCAAAAGCACGTATTTCTGTCGCCATTAGTAATAGAGATGGCAGTGACGTATTTATCAACTAAAGCAGACATTCTGTTCGTAAAAGCCAGCCAGTTATTGGGTGCTCTCGCCTGTGTTTGCCTTGCATGTCGCCTGGTTGCATGATTATACCTTGCCGCAAGGTAATCTCCCAGAAGTAATTACGCTTCCCGCAGTAGTTGTCTACACAAGTGTACATGTGTGTACCAGAGCAACCGTCAATACCACCTGCCCTCTTTGATGCATCTCTATATGCCATCCGGACTGCGTCGAAGAGAGGCGACCCTGCTTTATCGCTTATGGCTGGGGGTGGCTTTCACCAAATCTTACTCCTTCCGCATTGGAATGGCCGACAACGATCTCTGTAATGCCTGTCTTTGCGAGGAGACGCTGGAACATGTTCTGTGCGACTGTCCTGACTATAACGTTCAGCGACAGTCCCTGGCATCTGTTCTAGCGCGCCTTGACAGTAGACCATTGTCGCTCGACACGATTTTCACATGCCGCCGACAGAAGATATCGCAGGTGAAGGCGACAAAGGGACTACTTCGGTTTTTGAAAGAGACGGGATTGGACAAGCGGCTGTGAGAGTAACGTCGCGTACCATGCCAGAATGATGGACTCCAACGGACGATGTGTGTGTGCTGTGATATGTGCTCTCTCTCCCTCTCCCTCTTCCCCATCTTTAATCTCCCCCATCCCTCTCCCATGTGTAGGGTAGCAAACCGGTTAAGCCATACTGGTTAACCTCCCTACCTTTCCTTCTCCACTTTTTCCTTCCTTCCTTGTACATGTGTGTAGACTTGTGTACACTTGTGTACACTTTGTACACTATGTCTCGTGAGTACGAGACAATATATATATATCAAAACGTTTATTTAAAAGGGAAAAAAAATGCAGAAAGCGAGTGGGTGGAGCCCCTAGTCCAGGGCCCCACTGGCTTGAGCGGTCCGCCGTGCTTGGTCGAGAAGCGCTAGTTGCATCTCCCGATCCTCGCTGGCGAGCCAAGTCTCCCACTGCTCCCTTCCGGAAAGTTTGCTGGCTATTTTTGGTGTATTAATTTTGGGTGGCCTGTTCTGGCAGTCCCACGTAATGTGGGCGAGAGTTGGCCGGCCTCCGCACCAAGGACAGCGAGCGCTGTACAGCGTTGGGTGAATGGCATTTTTCAAATAAAGGTTTGGAAATGTGTGCGTCTGTATTCGGCGCCAGTCATAAGAGTCCTGCCTGGATAGGTCAGGGTGTGGTGGACTGTACTTTCTTCGCTCGCGCCGCTGGTGCTCAAGGATTTCTCGTGGTAAGAAGGGGTTTTCGTCAGAGTGGTCGGCCGCTCGGTTGACAAAAGCACGAGCTGCGCCGTCCGCTCTCTCATTGCCCTCGAGTCCTGCGTGACCCGGGCACCAGACGATCATGTGTTTCTGCGTTAGGTTGGATCCTAATAGGTGAGTGGTGCTGTGTGGTAGCCTCCCTGTGAGGAATAGTCTACATGCGACTTGGGAATCTGTAAGAGTTATCGACGATTGTCCCAGAGCGTCCTTAGTTTTAATAGCTAGCGCGATGGCTGAAGCTTCTGCGGTATTCGCAGATGCAACTCTAGCCGTGGCACAAGTCACAAGCCCTTGATTTGCAGCCGCTCCTACCACTGCGAGGGCGTATTTGTCAGCACCACATCGAGCGACATCTGTGTAGACTGTATCCGGGTTTCCATCGAATTGCTGCATTAACTTTCGAGCTCGAGCATTTCTACGTCCCTGGTGGTACGAGACAAAGATAAGCCGACGCTGTATCAGCACGCCATTTCTTTCATGTCATGTCAGATACGAGAAGGGAAAAGAAAGCAGCTATGTCGCAAAATGTGCAATAGTTAATTAAACTTCACTTTTACCTGGCACGCACTGCGTTAGAGAGCCCCTAGTGAAAAAAAAGAAAGAAAGAAAAAAAGAAGAAGTTGATTTAGTAACGTCGACTAACCCTCGCCTCGTCTAGCCTAGTCAAGTCAAGCCGAAAGCGACAACGAGGACACGTGGCGGTACTTGCAGAGGAGTAAAACTTCCTAACAAGAGAGCCACGCGGGACAGTATCCTTGTTAGCTGGGCTATAAATGCAAGCGCACTCTTAACTAAGGACACACACATATAAAGAAAGAAACGAATAGTTGTAGAAATAAAGAAAGGAAAAAGGTTGCTGGCCTTTGCTCGAAATGCAAGCGCTTATTCAACTACGAAGACGGATCACAGAAAGAAAGCAATAAGCTACGAAAGAAGGCAGGAACGAAAGAAACACGAAGAAAGCAAGGAAAGAAGGAAGGAGGAAGAAGAGGAAGAAACCAAGCACGCGCTCAACGATAAGGCGAAGCACCACGTAAGGGTGAAGGGGTTAGCGAGATCAAAGGATAGCGAAAAGGTGCGCGAGAAATCAAAAGAAAAAAATAATAATAAATCAGAGCTCGTCAGTGCTAGAAATGAAGTGAAGAACGGGCTGTCGGGAGCACGATCATTACTGTGACTACGAAGGCACTTGAAGAGCAGGCTGGGAACGAAGATCACCGAGACAGAACGATGGAAAACAAGAAACTGACAGAAAGAAAGAGATAAATAAATGAAAGCATAAAGAAAAGAAAGAAAACGACGAAGTGCGAAAATAACGGTGAGAGATGCAAACGCAGGTGTCGCAACAAGTGAGGAGCACCTCTGCCTGTGCACTGGGCGACAGCTGCTGAGTAGAAGGAAGAGAGAAAGAGAGAGAGAGATGGGAAGAAAGTATAAAAAGTGATAAAGCAAATACTGACGGCGGTGACGGCTGAAAGCAAGACACGAAAGAAGAGGCTCTGGGAGGAAATTGAAAAGGAGAATCAGACGCCGGTCCTCAGGCGTGACAGAGCTCGACGCTCAACGTGATCACGCAGTCCTTATAGTCCAGCCGAACGAGAGGAGAGGTCGGAGTGGAGAAGAATTGATAAAACCGTTTGGGACCGGGGTGTCTAGAAACAAATTTCAGAGACCCTGCCCCTAATTTAGCTTCCTTGAAGGGGAAACAAAGACAAACACCAAGTTGCATGTTTATAGTCGTTTAGTTTTGAATAGGAAAACATAAATTGGCAGTTTTGCCGAAAACGTGAGGCACTTACAGCGACAGCAAGATTTAGCGTTGCGCTTAAGGTATTCGACCAGTGTTCCTACCTCGTTCCGAAATCTATGGTACCCTTATAAGCTTCAACACGCCGTGAAAAAGCTGTAATGCATCGTTCAGGCGCCACTTCGCTGCCCGTAAAGTGCGGCGTCAGTAAAATGACATCATTTCAGGTTGTGAGCAGTGATACGTTTTATGCACTGTGGTTCCTTAGTGGCTATGGTGTTCGGCTGCCAAGCACGAGAGCGCGGGATTGAATCCCAACTGCGGCGGCAGCATTTCAATGGGGGCGAAATGCGAACACACCCGAGTGCTTAGATTTGGGTGTACGTTAAAGAAGCCCAGTTGGCCCAAATTTCCGGAGTCCCTCACTACGGCGTGCCTCAATCTCAAGGCGTATTTTGGAACGTAAAACCCCATAAGTTAGTTTTCTAGTGACATGTTTTGCTCTTTTTAATAATTAGAACATTTAAGATAAAAGACATACGCGGTGAAGGAAACCTTTGAAGGCTGTTCTTGCGCGGTACAATACTAAAAAATTTCACAGGAATAATTCACTGAAATCACAGACCTAATTTGAGCAAGTTATATGGTTTAATAGTTTAGCACCGACCTTGGATATGCCGCAGGTTTAAAAATATAGCACATTTAGTCACCATCATCTACGGAATATTCCGTGGGTCTACGTGAGTCTATGTTAGTGAGTGAGGACTCGGACATTACTTTGAAAACGCGCCGTGTATACAATGGTTCGTTTTTTGTATATGTCATCATCCTGGTGGAATTGTGCCGTGATTGTGACTCAGTGTTCGTATCGTCTTTTGTTGAAATAAACTTATTGTAAACATTACGGTGACGTCGACGGCGAAAACTCTGGTGTGTTCATGTATTTGCTGCTGCTATGAGAGTAAATATAGCTGAAATGTGGTATAAAGACATGGAGGAGAACGTGCAAATGTACTGTACGGTGCACTATATCAAACCTGCTTTGCGAGTACGAGTTACCGCCACAAATTAATGACGTTAGAGTATTAATTACTGACTGAAATAGGTGATTGCAACTTACGAAGTCAGAAACGCAATTAATTTACAGCAATATATAAGTAGAGTATTCAAATCACGTGCAAGATTGATTCTTCCTCCTTCGGAATGAGCCCGCCAAGATGGTTCCTCAACTGCTTCGAATGTGCGAGAGAGAGAGAGAGAAGGAAAAGCTCCCGAGTTCTTGTGTATATAACAAATCGTTTGTGGATTGGTTTGCGGGTTTGCTTCTGCTATTCCGATCCCCTTGCGGGACGTTCACCGCAAAACTCGCTGTATTTGATTCCGCGACTGACGTCGGATAACTCGGGTATACTGGGCCAATTGACGCCGCTCACGCAGTGGCTTTCTTTCTTTCTTTCTTTCTTTCTTTCTTTCTTTCTTTCTTTCTTTCTTTCTTTCTTTCTTTCTTTCTTTCTTTCTTTCTTTCTTTCTTTCTTTCTTTCTTTCTTTCTTTCTTTCTTTCTTTCTTTCTTTCTTTCTTTCTTTCTTTCTTTCTTCAGTGCAGCGCCATAGTCACTAAGCTCTAATTTCTTCTGTAAGGCTTTAAATAAGCCTCGTGTTCTTTTTTCTCAAAGCTCCCGGCCATCCTCGAACTAGTCACCAACCAGCCAATCTCGTCATGAAGATACGCGTGAACGGGTGGGCCTGCCTAGCCTTTGCGTGACGCCTCAGTAGGTGAGCTGTACCTTTGTCGAGACGCACCAAAGGCGTAGTTTATAGATCGACCTTTCACGTGGCGCTAGTCTCCCGAACCACAATCCCCAATCCAAAAATATATCATCTATAATATGTAACAAAGCTTTTAGACGTCTCGGTTACCTCCATCGTTCACTGCGTAAGGGTCCAAAGGATACCAAACTGATGACGTATAAAACACTTATCCGCCCCATTCTTGATTATGGCTGCATCATGTGGAATCCTCATAAGAAATCCGATATTAAAAAGTTAGAATCAGTCCAAAAGAAATCAGTGCGCTTCATTTTTCGCAACTACAGCCGAGATTTTTCCCCTTCTTCCCATTATACAGCTGCAGGTCTTACAGTTCTTTCATCTCGCCGCCGCTTAGAATGCATGAAATTTTTACACACGCTGATTCATTCTGAGCGCCTTGATACACTAAATAATTATTTGAACTTTAGTCCACCTTCTATCACTAGGAGTTCTCATAATCTCTACCTAATCCCTTTCGTTTGCCGAACGGAGAGGTTCAAGCACAGCTTCTTTCCACTGGCCATTGAACTCTGGAATTCACTACCTGGAAGCATCCGCTCTTTACCTATGCAAGAATTTTCGAAAGCAAGTACATACACTTGATATTCATATTTTTTTTGTGCCTGTATCTCGTTTTCTTGGTTCCCCCCCTTTTTTTTTCACTACCCACTCCTGCAATAGCCTCACCGAGGCTGCAGTATGTATAGATAAATAAATAAAATAAATAAATAAATCTGTTCTATTGTGACATTCCTGTTAAAGTCGTCGCACGTACGTTCTTTCGCGAGCCGAATAAGTAAACAGAGTGGAGACAGCGAAAAAAAAAAGAAACAAAGGAGCGGAAGGACAGAACCACAAAGAAAAAAAGAATTGCTTTCCGCCTTCGAGATGTTTCCTTAATTCTCAAAAAAATAAAAAAATAAAAGGAAACGACGATATAAAGCAACCCGCGGCCTCCACGCTGCAATATGAAATAACTCTCTGCACAAATGTTAGGCTTAAGAGCGTAGCCATGCACTTCTGGATTGTGTATTCAGGCGACATTTTTTATAGCGCTCGCATCGCGACGATACAAAAGACCCGCGTATGATTCGTGCTACGTACAATGGATGAAGATGCGTTACCTAAACGTACTGTATAAACACGCCATATAGACGTTATAGGCTTAAGAGGGAGATTAAAGGAAGCAAGTCGAGCGTGCGGTGCGGCTCGTGCAAAGACACCCGTCGAGCGAGGCAAACGAGAAAATAAAAAAGGGGGCGGATATATGGGCGAGTGGGACAAAAGAAACGAACACAAACCCACAAAGCCACACCGAGACCGTTACGAGTGGGAAAACCGCCTCAGGTGGCTTTCGAATTAATTAAAGCCGTTTCGGTAACGGTAAATGGTGGCAGACGATTTCTTGCAGGAAAACGCGGCGTGCAGCAGAAGGAAACGAGCAGACGACTTGAAAAAAGAACTCGAGGTACGAGGGAAAGCTGGGGACGAAGAAGTGGAAAAGGAGAAATGGTAAGAAACGGTAAAGAAACAAGAAGAAAAGGAGAAATTGAAAGAAACGGAAGTACATATGCTGTGGAAAGGGAAAAAGAAGCACTGATAGCTCTATTTCTCTATGAAGGCAGTAGGAGTATAGTACCGCATCGCTTTATGGGAATCTCGGGGCCCAGGGGCCGTGGAAGATGACTTTCATGCGCGAATTTCTTTTCTTACGCACAGAAAACTGGAGTGTTCAGCGATTGTACTTATTACGATTGTTCCGCGAAGCAGATGGCGCGCCCGCAACAAGGAAATGGCATATTTGCCCTCACTGTGACAAAAAGGGGGAGGATATATGGGCGAATGAAAAAGAACTGGAAAAGAACCTAGCGAAGCCATAGGTGAACGACAACAAAGACAATAAATAAATAAAGCTGGTTAATGGAATCGCAGACTCATTGTAAAAGAAGTGAACGAAACAGGGACCATAGCAAGTGTAGTAAGGTTAACCAAAAGTACTCTGCTGCAGACTAACTGGTTTATACTGAACAAATAAATTACCGCTCAATATACAAGAAGGGTTTAAAAACTGCGCTTCGTTTTAGCTTTCTTTTCACCCTTCTTGGGGAAACACGGGTAAAGGGGGAGATGGAAATCCAAGACGATGGGTAAAACGATAGCAAGATAATTGTGGGAGGCAACCTTTAGACATGTGGACTTGTCATGAAAAAAAAAGACAAGTGCACTTGTTGAAACGTTGGCTCCCGTTTTTATATTGTTCTCATTTTGCTCATTGTCTTCCACCCTCGTATTTTTCGCATGTCTTTCTGTCGGTGTAAGTGGTAACGTGTTTATGATGACGTTTCTGTGGAAACGTGCCATGATTACAATGCTCAGTACTTTGTGCATGTTATTGTCCTCGTGTAACTGTCGTCGTCGGGTCTCGAAATTTCCGTATCATCTTTTGTTGAAATGAACTTATTTCTAAACAGCTGATGTCCAGCAATTTTGGACAGTTCCCCTTAGGTTATATCTTGAACTTCACCGCAATGCACCAGCGTACCCGAAGGGTTTGCATTTTCAAAAGAAAAGGAAAAGAAAAGGAAATTTCAAAATACCGCCCGAATTTCGACAACTTTCAGTGAGGAACGTCATGAAGGTACGCCTTTTTATTGATATGCATATATACCGCATTTAATCGTAATGCTTTGCTGCGCTGTAGCAGAACTTTTGGTCAGGATTAAAACAACATGCTCTAACGCAACAAGAAATTTACTAGTAAGTTCTGTAAATATATACGCACAGCATTAGAAGGGCCTACACTCTCGATGTTGCCAACTGAAATTTGTTGAAATTCGAGCGGTCGCTCGTAATGTAATTTTTAAATAACGATGCCCATCGGAGTTACGTCGATGCACTGCGATGAAGCTCGACAAATTGGCGCGGGGGGGGTGGGGGGGGGCAAAGTACGAAATACCCGGCTATGGCGGTCAGAAAAATCTGCGAGCGTTCGCAAAGAAAGGCTTCGCTTTGAAATTGGAGGATACCTTATATCGGGGAAACTGCGGTATTTCTTGACTTTTTGTGACAAGCTATAGCAGTCCGTGTTTAGCCGATTCTTCAATTATCAGGTGGATGTTGCCTCAGGACACGCTTTGTAAAGAGGGGGGGGGGGGGGGCAATCCACTTTGCCGAGAGCGGTTCGCAAGCACCGGTGTAACTTAAACAATGGATGACGTGTGCCTGCCCAGTGAACGATGCTTCACTTACAGCTGTCCCATGGCCGTCCATAGTTGGCTTCCCTACTTCGAGCGCCTTTCAGTGCATGCGCCGACAGTAAAGGCCTGTTTTTAGTTCCGACGATGCCGTGCTATACGTAGCAAGCAATACTAGAGCGATGTATTCTCTTCGTACATGTATGCTCTTCAGTCGTGGTTTCAAAAAAAAAAATCAAAAGATCTCGTAATTTGGATGTTGTAGCGGAGTAGAAGTTGGGTTCTAAAGGTATCTGGCTCTTTCAGAATACGATACCGTCCATCTTAACTGAGAAAAAAAAAAGAACTAGGCCCTAGCGGACGTCGTTGACATCCATGACGTCACTTCGAGGCGAGACATGGTGAGGGAACGTCGCCGCTCGTGCTTGGTATTTGCGTCTTTCTCTTTTCACGCTACGAGGAATTGCTTCATCACGTTGTAGAAGGGTCAGTTATAAATACAATTCAATTTCATTTATTCCTCAAGTGACCCTTTAGCATACCGTAGCGAAGAATTGAAACGCAAATGAGAGGTAACTACAAAACGTCTTCGCCCTCTCTCACTGTGGTGCCGGCATGATTTCCGCTTCTTTAACGACAGTTTATGTGTAGCGGTTCGAGGTCCCGCTCTCCACTTCTTACTTGCGAAAGTTGTTCACACTTGGTAATTATTCTGTTAGCGTTTCATTTCCTCGCTGTGTATATGATGCCCCTCACAATCCAAGTACGCGAGCGCTTTCTTTTTTTGTGTGTGTGTGTATTGCCCTCCATAGGAATGTGGCTACCATGGCTTCTCCCGCCGATTCGAACTCGCGACCTCCTGCACCGTAGGGGAGCACCATAACCACCGAGCTACCGCAGGGAGTAAAAAAAAAAAAGTAGAGAGAGAGGGAGGGAGGGGGAAAGAAAGAAGTGGCACTGGCGTAGGAGTCAAAACGATCTGCTTGAAATTATGTTTTCATTGGATCGATTGCAGGCCGAATATATTTCTTTCTCTCTCCTTTTTTTTATGTCGCATCACGTCATACGTGTGCCAACGCGTGACAAAGGAAGGAAAACGATAAGTGCGTTTCGTAGTTGATACGCTGTTTTGCAGTAAAGAAAGAAAGAAAAGAAATGATGTAGAAAGAAAAGGACAACGCGATGCCACCGAAGAACACAACTAAGGAAAATATCTTTGGATCTTCAGTGGCTCGGTCTGTGCCGTACACACGTCGACGAAAGCAGGCGACAGCGAATCGGAGCGCGGAGATCGCGATAGCCTCGACCCGCGGTGCCTTCATTAATCAGGCTGGCGGCAATCCTCTATCGGTTCGAAAGCTCCTCTTCCCTTATCGCACCTTTCGATCGCATCGTGTCAACCTCCCCCGAAGAACAATTCCGCAGCAGAGTGTCGCTTTTACGTTCGTTCTGAAACACAGTGCACGTTGGAACAACAACAAAAAAGTGCAGTATAGAATAGAGAAAATGAACACGCTCGTGTTCTTTTCTTTTTTTTTCCTTCTTCGGAAATCCCATTTATTTCCTCAGTTGCGCAATCGCTTCCTGCACCTGCGCAAGCACGTGAGAGCACCGGGTACGGAAAGGGCTGCCGTCGACATCGCCAGGATTATGGAAAACTGCGCTTTCGCATGGCCCTGCAAAGGATGCCATAGCCCTTCCCCCGCCGCAACACCGTGTCTTTCTTTCCATTTTTTGTGTGTTTCTACGTGAATGAGAGGTTGCGGCAATCTTTTCGTAAACCAGCTTAGTCGTAACCTGACGTGACGGTGCTCGGCTTTTCTGTGCCCGATGCCGATCGATCATCCAGAACTCGGCGATGGCGCGGAGCCGATGCTAGACGAGATGAAACGCACGTGTGGCAGGAAACACGAAGAAAAAAAAAAGGAGAATGAAAAAAAGAAACCAGAAAATCGGAAAGGAAGGAATGTATGAAGGAACGGAGGAAGTGTAATGAACGGATGAGAGAACTGCAGCAAGAAAAAGAAAGGCTATCACTGGGAAAAATTTAGAGTCCACAGCCATAAGGGAAATTGCGACACGTTGCTGCACGCGCAATAACATTTTTGTTAAAGGAATTGGCAATATCAACAAGTTAGGTAAGGTTAGGTCAAGGTTAAATTACTGTACCTGTCACATCTTTGTTATTTGGTTCTTCCCGCTCGTGTTGTTATTGAATAGCACATCGTCACCCACCATGGTTGCTCAGTGGCTATGGTGTTAGGTTGCTGAGCACGAGGTCGCGGGATCGAATCCCGGCCACGGCTGCCGCATTTCGATGGAGGTGAAATGCGAAAACACCGGTGTACTTAGATTTAGGTGCACGTTAAAGAACCCCAGGTGGTCGAAATTTCCGGAGTCCTCCACTACGGCGTGCCTCGTAATCAGCAAGTGGTTTTGGCACGTAAAACCCCATAACTAAAAATTATTGGCACATCGTCCACACAGCTGGGCAAGCTGTGTGGGCGAGCCAGCCTTGCAGGCGGATTGCGAGATTTCGCCTCGATGCTGGATTGGTTCCAATCAGCTATCGTTTATGTCAGCCTGACAACCGTTCTATTTTTTTCGGCCCGACAAGGCGATTCGAACTGACTTTATCGGGTTTATGTAAACGTAGCTGCTTGCAATCTAGCAACGAAGAAAGTCGGTGAACACGCAGGAAGAGGCAAGAAGAGGCCGCGTTGTCCGTATTTTTTTTTTTTTTTGCGTTCGTGTTTGCTTGCCGGTCTTCGTACAACTAAATTGTCGTTTTCTTATTTTCATGCTTCTTTCGTTGGCATGTAGAACCTTTTCGGGGCCGGAAACAAAATATCGGCCAGGTGTCCGCCCGTCAACAATACGCGAAGTGGTGAAGGACGTTTCGTCCGTCCAATACCCGGTACTTCCCTCGTGCGTTTAGTTATTTGTTGCGCTATTCCCCTGACCTGACCAATTCAATTGTAGGAATGACAGAATGTTCCATTGAGTTCGCGTCATTTTTTTTCTTCTTTATTTAGACTGCTGTGTCACGTTTACGAGATGTGTTTTATTGCACGAACGTTATTCACGCCGAGTCGTGTTATTCTCCTCCGATCATTGGACGATATATTCTTTGTGGAATAGCCGGCGAGACAGTGGTTGAAAAAATTCGCAATTTTCACCCAAGTAAATTCTAGACACTCCCTCTCTGCTTCGGAGCCCAGGCCCACGGTTCACTAATTAATGGTGGCAGCAAAGCTTACCCACTCTATTCGCGGACAACTTTCTGTGGCAAGGAAGGGAAAGCTACGGAGGCAAAGCGCGCACAGGTGACAGCGCTTCTGAAAAGAGTCCCGTGTTTACATCCACGTCAGTTTAAGCTGGGGAAGAGAAAACACTAACCTCTTATTAGGGACAGCTAATTAAGGTAAAACACAATACTGAATGCAAAAGTTTACTTATTTTGCGGCTTTTCCCTTCCTCGTCTGGCCAAACGCGAAACCGACGCACGTGGAAGCTGCGTCGATTCAGCGTCTGTTCCGAGCAACCAAAAGCACTGTCGAACGCTGCCGGACTACTTAGCGCAGTAACACATGCACAGCAGCCACACGCCTGTACGTAGCTTTCCTTTCGTTGCCGCAGAAAGTTGTCCGCGAGTATACGCTGTTCGTTGCGCGGCATAATTAGGGGTTACAGTCATCATCATCAACATAATCATCAGCAGCAGCATTAATGGCACGTATTTACAACAAGGAACCCACGCTCCGCTTTTCTTATCACGGCGTAGGAAACTGCACGGACTAACTAACGTATCTAGCAAAAAAGATAACCAGCTAAGGAACTAACCCAGAACCATCGCACAGAAGGGAAAAAGTTCTTATTATTAAATTGTACGTCTCACCATCACGCCTTACGATACGACATTGTCACGGAACTAGATGTAACTAAGTTTCCAGAGCTAATTCGCTTATGACCTGTCACCTAATGTTCTTCTTCTTCTTCTTCTTCTTCTTCTTATTATTATTATTATTATTATTACTTTGGCACTTTACAGTGTTTCTCTATATTTTTTTTCTCCCTCTCATGCAATGTCTGTTTGCTATTTGCTCTTTATTGCGGCTACCTTATGTTACCTAATATATACTAATGTTTTTTATGCAATATTTGGGATTAATCTTATATATTACCTATGTTTAACTCTATTATTATTTTTTGCTTTCGTTCTTTTTTTGTACGATGTATAAGTATCATTGGTGACCAATGACTTCCCCTCCCCCCCATCTATTACCCTGGTAATGAGGGCCCTTGGGGGTATCTTGAATAAATAAATAAACAAAACCGCGATCTGATGATGAGGCAGGCCAGTGGGGAACTCCAGATTAATTTTGACCACCTGAGGTTCTTTGACAAGCATCTAATCTAAGTGCACGTACGTTTTGGCATTTCGCCCCCATCGAAACGCGGGCTTCGTGGCCGGCATTCAATCCCGCGACCTTGTGCTTGCCAGCGCAACACCAAAGCCAGTAAACAACCGTGGCGGGTGCCAAAAATGATCTGCAATAAAACTGAAAGGCGGGCTAGATCATTTGACTTTTTGTGTAAAGTTTTGCGCACACTGAAGGAAGACAACAAGAAGAGGACTTCGATGGTGGTATTTGTGTCCTTTTCTTGTTGTCTTCGTTCCCCAGTGTGCGCAAAACTTTCCCCAATGAAGGCAAGAACAATTCCGAATTGTCCGTGCGTCCGCATCTGTTAGCCGGTTTTCTCCTATAAATAAGTTGTCCTAATTTTTCTTCTCGCACTCTTCTAGTTCGTATGTTACGCGCATTTCAGTGAGCGAAAGCAATGTATCGGTCTGGTGGGCGGCCATCAACAACAAGCGAGGTCGACAAAAACGTTCCGTGCCGTCTGTTCCTTCCACGGGAGCAGACGACACCGCAAGCGGAACCCCTCGAACGCACTTCGCACAAAGACCAGAGCACCTCGTCGTCGCCGTCTCCGTTATTAACGCACACGACCGGATGTTCAATCAAGGACTCCCGAGAGAGTAGCTTCCCCCAACAGCGCCCTCTTTCGTCTCCTGTGCAGAACTCCTCCTACTCCCTCTTTCCTTACGTCGCCATTTTCTTACCGTCCGCACGTCCTTACATCCCTGCTTTGCGTTCCTCCTCCCCGGTACCTCCCTCCCTTCCCTCCCTTCCAACCCTTCGAGCCTTACTTCCAGACTCGACGCTCTTATTATTACTTTTTTTTTGCCGCGTCAGTTCGTCTTTTCCGCGCCGTTCGACACGCCGGCAGGGCGTGCTTGTTCTGGTCGCGGTTATAAATGGCTCGCACTCCTCTACGTTGCAAGTTCCGACGCGCGCGCGCTCTGGCACGCTTTCTAAATCGTTCCCGCGCTTTCTTTATCTCGGTATTTCGCGCCGAATTTAGAAAGGGGTGCACGCGCCTCGTCGGCTCTCACCTGCGCACCGGGAAGAGGTGGATCGAGAAAAGCACCGAGGGAAGGCTGGAAAAGGTGGGACGGGCTATACGAAAATATGTAACTGTCAGAGCGGGGAGGAGGGAGGGGGGAGAGCTCATTGCGTGCACAAATTAGTCCAGACAATTTTTTTTCTGCGCAACATTAACCTCGATGCCGAGTCATGCGCCAGAAATGCCGGGCCTCCCTCTCTCAGGGCTGGAGGGAGGGTCATCACTTTGGCACCTGCTGGAGGCGGCGGCGACTGCCAGTTTTCTACGACGGTAATTCGCGCGCTTTAGACATCGATCTCACTCACTCACTCACTCACTCACTCACTCACTCACTCACTCACTCACTCACTCACTCACTCACTCACTCACTCACTCACTCACTCACTCACTCACTCACTCACTCACTCACTCACTCACTCACTCACTCACTCACTCACTCACTCACTCACTCACTCACTCACTCACTCACTCACTCACTCACTCACTCACTCACTCACTCACTCACTCACTCACTCACTCACTCACTCACTCACTCACTCACTCTCGCTCTCCAGAAATCTCACCGGCATATTTAGAAGCACACGCACACGTAATTTACGCTCACCTGAGCGCCGGGGACCACAAGTTCTCAACCCTTCCCGTAAATGGCCTTATGCGTACCAAATTCGCGCGTTTTGGACACTGTACCTGTGTTTTTGTTCTCTCTCCCTCCTCCTTTCTCTTTCTTCATAAATCTTCCCGCCAAGTTTAGAAACGTGCGCAAAGTGCTCTTCAGCTCTGACGCATGCGCCGGTTGCCATAACAACGTACCCCCTTCCCTCACTAGTCCCCAAACGTTTCCATTCGCACGCTGTCTCTACGTGCGCCCACTTCCACTCGATGCTAATCAAAGCCCGTACACGCTGCCAGAGTTAATCGAAATTCCGGCTTTCCTCGACACAATCGCGCATGGCCCAGACTTGCGAAACTGTTATCATTATTGTAGCTAAAGTAATCGGCTGCCTTTAAATGTACCCATCCGCTCTCCCTTTACATAGAGTAGAAGAACCCGCTTCGTCACTTTGCTTTCGCGATACAATGTTTTCGCTACATTTGCGAAATTCACGTGGACTACTCGTAACGAGCCCCACGTCACCCGTCGCTTAATTTTTTTCTTCACCCTTTACAGTAAAGAACCACTCGCTTTCCATTAAGAGAATCAAGAAAAAAGAGCTCTTTCCCGCTTCCTTCGCCGACGGTCAAATGCCAAGTCAGCAGCCTCGCATCAGCGAGGAACGTGCCGGCAAAAATAAAAAAAAAGGAAACTCTCAAACATTACAGCCAGCCCGCCCGGAAGCAGCCCTTGGCAACATACTCCGGGGGGAATTGGCGTGGTAGTAACGCTAACTTACCGGCGCGCTCGCAGGCATAAAAAACGAAGCCTAGCCGAATGCGCGCCCAGGAACAGCCCAATATATCCGAGAAACGATTCACCCCTCGTCACAGCTCCCAATAACAAGGGAAAAAAAGGTTTAGTAACTAAACTAAACGCCGCAAACAGAAACTGGGCCCGACCTTAATTGAGCTCCGACGCGCGGGTGGTGGCTTGGCTCCTCCGCAGATACGTGCAGCCGAACCGCCAAACACTTCTCCATGCTCAAGGGACATTCCCCGGAGGAAATCCGGAATTGATTTAACGCACGCCCCGAGCGACTCAGCTGCTGCTTTTCACGTGGTCGCCGTAAGCATTCCATGATATCAAGATCCATCTATCCTTCCTTCCCCTACCCCTTTCTTTCTTTCTTTCTTTCTTTCTTTCTTTCTTTCTTTCTTTCTTTCTTTCTTTCTTTCTTTCTTTCTTTCTTTCTTTCTTTCTTTCTTTCTTTCTTTCTTTCTTTCTTTCTTTCTTTCTTTCTTTCTTTCTTTCTTTCTTCCATCCATCCATCCATCCATCCATCCATCCATCCATCCATCCATCCATCCATCCATCCATCCATCCATCCATCCATCCATCCATCCATCCATCCATTTGCCTCTCTTTGGATCCATCTGTACCACTACGTCTATCCTCGAAAAGCTGTTTGTCTATCTATTTGGGCATTTCCTACCGTATATCAAGCTGTCTGCCGCTGTGATTATTTATCTATCTGGCTGTCCGTCTTACGGTCGGTCCGTCTACTGTCTTTATGTTTGTGTCTCTGTGACTGCCTTTTGATGCATTCATGTCTGTATCAATCTCTCTGTCACGATATAAGTTTCTTTGTCCGTATCTATCTATCTATCTATCTATCTATCTATCTATCTATCTATCTATCTATCTATCTATCTATCTATCTATCTATCTATCTATCTATCTATCTATCTATCTATCTATCTATCTATCTATCTATCTATCTATCTATCTATCTATCTATCTATCTATCTATCTATCTATCTATCTATCTATCTATCTATCTATGGAAAGGTGGCGGAGGGGTGAGTGGGTGTGTCTTTTCTTTCCCAACAGCCGGTGTTCGTTAGCCGCATCTGCGTAGCTGGGTAAGTCGGCGCTTCCGCCATTTCCCAACCAATGTCTTCTGGCGCGAAGCCGTTGCACAAGGCGCGCCTCACTTCGCGCGGCGCCAACGCGCTTACGTCTTCGCAGTCACCAAAGGCTGCAACGGACTGCGGCGCTCTGTCAACTACAGTACGAGAGCAGCTCCCTTCAATTTGCTTTCCCGGAAAGCATCTCTCGATCTTCCGTGTAATCCCGTTCCCGCTAAGCTCGCTGATTGAGTCAGTTCTTGCGCCAACCCGAAATAACGTCACTGTGTCGCAACGTCGCCCAGTAGCGGTGCCAACCATCGGCTAGATTAGTTTGGGATCAACTGCAAGGAGACACACACACACAAAAAAAGTCACGAGCAGCGTTCCCAGAGACTGCCGCTAGCTAAGCTCCGTAGAGTGGTTCCCACGTCCTTTCTGCTTGCTCTACGGGGAGAGAGAAAGTTTGCTTGGAACGATGAGGATATTGGAAGTGACAAGCGGAAAGACACAAGAAAGGCTGCCTTGCGTTACTTATGGTGACAGGTGCAGCGCGTTCCGGTAATTACGAGCCCACTTGTGACAGGCCAAAGGATGCAATCATTGCTAAATACGAATAGGCGAATAAGGAAAGTAGGAATTAAGGGCATCGCAATGGCGCGTTCGTCGTTCGTACGTCGTTGCAACCGAAAGGGCGCAAATTATTTTGACCTATAGAAAGTGCGACGTCAGGCCGACATTGCTGCCCCCAGCTCGACGCCGTTTCCCGCTCCTGAAGTCAGCGAATGCGTGATGTACCGGTGAGCCTGAATATGCATGTGGTTTTCTTGCTGCCTACTACACCACATTCAATAAATACTATAGCTCAAGTCAGAATGAAGGTAAGTGAAACAATATTGCCTACATTTTTAGTTCAAAGACAAACAAAGATACGAATATAGAAGCAAGTGACAATGACCTGCCTGCATTACCCCCCCCCCCCCTGTCCCCCCTCTTCCATAGAGAGTTCAAGACGTGCTTTTTTGGGCTTCATCCTACGTCAAATCAAGAATAATTCCCAGTGCTGCGAGCACTTGTCACTTTTCTTCTCAGCTTCGTTCGCTTCCCTACGCGCCATTTCATTGCCCCAATAGAAGTATACGCAAAGCGACAAGCCAGTCGGATATTACAAAGCCTTCTCAGCGGCCAGTGACACGTTCTTCCCCATGTCCAACGCAGGTCCAACGGCATTCCCTTCTGCCTCCGCTTCCCTCCCGTTTTCCCCATATTTTATTTATCGTCTTTGCCACCATCTCATCTCTCTGAGCGTCTTTCCAGCCATAGTATAGGCGCCGACGAAAACATCGACACTCAGGCTCCGGTCCGGGTCGATTGTGAAGGGAATAGGTGGGAGAGGGGGTGAGGGGGCTCGACAGACCGGTCGGAGACCTTGCAACGCGTATTCCCGCCGAGGGTACACAACGAGACGGCATTGAGGGGACGCGGCGCTTCCAGTTGCGAGCCCTTCGGGACCGTCTGGGATTCCCTTTCTTCCCTTCTTTCCCACGAGAGGCGCCTTTATTTCGTCCGTGCCTCCTCACTCCATTCCCTGGCCCGGACAGCGTGGCATCAGCAGTGCTGTGCCTTCACTGGGGAAGCGAGCGTGACTACGAGGGCACAAGGCGAATGTCCTGGCCACAGAATGCAGCGTGGACACCTCTCATAACAGGCCAAGATTAAAGAAATGAAAAAAAAATGGAGGTGGAGGCTAAGGGAAGGGCTGAACGAAAAGGGACGACGGACGAGTAGCCCTAGCTGGATGGTGAGAATGCCCAAGCACATTGTGCTGGTCGTTTCGGAGTGCTCGGGCAGGGCCACACAGATCCTGCAAGGACACAGACTATAACTTTCCACGGATTGCAGTCAGCCTCCAGTGTGTCTGACTATCGCATTTAGAGCTCGAATGCTTTTCAAGCACAGCTCGAGTGCCGCCTTACACGACCTTGTAGCGCTGTCGAAGCACTCTTAAGGTATCAGTCTCGGATGACAGAAATGTTCATAAAGGAAAGCGAATAATAGACAGGACAGCGCCAGTTCTTTCTTTTCGCATGCTTTTTTATATGCTTCGTTCTGTTATATTTACGGATAGACTAACGAGCTCAAAAGGATGGCTTGCAGTGAAAGGCAAGTAGATAGACGGCCTAGATCGACTGGTATGTCTACAAACTCTGCTACAATTTCCCCCATTTGCGTACTACTTTACTCCTTAGCGTACAACGCCTGCAAGGTACTACTACCTGATAAATCATTCTGGCCTATCGGTACAGAACAATGGAACCAGCTGTCAGAATCAGTAGTTACAAGCGCGATTCGCAAAAATTCAAGCAGGCACTCACAGCTTACTCCCTGAAATAATGTTACTCGACCAAGTCTCACCAGCACCACAACTTGGCCAAGATCATCCACAGGGCGTTGACCGAGCACGGGGAAGACGAAGTGAAGAAACGCCTCGACGACAAGTACCTCCCAGTCACTCCCACAGACACGCACCCGGACTACCTAGGCGAAGCAAACGTGTGGCTAGATCGAGACATTGAAGTATGGGAAGTACGGGTTGCCCTGTACGATCTCAACAGCAACTCCGCCGCTGGTCCCGACCGCGTTACGAACAGAGCACTGAAAAATCTTAACGAAGCGGCGATAGAGAACCTCACGGCATACTTCAACACTTGCTGGCGAGCCGGATCATTACCTCGGCAGTGGAAAGCAGCCAAGACCATCTTAATTCCCAAGCCGGGCAAGCCACCCAACATAGAGAACCTCCGGCCGATCTCGCTTACGTCCTGTGTGGGCAAAGCGTTGGAGCATGTACTCATGAACAGGTGGCAGAGGTACCTGGAAGATTCGGGGCTCTACCCAAACACCATCATCGGGTTCCGAAACAAGCTTGGAACTCAGGACGCCATGATACAACTGAAAAATGACATCCTCGATGACACTACCAACACGAAAGACAAGCGAGCCATCTTGGGTTTGGACCTGCAGAGCGCTTTTGACAAAGTAAGACACTCTGCGATTCTGGCCCAGGTGTCACGGCTAAACATGGGCAAGAGAACTTATGCGTACATCAAGGATTTTTTGACGGAGCGGACTACTGAAATCATCGCCGGTGACCTGCGGCTCCAAAAGAAGAAGCTCGGCAGTGTCGGGACCCCCCAGGGCTCAGTCATCTCGCCATTGATTTTCAACCTTGTAATGATAGGGGTGGCCGAGCGCCTCTCACGAGTCGCGCGGGTCCGACACACCATCTATGCCGACGACATAACGCTCTGGGTCCCAGGAGGAAGCGACGGACACATCGAGAATACATTGCAAGAGGCGGTTGACGCTATCGAGGAGCAGCTGGACGGGTCTGGGCTCGTCTGCTCCCCAAGCAAGTCTGAGCTGTTGGTGGTTCCTCCGAAAAGGACAGCTAGGAAGACGAAAGGCAACGAGCCTGCGAGAGAGCAAGACACAATAAAGATCAAGACGAGCGGTGGTCACATGATCCCGGCTGTCGAGAAGATCCGAGTGCTGGGGATGCTGATTGAGCGCAAACGAGTCAACGGCGAGACGGTCAACCGTCTGGCGGCCAAAGTCACCACGGCCATCCGCCTCATTAAGAGGGTGTCGCACAGAACAGCAGGCATGAAGGAAGAAAGCCTCACCCGGCTAGTGGAATCCTTCGCTATAAGCCACATTAGATACGTTGCTGCTTTCCACAACTGGAGGCAGTGCGAACGCAATAAGATCAATGCGCTCATACGCAAAGCGTACAAGGCTGCACTCGGACTTCTCGACTGCACAAGCACCGACAAGTTCCTGGCCTTGGGAGTGCATAACACCCTGGAGGAAATCGCCGAGGCGCAGAGGACCGCTCAGCTCGCGCGGCTATCAGAAACAAGAACGGGCAGACAAGTGCTGCGTGACCTAGGCCTGGGACGAAAGGAAATGGGACCCGAAAATACAGAGGTGCCTGTACCGGACGCAATTAGTAGACGGCTACGGGTATGTCCGGTACCAAGAAATATGAACCCTGAGTTCCACAAAGAGCGGCGGGCGGCGAGGGCCAAGGCGCTCATCGATCTCCATGCCAAAGACAGGGGTGCCGTGTTTGTGGACGCGGCAGAGTATCCACATGACAGAAAGGCATTCGCCGCTGCAGTCGTCGGGGCATCGACCGGTGCAACTAGAACAGCGGCGAGTGTGCGGACTCGAGGGGCGCATCAAGCCGAGGAGGTGGCCATTGCTTTGGCCATCGCCGACCCCGAGTGCACGACTGTGCTCTGTGATTCTAGGACGGCAGTGAAAAATTACGCCAGAGCAAGGGTGTGTGGTGAAGCCGCGCGTGTGTTGCGTGTGGTCGATCTCGCGAGTGAAAGTCGGTGTGTGGTGATAAAGTGGTTTCCGGCCCACATGGGCAGTGATGTGTCGGATCGTGGCAACGCTAACCACGAGACGGCGAACGCGGCGGCGCGAGGACTAACCAACCGTGCCGCTGCTACTGCAGCCGACCCGTCGTGGTGGTGGGAAACCAAGGACAAAATGACTTCCTACAATGAAATTGTGAAATGGTACCGACTAGAGCGAAGGACTATGCCGCCACCTCATCCGGGCTTGACCCGTAAGGAGGCGGTTTTATACCGACAACTTCAAACGGGGTCGTTATTCACCCCGGTGCTGATGAGGCACGTGTGTCCAAGTGTTTATGAAAGTGATCTGTGTTGTGTGTGCCGAAAGGAAAGAGCCACTGCAGCTCACATCCTTTGGGACTGCGCTAAGAATCCGCATGAAGCTGCAACACTAACAACGATCCCGCCGCGGCTCGAGGCCGCAACGAGATGCTATGACCAACATGTTCAAACCAAGGCCGTCCAGCAGATCTCGGCGGCCCTCGAAAGGCAACGACCGAGCGAAACCGGAGGGAGGCTGCCACCCCAAAGGAGGGGCAGGCGCGGTCGACCAAAGGGAATAGTGCGGCCGCGGCCGAAGTAGAGGCGCCACACGCCGCGAAGACGTCATGGCCGCGTCACGGTAACGCCTCCCTAACAGGGGAAGGCTAACCGTTCTGCAGGCGTTCAGAACAAAGTTTCGTCACTCACTCACTCACACCTCTGAATAGCCCTTACGTTCGCAATGCCTTTAATGACCATATCACGTGGGCTCTCCCTACCAGTTGTGTAACCGACGTCGCTGACTTCCTTCTCCACGCTGTGATACTTCACCACTGCGCGCCCCGACAACTCCTTACCGACCGGAGCCGCTACTTTCTCTCACAAGTTATCCAGGACATTTTGCACACCTGCGATACAAAACACAAGTTTACAACGGCGTATCACTTTTAGACCAACAGCCTCACGGAGCGGCTCGATAGAACTATCACAAAAATGCTCGCTATGTACGTTTCTACTGACCACCGTGACTGGGACACCGCTCTGCCATTCGTCACATTTGCCTACAATACGTCCCGCCATAATTCTTATGGTTTCTCTCCATTTTTTCTCTTGCATGGACGAAACTCTATACTACCGTTTGGCACGATCTTCCAAGCCGTTCTCCGTATACAACGTCAGAATATGCCCGTGTCGCCACATCTAGAGCGACCAAGGCGCCTGAGATTGCACGCCTGCCTCTGACCACTTGCCAAGAAAAGCAACGATGAATATATCACACTCACAATGTCCGCTTTAACACTGGTGACATCGTGCTTTTTCGGAAACCAGCACGGCGACTTGTTCATTGTTAGAATCTGATTTCGCCCTTCTCAGACCCACACCGTTTCTTGCGTCAAGTGACAGACGTGACCTACGAGTTACAGACTCTCGATTCCTCCACACCGCGATCCTCCTCTGATATCGTTCACGTCACTCGTCTGAAGCGCTATCCCTCAAACCTACCAAGCGCGGGGACAGCGCCTTCGCCGCCGGGGGTCGTGCTACGAGATGCTGCAGTGGCGAATGAAGATGAGAGGACTGACGAAGACGACGATCGCCGATAGTCGCGCGCAACGACTCCATCTTGTATGCCTGTCTTTTGCCCGTTGTATATATCTTGTAAATGTATTGGCAAGCGTCTTTTATATATATATATATATATATATATATATATATATATATATATATATATATATATATATATATATATATATATATATATATATATATATATATATGTATATATATATATATATATATATATATACATATATATATATATATATATATATATATATATATATATATATACCAGATGGCATTCTTGTACAGGAGCCATAGATGCCCGCATTTGTGCTCGAACCAGTGCGTACTTTCTCTCGTGTTCCACAAGAACATTCCAGACACCACGGCCAGATATGCCTAGCATATTCGCAATTCATGGCGGGCCCATGCGTGCAGCTGAGAGCATCACCTCGTGCACGGAACATAAAGGTTCTCGAAGACTGGCCCAGTTCTTGAAGACTGTGAACGCGCTTTGCCTACGGTTGATGTTCACCATGCCCCCAAGTAAACAACGCACTCCATCATTGTGCTCTGTCATGGATTTTTTTTTTCTCAACCGCGCTATGATCTAATTGAAACTGAGTCTTACCGGCATTCGCCCACTTAAAGAAAAGAAAAAGAAAGAGAAAAACGCTTGGTCACTGCCCTCTTCTTCTACCGCGTGAATTGCACATTTTTCTGCGCATCACTCGCTCAACCTGCAACAATGATATGGGTATTTACACCAAGGTGTTCAAATTACAACTTAAGTGCATGCAAGAATAACTTCATCGCACACTCCAATCGTACTAATCTGCATCCTTTCTGTGTTAGGTCGGAAACTTTTCAAGGGCCGCTAGTATTCTTTTTTGCTGCGCGCATAGATTAAAGTATAATTGTTGCCCCTTGACCGCTCGTTATTAAGCATCTTCCTTAGGCAACGCTCTGGTGCTTATTCACAAAGCTCTCCGTGATGAACGACTGTAAACGACGAAAGTTGCAAGAAACGAAAAGCAGGGTAGGAAAGAGGAGGAAGAAATAGTCCTATCTCTCTCCATCGATTTATAGCACCAGGGAGTGCCCCCTGCACAAACGAATACTACTCGAACTATAGAGGCATTACTGGCCGAAGTTTTATCTATATCTTATCGAAAGGAGATAGGTCGCTTGCCATCTGCGAATGTTTAATAAAGAAACAGACAATCACAAAAAAGACATGTCACTGTTCTCTTAGTGCTTTTCTCTGCTTCGAACCTTTCCTAGTTGAAGTTTTAAACAAGTGCAAACTTTACATAACTGTGATAAAAAGGAAGACAAGCATTGAATACTCGTTCAAAGTATCCGCTTGTTTAAACCTGCAAGTATGAGGGAACTCTCCTAGAAACACGTTATTTTAAACGCATTTCCTAATTTTCCTCTTGCTGCAGCTCTCTGTAATCAATTAATTTGTTACTAAAGGAACGTGCGATACCCTGTAGTAGCTTAAAAGCCAGCAGGCTCTAAATCTGCAAAAAAAAAAAAACGCTGAGCAATCACCGGTTAGCGATAATAACGCCTTTCTCGCTTTCACAGTAAAAGTAAAACGCGCGAACAAATTAAATTTTTTTATAAGTTTATTCACGCTTCCGAAATCACAAAGACCGAGGTAAAAAGAGAGCAAGAAAACTTCCCAATTAGTCACACTTGAAATCTCAGGCCTTTTTCTCCTTCTCAGATAACATGACCGAAGCCAGGGAATATGATTTTATTACACCACTGGCTCGAAGATTAGTGGTTCATAGCTCAGAAAAAGATATTCTTTAATTATACTCGAACGAAATAAAAGCCCTATCCATGATCCCGCTTAGAGGCATAAAAGCAAGGGGATGACCAGTGCGCTGCGAAATGACGCGATAAGCCTGTGACCATTCCTAATTCCCTAGCAAAGTTGCAATTTTAAGAACGCGTAGTAAAATGAAGGAGGGCAAGCGAGAAAGCTCTTCAATGAAATGCAGATAATGCTGGCAGTATTTATGTAGACGCTTACATGCTACTCTGCACAGGGAAGGGGGCAGGGGATGGAGAAGCCTTAGGATATGAGGAGGGCTAGGAAAGGAGAAGAATAAAACTAACCGGAACGCCAACGCATTTCTCCGCAAAGTTAGGGTATACCCGCCGTGGTTGCTCAATGGCTATTGTGTTGGGCTGCTGAGCACGAGTTCGCGGGATAGAATCCCAGCCACGGCGGCCGCATTTCGATGGAGGCGAAATGCGAAAATACCCTTGTACTTACATTAAGGTGCATGTTAAAGAAGCCCATGTGGTCGAAATTTCCGGAGTCCTCCACTACGGCGTGTCTCATAATCAGAAAGTGGTTTTGGCACGTAAAACCCCATAATTTAATTATTTCTTAAAGTTCGGGAATGAACATCTCGAAACTGGTGCCATCCCGAGAATTCGTTCCAAGTGGATCCGCCTCGCGAACTCCACGGCTAGAATTCGTAAATTGCAATATGTCACATAAGGTAATTAGCTGCGCACTTAATTAGTGATGTTGTGTTAATTAACTCGGTTATGCATTTCAATTTTTTTTTCTGTGAAAGTGATGTCCAGCTCTTCAAGTAGAACAGACCATGGGCTGGGATTGAGGTATCTTTCACAGGAATTTTTTTTTAAAATTTTTACAGTGTTCGCTGATATACCCGGTATATACCAGGCACGCGTAGGTCCCGAAGGAAGGAATCATAGCGTGGCCTGTGCAAGTAAGCGCAAAAGCGTGGCCGCCAAGCCGTTTGCGTCATGAACGCGTGCGAAGGAAGAACGATGTAGTCGGGAAAAAATACAGATCCATCTCACTCTGTCTCGGCTGAATGGAAACTCATCGGGCCTCAGCGACGGGCTCGGCGAGCAAGAAACGCCGGCGAGAGCTAAAACGATCTGTCCGCCAAACTGTCACGAGGAGTAGACAGACTTGCAATGAGGGAACAGATGTGTGATGGTGTGATCTTTTATTCTTTTATTTTCAAGCAGAAGAGGAGGCTTAGAGACAGCGCACTATCGGCACTTTTTTCGGTTGTTTGTTTTGACGTAAAGCGAGGATAAAAGCCTCTCAAAAGATGCCACGTAGTTGACGTAAAATAACGCAGTTCATAAATTCCCGGCCTCAGTTACTGAGTGGTTAAGAGTGATGAGCGCGAGGTCATGGGTTCGTATGGCTGCGGCGGCGGCGTCCGCATTACGAAGGGGCGGAAGGCAAACAAAAATATAAAGAAAGAAAAAATGCTCATGTACCGCATTTTGGGGGCACATTTAGGGACTCCAGGTGGTCAGAATTAATCCGGTGCTACTATGCCGTCCCTCAGAATTGATAGCTACTATGGTGTCCCCCACCATGATGCAGTACTGCATTATGGTGTGGGGTACAACTGGTGTGACAAACTTGCTCAAACTACATTTGCTACAAAAAAGAGTTGTGCGTTACATAGCTGATGTCCATTATACGCACTCCGCAGAACCACTTTTTTCTAAATATGAAATTCTTCCTGTGTTTTGTTTTTACAATTATAGGTTAATGTTGTTCTACAAAGGCTTCGTAAAATTTGGCCGTGATGATATAATTCATCTGGCAAAACTTCGAGAGAATGCAAATATTCGTCAGACCCGACATCAAGAAATGTGGGTTCGTACCCATCCCGAGAACCTCCTATGATGAGCAATCTTTATCTTATGCATTACTTTCACTGTTACACTTATTAGAACAACAAAATTTTGATCCCTCCAGAAACCGAAACTCTCACATTAAACGTTTTTGTCAACTTAATTATTTCCAAGGCTAGACCATGCTTTCTTATTCTCCTCATTTCGTTCCCCACTGTTGTTTACGTGTGTTGATTATTTTTTGCCGTCTTGTTTCACTATGTATTATCCGTTGCTTTGTGATGCTTTTTTCATTTCTTGTGTATGACTGGCTGTCATCTTGCTGTTCTGCCAACTTACAAGGGGTCGGGACCTCGTCAAGCGGTCCAAGCTTTTAGTCCTGTACTCCTCCTTCTTTAAGGAAATAAAATGAATGATTGATTTGCGAACGTAAGCGCTTTTTACTTATTCGAGTTCTCGCAATGGTTAAGCACGTGTCTGCTGCTAACAAGTCGGCAAACACCACAGAGCTTTAAAAAATAAAAAAAAAAACACTGCGTGGCCACCGCTTCAGAGTGTTCGGTCAGAGTAAGCCACAATGCGTAAACAAAAGAAAAAAAGAAGAAAGAAAACGAAGGGATGAGTCAGCGACGATGGAACGGGAAGCAAGGTGGTTACATCTCTGTTATCACGCAGGAACCTGTGAGGCCTGTCTAACTCAATTAACAATTCGGAGTTGAAACTTCCTTCGACGTTGTGTGGGCCGCACATTTCATCACCCCCGAAACGCACCGCTCAGTATTCGATGCGCCAGCTTGAGCTTTGTAAAATGGCTTCCTTTAGCGACGGCTTCTTAATTTCTGATATGTCCATTTTGTAGTGGCTGGGCTCCGTCACCGTGCTGGCGACGGAGACGTAGAACACCGTTCTACGTCGCCGGCGATCCGTTTTTGAGGAGAAAACAACTCAGAAAAACCCGTTCCCCTGACGAAAACCGTTGCCGTGACGGTGACGTGACGGTACGTTTGGCGGCTGTGTGAACGAGGCCTTAGCATTACGGGGGTTATCAATACTGCGCTGCCCGCGGGAGACGCCCGCATTGCGAACGACGTCAAACCCTTGAGAGAACCTACATCGGGCATTGTCAGGATCGCCCCACACCAAGTCACCACTTTTATTTACACCGCCTCCGAGATAAGCGCAGTTTTTTTGTTTTACAACACTGCCTCCGGGATCGACGCACTTTACTGACACAGCTCTTCCAGGATCGGCCCGTGTTACCCGGCCAAAAACTGATCTTCGGACAAACAGGAAACCCGGAACAGAGAAGAAAGGAAGGGTTGGCCAGAATGCTTTGCTTAAAGAAAAGAGAGAGCCGCCCTGCTGTGAAGAGGAATCAGACGCTTGTCCCGAGGCAGGAAGAGTGTTCAGAGCGGCAGGGTGCCTAAGACAAGTGTTTGTGTTTCTGTATTTCTTATATTATTTTTTTTAGTGAGTATGGGCGTGAGTAGGCGCGGAGTTCAACAGGAACAAGAACAACAAGAAATGCGGTTTCCCAGATATCCCCGGGGGAAATTTACGCCCCGGCCGGCATCTCTGGAATACCGAAGGAAACAACTCGGCCCAGGCATCGAAACATGAGGACCAAGAAATCGGAGGTTAGGGCTTGCGCACGGTGCGGACTCGAACGGGAGCAGACGGCAGGCGGAGCGAGAAAACAGAATTTCAGATGAGCAACGACCAGAAGAAAAGAAAGAGCAACAACTACAACAAAAGAAAAAAGGACGTCGTCTACTTCCTTGTAGAAACACGCAGACTACATGCGTCTTGCTGGCGCGTGGAAATAGGCAGAAACTTGTTTGCCAGCTTAAACGTCTTGCTGCACTGAGAGAGCGAGGGAACCATGAGAGCGTGTATATAGTCAAAACTAGAGTAGTTGGAGTAGCAGGAGATTGTTGAAGGCGTACGTCATGGGATAAAGCGAAATAGATCCGCGCATACATGCACACGCACGCTCGCACACACGCACGCACACACGCATTCCCACGCGCGCTTCGGAGGGAACACGTGGTGAAATTTCAACTATCATTTCTGTAAAGATATAACGATCGACAAGTCAGAAAGTTCCGACTGACGCAGATGTATTGTAACGGGCGTGCGGCTTCTTGAACGGGTTCCAAGCGCTATACAGGACACCCCCAAATCTCAGCCGTTCCAAAAAACCAACTATTCACCTCACCCACTGCCCTGCTTATCCTTCTGCTTGGCGTTCTCTTCCTCTTCTTTCACTTGCGGCGTCCTTCGTTAGCGTTAGACTCCCCCCTCTCCCCTCGAGTTCGCACAGGAGTGAGACATGAGTTCGGTACAGGTTTCACGAGGGACGTGAAGCTTCCTCTGGCTGGCATGAGATAGGAAAAGCAAGTTTGCGACGGTTGTCTCCTAGTTCTGGAATGGCGGCTAAACGAAACGTCACAGGATTTAGAGCTTCCACAACACGGAAAGGGCCAGAAAACAGGGGTAATAATTTTTCGCAGCGCCAATGTAAACGCAGTGCCCTTCGAACGAATGACTAAATCGCCCAGTTGGAATGAGCGAGCGAGCCTTTGCTGAGAAGACGTATATTGAACTGCGCTTGGCAATGCAGTATTGCTAGCCGAGCTCGGAGGCGAGCTTTACGCAGGGTCTCGCTGGAGTCAACTTTTGCGGGGTGTGCTTGCAGAGACGTGTGGAAGCCAGGAAGGCAAGAAGCAGGTAGGTACAATTCCCTTCCAGTACGTCGATGATAAAGGATGCCATCTCGCACTCTACAAGCTGATGAAACTCTCTCGAGGCGGCGCTCAGGTGTACTGGTATCACCAGAGAGGCGCCGGACATTTCGGTACCCTTTGATTGCGAAGCTCGGAGATCGAGTACTGCAAATGCCGGCAGTTCGTAACGACTGGGCTGCGTGAAAGGTAGTCAGTGTCTTGGTGACAAGTACCAGTATACGATGAACGACCGTGGAGCTGTAGTCTTGAAGTTTGAGGGTCCACAGGGCAAGTTTGGCGTTTAGGTCTTTTTTTTTTGTTTGGAGCCAGCGCTGTGCAACGCTCTCAAAAATTATAGTAAAATGCTTGCCGTAGACGTAAAGCCGAAACTTCTCAATGGCCCAAACTATCACGAGGCACTGAATTTCTGAATCGTGGTACTGACTATCGTCGATTGAGGCAGCGACTGCCACAGACGACGACCTTCTTGTTCCCTTCGGATTGTAGAAGAACCGCTTCAAGGCCAAGATCACTGACGTCAGTGTGGATGATGTTAGAGGTGTGCACTTGATATTGTGCGAGTGTCGGTGGAGTCATCAGGGTCGCTTTAATGTTCTGGAAAGCTGATTCCTGGTCCCAATGCCACTCCTGATTATTCTTCAGAAGTTCACTGAGGGGTTCAGGGCGAGCTGCGAAGCCATGGGGACGAAACGGCGGAAGTAGGAAGCGAAGCCCAAAAAAACTTTTAACTCGTCTGGCCTTTGTAGGAAGCGGAATGCTAGCTGAAGCTTGTAGCTTGGAAGAGTCAGGGCTGATGTTCGTGGGCACACACAACATGACCCGAGTAGGTAACTTCTGAATAGCCTAAGAAGCACTTTGAAGGCTTTATGCGGAGCCCACCATCACCTAGAGCGCGCAAGACGAGCTCCAAACGCCGTTGGTGTTCGGAAAACATGGGAGCGTAAACGACGGTGCCATTCCAAATACACCAACGCCAGCGGCCATTTCAAGAGCCCAAGGACCCGATCCATTAGTCGTTGGAACGTTGCAGGTGCATTAGGGAGCCCGAGAGGAAGGTGGTTAAGATGGTACAGGCCTTCCGCTGTAATAAAAGCAGACTTTCCCACGTCGTTCTCGTCGAGCCCGAACTGCCAGTAGCCGGAGAGGAGGTCGAGTGCAGTGAAAAGATCTGGCCCCGTGAAGTCGATCTAAGGTGTCGTCGAGTCGGGGAAGAGGGCAGGCATCATCTGTCTTGGTAATACCGTTTAGGCGACCATAGTTAGGTTAGGTTACGTTAGTTAGGTTAGGCGGCCTGCGCAAAGTCGTGTAGCTAGTGAGGTCCTTCTTTCTCACCAGAACTGCTGGGGACGAACAAGGACTGAACGAGCGAGAAATGATGCCTCGAGAAATGATATCTTCCACTTGAGTTGAAATGTCATTGCGTTCAGAAGCAGAAACACGACGATGGTTGCGACGAACAGGTGCATGGGAGCCAGAAATTCATTGCCCGGTCGCGAGCAGATAGTGCATGGGACACTGCTCACGCTACACTTGAGCGAGAGTTAGGTGAAAGAATAGGCGAGGTCCTTCTTGGTGTCCTTACAGGTGACTCGTTTGCGTTTTACTCTGCTGCTCTTCCTGGTCACAGTCAATGTTTAGGTTAAGTGATTCTGGTTCATTTCTAAGTACCACCATCGAACGATATATATAAACTTCTGGGAACTACGAACAATTCCACTACCAGTATTGAACTCGGAGTATCTAAATGACTTTGCAAGGTTGCGCTTCTTTCGTGCTCTAGCAAGATCTACACTCAACTAAATTTCACAAAAATATATTTAAAAAACTTAAGGCTGGCTCACGATGAAATCTCTAAATTGTCTTGGTAGATAAGTTGATACAACATATGTGGGATATCTAGAGATGGCGTGCAACCTAAGACTGCTACGTTTTGTTTTTGTTCCCGAAAGTGGCCTATAGGGCGCCGCATAGAACGCATAGGGCGCCGAACTAGAACAGGACGCACACACGGGCAAGATTTGTTTGGGCAGCTGGGGGGGGGGGGGGCAGATTTGCTACACATATTATCGACGCGCACTCAAAACGTCACCTCTAGGAGGAAGCATAGGAATGATGGATGACAATGAGGACGGTTGTCAAAGCGGGAAAGGGCCTTGAAAGACGATACAGCTACCACCAAAAGTTTTATCTTTCCTTTCCCCATAATCAGCTCCAATTCTAAGGGCTTGCTACCACTAATATATATATATATATATATATATATATATATATATATATATATATATATATATATATATATATATATATATATATATATATATATATATATATATATATATATATATATATATATATATATATATATATATATATATATTTGTTATCAAGAGCCACGCGTTCAGTTGCCAAAGTGGGAAGGCCGCGACGCAGAGTGAATTGGCTTGTCCGCTGTCAGTGCGAGGAGCTCGATAGAAACGAGAAAAGAAAACAAACATAATGGACAAGCCACACACAAAAAAAAATCCGTCGGGGATGCGATGCCCCGAAAAGCAACGCGAGGACAAACTTTATATAAAGAACGCGCGGCTGCGAATAGCGGCGCAGTTTGGCGTGGACTCTCTCCGGCATTAAATTCTGCCGGAGTCGGCGTTTCGCGAACGGTGTGTAGACACGCAAGTATACGTATACGTAAAGCGTAGCGCGCTCCCCACAACACCTCTACCCCGTCCATCCCCCTCCCCTCCCTCCGTTCCTACCTCGAATTCCTTTACTTCTGATAAGGAGTGTGGGCGACAGCCCATCGCGCACATATCCGGGTTTCCCTTTTGTCGCACGTGGGGAATGGGGAAGTGGGGGCGGAAGGGGGAGGGAGGGAGGGAGAGAGGTAGGGAGGGGAGATACTCTCATGCTCAGGTTTAGAGATTGTTCTCGGTGCTGTGCGCTTGTTGTGTTTGCGTGCTCGTCCAAGCTCGCGGGTGTGCGTCGTTAGACGAAAAACAAAAGGTGGATTGACATTCTTGGGTGTGGTGCCCCCGCTACTTTCTTTTTTTCTTGTTCTCGCGCATTTATTTTCGGGGTTCATCTTTCTTTGTTTTTTTCCTGCATCTTTTTATTGAGCTGGGCCACATTTCTCTTTACGTCAGAGTGGTTCGACGAGTGAAACGACATGTCAAGTCTAGCTGAATAAATGCCGCCCCTGACGGCAAGAACAAACAGATTCGAACGCAGAGCCAAGTGGCAATAAAGGAAGAAAAAATGAGCGAGAGAGGAAGAAATGATAATAAAAAAAAGATGCTCAAGGCGGAAAGTGCACTCGGAAGTTGGAGAATGCTTCGTCACCTTTGTGGTTTCTTTTTTTCTTTTCTTTTTGAACTTTCCCTGACATCACCGCTCCCGTGTATTTAGATGGGAGCTCCCGAGAGAAAGCTTCCTCTTAAAGCAGCGAGCTACAGACATAGAGAGAGGAGGAAACAACAAAATACGTTCCGAAGCTCCTCTTATATTGTTTAATGGGGGGGGGGGTGGAAGACACGTGCTTGCGTGCTGTTATACGTAAACACGCAACTATACCAAGGAGACCACCATTCTATGAATCTTTTGCAGTTAAGCAGTGACGTGTACGCTACTTTCAAAACAATGGAAATTTAGCCGCTCCTCTGGAATGAGACCCGCAAAACACAAACGCTAAGCAGCAACAGTTGATTTGAAGTAAGCAGATCGAATATAAATGCAATTATTCGGGAAGCAGACCATGGCGACCTCTCAGTCACTTTCAATAGACGCGTTGGTAAACGTCCGTGGTCGACATACGTAGTTGCCTCCCGTCAAGTGACACCGACTTGTCAGTGAAGTACTACCCTCTGCTTTTAATGAACAAGGCCTCTAACCTCGCGGGCTACCGATCCAAAATCACGTTTATTAAAGCAAATGTATGTCGCCAAAAGAAGCATTTACAGGAGGAGGCCCCTAAGTCGGTGTCTGTAATGGGATTTCTTGAATCAGTTAAGGGTAAGCAGGTGAAGAGCAGTTGTAATGTGAAAAAATAATACGCCTGTACAAGTCGCACAGTGCATGCGGGCTTTAGTGCTATTACCACCGAAACAGTGCAGCGACACCGCATCGCTACCGCCAAAACGCGTCATGCATTAGGCGCGTATACTGCAGCCGGACTCCTCTCTAGCCCCTCTATACCGACACGCTACGCCATCTACCGGCGGCGCCATCGCGAAGTGCGCGCGTGGCCCCCGAGATCGGGACGCCTCAGTGCGTACGAACGCTGGCAATAGTTCCCTCGCGGCCCGCACGCCTTCGTGGCGCTGCGCACCAAAGCGTCGGTCTTTCTGCGCTTGCGGAACCAGTAACGGGGTTTCGATTCAGCACAGCATAGGAAAAAGCTTAAAGGATATTTTTTTAAAAATGAGCGTTACCCACACACCCATTCTGTGGGGTTGACTTGGAATGGGCACATACGGGGTCGTCCAAATTATTTATTCGGGCACAGACTATAGGGTTGCCGGCCGTGCCGGATTCAGGTGGAAAGTCGTGACTTTTTCAGTAAATGTCCCGTATCACGACTTGGGTGAGTCGGGAGTGCCAAATGTCCCGACTTTTGCTGCCTTTTTTTCTGCTCAATATCAATAAAACCACGTGATTTCTATTTTATGATTCCTGATAGCTCGACTGCGCATTCCTTTTTTTGTGTGCGCCGTTCTACTATCATAAACAACGGCGATGTCGTTATTTCGTGGTTTTGGCTCTGTTGTAGGCCCCAACCGTACGCAGTACTTCCACCCTTATCAGTAGCCGTCTTAGGTAAATAACCTACACTTCTCTTGCTGAAAATCGCGACGCGATGAGGCCAAACAAATTTGTTCAACTTAGTTTCAAGTACGCACTAGCGGCTTCTACCACTGGCAATGTGGGTCGTCACCCCACCCCCCTCTCTTCCCGACTTCGTCCACTTGAGTTTTGGCAACCCTAGCAGAGACCCAGTGGGCTTATTCAGCGACCCAAGTTGAGGCGTGAAAGAGGTTATATGCAAAGTGAGGAGTCATTCCACTCGGTAAAGGCGGATGACCAGCGAAGCTGTAGCACATCACATGGGGTTAGGCAGGGGCAAATGTATTTGCTTTGATAATATGGTAGTGGCAGTGACGATATCTTTGTGATTACTGTGATACTTATACTGATTTGTTCGATTACCATTTTAGACAGGCTCTTGGTCAAAGTTAAGCTATGCACGACCGTTGTACAGTAGTTGAGTGACTTGGATTGGGGTGGTACTTCCAACCAAACTTTTCTAGCGCGTACTGAGTAAGCCATTTCTTGCCTGGTTCTGAGATGTCCCCATCGAAGTCTACAACGATGATCACAGAGACGGTGCAATCACGGCTAACCCATGCAAAGTGCGTGGGCATGAACTTCTTGATATCACACTTGGGTGTGCTGGAGATATATGCACAGTGGATATCACAATTCCGTCTTTCGTTTGTACGGCACAGACATCCGTCCCCACATGCGTGATTAGATGCGTACGCGTGATCAGAAAGAATGTAAGCACTGTTCGCCTTACTTTTCTGAATGCTTCTAGCCTGTGCCCTACGAGGCATTGAGCCATTGCATTTTAGCCTGCTTGCAAAAAGTATGAGTGCTTACGGGGGCATGAGTGCTTACAGGGGTTTGAGTGCTTACAGGGGGTTTGAGCGCTTACGGGGGTATGAGCCATTGATGATAGTTTTTATTGATGCACAAGAAAAATACACAATACCCTAGTAATTTCCAGCTTCGCTGTAAAACATACCGCGAAGTGGGCGTACTTCCCAAAGATTGTTAACTGCAATAAAACTAAAACATAAGCAATCATACTAGTACTCGAGGAGTGCGCTAATATAAATAGTATGATGGCTACAACATTCCTTCAGCGTAAGAATCCCATTTACTGCCACGCGTGCCGCCTAACCCAGCAACGTGTTCTTCTTAACTCTTTATGGAAGAGTACTGCCAACAGGCAACGCAAGCTAATTCTTTTTTTTTTCTTGCCGAACCTTGGTTTTGAGTATGACAGGTAGCAAGCGTCGTTTGTTGGTTTAGAGCAGGAACAGCTGACGAGAAAGAAGTTTGGCGCGCGACTCGCTTTCTTTCGCAAGCATAATCCGACGAGAGAGACCGATCCGCAAGGTCTTTGGCTGCAATTTTATCCCGCAGGTTGTGTAGAGCAAATTCAGAGTGTGGTTCTGTTTCGCATCCAACGCAAACTGTCTGTACAAGTTCCATACGAAGCCAAAGATGGCTTTTAGAGAAGCTCGCTTCCAACTTTTCTCTCTGGGGTTGGCCACCTACTGGTGGAGACGTTGTCGCAAGATATATTTTTTCCCTCGTTCTAATATCCTTGGCCCACATTCACGAAAAACACTTACGCTAGCATTTTCCTTCAGAGCGAATTCCAAGCAAACCTAATGATGGACATATTATCAAAGGTGGCCGGCCAGTGTCATGTAGCCCTTACGAACGAAAAGCTTTGTTAATTCAGTCACATTATCTGTTTATTTTACAAATTTCAATGAAAAATAAGTACTTGCCTTCGAGTAAGTTTATGTTTCGTTCGTCGTCATCACCCTATTTTATGTCCACTCCGGGACGACGGCCTGTCCCATCGATCTCCAATTGCCTCGGTCTTGCGCCAGCTTATCCCATTGTATGCCTCGTCATTAAATGGTTAATAAAACTCGCGATCTCTCGCTCAGCGGGTGAACACGACAGTCGTACAGTCACTGGGGTAGCTCCCCATTCTTCCTTTTCCCTCTACCGATCTAACCCCCCCCCCTCCCTTCCTCACACCCTCTTTGTAAACGCTGCTGACACAAACCGGGAAACACTTGCCGGGGTCCTTTCTGTTGATACAAGAACAGCGCCGTCACTACCCCTAACCACTCCTATGTGGTCTCCAAAAGCCCATTGTTGTGAGGCGACGAAGCGGGGAGCGAGCCAAATTGGATTGCGCATCCTTCCGACCCGGCGCCGGAGAACAAAGCCGCCGAGGGAAACTCAGAAGCAAAAGAAGGAGAGATGGGAAAATAGGGAACCATGGCAGGAAGAGGCTTCAGTGTGCACGGAGTATTGGGGAAAATAAAAAGAGAGTTAGGGACGCGGGGGTCCCCAAATGGTGAGAAGAGTACAGCTGAAGGAAAGACGCAAGGTAGCGGCGCGTATCGTCGCCTTCCCGAGCTCCCTCACCTCGCGGGGCGATGAGGTGGAATGCAAAAGAGGAAAGAAACTAACGAGCGGAGACTTCTGAAGCAAATCGCTGATTTTGCTCCGTCCCCACACGGCTAGTCCATTGCAAGTGTCTGCAACAAATTTGGGCTGTGAGAGAGGCCACGCTGCAAATGGTGATTCCTCCCCCTCCCCTCCCAATAAGAGAAAGACTAAGGAAAAGATTCACGCCGTGATAAGACGCATATAAACGAAAACATGATCTATCAGCATCATCCGAATCAAAATGTACTCAAAGAGCAAAATATTGCATCGCCTTGAACAAAATAGCAACCATAAGCCTTCGGTCAGACAGCTGCGAATGCTCAAGTTGCATGAAGCTATACATTTGCGCTAAAAAAATCTGACCCACTTAGACATGCGCAATCAGGCCCCAAAAGTCTGTCCATGTATTTATAATTCCACAAATTGCTACCATGCCTTTCAGAAACAAAGGTGAGTGCATAACAAAGGTAAACATACAACTTAGCTAACTAAACTATTTTTTTTGTTCTTTAATACCATTTAAATATACTTTCGTTTGACATAACTAAACAGCATTCTTCAATACATATTATGTACTATAATACATATGCTTTTATTCGAGATACTTCCCTAAAGATTATAAATTATTTTACGACCGTAACCATTCCCTACCCGGGCAGCTATCTTCCCCGGAAAGGAGACGTTTCTGAACGAGTTTTTTTGGGAGAGTGGGTGGCCACTGAGTCTCCTCCAGCTACTCGACAAAAAAAAAAAAACAGTCCCACGCGCGGCAAACGATGGACAGCGCATGCGAGCCTCTAGTCAGGTAAATAATAGCTAAATAACGAAGGTGACCACGGAAGTGGCGATGAAAAAAAAGAAAGCCATCAGAAAATAATATGCGAGACAAATAACCGAAGAGAAACGGCGAGTACGCAAACACAATCTGGCTGTACCACCACGGGGAGCCATAAATTCGCTGAACCAGCCAGGACGCAAGCACGCAAAAAAGGGACAAAGGGAAACAAAGAGTGCACGACCACAAATGGGGTCCCAGAAGCATCGTTTCCCCGCTGCTGCTGCTGCGGTCACGGATACAAGAGGAGGAAAATTACGCCCAAGGACACACCACACTTTACGCGGTTATTCGTAGTCTTATTTTTTTATATACTTTACCCTTCGTTATTTGCTTTCACGAACACTATATGGTTCCATCGAAAGTTCATGCTTTTGTAGACTCATCGTCGTCATCACCATGTGCTAACTTTACGGCGCTTGTTGCGATCCACTATTGTCTTCGTGGACGACTGAAATGTGAACGTAGCTCCTGACAATATTTGTTTTGTTTTCTTTTTTTTACTTGTTTTCCTGCATCTTTTTTCTAACTTCCTTTTCCCCCCACTCGCGTAGGGTAGCAAACCGGAAATTGGTACGCTGATGACTCTCGTTCCTTCTTCCTCGCCCAAACTCCACTTCTTAAGCATTTGTTCTCGTCTCCGTACTCGTACCTTCCATTTCCATTTTTATTTATTCTTCTTGGCCTCGTTGAACTTCTCCGCTTAGTTAAACACCGTAAGTTGCGCTCAGTTACCACGAAACGCACCAGTAAGCAGCGGAGGTTGACGCAAGGCAAACAAACTTACAGTCTTTCTTTCTGTTTTTTTTTTCGCTTCCTGATATTTTTTGTAGTTCCACCTCCCCTCTAGAAACGCTGCCCTTAAGCAATGATGCTCCTCAAGTTAATGATTGTGTTTTCTCGCAACGTGCCATGCTGTCCAGCCTCCCCCCCCCCCCCATATTTGCCTTGCGTGCCCAGACTACGCTATTTCATTTATTACAGTTTTAACCAAGATTCGCTTTACGGTCTGACGAGCTTTCTCCGAGCTCGTTTCCGCGCTGACCTTGTTAGGTCTGCTCTGTTCTAAGTCGGTTGCTATGGGAAGATTGCGGTAGAAAATAATACAATTTCTTTCTGTTTTGCACGTATATTAAAGGAATGAATAAACGAACGAAAAATTGCATTAGGGATAATGATGATAAAACTGAGAGTGCCTCTTCGGAGTGTTCACTAAGATTTTACCGCTGTATACCATGTTATTTCACTGCGCCCACACTTAAGAGGAAGCTTTAGCTCGGGCGCTCCTGTCTAAACACACGTAAAAGGAGAATTCATTTTTTCTCGGCAACCACTGGGACCAAATTTGACGAGGTTTGTTGCATTTAAAAGAAAAAACTTAAAATCTGTTGACTGTTTGCTTAGAATTTGAGTTTAATGTCGCCAATATTTTTATTAAAAATTAGCAAGAAATCGTGAATTTTCAGAAAGCAATACAATCAAGTTTACAACTCTGTAACTCAGTAATGAAAAATTGTATCACAATCCTGTGAATTGCATCTAACAGTACATCTAAAGCGGGCAAAATTGATGTATTACGCATGAATCCCCCCAAAAATAGTAACATGAAAATACAGCTTTTGCAGAACATTTGTGCACAACGTAACGAATTCACGCAAGATATAAAATGACATATTGAATTTGTCTGCTTTGAATGATCTCATGGATGCCGTTTACAGAACCGCGATATCTGTTCTTGATGCAGAGCCATTTATTCGTAAACTTCTTCCTTCTATTTCTTTTTCTAACTTTCACATTTCTGAAAATTCGTTTAACAAAATTCAGGCCCTAAATCGAAATTCTGCTTCCAACAGTCACTAGAATTTACTTATCTCTTTCAAATGCAACCAATTTCATTAAAATTCATCCAGGGGTTATCTCAGAAAAGCGTTTCTGTCTTTTACATGTATTTGCATAGGCCGCGATGGAGTTGGGCCCGAGCTAAGCCTTCCTCTTAATAAGGCGCTCGAAACTGCAGAGTTGCTGTTCCTCTCCTGTCCGTTCCGCCGTCGTCAGGCAACCCTGCGCATATTCAGTTTCACCCTCGCAACATGGCAAAAGATTTTTCTTGCCTCAACCACTTCTGGTGGGAGTCGAACACAAGCCCGTGTGGCAATGTGCATTGAGAGCGGCAGCTACTTTTCAGAACTCTGTCTCTCGGTGTTTTTTTTTTCCTTCTTTAAATAGCCCCTACGCAACCTTTCACATTTCTTACACATTTCAAACAAACGCGCTTATCGACTAGATAATACAGTGACGATCATATCTAGTAAATGCGGAAGCACTGCGCGCAGCAGTGATGCCACAAATAATAAACAAAAAAAAAAGGATAAACAAACAATCTCGTGCTCCTCTCCTGACCTTTCCGGCGCTTCCTTCGTAAGTATTGATGTCAAGGGGGTGTTCCGGGTGACGTCACCAGAGGTAAAAGCTGTCGATTGGTCGGAATTCGAGGAACGACATCGCCAACGTGACGATAGCTGGACTGTGCGTTCCGAGAGCGGAGAAGGGGGGTTCGGGGAGGGGAGTGGCTTGCCCATTGTGCGCCACTGAAACTTTGACGAAGCTTCCATTCAGTCAGCTTCACGCGTTCGGCAATTAGGGGCGGACAATGGGGGAGCCTTTCTTCTGGTGTACTGACGTGACTCGTAGCTTTCACTGCACTACGCAGACTTGGTTTGCCTGTGTGGTAAGTGAGAGAGAGCGCGAGGGGGGAGGGCAGCGAAGGGGAGTGAAAAAAAGCGGCAGACGCGTACTCGCTCACTGCTATCACTTTGCTATTACTGCATCGTGTAAAAAATAAAAAAACAACATTCTTGCGGCTTCATGTTCATGGTAGACTAGTACACATCAGCTGCTATGCAACTAGCTTTCGAGTTCGGAGGGATTTAGGGGCCCCTAAATGTCTCAAGAAAGAAATCAAGACTAAGCAGCGCAGGAAGATTGAGACTTGAAGTGATCGACAGTGGCTGAACAATAATTCACAACACCAACAACTACGACGACGGCGATGACCATGAATGTTTCTGGAGACAACGTTTCAGCAAGGGGTTATTGTCGTCGTCAGGGCCATGACAATGGTAAATCTTCTTGTCGAAACGCTCTCTCTATTGACACCCTTTCTTCGACCGCTAATGTTCACCTACAAAGAATTTGTTTTTGAGACCACATCGGTCCTCCCCCGTGAGAGACTGCTGCTCTCCTGGTAACTGAGAATGAAAAGCCTGAGGACTCGATTAGGCATGCAGATCCTTCGGAGTGCTTGTGCTGCTTACTGCAACGGATGTTCATTGAGCGTACGTCGAACGAAAGAAAAAGGAAGATACACCTAGAAGAGAAAAAGAAATAAATGATTCCACTGGAAACGACGCCGAACATAAAACGAGGGAACAACGACAACAAATAATGTTAGCTCTTGCCCTTGCGACCTCCAAACATTCCGGCGCGTTGATGATAGGAAGCCGGAACTTTGAACCATAGCATCACTACGACAGCCGCCGGCGTAATTAAACGAACACCGGCAAGCGAGAACACTGACAAAACGAAGCAGCGAATTGTACAGGCTGTATTGCATAACGTTCGCGGCTGTGAAAGTTGGCGCAAGGGAGAATAAATAGATCAGCGCGGGGGCGTAACTTGCCGAAGCACGCTGTGATTTGCCCGGGGGAAGGTACGTTGATGAGTTTCCTCGTCGACGTTTAATTCGACGCCGTTGTACAGCCAGCCGCACCCGTTTGACCTAATGACTTCCGTGGAGCATCCCACGGAGCGCAGATGATATGAGGCATCGATGCGGGCGGCGAGAGTATGGCGGTGTTGTTAAGCCAAACTAAACAATCTAGCGAAAACAATTCCAGCTCCACCAATCAACGAGTCGGAATGGTTTGGCCGTGTAAGCGTGCAGCGTCAGAGGTTCCACAAACAGCGTAGCTAGAGAGCTCGAACAAACTTCTTTTTGTGAAATATTTTGCAAAATTGTGGAAATTCAAACGTTCCAACATGTGAAGCGAAATGCTTTATCAAGCCCTAATTGTCACTAAGCGGTCAGTGAGGTCCCGCAGGGGCCGCTAAGAAACACTTTGCTTTAAAATGTCGAGGACGTAACGTCTCGTGACAATCCATCAAACAACACTATACACCGTCAAGCTCAATTGCTAAGCCACATGGTGCTAAGATTAGGACGCGAAGCTTGGTAGGAAAGGCTGATTTTCTCCGCTAAAGTACTCTGCTTGTTTCGCTGTTCTCAAAATACACGCACAAGGGCACACACGTACACGCACACACGCACTAATGGGAAGCCTTATATACATGCCTGACTGGCAGTAGGCTTCCTTATCAATGCTTTTGTGTAGATCAAGGAGGGAGTGCCCACACGCGACCCTAAACGACATTTTTTTTTTCTTCCACAAAGTTGAGCGACTTAAAAAGCGAGCCATGGCCAACAGGCTAGCGAGTTGGTAATTAAGTTGTGCCAGTTAGGATACGTTGTTTAATTGCGATGTCCATGCCGATCTAACCACTTTCACATACAACTTGGGTCACTTGGAAGTCCATGGTCGAAGAGGTAGAGAGCATCGGACTGTTGTGTCGTGGGGAATTCATAATCATCATCATCAGCCTGGCTACGCACACTGCAAAGCAAAGGCCTCTCCCATGCTTCTCCAACTACCCCGGTCATGTGCTAATTGTGGCCATGTTGTCCCTGCAAACTTCTTAATATCGTCCGCCCACCTAACTTTCTGCCACCCCCTGCTACGCGTCCCTACTCTTGGAATCTAGTCCGTATACCCCTTAATGACTATCGATTATATTCCGTTCTCATTACATGTCCTGCCCATAGCCATTTATTTTTGTTCATACGCCCTCAGTGGCTTTTGTTTGTTTTTTTCGCAGTTCACTGAGAGCCACTTCCGGAAGTGAACCATCTCTTCGTTAGCCGGGGCAGCTATCCCGCAGTTCCCTTTCACTTTTTACAGCATTGCTGTATTGCATTCGTTAAATGCCGAGGATATATAGACCTATAGTTGGGGCTGCAGGAAATTGATCCGCCTAAGCTGCGACTACTAATCCCCGCTAATAAGGCTGTCCCAGTGACGAGCCATCAAATAAAGCCCTTCCGAGGCAAGAGGAAAAGCCCCTGCAAGCGAGCGAGGAAGGGGGTCCTGAGGGAGCCTACGAAGTGCAGGCCCTTAAGAGGACGCTGTAGCTCGGTGCCGATTCTCCGACGCCCCCTTCTTCAAATGCACGTAAAACGCAGCATTGCTTTTATCAGACGACCTCTGGACCAAGTTGAGTGAAACTTGTTGCATTTAAGATGGAAAGTTAATTTCTATCGACTGTAACTCTTTAGCTCAGCAGTCGAAAATGATATGCCGATTCCGTGAACTGCACCTAACAATGCATGTCTTAACAACAGATCTTTGAGGAAATAAATAAATAAATAAATAAATAAATAAATAAATAAATAAATAAATAAATAAATAAATAAATAAATAAATAAATCTAAAGCGTCTGAATTTGATGTATTACGCGCAGCTACGAAATATAACCATTCATATAAGAGTAGTTTTTCGAAGTCCTCGTAAACGTTTTAACTCGTTCACTTATGCTGCATAAACGATATATCCAATTTTCCCGCTTTTGGTGCACAGCTGCGATATCTGATTTCGGCGCAAGGTTACGGTTTTGTAAACTAAGTGCTTCTATTCTTTTTTTTAACTTCACAACTGTTCGGCTCTGACGTTCCTTATTTTTTTTTATTCAAGTACCCTAAGAGCCCATACGGGCATTATACATAGGGGTGTTACAATAAATCAGTCATAGTCACGGTAAACGCATTTAAACAGATAATGCATGTTAAAATAAAAACAAGAATCCAAGCTGAAATTTACGCAGGAACGGATAAATCGGTTTTCTCGGCAACAAGTGCACCGAACTCGATCAAATTTGTCACATTTTTAAAGAAGCTAAATTCGAGCCAATGCATGCAACTGGCTTTTTGATATACATCGTAAGTATCTTCGATAAAAAAATCTAGATTGAAAACTTAGGAAAATATATACTGCGAAGTTTACAACGTTGAAATTCAGCAATAAAAATTTATGTCGCATTCTGCGAACTGCGCCTAAGAACACACTGAAAACGCACGAAATTTATGCATTATATACTGCTTTGAAATTTAGCGCTCGTTCTGAGTGCGACTTTTGCAAAACTATCGTGAACATTGCAACAATTTCACATTTCACAATTTCTATATTACATTTGTCCACTAACGGTTTACTTTAAGAAATGTAGTTTACAGAACGATGATATCTGTTTTTAGAGAAGATTTACAAATGCTTAAACTTCGTGCATCTCTTTCTCTCTTTCTCTCTCTCTCTTTCCCTCTCTTTGTAACTTACGGATGGAGAGCAATGTTTTACGAGAAATGTGAGGCACTCATCATAACTGTGCTTGCTATAGTCGCTATAATTTATCTTTCTCTCTCAAATGCGACTAACTTCATTCATATCGACCCTAGCGGTTATCTAAAGACGTTATTTTTGTGTTTTACACCTATTTGACTAGTGTAACCGTAGCTGCACTCGGGCTACAGTTTCCCCTAAAAGGAAGCTCTGTCTGATGAGATCAATCGTATCTAAATAAAGGGAACTGAAGATATCGCTTTCTCCAGCGTTCATTGCACCGACCTTAATCACGTTTATTGCATGTAAAGGGAAAAGGTATAATTGGCCATCTGCAGGGACTGGATGCCTTATGCTTCATTTTGGTCACCATTAAAAAAGAATCGCTAAAAATCACCAACTAAAACTCACCTATAAAACAACGACATCGAATATCCGTAAGCGGCCGCTATAGAGGCACTCGAAGCGGCCGCTGTTGATCTATTGATCTATTGTTCACCACTGGTGATACAACTAATCTCCGTGTCCAACTTTGGCGAAACCATCGTAAACAATGTAGGAGCTTCATGTCAGCTGCAAACTCATATTAATAATGGTCCACTTCGCATGGTCTAACAGATACAGTTTGCAGAACTGCTATATATGTTTTATGTGCAGAGTTATTTATTTATTTATTTATTTATTTATTTATTTATTTATTTATTTATTTATTTATTTATTTATTGATACGGCAACACCCGCCGAGATTTTAGCAGGGTGGGATACAATACATGAAAGTACATACAACATAATGGCAAACAAAATATATGTGCATGCCTAGGTCACAGTCAAGAAAGAACACAAAATATTTAAGCAACGCACCTATCAAATGTGCAAATGAAACAGAGGAATGATCAACGCAGGTATCATATAGACAGTCACTATAAAAATAACCAATTATGTTTCAGCCATCAAGAAGGGATGCGAAAGCTGACAAAGAGTCTGCTTGAACGATGTAGCTGCTGAGGTTATTCCAGTCTCTGACTTTTCGTGGAAGAAATGCATACTTGAAAGTGTCATTATCAGAACGAGAAGGTGTTATTTTTAGTTCAAGTCAATTTCGCGTTGAATAACCGAAAGAAAATGTAATCCATTGGCTAACGTCGACATTATTGTGCCCCTTAACTAACTGATAATAAAATTTTAGTCGTGATGAGCGGTTTCTATCGGATAATGGGGTTAGGTTAGCGCGAGCTTGTAGTCACTGAGCTGCGTCGAAAATTGTTTTAAGTGAACTGTGCGGATTTTATGGGGGCATTCTCTAGTTTCAGAGTCTTACCTTTGGTATAGGGGTCCCATATTATAGCAGCATAGTCTAAGACTGGCAGGACAATGGATTTCTGTGCTAATCTTCTTACAGCAGGGGTAGCCAGAGTTAACGTTCTTTTTAAAAAGAATAACTTTCTATAAGCATTCGCTGTAACGCAGTGAATATGTTTCTTCCACCTAAGATTGTCTGAAATTTATAGCCCAAGATGTTTGTATTTAGACACTTCAGATAAAAGAACATTGTTAAAATTGTACAGAAATGTTAAGGGCCTCTTATTTCGAGTGATCCGCATAAAAACAGTCTTGTCGAAGTTTATACACATCTGCCACCGCTTACACCATGAAGCAACACGCTGAAAATCATTGTTTCGCATTGCTTGATCCAATTGATCATAAACCTCCGTATATAGAATACAGTCGTCCGTGTACAATTTTATTTTGACGGAGATGTCTTGTACCATGTTGTTTATATACATAACAAAAAGGAGTGGCCCTAGGACCAAGCCCAGTGGGACACCTGATTTCACTGGTAATTGGTTAGATTGATGGCGTTTGAATGGAACAAATTGGTGGCGATAGTTCAAGTACGCTGAAATTCAACTGACAAGTTGACAGTTTCTAAGCAGACTATGTAATTTAAATAACAATTTACTGTGTGATACTCTGTTGAAACCTTTCGAAAAGACCATAAAAATTGCATCGATTTGTTTTACGGTATTTACATATACGGAAAAATCATGGAAGGTAGCAACTAACTGTGTACAAGTTGAGTACCCTTTCCGAAATCCATGCTGTTATTCTGTTAAGATGTTATGTGTATCTATGAAATACACGATATGCTTATGTATTATGTTCTCTTATATTTTGCAAGTGTTAGGGGTTAAAGAGACCGGAGGGTAAATCTTTATACACTGTTTGGCACCGAGTTTATGAAGTGGTATTACTCGGGCTGTTCTCCAGTCATTCGGCAGTTGACCTTCTTCTAAGGAACGTAAAAACACAATGTACAAGTATTTCGAAACTCATTCGGCATACCTTTTTAGGAAAGTGTTGGGTATATTCTCTGCGCGTGAACTTTTCTTTTCATCAAGTTTTAAAGGCATGTGGAATATACCCTGTTCGCTTATTGACACACCAGAAATAGGGGGCAAAAAATTATCGAACACAGGTAAGACATCATCATCACAAGTAAAAATGGAGTGGAAATGTTCATTAAATCATTTGGTCACGTGGTTTTCGGTATCATCCGATGGTTACAAAGGATGGCGAATTGTTCTCTCCATGGGGCACATAAGGCTTTCCCCTTAAAACACAATTTTTATTACACGAGGGTTTGTTCTTTTAGAGCGATAGCTCGACTACTCAGGGTACAAACCCAGGAAACGTCTGGTTCCGTAAGTATGACCTTCAAGCTCAGCCAAGGTCAAACTGGGACCTAGCCTGCGTACCCCGCGTGGGCGCAGATATCTCGAAAGCGATCTACGTTGTGGACAACGTGCGTCGAGTGCTGATAGCGTGGTATGCGCTGTGCTTTAGATTCTTAGTTCGCGTTGAAGCGAGATGCAGCATGAAGGTCAATTCGCTCGCTGCTACTGCGTCGAGAAGCGTAAGTGTGTTGTTTTATAGTGCGATCCTAGATGCGGCATACTGATGACGGCGCAGAGCAGCGCCTGTGTGCTCTCCCAAGGCAAGCAAGACCATGCTATATCTCGGCAAGCTTGGTTTAACCGCGTTCAACAGCGGCAATTTTACAGCGAGGCTGTATGCTTCTACCGTCCAAGGAAATTTTCGTGTCGTTGGCGTGGTAAGCAAAAAAAACTCCGCATACGTGGGCCGATCCCGAAGATAGTACAATGCCCGGCCGACCCGCGGCGGAGGTGCTGCAGGCGTTATAAGCACTCCCGATGGAGCTTCTGCACGGAGCTTCTGTGCGGAGCAGATGTGGAGCCCATCCGACCCGTCGCCGCATGTCGTCGTACTCCTATCAAGCACTCCCGATACGTGGGCCGATCCCGAAGATAGTACAATGCCCGGCCGACCCGCGGCGGAGGTGCAGTTCGCCATTAAGTCAACCTTCTTCACAGAGTGGAAGGGTACTGAGTTCTTTTTTTGCGTTCCGCCCCCACCTGAATGTGGCTGCCACGGCGGCGATTTCACCCCGCGACTTGGAGCACAGTCGCTGAACACGATAGCCATTAGGCTATCGCGGCCGTTAAGTGGGCTAGCAATTTTAATTGAATTAAAAAGCGCGCGCCAAACATGAAATAATTGTTCAGTGCTGGTACTTCCGTGCGGTCGTAGCACGTCTTAAACAATACTCCTGTAGAGAATAGCTAAAGAGGCCTGATCAACAACCGCGGTTATCTAACGTTAGACTGAAGCCTTCGCAGTAATTTTCTGGCAGCCGCGTCGAAAGACGAAAAGTGCCATACATAAGTTGCAGGTGGCCGTGATTTCTGTGTGTGTGTCCTCTCGTATACATGATCATTTTTGTATATACACATCTCGTGCATATCACTTCAAAATTATGTAAAGTGTTCTATCACATCATCATTGTATATAACCATTGTGCACACTGTATATATTGAAAATCATTTTGTACATGTGGCATTTAGTTTATGTGTAACTGTGCCTTTCCGTGGGTATACGTGTTTATATGTTGGTGCGTGAGGACTCGGACACTACTCGCGTTGACAACGCGCTGTGTTTCGTGTCTTACATGTTATCGTCCGCGTGGAATTGTACCGTGATTATGACTCAGTGTTCGTATCGTCTCTTGTCGAAATAAACTTTTTCTAAACACAGTTACAACCAGCTTGTGTTGGAGGGCCGTGCATACTGGTTTTCGTGGCCTTGGAGTTCCTCACTTTATTACATCTGGTCGCTGCCCGCAGGGCCGCTTCGCGCGACCTTGAATTGCTGCGGGGGCCTTCTGTCTGTGGCGTAACCGGTGCGACGCAGTTGCCACGGGACACCGTGACCGCGCTCTGTTTCCACTTATGGGACGGCTCTACTCTGAGCTACTGCCGTTTCTGTCAGAGGAGCTGTTCTTCCTTGGCGAAGAAGAGTTCCTTCGACAGTGGTCATGCCGTTTCCTGTCGGTGGCTGCATGACGGACGCATATGGCTGAATTTTCGACCAGCCTGGTTCTTGTAGACAGACCATCGGAAGTATTCTTTTAATGCACATAGAATGCAGCTGCCCGTAATTTCTGTGTGTGTGTCCTCTCGTATACATGATCATTTTTGTATATACACATCTCGTGCACATCACTTCAAAATTGTGTAAAGTGTTCGTTCACATCATCATTGTACATAACCATTGTGTACACTGTATATATGGAACATCATTTTATGCATGTGGCACTTCGTTTATGTGTAACTGTGACTTTCCGTGGATATATGTGTTTATATGTTGGTGCGTGTGGACTCAGACATTACTTACGTTGACAACGTGCTGTGTTTCGTTTCTTATATGTTATCATCCCGGTGGAATTGTGCCGTAATTATGACTCAGTAGAAGCGTTGAAATTTGGGCCAGTTGGTACATACTTGAACGAAAAAATTCGAAAATAGTGTATGCACGTGAAGTGTGGGAAGCCGGTAGCGTTATGGGTGGTCTTCTCATATTATACTATAATGTGCAATCTGACGGTAGTCTGTTCCGGACCACGGACCACGGCCACAGGCAGAGCGTACGTGGAAAGAGCTCGTGAACAACATTTTGTAACGGGGGTGAATGCGGTTTACATCTTGTATATTAGAACTCAGATGGGTGCGACGTAATGCTGATTTCTATCACATTTACCGCTAAATCGCTTCTGATTTTTTTTATTTACCTCCGTCTTGTTGACCTCCCAGCCTTTCCTTCCTTTCTTTCCCTTCCTCCTCCTCCTCCTTCTCCTCCTCCTCTCCTTCTTTTATCTAAAAGAAAAATCAGGATCTTTACACCCACAAAGCGTAATGAAAGCCGGTTTCATGAAACTAACTTTTAATCTCCGACTCAGTTTGCTCACACTGCTGCTTATCAGGAATGAATGAGTGTTTGACGCAGTCGAGTCTAAAGTATAGTCGACATATCTCAGTTAATTATCCCCTGGCAAAGGACAAAAACAAAATGGCATATAATTGAGGAGTTTGCGAGGGGAGATTGTGAGCTTAACTGGTCGACAAACGCGCAGTAGGCACTATAATATGTCACCAACGAAAAAAAAAACGATGGTGCAAGAAACGGGAAAACTACAACTATCTAGAACAAAAGAAATTCTCGGCGCGCATGGTTCAACAGCCGGAATAGATGAGGAACAAGCAGGATCGCCCGTAACGATCGGCGACAACTCTTATCCCTTTCGAAGCAGCCGCGCAACCGTTCGCTTTCTGCAGCTTCTTCGGGCGCAAAAAAAAATAAAGAAGTCCTGAGCCGAGAACTGAGACACTGCAGGTGCTCACTGCTCACTCATCCCTGCTTTCCCTATACTCGCTTCCCTGGCTTCCCGAAGCAAGCCACGTGTCGTCTGCTCCCCTCTTCGCGTCACGCCCCGTTATACCTAAAGATAGGAGGCCTCACGAGTTCTCGCGCATGCCTGGGGGGATGGTGAAATTAATCCTGATTAATGTAGGCGATATTTGGGACGGCTTCCGCTCACCACCCTCCGGCTATCTTCGGTGCGACATCCCATTTTCCCCACGCGCCACGTTTTCCCGTTCCTTTTCCTCCCAACGTTCCCGTCTGCATCTTGCGCGTGGTTGGCCGAGACGAGTGTTTTTCGCGTGCACTGCTGGATAAACTCGCAGCGTATCCTGTGAAGCGTCGAGATGCTTTCTTCGTTTCCGTGTACACGAAGCGACGTGAGCGTAGAAGACGTGAGAGACGTCCGGTGGAACTCGCACAAAACGTGCGGCCATTTGAAGGAAACACCTAAATGCTTGGCATGCAGTGAGTATATGAGTTGCAGCTTGATGCTGCAAAATGTGCAACAGTGGTGACGACAGCTACTAGACTGTTTAAGAAGAAGGTGTCGTTCGTAGTACTCCCAATTGAAGTGAATGTAAAACGCAGAACCTCTCTCATTGGAGAAGCGTTGAACCCATTCGGATACAAGCTCTTGAAAAGTACGCTATTAAACGCCCTAATTAAGCAGTGAATAAACAACAGAAAGGTAACCATAAGAACAATTGGAATGAGAAAATAAATTAACGCATCGTCCCAGGGCCTAGTAGTAAAACACAGTAGGTCCATCCTTATAAAACCAAGATGGTTTGCTGTTCGGAAGTGCACCAATCTTAATAGGCCCAAATAAAAGGCACATTTTGACAACTGTTGAAAGTGGAGTCCTAAATTAGTTCTTGAACTTTCTTGCATAAGTTAATTATTATCTGAAGGCAAAAAAATTCGTCCGGTCCCACACGTGTTCGGGACCTGCATCTCAGCACTCAGCTGCTTCTATTGCTTACTTCTTTTTTTTGCTTTGGCGGACATCTTAAAATTTTCTGTTGTCAACTTCTACACTTCTTGCTTCTGATTTTGCTTGGCACCTACACAGGGGCGCATTATTAATTCTGGGAGATCGGCCAAGAATATTCACACATACCCTGTGGCACAAAGTTTCTTACAATATTACGTAGAAATAAAACTGGCGCTACGACGCTGTTGTATGCCAAGGAATGCGGGAATGTGGTGGTTTCAAATTCGCGTAGTCCTCGGAGAGCCAGTATACACCATGATAACGCGCCTGGCTATCACTATTCCGTCGGTCACAATGCTTCATGTTGTACTAGAAAAACCCGTAAAAACTGTTCTTTTTTATAACAACATTGCAGAAAAGCGTTTCTTTTTTGTTCACTCATGAGCACTTGCACTTGGAAGTATGTGAAACGCAACAAAACAAGGTCGGAAGACAGACGACACCATCCTCGCTTGCTTTGCCAAAGTTTGTCTTTTGTTCTTGCTTTTCATCACATTATTACCCACCGCCGGAAAACAAACATTATCTAAAGACGTAAAACTGGTAAAGAAAGCCCTTTGTGAAGATTTTATCTAAAGAAAGCTATCTCTGCAGCCATATCCACGTTTTAGGCCAAGCCTCTCTCAAAGAAAACCAACACAACCCTCGCAGACTCACATACCACCGTCCCCATGACGGCGCAGCGTCTGTTAGGAAGCTCGCATAGACGATGGCACCAGATTTCCCACTAGGTAATATTGTGAGAAAATCTATTGCCCAGTGGCACATGTCGAATCTTCTGAGTTCTCAGTGAGGGCGCATACCCATTTGTAGAGCATATGTTATCTAGACACACACACAAAAAAAAAGAACCAGGAAGCTCGCCTTCGCGCATAGCATATCGCCGCAAGCGTTTCCCGGTAAAGGTTACGGTTGCATAAGCTGCAGTTGCCGGGAATCGGCAACTGTACATAGCATACGAAGCAGGGAATGACGTTGCTACACTTTCATACGTAAACAAAGAACCCGCCTGCCAGCTGATATCATTTGTGTTCCGATACCCTTGTGGAAAGGCCACGCATAGTTCGGACTCCCGAAGAGGAGCGCGAATACCATGAGCGACGAAAGGAACAGCAACGTCGATATGCACAAAAAGGGGTCGTGCTCAGGCTCGGCAGGACCCTGTTCAAAGCTACATCACAGTGGTCTATTGGATCACGTGGTACCGTAGATTCGCTGGCCAACCACCTCAACAACGTGGATTGGAGCACCCCCCCCCCCACCCTTTTTTTTTTATTCTGGCTGGCAGCCACTTTGGTCAAATATATAATTCGGGCGCGGAATCGTCTCATGGGATCTAGGGCAAAATGCTTGACATTTTGCAAATTTTTGCGGGTTATCGCGCTGCAAACAGCCTCCGAGACTGGTGGCCTTTGCGCAAGCATCTCGGAACCTCTACTTGAGCAGATGGCTGTGCGTGCTGCGACAGCCTGCAGCTCTTGTGGTAAATGAGTCTAGACGGAAAGGAATCGCCGAAGTCTTCAGGCATTTTTTTTTTATTCCTTCGATTTTACTGTCCCACAACGTACGCTAGCAAGCCGGACTCAGTTCTGGTCAACCTACCTGCCTTTTATTTACCTTCCTTATATATCTTTGTCTCCATCTATCTGATATATATATTTCTCCGTTGCGAGACAGGGAAATGGCCAGCCCATGAGAGTGTTCTTTCTTAATTTTTTTTTCGGCTGGGCATTGCAGTAGCGGTCTATTTATAACCGAACGGAGAGAAAAAGAAAAAAAAACGGTTGTCAGATTACAAAGCGAGAAACGAGAGGGTCTCGCAAACGCCCAAAACGAGCGAGCGACCCGGAAGTGGACACTCATATCCGTCTAGCGCATTCCTGCAAAATCTTTGCTTGTTCTTTTTTTATCCAATCCCTTGACGCATTCCTGCAACGTTCATTCTTTCCCTCCCCATTCCCCTTTTTATCTCTATATATCTGTATTATTTTGTCTTACCTCAGCTACTCTCAACCGCCCGTCCCCAGGGTCACCCGAGATCGCATTACAGAAAGGGCCAGCGCTTTTCTTTTTTCGCTTTTTTTTTGGACGACAAAATTACGGCCATAAATAACCACTCATAGCAGATGGATCCAACCCCTGCTCCCTTGTTGTTGATATCACGTTCTTTTTTATGCCTACGCTTTCGCAAATATCTCTCGACCCCCACTTCAAGGAGAGGTTGTAGAGGAACACGTGACTTCGGTCTCTCGGTGCTGATTCTTTTATTTTCGATTCGCTTTCCCCTATCCCTTCCTGTTTCCTAGATATCATATTTCAGCATAGCGTTACTTCTCCACCGTTATCGATAGCTCCTGCCACCGGCTGCGCATGCGCCTAAGTGTTGCGTAGCTGGCTGGGCATAATCGGGCTTGTTGGCACTTGGGTGTACACTTGGGCTTGGCATACCCAAGTGCCAACCCAAGTGCCAACGGAGTTGTACACCCAAGTGCGAACCTTGTTGTACACTTGTTCTTGTGCGCCGGCGGCGAAGAAACTTGGCTTCACCGAGTTGGAACAGCTGTTCTTCTAGATGACCCCATACTATCGCCCGTAGTTTGCGAACTGTGGGGTACCTTGCTCTATTTGATTTGCCGAGATCGTTCTGCAATGTTGCAGAAACGCCACAAAACGTAGCTATCACTGGAGTAGACGAGACTCCCGAACCGATCTCTCGCCACCGTGGTAGCCGCACGATGGGTATTCCGAACTCTCTTGAAACCAGGTTCCATAGGATGCGTGCTAAAATGCACCCTTTCACTACATGTGTGTTGGTCTCTGTTTGTGTGCAACGTACACATTTATCATTCAGTACCATATCATAGCGCCCAAGACTGTCTCTTGTAGGTAGAATGACCCGCTGAGATTGCCAACAAAAATTCCCTCACTTGAGAGGGCAAATCAAGCGAAAGCGCAGCTCTCCATGTTTGCGCAGTAGCTGTGCCTGAAGGTACAGTTTTGTCTCCCAGAACGTTTCACAAAGCCTCGAAACTAGAGTCGCACGCCTCATCGTATTTGTTAGTTGCACAAGTTGGTTTTGTAAGCGCACAGCCGCTGCATACTGCGGCGCTGGCGTTATCGCTGTCGGAAGCAAGTTCCCTGCACTTCGCGGCATACGCATTCGACGGTAATGGCCCAGCCAGTAATGGAGCAGCGGCCTACCTGGGTACTCATCGTCATAGAGTAGGTCACGTGCACTCTCAGTGCACAGCAGCCTACCGAAACGTAACTATGCACGGCAAGCTCCACGCTACGCTGGCTTTTGGCAGACGCAAAGATTGCTGTGCTACGTATTGCGACTCGCTTACCTGCAGAATCGTGAGAATACACGTGTGTGTGTTTACAACGCGTATACTGTTGGTGATGGCGGGAGAGCTACCGTTGGAGCCATACCACAGGTATGGATCCAACGAAGCATGCCACAGGTATGCACAATACGTTCCTAATGAAGAAAGCCGGGGTCCTTTATGTTACAGCAGTAGTAGGAACGCAGTCACTGCTTCCGTCTGTTCCCTTTATCGTGCCTCATTTTGAGCCACGGGAAAGTTGATTTAGAGACGGGAAACTTACGCAAAGCGCATATCAGCCTTCGTTTTTGGTACGCTGGAGCGAATTTTTTGTTGCACGTATTTCCGAAAAGCAGTTTAATTGTTAATCTCTACAATAGCCAGGAACATTTCAATGTTCCTTTTTTCTTCTAAAGGTATACTACGCATAACTGAAAATAAAGATGAAAAAAAACTGGCTGTGGCTTAGCTAAGGTTAAGCCCAGGATGCGAAGCATACTAGCCTTTATTTTAACGCGACAGCGTTAAGGAGCTCGTGATACAGGAAAGCCGGTGTCGTCGGCGTCGGCTCAGGCGTGCGGTGCTTGCTCAGGCGCACATTTTGTTGTCGCGCCGAACGCTGCGTTGCTCGACGCTCACCGCGTCCGATGCGGGGCGCGTAGTCGCTGCGCCGTAGCAAAGCCACCTAGAAAGAGTCTCTGTAGCACGCCGCAACCTTCGCTTCTCATTCCAACGATCAGCTCTGTCTCCAGGAGGCATCTCACCTCGTGAGTGTCTAGCAGAGGCAAGCGCAGCTGCTTATATACCACCGCGACGCCGCGAGCGACGGCGCGAGTTGGAGCCCCGTTTCTCCTCTGTCGTGACGTCACGGTGTCACGTGGCATTGAAGGCGACACTGCCGCGCCTGAGGAGCTGGGTTGAGCTCTAGTAATATGCTGCGCATAAAACTTGTTGATGTGGAATGGTGTCTGTACTTTGTGGGGTAAAGGGAAAAAGAATGCAATATCCATCGCCAAAGGCACCAAAAGCTTTAGTCTCGGCGTTCAAAAGAACAGAATGAACAAAAATGATTGGGACAGGTCCGACAGCGTCGCCTTGGAAACGTGACGGCAGGGGTGCGGGTCCGGGGTGCGCGACGCCGTCCCGCGGGAAACAAAATGGTTGGCGTGACGCCGACAGCATCCGTCGGCGCCATTTCGGCTGTGCTGTTTGACTTTCGAAGCAGGCGTATAGCTTGGGCAGCTCCGATCACATTTTGCCATCGGGCTGTTCCTTTTCTTTTCTTTCTTTTTTAAGGCGAAGCTTTCCTTGCCTCTTCCTTCGACTTTCCCACTGCTGCTGCTGCTGTCCGGCACACCGCTAACGCCGGCCACGTCAACACGAAGTTGAGACGCACGCCAGTATCGCCGGCCCCGCCGCAACGTGGCCGAGACGTGGCCATCTAACAACAACATAAAAGACATGCGTTGCCGATGTTTTGTTTCGCGACGTTTGTTTACGAGCTGCCATTCTCGAAACTCCGAGGAATAACTTTGTAAACAATGTAAGACAAGGTGTGTGGCAGGTAGAGGGCTTGCGCGGTTGTGGTTCAGAATGAATGTTGCATCGCCAAGCGCCACCGCAGCGTCGACACCGGATTTTATGCGACGTGGGGCCCTTAACGCTGTCGCCTTAGTACACGACAGGAGAAGCACGTGGGAAGATTTACGCCGCGTCGCATCTGCACAATGCCTTCTGGACGCCTAACTAGGCGTCCAGAAGGCATTGAGCAGATGCGACGGGGCGTACACAGCATTTGTGAGGTGGTCTTGTGGATGCCTTCTGGACGCCTAGTTAGGCGTCCAGAAGGCATTGTGCAGATGCGACGCGGCGTACACAACATTTGTGAGGTTGTCTTCTGGATGCCTTCTGGACGCCTAGTTAAGCGTCCAGAAGGCATTGTGCAGATACGACGTGGCGTAAATCTTCGCACATGCTTCTCAATGCCTTCTGGACGCCTAACTAGGCGTCCAGAAGGCATCCAGAAGACCACCTCACAAACGCTGTGCAGGAGCTGCCGCGCTTGTCTCCGTGCTCACCCGCAACAGCAACGACAGTAGAGGGAAGAGGTGGGGAAATGGTTAGCGAGGGAATAGAGAGAGAGAGGAGTCAGTTTTGTGAGCAACAACGCTATAACCCAGAATGGCGCCCAAGCGTGCACTTAGCGCCGCCGAGACGAAGGCTCGCATAAAGCATCGAGCGGAGCAAGAACAATAAACACAAGCGCAGCGGGCAAGGTAACATTTCACATCCCGTCACGACTGTCGTATTCCGTCGATATGTCACCACCAAATAACGTCTATGAACGCAAACAGCAGACAAAGCTTCGCTTGCATCGGTTCCAACAGTGCGTGGGATCTGCATATTCTTTTTTAAGCCACGAAAAGCAATATAGGCTTGTCTTGGTCGCATACAATTTTGCAATGCTTCGTACTCGTCCACTTAGTCAGAAACATTGAGAAAATATTGGTTGAGTCAGCGCCCCCTTGGATGACCTTTATTTGTGGGTAAATTACGATATCTTCAGTTGGGGCATCGTTCTTTTATGGATGATTAAAGCTTTCGAGTAATATAAGCAAGTTTTTGTATTTGGGTGGCGGAAGAAGAAGAAGAGCCGAGCGGCATAGACGTGCTTCGCGTGGGCTCTGTCGACTTTCATTATTCTCTTAAGAAATTCACATCGGCGGACCGAAGTCTTTGTCGGACGTCCTTCGTGAAGTCATCCGGAACCCCCTTGGGAAGTTTGAAGACCGTGAGTGCATATAATTTTGCGCTTTTGGACTTTGAAGTTCTCCGGGGTGGCGCTGCCGTGTTAAGCCTGACGCCGCCGTACGTAGCAGCGCGGAGGTAGGCGAGGCGCTCCGCCGCCTTTGCCGCCGCTCGCTTGCTACGATTACTCGGCACTCACTATGGCGCACATTGCTGGATCCCAGCCGGCCACTTCTACTTCTACCAGAGGGAGTGGAGGTGGAGTTGTTGCTACAGCCCCACCCGCCCCCGGTGCTATTGTTCAAGCTGCCGCCGGGCCTTCGTCGCCAGAAACTACAGCCATGGACTTCCAAGACATTTCGGAAGATCGCCACGACGACCCTGCCACTATGGAAGAGGACCTTTCGCAAGGGACGCCATCGGAATGTCCTTATTCCAACTGGTCATTACACCTCAAGCGAAGAACGAAGAAGAAGCTCGCCAGAGGCGAGCAAGTGTGCGTGGCAGGCAGGGTGATCTCTCCGCTATCACCCTCCTCTGCCACCGCGTTATCATCATCATCATATGCAGCTGCAGGCGCTGGGGCATCAAAGAAGCCTTCTTTTAAGAAGAGGCGACGACTCCCCCCACTGCCACGTAGCGACTTCAAAATCATCATTCGACCCAAGAAAGGCCTTCAGGTGAAGAGTTTCAGCAACCACCAAATATCAAAAGCCGTCTCGGCCGCCTGCGGAGGGAAAGTTGACGATTCGCATTTCATCGTGCGATTGAGACCCGGTTCCAACATAATTATTGTTAGTACCCCAGATCAGGAGGTCGCGGATATTGCGCGCAAGATCACGCGGATTGTGCTGGGCGGCAACCTTTACGAAGTCAACTCTTACGTTGCGGCACCGGACGGAGTGGCCCGGGGCGTCATTCATGGAATCGACCCGGATACCCCGCCCGAGGAGCTTATGACTCACCTAAGGGTTAGGACCGAAGGCGTGGAAATCGTGCAGGCCCGCATGCTGGGAAAGACCAAGACAGCCTTGATCACGTTCAACTCTCACGTAGTTCCACGATACGTCTACTACTACGGAGGGGAGACCGAGTGCCACACCTACAAGCCCACAAAACAAATCTGCTATGTGTGCCAGCGCATGGGACACCGATCGGACGTTTGTCCTACCCCGAACATCAAAATCTGTCTCGCTTGCGGGACGCGCGACCCGACGGACGGCCACGAGTGCTCACTCAAGTGCGCCGTCTGCGGCGAAGCCCACGCCACGGGGTCTCGCGAGTGCAAGCAAAAGCTAAAAAACAAGAGCACTACCACCAAGAAGCATCCTCCACCCGGAAGGAGGAAGGAAGACGACGACAATGATGGAGGACGACCAAGGCGAAGCCGCCTACGGTGGTTCAGCTCGGAATCCTCGGCGAGCCGCTCGAGGTCCCGGGCCCAGTCCAGGTCAATGTCCCGGTCCCGGTCCCGATCCCGGTCCCGATCCCGGTCCCAGTCCAGGTCCAGGTCCCGATTCCGCTCGGAGTGGCCAAAGCTAGGAGAGAAGCAAGGGCAGCGGCAGCCTTCTACCTCGACATCCACGTCTAAACAGAAGAAGCAAGCCAACAACAACAAGGTGAGCCGGAATCAGTCTAGTACCTCCTCCGCTCAAAACACCAGTGAAAAAAGTAAATGCTCCCCAGAATGTACGCGCATCAGGGAAGAAAATAAAAAACTCAAGGCTCAGGTTAACGACCTAAACCAACGCATGCAACGCTTAGAAGCGTTGCTAAGCAAAACCAGCAACAACACACAGGCAGGGTCGCAAAGCGGAACGATAGGCCACGAGCCCACCATCTCCATTCCTCCCCCCTCAAGAACCACCGCGCCCTCATCGCTCCCCGGTGCGGCCTCGGCAGCGGCAGTCCAGTCAAGTGTAGTCACCCTCGAAGGTATTTATGCTACGATACAACAGATGCTTCACCAGATGGGCGAATTAAACAATAAAGTCAAGGAGAACACACTAAGCCATGAAGACCTTTAAAGAAGAATACGCAAGGTTGAGTTTGGCTCGCGCAAGCGGGTCGACGACGAGATCAGCAACCCACGCATCAAGGCGTACAGGCGCATAAACAACACGGGTGACGTCAGGGACGCCGACAACTGTGACGGTGGTGGCATGAACGTCAGCAATGGCTAACACCACACGCAGCGCGCCCGAACACCTCGAGATCTGGCAGTGGAATTGTCGCTCTTTCAACAAGAAGGCAAGTTCACTCCAACTCTTCATCCAAAATCACCTATACCCCCCCGACGTCATCTGCCTTCAGGAGGTCGGGAACCAGCCGATCAGGCTACGGGGTTACTACGTAATTAAACACGCGGGATCACCGAAAGTCGCGGTTTTAGTGCACAAAACGGTGACGGCCGTGGGACAACATTATCAACATCATGACATTAATCACGTGCTAGTGGAAGTCCTCCCGCAGAAGAGGGGTAGACGTAGCACTTTCATCCTGAATTTGTACAGTCCGCCGAGGGCGCAGAAAGACGACTTCCGCAACATCATTTACGACAGCGTGAGAGCCGCTGGCCGCAACCAGCTGGTAGTTGTGGGAGACATGAACGCTAGACACACGACTTGGGGCTACCAACAAGACACACAAAAGGGAAGGTCGCTCCTCGATGCGGTTGACCAAATGGGCCTCGAATTGATAACCAACCTCCTCCAACCAACCCGAGTAGGCAACAGTGTAAGTCGAGACACGTTTCCGGACCTGTCATTTGTCAAAAACGTAAGGGAATACTCATGGGCGCACCTGGGCGAAACATTGGGCAGCGATCACTATATCCTCAGCATCTCGGTATCCACGCCGAAACTCAAGAGAACAATTGGCGAAATTAGGCTTACGGACTGGGAGGCATTCAGGCAGTACCCCCCACCCGAAAACGGTATAACAGACATAGCGGAATGGATGCAGCACCTCCGGGAAGCCCACATCCAAACCACTAAAACCATCCAGCACACGGTCGAGACGCCCGAAGTCGACCGCCGGCTCTTACACCTGTGGGAAGCCCGTGAGGGCCTCCTGAAACGGTGGAAGCGACAGCGGTTAAACCGGAAGCTACGTCTTCGAATCGAGAAAATAACAGACGAAGCCAGAAATTACGCAAACGAGCTGACGCAGCAAAATTGGGTACAGTTTTGCACCTCGCTCAAGGGTACCCTGAGTACGGCGCAGACGTGGGCCATCCTACGCTGCCTGATCGAGCCCGACAAGGCGAAATCGACAACTAGTCGGACGCTTCTAGAAATCGCTCACAAGTTCCCCGGAAACGACCAGGATTTGATTGACACCCTAAAAACCCGATACCTGGGTAGCGACCCCATACAACCCTGCCTCCTAAAATATGAAGGAGAACCAAGACCAGCGCTGGACGCTCCCATCACGGAGGAAGAGGTGTATGCCGCGGCACGAGCCTCACAGCGCAACACAGCTCCCGGAGTTGACAAAATCACCAATGCCATGATTAGAAACCTGAGCCCGATGCACATCCAGGACTTGACCGAATACCTAAACGAGGAACTCTGGAGCAAGGGCCACGTACCAAACGAGTGGAAACACGCGGAAATCGTGACCATTCCCAAACCCGGCAAGAAGCCCGCGATCGACGCACTGCGTCCCATCTCGCTGACTTCGTGCCTCGGCAAGCTGTACGAGAGGGTCATCGAAACCCGCCTCCAACATTACATAGAGGACGGTGACCTCTTCCCGCACACCATGCTTGGCTTCAGGCCGGGACTTTCGGCTCAAGATGCGTTCCTAATCCTAAGGGAAGAAGTTCTCAAGGGCATCCCGAAGGGAGGAGAACACCTCCTGCTCGCACTCGACCTAAAAGGGGCCTTCGATAACATCTCCCACGAGGCCATTCTCAAGGGACTGAACGACATCAGCTGCGGGGAGCGCATCTTTAATTACGTTAAATCGTTCCTGACGGGCCGGACAGCAACCATCGGAATAGGCACGACTCGATCGGATACGATCGACGTGCCGAACAAAGGAACACCGCAGGGGGCGGTAATCTCCCCGATTCTCTTCAATGTCGCAATGCTAGCGCTGACCAAAGAGCTGCGGAAGATCCCCGACCTAGGTTACGCCCTGTACGCAGACGACATCACGCTCTGGGCCACCAAGGGCTCTCTAGCGCAAAAAGAGGCGACCCTTCAAGAGGCCGCGACGGCCGTGGAGAGATTTGCGGCAGCGAGCGGGATGCGTTGTGCGCCCGAAAAGTCCGAGGTGATCCGGGTGCACGGAGGAGGAATCTACAAGTCCCCCGGCCCTATCGACCTCTATCTTGAGGGCCAGAAGATAACGGAAGGCAGTAAGACTAGGATTCTGGGTTTTTGGATCCAGAGGAACCTGAAAGCCTCCCACACCATCCAAACCCTAAGGTCGGCCACCAACCAGATCTCGCGGATTATAAAACGAATTACAAGAAGCCGCAAGGGCATGCGAGAAGAGGACACGATTCGCCTCGTCCAGGCTCTGGTGATCAGCAGAATAACGTATAGCATGCCGTATCACTATCACTCGCTAAACAAACGCGACCAAGAACAAGTCGATGCCATCGTCAGAGGCGCGTACAAAACGGCCCTGGGTCTCCCTGTCACCATCTCAAACGAGAAGTTAGCGGCCCTCGGGATCCACAACACCTTCGCTGAGCTGTCGGACGCGGTTATGGCTTCGCAAAAGGCCAGACTGCAGAACACGGCGGCGGGCAGAGCCATCCTCCACCGGACCGGAACGGCAACGGAGCTCCGTGCCCTCGATGGGCAACGATCACTCCCGCCTGAAGTCAGAGGCAAGATCAAGACGAATCCGGTACCGAAGCACATGAGTCATGAACTCCATGAAGGACGACGCAAGGCTCGCGTCGACAGACAGCGCCGAGAATTCAAGGGTGACCCGTACGTGACGTACGTGGACGTGGCGGCGTACCCTGTGGGGGGCCTCTTCGCGGTAGCCGCCGTGAACGGGAGAGACAACTCCTTGACTCTCGCGGGCCTGCCGTAACTTTACGAACGGACGAACACCGCTGCTGGCAGCTCAGATTCTAGGCCCGAGGCTGCAAGAATACCATCAAATCACGTGGACGCCGGGTCACGCGGGTCTGGAGGGGAACGAAAGGGCGAACGCCCTAGCTCGAGCGCTAATCAACCGAGCGGGGCAAGACCAATCGTCTCATCAATCCCCACCCTTTACCTTCATGCCCCTGCCATCCAATTATTGCGACCGACTGGAGATCCAGCGACTCAACCGCAGGATTTATCCCCCGCCTCACAAAAATCTCAGCACTGAAGATGCCGTAGCTCTCCGACTTATACAGACCAACACATTTCCAAACCTACACAGATACAGTAAAATGTTCCCACATACATATCGCGACATCTGCCCCTGGTGTGGCGACACACGCCCTACACTTTTTCACATCTCTTGGGGGTGCGAGAGCAAACCTCAACACTTAAAGACACCTAGCACGTCATTTGAGCGGTGGGAGGTACAGCTGACCGGCGATACCCTGGCGGGACAAGAAGCTCTCGTCCAGCAAGTACGTCGAGCAGCCACGGCCAGTGGAGTCCTGGAATAAGGACCCCACCCACTCGACCTCAAGAGCAACCACCTCGGTGGTCCAAATAAATGTTTTTTCTCTCTCTCTCTCTCTCTCTGTATTTGGGTAATATTACTTCTACATAAATCATCAATAATGGTCAAACACGGGAAAGCTCACGCCAAAGCTAATGTTTCGACAAGGAGACTTGTCCTTGCTAGGGCAACAACGGCTTTTCTTGTGGTTAAAAGTGGTGTCCACATCCACGCCCACAGTGACAATGCCCTCAGAGAAAGTGCCGCCAGTCTCGAAGGCCATGCTTTTGCGAGTTGTATGCACGAGGAGGCATTGCGCAGCCGGAAACAAGTCATAGTTTCCGCCACGGTTTAGGCACCACGTGTTCACATGGCTCACTCTCAGTGAGTACTTATTAGCGTGACGAACACAGGTCGAAACGTTGAAACCGGAGTCAAACATGACTCGTTGGACCACTGTGGATCACTTCAACTATCGAACATGCTGGAAACCTCTGTACCACTTAATATTTAATAGTAGTGTCTGTTACAAAAACTTTGCACGTGCTTTCGCGGTGTTATTGTCAGTGTAGACTGTTGTACGACTATAGTTCTACAACGATTATTACCGTCACCATCGTCATAGCAGATGTCAACAAAGGGAAGATAACATCCCAGAAAAGAAGTCTTTAAATAAATAAATAAATAAATAAATAAATAAATAAATAAATAAATAATTTCTATTAGATGGATTGTTGTTCGGTTAATTTAGGACTTTAGTCATCCTAAACAGCCAAATGGCCCGTGAAAACACACACAGAAAGAAATACACCGATAAACTTCTCTTTGAGCTAGTAAGGAAAAAACGGCTCTGCTGCACAAAAAAAGAAAGAAGAAAGCACCCGAGTCTACAGCAGCACAAAAAAGATTGCAACAATATAAAATATAAGGCACGTCTTGTTTACTAGAGGGATTGGCACAGCTTCCTTGAAAGGGCAGCTTGTTAGACGGGCGTCGATCGACAGGCTTCCTAAGTGGTGCACTAATAAGGAGAAGGCAAATTAATGACGCCCTTCGACTAATGTAAAGTGTGCGTCGATTGCTCCTATGGCAGCGCCGGACAAACTTACCCGACTCTCTTCGTCCCCTAATTACATAAAAAAAAGAGCCTAGAAACCTCTCCAGAAGTTGCAAAAGAACACGCACAGTGTTACTAAGTATACTACGACAAAAAAAAAAGCGCACTCTCGTTTTCTAGTACACGTACCAAGGACGCTGTCGAAACAACCAGGCGCATCTATCACAAACTTCCAGCCTCGGGTCAATGGCGACACAGTCTGCTTCACGAAAGAAAGTCGGCGGCAAAGCTGCCAGAGCAGCGGGCCAGAGCTGCGCAGACACAAAATCAATCACTGTCCAATCATGGGGAAGAAGAACCGGCCAGACAGCTCATCTATTAGCGAGCGTAGTAAATCTCGAAACCTTCATCACGAAGCACGCCGCGTCGTTCTTCGAAGGCATCGCTCAAGTGGCAACAGTCGGGGAAAAGACGATGAGCTTGCCTGCCTAACACACGCGTACACATCCAGAGAGAGAGAGAATCAATCCAGAGCCATAGCCAACCGTCGTAGCCGGCAGACTCGGCTGATTACCCAGCGGAAAACCGCGCCGTATACTGCTCTGAGATGCGTCAGTTAACCGAGAGAACGAAGGAAAAAAAAAGGAAATATCGAAGGGGGCGAAAAGGGGGATGCGAGTTGCTGGCCAGAACGCTAAGGCCACTCATCATTCAAGGCAGAGGAACACGGGACTGTGTGTACAGAGCGCCGAAGGAGAGAGAGAGAGAGAGAGAGAGCGGGGAGGCGCCACGGGAGAGGGAGAAAGTGAAAAGGAAAGAGAGACGGTCAGTGAGTTCACTGCATCGCAGTCTGTCCACCCAAGTCCCACACACGCCCCGGTGGCCCAGCAGTCTCTCCGAGACCGAAAGGAAGCACGTTTTCCTTCCTCGGCAGCCTAATTGCTGCGGCCCCTTTTAATCCCTTCTCCGCTCAGGTCGCCGGCGTCGCCTCGACCTTCTCCTGCTCGTCCCCCTTTCCCCCACCTCCTCTCGCAGTAGGGTCACGACCGAGTGCGCAAGCCGTAGAGCGAAAGAGAGAGAGAGAGGGGCGCGAACTACCGGGCAAGGTCCCAATCAAATCAGCCACCGGCCAACGCAAACCTTATTACGCCCGAAGAAATCTGGCGACGCTTGCGAGCGAGCTTCGCCGCTAGCCGCACGAGCTGGCAGGGGAAGCCTCCGTGTTTGTTCAGCACTTCGTGCCGGGACGACGGCGACACAGGGAACCGTGTCGTCGTTCGTCGTAGTCGCCCGCCCTCCTCCTCCTCCACCGTTCTCCGCCGCTGTCCGCCGGACTGCTCGGACCGTGACGCAAAGAGAGAAGATAGGTCGAGAAGGAAAAGAGGGAAAGGGGCTCACGCGAGCCAGCGTATCTCATTGTAGTCGCAATCGCCTCGCCGCCGCCACTGAGTTGTTTGGGCGAAGTGAGCCACTGCTGCCGCTCCGTCGTCTATAGCAGCACCGAGGTGGCACGGTCTGCTGCGTTTGCCGTACACAGAGGAGCCTACGCCAAGGCTCTCGGCCTTGCGTGTTCTCTCAGGCGTTTCCCTGTGCAACGTTGACGACCGCCTTAGACCCCAGCAGCGCGAGCCCATTTGCCGCCGTCGCTGTAAGGAGACAGGGGGAGCGAAGTGTTCTTTATTGGAGGACGAGAGAAGATGCTGATCCGAGGAGCGGTTGGCTGTGCTCTGCTATACAGAGCTGTTTGAGTGCAGAAGAAAGCGAAAGTAAATGCAACCGCTTAAAATGGCGTTCAAAAATATGAAAACACGCGAATTGCGTGCGATGTACAAAAACGTCAGGTAACGTCGATTCTTACAGGAAACGCCTATACGGCAAATAATATGCAATACATCATGCGCTAAGTTTCTTCACCATGGGTAAAATTTCCCTCTCGAAACGTTCTTCGTGGAAGCTGTCCGGAAAACTTGTTCTGTTCGATGAGTTCGCCCAAGGTAAGGAATCCCGGCTAACCAATCGACGCGATATTTTGCTGTCAAAAAAAATCGAGTGGACTAACTCAAAGAGGACAACGGTTATCCGTTTCCCTCGTTTCCTAACCCACTTTCCACATATAGGAGAGGGAGCTGAGCAAAGTCAAGTGAACCACCCCGCCTTTCTATTCCTTGATTTTTTTTTCCTTCTTTCGTTCTCTCCCTCAATAAAAGGGGGTGAAGGGACCTGCTCAGCTCTCGCCACACGTGGTCGGGGCAATGTTGTTCATGAGGATATACCGAGGCAACTTGTCCGAAGAGCCAGGTACGCACGGCACGTGCTACACGTGCAGAGTTCGTCTTGCCTCTGTTCTGCCACTACTTTTCCTTACCGCCAAACTTCTCTCAGATTCTTTGCCTTCATCTCCTTTTTGATCAGCGTGATTTTCTGTGCCAACAAGGACCCCACAAAACACCAGCGTGACCTTGAAAATTGCCTTTCCCAATAACTTCACGAGCAGTCCACTGGATCACACGTTACTGTTGTGATAGGAACTATATGAACAATACAGACGAATTTTCGCCGTCGCCATCGCCGTGATGTACCCGGAACGTTTGTGTATGCGTATGCTATGTGTTTGTACGTGTAGTACATCTGCACAGTCTGCACTCCGTTATTCGACTGCCAAAGTTGATAAAACTGGGTGTTAGTTTGTTGACTGAATTATACCTGAGAATACTGAGAATCGCAACACGTAATAAAAAAAAAGTTCCTTGTTTCATTTATTTCATAACATCCCTAAACGCCCTCGAAGGGATCTTACATAGGGGGAACAAGTATATGAAATAATGCGAGCTACGCGCGTTACAGAATCCAGTTATAGAAAATTACGATATCTAACAAAATACAAAAATAAAGTATTACTTTAGAGTAACGGTACTAATTGTAACTTAGTGTAATGGCAGTATTGAGCGTAATGATAGTTTTCACAGTACGCCGCCGCCCATAGCGGTGCTGCAGGAACATTGAAATAAGTTGCTAGGCTTGTTATTTTATATACGAAAGGCTAGTGATGTAACTCCCCACGTCGCAAGCTGCCGTCGCCGCAGTAGCTTGCGCAACAGTAATCCTTGGTGGGAAACATATGCGGGGAGCGCTATACGTGCTTCGCATTGTTATCAGCAGCGCCTGATAATCCTCGGATGCTTCGGATGCTTGTTTTGAGCTTATTCTTTATTGAAACGTGTGCTGTTCTGTGAGTTGTACGCGTGATTACAATGAATGTAAGCACTGTTGGATTCACTTTGCTAAGTGCCTGAAGCCTCAGCCTTACGGGAGTACGATCCACTGGTTTTGGACCTGCAGTGTGGTCAGGATCGGCCCACATTTTCGCTAAAGGACGCGGACATAAAAATTCCGACCGTCTAGAGGCCAGCAGCTTCGCTGTGATGATTCATTTTTGTCTGCATCACTCGATTTCACCGCGCGGGTACAGGCCGAGTCATCGCCTTCATCATCAACATCAGCAGCAGCCGAGAAAGTGATGCACATCTAAACGGCTCCAAGCAATGATCCCTTCGCGAGGAACATTTTTCTTCCTTTCTTTTTTGAATTCTAAGCCATAGGATAAACAACACCCCAAGCGGTCTCCACGCCCACAGCTCTCGACGCAAGTCGGAAGTGAGAAACGACCTGAATTTTCCTAAGTGTCTAGCTCATCAAGGAAGTATGCGAAAATGCCTCGGTTGTGTTTATATCCCACCTCTTCTGCGACGTCACTCAATGTATAACGGCTTGGCATTTTCGATACGCATACGGTTTTCGTATTCTCCCTAATCGAAATCCCTTCCCACCCATTTTTTTACCCTCGAAAGTAATCAGTTCCTATCTTATTTCTTCTTTTCTTGTTCCTTTTTGCCTTATTTCGGTACCACCTTGGCCATTCCATCCCGGCATCTACTGGGGGCTGCGCGTTTAAAGACGCCAACAAACGATTCAGCGTTGGCGCTGCTTTTTGTAAAGATGGCATTATATTTACTCCGAGAAAAACGCCAGGCACTTTGCATAGGCGAGTCATCCTATGAAGGCCAGAAAATTGGCCCCATCAACCATGATGTGAACCGCGCCAGCAGGAGTAGTGTGAGCCCGTCTTAAAAAAAAAAATAAAAGAAAAGAGAAAAAATCTGCATGGGCTGGTGCTAAGAGACGGCAAGTATAAAAAAAAGGCAGAAATAAGAAGGAAATAAAGTAAAGAAAGACGGAACAGCGAGAAATAAACGTGAAAAAAAAGGTTTATGTCAATGAAATAGAGAAGGAGAGCTGTGCGGGTATTTTGCTTATGTTCTTTACATTTGCACACGAGTATTTCTGTAACGTTGACCTATAAAAGACGTTACAACGGGAGGTCATACAGAAAAGACAGCACACTGAGAAAGCTGACGTTGCAAGAAGAGAGCCTGATTGTACATTTGTTAGGTTCTTGAAAGATGTATCCGAGAACGAAGAAAACGAACAGCATCCCTACGGATGTATTTGCTGAAATAGAAGGATAGACAATGAAAAAAAGATGTTTTCAATAGCTTCATCACATTTAGGGAGACGCTGTTGAACACGTCAAGCATAATAATAGCCATTTTGCATATAGTGCTCTTAATGTACGTATCCAATGGTGACCAAAAAGAAATGTCCACGATGGTATGGCTCATGTATGCATAAATTAGGATTACGGATATAAAACGACCCATAAAAGTGCAAAATTAACTTCGTAGGCGCGTGTCTTGGAAACGGACTCGAAAGTACCAATAATATAAACATAAAGCTGTGGTTCCTGTTGAAAGAAGCTTTAGGATTGCTTTGAAATTATTATCTAGGCGGATCATGCGTGAGCGTACCTAAGTTCCTTGCAAAAAAAAAAGAGAGAAGCTGGAAGATAATGCGTCGGTAGGGAATGAGGGGAGGTGTTCCTAAAGTTAGTTTATCCGTAATTTAGTTGCAGGGGACAAACAAAGGCTTCATTGTTCATTCAGGAAAAGCGCTCCAAGGTAATAACATCGCCTTGCGGCCCCTTCAGGCCGCTCAACAAACAGATTATCTTGAGATAAAAATTCGATTTTGCGGGCGATTGAGGGCTGCTCCTAATTTGCGCAAACGTCGATGCTTTATTCCTATCACGTAAGCAAGTGAACCATAGTGCAGATGAATACCGAATGTTCTGTGGCAGACGCGATAGAGAGAGAGCCAGAACGACTGGAATATCGTTTTTTTATTTATTCCTGTCATCGGTGCCTCCAAACGAAGTGACTCGAAATAACGGAATGGAACTTAGGGTTTAGTATTTCAAAGAATCGGGTCGAACAAATTTGTGACGAGTTGAATTGAAGCTGCGGCTGCATGAATCGCAAACTGTGAAGCGGTATCGTCATTGCTTTTCTTGGTTACTCCGAGTTTGCACCCTCCCCACCCCCCCACGGCGAGGAAAAAAGAACTGGGAATTGATATATTATAAACTGTGTTCTAGCCAACGCTAGCCAAGCTGTTAAGGAAAAGAAACAAAATCTGTTAAGATATACAATGAAGAGACCTTATTGATGTTCGGTCATCAGTTCACTACCGCAATCAAAGTAACCTTATGTACAAGTTAAGCGGGTAATTTGAGCAGAATAATTAAACGAGTTTTCGACTGCAGCATCTCCGCGTATGCATCGCAGTATTTCAGGCTACGAAGAGCTGGAATAGTTGGAGACAATAACTGGAGCTAACGGCATCCCCTTCGAATAGGTGTGGTCACAAATGGTCAGCTAGACTGTGTAAGCCGTTTGCGTGTTAATATATCGTAATATCACTCTATAAAATAAATTGGAGGGTTTTACGTGCCAAAACCACCTCCTGATTATGAGGCACGCCGTTGTGGAGGACTCCGGAAATTTTGACCTCCGGGGGTTCTTTAACGTGCACCTGAATCTAAGCACACGGGTGTTTTCGCATTTCGCCCCCATAGAAATGCGGCCGCCGTGGTCGGAATTCGATCCCGCGATCTCGTGCTCAGTAGCCCAACACCATAGCCACTGAGCAACCACGGCGCGCGGTAATAACACTCTGCCTATCTCGGTCTTAACTCGGAAATTTACCTATTCCGGATCCATCTATTCCCTACTTTTTTTCTTGCCAAAAGAGAAAGTTCAATGTGCCACTAAGTTCGAAGTACGGCTTTTGTAAAGCCCTCATAGACATTGTAACAGTTTCCCGTATAAGCTAGATACACACATAACAAATTTGTGCCTTTTGAATTATCGATGGATCCAGCTTGCAGAACAGCTATATTTCTTACTAGCGCACAGGGCAACATATTCGTAAACTATGTATCCAAGTTGTCCTTGCAACTGACGCATTCTTTTGTAAAAGAACTTCGTGCTATAAATAAAAAATAATCAACTTCTATAGTGGCAGTAACTCAAGTTTGTCTTTTAGATGTAGCACATTTCACTGCAATCGGTACTGCAGTCGTGTAATGAGAGCGTTTCTGCGTTTCACATGTGTTTGAATACAGAAATTGGAGCTGGCTTCGAGGTAGAACATCCTCTGGAGCTATAACTTCAAAAAATTTGTAATAATAACAACCTTGCCCACAGTGTGAAGCTTTGATAGCGATGGCAATGTATTTGACAACTACGCAAAATAATATTCATACTTTTATCGGCCGCATAAAGTGCCCTAAATATTAACCCTCTAGTAAACTGCGAAGCACGGTGTAACGCGACACACAGACAAACTTGAGTAAGGGACGTAATCTGCGACGATCCATTTCGAAGATGCTATTGCCTCGGCCATCAGGCACGCGCGGATTGGCTGGCTGAGCAAAATGGAATGTGCTGATTGGCTGGTTGAGGACTACGTCATCCGATTTCGCTCAACCAGCCAATCGGCGCTCGCCTGGCGGTGATACTACCGCCGAGGTGTCACCAAAAGTGATCGTCGCAGAGTGCGTCCACAGATCCCGTTCGACGAGCGCGAACACTCGTTGTAACACGAATAGCTTGAATAAGAGGCTGTAACAGAGAAAGGCGGGCTAGTCGGTGGTCGATATTTCAATGCATAGTGCAACCGCGCAAACGACAACGGACGAAGAAGGAAACACGCTGTACCAGCGCGGAACTTCAACTCAGATTTACTCCAGGAAAGCCACACGTTTCAACATGTATCATAATCACACTGGATGATCACCGATCAAACACCACAAGAGAGCCGGCAGCGGGGGAGCGAACGCTTTCGTGCTGCCTCTACCAGCCCCGCGTCTCAGAAATTTGAGATTACGCGACCTCCAACGCCACGTGCGCTGGAATACAGCACCCATGAAGCTAGCCATCCCGGCTCGCAGTAAACCCTTGCACCCGCCGCAGATTACCTCTGAGATATACGGCGCGCGAACCGCGTATTCGCCTCGCCGGGCGGACAGCCATGCGCAGCCACAGCCGGGTCAGAGGAGCAGACGTGCGCATCCTTGCCCCAGGCTGCGCTTGATCACGTGACCTCAAAACTGGGCGCGCGCGAGAAGGCTCCGTGCATCAAGCCGTCATCTCTGTCGGATCACCCTCGTACGCTTTCCCTCGCTTCCACAACATACGGCGAGCAGGGCGCAACAGCGGATCATAGAACTTGGACTTACACGGGACATCACGGCGACGGCGGAAATTCGCCTAGAGTGCCCATCTAATGGCTGTCGCAATAATGACTTCTTCTGGCGGCAAGTCAACGATCGGAATGTGAACAGGGAAAAACAACCTGAATTTTCTGAAATGACACCAGAATCACAGTATGATTTAACCGGAAAATCAGTCTTGGCTCACCTAAGTGGCTCACTGATGAGATCTACTAGTATGTCTTTAGAAGTCCTTTCGACAAGTGAAGATGTATTGATTTCCCTTGGGACGAAATGGGGGGTAGGAATTCAACTCAGCCAAGGTCCCTAGGGGAATTTACTAGGACAGTTTAGTGGCTGTTTGCGTGCCCCCCCAAAACCACCGAAAATGTCGCTAGGACTCCTAGAAGGCAAAGTTGTCTGGGTGACTAGATACTCTTTAAGTTGAGCGACTTTCTTGCGAAGTTGGCTGCCCTGCTAGGGACAAACGATACGCTTAAGAGAAAAACCGTCTACAGATTTCCCAACAGACCGCCTGGTTTTTCTTCTAGCGACTAAACTGCGTACACACAACCATGGCGGTATAAATGTTTCTGCGTAAAGAAAGTCAAAACACTCGTAATCGCAGAAATTATGCGCAACGACTGTATACAAGGGTTGCGGAAGGAGTAAACAAGCGAATTGAACGCGCATCAGGACGAGACCGTCGGATGTGCAAGCGTCTCCAAGTCGAGTTTAGAAGAGTCGCGCAGGCGTGGTTGATGACAAATGTAAAGCCGCCAGTGCTCGCCCTGCGCTATGCAAATTTGTTTAGATCCCCGCCATAGCTTTTCTCTTACGCGTCTCTTACGCAAACGCAATCGTCCTCCCTATTCATATTGCCTTTCATTTTGTTTTTTCACGTTCGTCGCGCAAACTGTTTTGCAAAGACAGCTTGCCAAATAGCATCGAAGGGAGAATCCTTTTTGAGTTTTCACGAATAAGGGCTTGGGATGCTTGAGCTTGGCTTACAAATCGCAATGTTCGTTACAAATATTGCTAAAGTTCTCAAAGCTTATGGAGCAGGCAGCGCTAGTCTTTGCGATGCAATTTCTTTCGACGCCTGCCAGAGCTTCCTTTTTTTCTCGCGTATCTCTTGTGCAAACGTAAGCGTCCTGACCTTTTTTTTTGCCTCTCATTTTGTTTTCACGTTCTTTGCGTAAACTGTTCTGGAAAAGACGGATTGTCAAATAGCATCAAAGGGAGACCCTTTTTCGTGTTTTCGAATAATGGCTCGAGTGGTTGCGCTTGGCATACAAATCTCAATCAATGCTTTTACAATTATTGGGAAATGTTTCAAAATCTAGGAAAACTGGAACACCAAGTTCACTACGCGATGAGTTAGCGATAAAAGATTAACGACATCACAATTCAGTGGGCTACACCTATTTAGCCATTTAAAGAGTACCAAGCAGGTCTGTTACGTTAACGCTCCAAAATATACCAGCCAATTGTTAGTAGGAATAGCGCGAAATCCTCCCTCGCATTGCATTTTCACATAAACTGCAACCTTATGCATCACATTTGCCCTCTTGAAATACTCTAACGGATGCGGTTTACGCAACTGTAATGTATTTGGTGCAGAGTTAGGAATTCGGAAGTATTGCACTTTAATTTTTACCCTTTCTTACCATATTTCGGTAACAGGTTTTCCGACTTAAAGAAAAAAAATTCGCTTCCTACTGCTAGTAGAATTCAGCATTCTCACTTAAACGGAAGAAATTTATTCAAATTCGTTCAGTAACTAAGTATTGAGTACATTTATGTACTTCACGTGTGTTTGGAGAAAAGAATGGGGCAGAACCGAGTTCGTGATGAACGTCCACATTAATAAGATAAGCATCGAAGCAACTTAGCGACACGCCGCATCGCCACCTCCCACTGCGCCACCTGATCGGTTATGTTCTATGCTGAAAGTGCCTGCACATGATCTCGGAGTCTAGACTTGATACCCAAACCACAAATACACGTTTGAAGCAAGGCATGCTTGCGATAGAGGATCCCATGTTGAAGGCTTAGCGCCCTTTAAAATGCCACGTGGTGACCAATCCAAACACCCTCGAAGAAGCATGCAAATCTATTTCGCTGTTAGAATAGGAAACGTCCGCATTGGGTGCCTTTGAGGCGGTAAATTTTCTTCGAGCGGGTCTGAAATAAGAGCCTACATACACTGCACCCATAAAACGCGGCATAATCGTAAAGCTTGCCGATTGAATTGAACTGATGCCCCGACAGGGAAAGTAAAAGTGAAAGTTGGAAGATTAACGAAGTGCGTTCTCTCTCAATCCTACCACCTCCCTAACTCCCCCCTTCCTACTCCATCTTCTTAGCGCCAACTCGTAAAACACATCCAGTGTGCGTAGTTCACGGACACCACTGAGCACACAAGCGAAGCCACTAAAGTGCCAATGATGACATTCTCTTTTGTTTCTTCTCATTTTTCTATCTTTATCTTTTCTCCTCTACCACCATAATACGATTGCCGGAGGAGATTTACGGGACAATATGGGGCGGTAATGGTTGGGCGTAAATCTCGCTTTATTCACTGAGTAACGCGCCACTTCGCGGGCGCTATACATTCGGGAATTTTGATTTATCCGCGAAGCACTGCATTATCCGAGCAGTTCGTTTAACTTGCAAAACAAAAGCATTTAAAAAGTTTAAAAATAGTAAAGTGAAACGCAAGGACCCCAGAGTGCTGAGCAGCAGGAGAGAGCATTATATCTATCTATCTATCTATCTATCTATCTATCTATCTATCTATCTATCTATCTATCTATCTATCTATCTATCTATCTATCTATCTATCTATCTATCTATCTATCTATCTATCTATCTATCTATCTATCTATCTATCTATCTATCTATCTATCTATCTATCTATCTATCTATCTATCTATCTATCTATCTATCTATCTATCTATCTATCTATCTATCTATCTATCTATCTATCTATCTATCTATCTATCTATCTATCTATCTCTCTCTCTCTCTCTCTCTCTCTCTCTCTATATATATATATATATATATATATATATATATATATATATATATATATATATATATATATATATATATATATATATATATATACACACATACTGGGGGGGGGGGGGTAGTCTTCTCACGCTACACTTCAGCGAGAGTTATGTGCTATAAATATGCGGTGTCCTTCTTGGTGTCCCTACAGGTGCCTCATTTGTGTTTTACCCTGTTGTTTTTCTTGGTCATAGTCAATGTTATGTTCAGCGATTACGCTTAATTTCTAGGCACCACATTGAACGACCGGAGTCGCATCCCCATAGGCACAGAGACGTTTTACCTGATTTCATTTACTAATCCTAAAGGCATTAGATGTAAAGGCATTGCATTAGAATATGTTAAATAATTCTACTAATTGTGCACATTGTCTCCATTGCTGTGCGGTAGTATCAGCTAAGACGGCGCTCGTACTTCAGCCAAAACATTTCTATGTCAATATTAGGTAACAGTGCAACAATAGTATGTAGCTTATGGCTGGGTGTGGCATTGGGAAAGCCCTCTGCATACTTGTGCGATCTCAGTAAAAGCTACTCGCCCAGCGTCAACTAAACACATTGCATGCGGGAATCCTTCGCTGTTTACTGCGTATTGAAACTCAGTGCTCGCACCTTCCCTGACCTTAACACGTGTACGTATTATAATCCTTTCTTTTTTCGGGGGACTGCATTTCACCCGCTAACAACTTAATGTTGTCGCTCAGCCCAAGAAGCGCCTACAGGATTTGGAGCTTACTCGAATGTTGATTCTATCTGCTGAGCTTGTTCTCGCCGAACGTTATGCAGTCACATTATTCGCGCGACGCTAATATCGTTGTACTCTCTGGCATCCACACACGCACCAGCGATATTACGCTGGAACGTTCAACGAGTCGTGCATAAAAGCTGGCGCGCTTGGTCAGCAGTACATATTTCGACTATCCATTCGAACCGAGTATTACCTGCTTGGCTGGGCACAGGGTCGACCAGTAAACAGTTAGTATCGCAACTTCCTTTGTGCCGCTGTGGCTCTTCACCGCCGCAACAACGTTACAATATGTGCCCACTAAGAGTTTCTCACAGATGTGCAATACTGCCTACCTATACGCTATAGTTTCCTTCGAGGTGTCTAGGCACGTCAACTGATCGACCATACAATCGTGTCTATGATCTGTTTCGTTAACAAGCTTTTGTGTGTGTGATGATGAGTGCACAATGTGCCTGATGCGCTAGGCATAAATAAATGATCGTTTGTGATAAATGCCAGTTGAAAGGAGCACCAGTCCTGTCGTACATGTTCCTTTCGTTTTCGCCTTAAGCGCGCTTTTATGAAAACTACTATGAAAATGTGCAATACCTTTCCTTTGCTTTTTCGCAACGTGATTTATTTCTTTGCGGCTTTTAAAGCGAAGCAGTAGTGTTGAACTGCAAAGTAGTGAAGAACGTGTCAGCAGAAAATTGAAGAAATCGGCAACAGGGACTGACCTAGACTTACGTTTCCCCTGCGTCATTCTGTTTCAGCATTTCCTCACTAGCGTTAAGTTTGCGTAACATTTGCTTTACCATTTATGCAAACATCAATGAAAGCTTGGATTAACACTGAATACCAGATAAGCGCGGAATTCGATCAGTCTTTATTTATTTACCTTTTTTCAGCCACTCTCCAAATATTTTCTTCATCCAGAAGTCACAACGAGTCCGTTTAATTAAAGGGATCACGAAGCGGTGACAACAACGCGTTCGCAGAGGGATCGAGATGGACGACTCAGTCTTGTCGACGGCTCCACATGATGAAGGAAAATATCGTGTCCTCCCTTCCGTGTTAATCGTTTTTTTATTTTTATTTCTTTTTCGTCGCTTCGGTTCTGTGAACCGCCCCGAAACACAGTGACGCCCTGTCATGGTACAAAGAGGGACATAAATCTCTCCGCCGAGTCACCCTTAAGTACAACATTTCCATTATTGGATACATCAAGTGTCCTCCTCTTTCACAGCAATGCCCGAAACTAGCAAAAATGAAAACAGCACAATACAAAAAAGGCGATAGAACAAGTCAGGATGAAATAGCGTAGATAGGAAGAAGCTCATTAGATGTTGAAAAATTCGAGAGAAGGCTTTTTCGGGCTATCGCTCTAGTACCCTGACCTCCTTATGCCAGCGTTAGCCTCCTTTCATTCTTTTTCGGATATAGAACCTTTGCTGGGACGAAGTACGGCACGTTGAAAGAGCAGAGGACGGAGATTGAAGCCATTTTCGAACTTTGGTAAGACTAGGAACAAAACGTTGAAAGGTATAGACAGCAACGACTGACGTCAGGTGCGAACTTAGTTCATACAAATGCGAAAACGCTGAAGAGCAGGTTCTGGCAATCGAAGCGCGCAATCGGAATCCGTTCTGACGCATGCCGGAACGCGGAAGAACGAGATTTGAGCATCGAAGGTGCATTCAAACTTCCTCTGGATAAATTCCGAAGCGCTGAGGAATGTACAGATCGCAACCAGGTTAGAACTCCGTTTCGAACTAAGCCGGAAGAGCTCAAGAGCAGAAAGCGACGATCGAAACCGGACTCCGAACGCCGCACGGTGGCTTATCCGTCATCGGGTTAATGATAGAAACATCAGTGAAATCAGATGGTTTGTTTATCTCATTAACATAAGCACAGAAACGCAGTGGAATATCTCATCGCATGGCCTAGACTATGTAGAAAGAAAATAAGAGGGCGTAATGGATACCGGAAGAGAACACGAGGTGTCACGCAGTGATGACAAGAAGGAAGACAATTTGTCATGCGTAGGAACGCTGCATTTGTAATTCAATTCGCAAGAGAAGTGCCGCTTCTAGCTTTATTGTCCCCTATGGAGTTCATTTTCAGTTCCTAGGTTTTGGTATGCGAATACTTCTCTTGTTTTGTTTTTCTTTTTTGTGAGACCAGTTGTTCTTGTACTGTGCGTTTGCTTTAGAACCACGGGAACTGTCATTGTTCCTGCAATGTGACTTACTTTTCTCTGCAAAACTACAAAGCTATGAGGTTGTAAGAAATGAATGGATGTACAAAAGGAGAAGGCAAGTGTTATTCAAGGGAAGGTAATTGCTTCGTTCGGTTTGTTTTGCCCTGTTGATACAACACTGCAGCCACAGTAAGAATCGCATCCGGGCTGTCAGTCACGCCAATCCTCCACCACCATAACGGTACTGTATGTTACGCGGCAAAATACACGTGGACCGCTTAAATCCTCTTGGACAAACCCCCGAACCGACGCCTACGAAATTTGTCGCTTCCAAATGATAAAGCTGAATTGTACGCACAGAGAGAAGCAGAATTTTTCGGGGGGATATAGGACATCACAGTTTTAGGCCTCGCAGATATCTCAGTTCTCTAAGCTATACATCCACCGGCGCACCCGAGGCGGACAAATGTGATACGAACTTACAGCCTACACGCGGAATCGCTACAATCATCTCTCAACTACAATCATCATCTCGATTAGATCATGCCTACAAGGTCGGTGTTCCATTTTGTAGAACTAACGCTTTCTTCCAGTCATTTATACCTCGTACAGCAGCAGAGTGGAATCACCTTCCCGCACTGACAGCCACCATCAAAGATTACCAGCTTTTCAAGAACGCCTTAGCTAATATTATATGAGTGGACACACTTGTTAACTTTTATTGCAATACTCCTATTCCTTGTATCACATTTCCTATTTTTCTTGTTTTGTATGCCTGTAACCACTCCCCTCTCCAATGCCAATGGCCCTGAGGGTACATGAAATAAATAAATAAATAAATAAATAAATAAATAAATAAATAAATAAATAAATAAATGTTCGTGAATGTTTTGTAAAGGGCCTGCTCACAAATTAGTGGTACATCTTCAAGCAATTAATGCGTCAATTTCGCCCGCCCTAGATGTCTCAATAGGTGCTGAGGCAAGTGAAATTGTGAAGCTTGGACGTCCAAAAACTGCACAGTGGTTTATGAGGGCCGGCTGTAGTGTATAATAATCGAATTAATTACGGCCCCCCTGGGGATTTTTTTTTTTAACGGGCACCCATCGCATGGTACGCGAGCCTCTCTGCATGCGACCTCAGCCACTGGGATCGAACCCAGGACCTCGCGCTCAGTTGTGCAAAGCATAATATAATAATAATATTTGGGGTTTTACGTGCCAAAACCACTTTCTGATTATGAGGCACGCCGTAGTGGAGGACTCCGGGAATTTCGACCACCTGAGGTTCTTTAACGTGCACCTAAATCTAAGCACACAGGTGTTTTCGCATTTCGCCCCCATCGAAATGCGGCCGCCGTGGCCGGGATTCGATCCCGCGACCTCGTGCTCAGCAGCCCAACACCATAGCCACTGAGCAACCACGGCGGGTAGTAGTGCAAAGCATCGCCGTGACTCACCAAGGAGGCTGTTGTTGAGTTACATAGACGTAAACTTGTTGCTTCCGTTTCCTTAGGTTTTCGAAATCTCGGACAACTTTTTTTCAGAATTTTGACTGCCTAAGTAAAACAAATATACTCTATTCGGTTTGTATATATTAAATATATTTTCTTATTTTAAATGCAACAAACCTAAGCGAATTCGGTGCAGTGGGTGCTTAACAAAATCATCTTTCCGTTTCCGTGTATCAGGACAGGAGCTCCTAAGGTATAAGACTTCCAGCTTGGAGACGTTGTGCCTGCAAGATGCTGGTACAGACAGGCGAGATGCAACTAATCGCCAGTATGCAATGCACAACACGCCCGCTCTGAAATTGGCTTTGACGAGCCGAAGCCAATGATCGGGGAGAGTACTTAATCAGGCGTATCCTTGTGTCGGCCCAGGGTCTTAAAGACGAGCGGGTTTCCGGTGCACAACGCTCAGTAATGCATTTCATTCAAACAAAGGCTTTCACGCAGGGCCTTATATGCCGGTTCAGGAACACATAAATTACCAAGCTTAACTCGGCACTCCTGTCACAGCCGAGAGCTGAGCTTCGTAAGGACGCGGAAAGTCCAATTTAACGGCAGCAGCTCTGCTGTTAGGAAAAATAGGTTAGTAATGATATTTCGATTTTTTAAATCTCCAATATGAAAGGCGATATCTGAAACATGGCGTCGATGACCTGTTTTCAGTTCCAAAATTGCTTCCGGTGCATGCAGATAGCAGAAGCATGTCCTCCGAGACCTCTTCCCGTTATCCAGAGAGAACCTTTGCTGGGGTGTGGATTTGGACACGTGGACGCCGTATATCGCAGCGTAATTTAACAGCAGTGATGAAATTTACAGGTACAATTTTTACTGCGATTTTTCTCTTTTGTATTGCTCTGAAGACAGCGCGAATCGGTGCAAAAAAATTCGCAGCTGTAGAATTTAGTTCGAGGTCCTGGACGCCATTCGTTCGCTCCAAAGTTAGCGTCAACTTTAGTAGCAATATTCACAGGTGTAAATTTCTAGTGCGATGTTCTGGTTTTGGTTTTGCCTCTAGAAAAAGTATATAGCGCCAATCTAAGTAAAAAAAGAAAACTACAGCGGTAATCTGCGACCTCCTCGCTGTGAGCTGCACATTAGTGTAGTCCCTTTAGCAGTGGAGGCCACTGCATCCGCGAAGACTTAATCTGGTTATGAAAACACAGAGAATTCGCGACTAAAGGGATTCCGCCACCCACGCTTCCTGGTAACGGTGGACGAAAGTTTCAAACATTCCGCGTTCATCCCAACGCTGCTGTCAAGGACCGGTCGTCGAACCCAGGACCTCGTGATCAGGAGCAGAACGCCGCAGATAATGGGCCTCAGAAGCGTGTATATAATGTAGCTGCTTATATGCCGAATCATACGGCAAGAAGGGTGCCTAGAATGCCTGTATAACTGACTCTTGTTCACACGCGAGAAACTGGAATCAAAATGAAAAAAAGAGAAAAGAAACGAGTCTGAGACAAAGAACAAATTATCTTCTCAATAAGAGCCCACACAGGACCGCTCAATTACACGCTCCAATAGCCCAGTGCAGGCGAGAAACACAACGCAGGGTAAGGAAACAGCAAATAAGGCAAACGAAAATATTACAAAGCTAAAACAAGAGAAATAGAAGAAAGGCAAAGGCCGAAGATAACAGAGGGTACGAGAAAAAAAAAAGAACATGCAACACTATGACTGTGCAACAGTGCAAAACGAAGCTAACAACACGAGCTTTCAGGCACACAGGCAAAGTCCTAGAATATAAAGAAAGAAAGAAAGAAAGAAAGAAAGAAAGAAAGAAAGAAAGAAAGAAAGAAAGAAAGAAAGAAAGAAAGAAAGAAAGAAAGAAAGAAAGGAAGAAATCGAGTTGAACGTTTATCATAAACTAACGGCGCAAGAGTGACCGGAGCGCTTGAACGAGATTCATAAACAAGGAAAGCACTGTTAAACGGGCATAAATTTCTTTTCCTTTATTTTTATCGTGTTTTCACGTTGTTATCCTTAAACCATACCACATTTGTGTTTACAGAGATAACGAAGCTATAGCAAATAGTAACTCTAGGCATCAGCTTCACCACAGCGTTATTTTTTGTTTTCTTCCCCTAGCTTTCTTTTACCGTCAGGTAATCGAAGTTCCGTTTGGAGGCAAATTAAGTGGGAGTGTGGCAACCTAATCGAAAAAAAATAAGAAGAGTGTGGCGGTTAATCTTAGGCCAATTTGCTGTGATGAATTGAGTGAGTAACTTAGGCAGAGCAGGGCCGTCGAGTCGTGCGCAGGTTGTAGCCGCAGTTAAGCTAGAAATGCTGAAAACTCTCCACGCGACGCGCTTCGACGGCAGTTCGTGGTCGCGACGTGCACCTGCTTCTTTTTTTATGCGAAGCATATTACGAGAGCTCAACCCAGCTCCTCAGGCGCGGCGGTGTCGCCATGAAATCACGTGACACCGTGACGTCACGACAGAGGAGAAGTGGCTTTGGCTCAACTCTTGCAAGACGGGCTGGGTGGGAATCGAACCAGGGTCTCCGGAGTGTGGGACGGAGACGCTACCACTGAGCCACGAGTACGATGCTTCAAAGCGGTACAAAAGCGCCTCTAGTGAATGCGGTGTTGCCTTAGAAACGAGCTGTTTCTAAGGCGTGCGTCTCTTGCTCACGCGCACATTTCGTTGCCGCGCCGAACGCTGCTTTGCTCGACGCTCACCGCGTCCAATGCGGGGCGCGTAGTCGCTGCCCTGTAGCCCATTGTCTTACACCCCTTGGCGGGTCGACGGGAACGCTGTCACGTTCCACTCTTGAAGGCGAAGAAGTAATGCATGAGTTGTTTCTTCGTCTAGCCGAACCAAATATAGCCAAGCAACAGCAGTTCACCAGGCTAAACAGTGGTTCAACAACTAAAATAAAGGCTAGTATGCTTCGCATCCTGGGCTTAACCTTACCTAAGCCACAGCCATTTTTTTTTCTTTTTTGCACGTAACTGGCGTTTTTTCTTTCACTCTCTCCATTTCTTTATTTGAATGCCATAGCATTAGAGGCGATTTTCACCGACTTTGTCCATAATGCTATGGTATTAAAACGAATCTGGACGAAGTGGGACGAACTTCGAAGGTCCCAAAACCGGTGCTCCGGTTTCTGAAGGCTGCCGTACTGAGCGACTGTCCGTCCGTGATATAGAGCACAGAGCTCTTGTGCTAAGTCGGCGATGCCCATAGCTGACTTCCTCTTCTTTTCCAAAACTTTCCGTCGCCCCTTTCCCCTTCCCCTAGTGCAAGGTAATTAGCTGGGTACTGCCCTAGTTAACCTCCCTGGGTAACAGTTACCAACCCTCACCCACTTTGGAGAGAGAGAGAGAGAGAGAGACAGAAGAAAGGGGAAAGGCAGGGAGCTTAACCAGATGGGTAGATCCGGTTTGCTACCCTACGCTGGGGAGAGAGGGGAGGGGGAGGCAAAGTGACAGCAAAGTAGAGGTAAAGAAAGAAAGGAGCGTACAATTGCAATCACAGTCAAATACTGTCCCCGCATGCCGTCACCACGCAGCACAGTATCACTTGCAGCACTATAAACATCTGTTCAGGCCACAGCCGCGTGTCCAATTCTGTTGCCCTTAAAGCTTTGGAGGTATCTAGAGGAAACCACGGGCCCGATACCGAAGTCAGTGCAGCCTGAACACAGCGCCTGGAAACGCTAGCTGCCACGAGGGGAGAATGTGAGAAAAGGGCAAGTGACGCACGCCCTAGACGTCTCAAACAACGAATTCGGTACGAGAGAAGCATGCGTGCGATCGCAGTCCAACGGTTAGAGCATTGGGCTGCCGTGCTGGAACACTTATTTATTATTTATTTATTTCAGAATACTGCAGGCCATTGCTTGGCCCAAACAGGAACGAATTTACATTGTTACATAACCAAGAGAATGAAATTTATAAAGTATTAGCGGCACACGTATATCAAAAGAATAAACCAGAAGAATAAAATGACACAATATTATAGCAGCACACGGATACCAAAAGAATAAAATTATACAATATTGGGTTCGCTCACGGAATCAGTCGCGCCTTTCTATACATAGCGTTACAGTAGACGTACTATCACCCACTTTGGAGCTATACAACAGCGAACTCGACAGTGACTTGAGCGTAGGCGAGCACGTCGCATCGTGCACGAAATCGTAACTTTGTGACAGATACGAGGTGTAGAAACGCCACTTCGATCATTGAGAGTGTGCAAGGTTGCTGCGACACACACGTGGGCAGCGGTCAAGACGTCGCAGTCGTCACATTCTAAGCACGCTATGCCAAGAGAGCCAGCCCCCGTGCTAATAAGTTCTCACGGAATTTTTTTATCTCGCTTCGTCCAATCTACTAAATGCCCTGCCTGCATCGCTACGCGCTGAAGCTTGACCAACAAAAATCACGCCGGTACAGTCCAACGTTCATGTTATTGTTTTTTTTTGCTTACTGTTTGTGAAAGTTCGCTATACTTTCTCGTAAAATAAGTCTATTTCATCGCTCTTCTTAAATTTATTTCTCATTTCTGTGGCCCATCTTCATCGCGGTATATTTTACAAAGTTGAAAAGGTCGCGACAACAATATATCCACACAAAGGTACCAAGATTGGAGGTCACCAGACGCCGGCCTCTTCCCGTTACCTTTATGAATTCCTGATCTACGAAAGAGATGTTTTTGATTAGTCTTTATATTTGCACTTCACGATATACAAAAATGAATTCCGGGGTATTACGTGCCAAAACCAAGACATAATTATGAGGTTAGGGTGTAGTGTTGGACTCCGGATTAACTTTGACCACCCTTGGTTTTTTAACAAATCCAGATACATGATCGTTTACTTCACAAAATATTTTTTTAGTTCTTCCTAATTATAATTTTTTGTTAACATTAGTGTTCCTTCGGATGAACTTTCAGTTCCTAGATCAGCGCATGTCCCGTTTACTTCGACTCTGCGTCGTGATTTTCACGGCGCAGCTTTTCCCCAGTGAAAACAGTGGTCCGCGTCCATTTGATAACTATACGCCTCTCCCATTGTTAGTGCCAAAGCGAAGCCTTCTTTGCCCACCAGGTTATCCGGGGATTGGCGTAAGTGAGCGAGTAAGCTGCAAGCCATACAGACGACACATACCGCGTTGAATGCGCACCGACAGAATGGTGGCAGGGAGTGTCATCTAAAAATAAATCACGACACAAGGAGTGTATCTAGCTTGTCGGCTCACGGGTATCTCAAAGCGCACGAACCTCTCACTAAAATAGAGCACGGTGTGGAAATGTTCAAATTTCTTGTAATTGGTCGTCGTCCTTGTGACATGGCTGCGCAGACGTGTGAAAGTATGCATTCGCGCCTGATTAGTCATCTGCATTTCGTCACAGCTTGTGAACGGTGAAACATTCCATGAGATCAGAGTAGCAATCCGTGCGGTGCATAAACATAAACATTGCAGTAACTTGCGCGTAACGTAGCATAAAGATAAAAGCAATTGTACGGATTGCGTTTCATTTTGTTTCGATGTTTAATTAACGAGCTTACGAAAGGTTTGCTCGACGTAGATTCCAGCGTGTGCGTTAGACCTGCATATTCGTTTTCTCAGTTGCAATGCATGAACTTGTACAAGTTGCCAACAAAAGAGGGTTGAGTGGCGATCGCCTTGAGAGACGCACTACGTAGTAAAGCAAACGCATTTAATCGTTTTATTTCGCGCTCGACTGACCACCTGGCAAAATAAAGAGAACAAACGGCTTTTCCGTTCTGCCGCGTGTCCTTATAGCGATTAAGGAGAAAGCCAAAAGAAAAAAAGAAAAAAAACAGTTAACAAACATGGACGTGCGATGCGGAGAAGGGCAATTAGTGACTGCGATTAAACGAGCTAGAAAGATAACACATTATCCCTAAGAGGTCAGGAAGCAGGGCTAATGTAGGACCAATATTGGACAACAGTGGCCCTGCGTAGTCCCATGTAGTAGTGAAGCCATAGCCCAGTCCCGACTAACAAACATAGGCAACACTGAGGTAAGATAATTGTAACAGGAACACGAGCATGTGTGACATGATGTTTTAATACAGCACAATGTGTCATTGTACAGAATCCTGTGCAATACTACATCGCAGTGCCCACCGTGGCCACGCTGATGATATATTGCACCACTGATGATATATTGCACCAAGACTTAACCAGCGCCATACTTTGATACCAACATCTCCTGCATAATCATGAATGTACAGAAGTAGTGTGTATCTTCTATGGTTTTGATTTCCTTGGTCTTATCACTCAATGGGAAGAAAAAAACCCGCAGCGTATTTGAATATATGATCTAGGAAAATATTTATGTAGGTGCCTTTCGTATTTCTCAGGGCTATATTCCTCGCCATTATATATCAGTAAACTTTTGTTACTTACTGTTTTAGGTTACTTTCTGCATGGTTGTAATAATTTTTCACGTACAGAACGTACATTTTTAACACTTGTTTACAAAGACAATGTATTCGCGTTCAAATATGTGTATTGTTTTAAATAAAAAAGGCTTTTAGACGAGTATATTCGGTACTTTCGTAATTTCCACGTACGAACAACACGAAAAAAGAAACAAGAAAAGTAATTTATAGCCTCTAAGACTCTAAAGACGTTCAACCCAAATTCGAAATGATGCACGGGGGCAATTTCCTCGCCTGAGAGGTCGCCGTATCACACAGTAAAACCGGGAAACGTGGCGTGTACTTGGATATCTATTGCGTCTCTACCGCCGGCAATATTTCATCGAAACGATGTTCTGGCTGCAAGGCGCTCCTGCCGCGTAGACTCTGGTGAAACGCGAGAAAGCCCTCTCGGTTGGGGAATTGTAAACGATGGTGTTAAAGTCGAAATGGGATTGTGAGAGGAGAAGGGGGTGGTTTCTCGTGGCAGAACGCATGGAACTATCTCGCTCACGCCACCACCTCGTTTGCCGGAAATGATTATTCCAGGGATCAGGTCGTGACCTTGACTAATATGGGAATTGTTACTGGACGTTTTGGTTAATTGTGTAGGCCCAGAAATTAGACAGACAGAGGGATTGCATGGATGGTTGGATGGATGTTGTGTTAGCACTTGTTAGTGCTTGTGGTTAGTTAGCTGTCAGTGCTTGCAAAAAAATGCAATCTATCGTCGCGACTTAAAAAGCGACCCGCGACTTATACAACACCCGTCAGAACCTTGCCCCTTGAGATACAGCGATCACCAAATGGGGCTAATAACATGTTAACTTTTGCACGGCCAAGGTTGGTTGAAGTGCAGCATGCTCATAACATAATTGATCTCCATCAACTCTGTCGCAAACTACAAAATACTGCAAAAAACTCGCAACGCGATAGGCGCATTAATTATAAACACTTACGCAAAGAGAGAGAGAGAGAGAGTAATAGCGCCTCTATTTCAGCCCTTTGAAATAAGGGAATTCGAATGAATGCGTCATTCGAATTCGGCTAAGGTTTGTACAAAGACATCCCTGTAAAAGCAACGCTTGTCACACAGGTTTGTGACGTTACCCGATCTTAATATACCAGTCCCTCACTGGTCCCTCAACTTCAGCGGGAGAGGTGACCGTAGATTTATGGCAGCTTACAAGCGCAACAATAGAATTAAGTGTGTTTTCAACGCAGTAGACACTGTGGCCTTCGAAAACAAATCGCAGAACGCCTGCGCGCGGTGTGTATTCACTTTCGTGTGTAATATTATTTGCACCACAAATATCATCACGTAGGAGTCGGAAAAAACTCTTTCGATCAAATAAGTTGGAAGGTGAGGCTGAGAAACGTCGTTTTCTAACTCTTTTAATTGTCTTTAAGGGGGTATATAAGACATTTTCGACTATTAGTTTCTTGCGTTAACTGAAGGTCCTACAGACACATAAACCCTAAAGAAACATAGTGACAAGCCACAGAGCGACGTCGATAATAACGAGCTTTTCTGCAGCCATCTTCGGTATCGTTTCCGAAAGGGATAAGGAGTTGTGACGTCAAGACACAGTATGTTGTCAAGCGGGAGCAGGACCTTGCTACGCTTCGACAGTTGTTCCGGCTGGCTCAGTCACCTCGTATGCAGCTTACCCGACGGGAGGAACGATGTAGCAGCACACGAGGCGACCGAGCAGGCCAGAGTGAGTGTAAAAACGCCGCAACGTCCTACTCCCACGTGACCCTGTGCTGTACAAGACGTCACGGAACCAAAACTACAAGAAAAAACTCTAATCTATTATTTAGGGAGCTGTGGTGCTTATCACTGTATTTTCTAATATTTAGAGGTCTGGGCCATTCCTTTATAGTAATGAAGTGTGCAGTCGAATATGTCATGCCCGTGCCGCTTTAATTCCGAACCCTTATGGATCCGTACTAAAAGATTACATTATGGGTTTTACGTGCCAAAACCACGATCTGGTTATGGGGCGCCCCCTAGTGGGGGTCTCCGTAAATCTGGACCATCTGGGGTTCTTTAACGTGCACCTAAATCTAAGTAGATAAGCGTTTTCGCATTTCGCTATAGATACGTGTGAACCCGTTGCTTGACCCTTGTGAACCGGTGTGAAGTTTTGCTCCGAAGCTGAACCTGAACCAAGGCGGTAAATATGCAGGAATTCGAACCGAACCCAAAAACATTTCCGTTCGGCACCCTGGTTTCCACAATAAGAGAAATAAAGTATTATTCATCATGCGCACTTTGGATGAAACGATTCATTTCCTTAAACGCGAGACATTCGGGCTATCCAACCCTCCACTGTGGAACCACTTTCAGTCACCTTGGTAAGATAGAAGTTCACAAGAAGGTGGAGGATTGGGGTGATGAGCAGCAGTAGAACAGCGGCACTTAATGCATGCCCTGAGGGAGACGGGTCACCTTGTCGAGAAGTTATCTCCAATGGCATCCCTTGTCCTACCACTGTTCATCAATTCAGTCACCGTTGCCAACTTATCAACCAGTAGGACCAAAAAGGTGTTAAAAGAAAACAAGAAAATAGATCGACAGAGTCATACGGGGAAGTCAACGTTGCCGGGCGAAATTTGTTCTACTCTTTCTTCGCATACCACATGACCCCAAGCTTCACGCTTCGGAAGGGACCGCGCGCGTCAATTAATGACGGCTCGAAAGAAAGTAACTTTTCCACGCCATGGCATTTTTCAATTTCACGGGTCACTTAACCATCGACTTTCGCGTGGCCAGAAAATAAGAAAAAAATAAAGAAGAAAACACGAAGAGAGAGAGGAAAAAAACAAAAAAACAAATACGAAGCTAGAAAAACGTCAGCCGCCTCTCCTCAGGCGTCTCGTGTGACGCTCAACGAAGCAGAATCTACGTTCCGGAAATGCAAGCAAAGCACAAGCGCCAGTTTGTTTACCGGAACGCGTTCGTCGAACCCGTCGCACGCAAGAAAAAATAAGCTCAAAGAAAAGGGTATGTCGATGCAGTGTTCTCAAAAGTATCTTCCTGTTATATAACGAAATGAGACACACAGAAACGTTAAGAGGAGGATTTATCTCTGGGCCGATTCCGATTTCCCTGCACAGGTACATCTCCAACATAGCAGAATTTTTATTGAACTCACGCTGAACTAATTTCGACAATTTATTGAACTAATTTCAACATTTGAAAGGAACAGCTGATTAGTACCGACTGTCGAAATAAAGGTTCATGTTTCCTTACAAGAATTGTCGAAGATTGGCACGCTCAACGAAATAAAGGAAAGCGAAGCACCAAGTCTACAAATGAGTCAGCCTGCCCCAAACACAGATAACGCAGTGGTCTTAACTGCATCAGTCAGAGCATAGAAAGCAAACAAATTTGATCTACGAGTTCACAGCCCACGTGATATAGTTGCTACGTTTAGGAGCATGTTGAAAAAAAGTACTGCTCGCAGATTAGCGTCGAACTTCGGATCTCCGAGGCCGAGTGTCGCACCGTGCTCGGCGACTCGAGGAACGCCGTGCGCCACTCTGCCGAGGGGCGAGCATTGCGCGCCGGCGGCCGCCATCATCGCCAAGCTTCAGCTCCAAGACCGCGGCAGCACAATCCGCATCAAGTGGTTCCCGGCGCACGCCGGCGAGTGTGCATCCTCACCGAACCACAACGAGTCGGCCCATTCGGCGGCGCGAGCGCTTACCCCCCGCGCCCCCCAAGAGTGACCGTTCCGTGGGGTGGTTCGAAACCAAGGACCGAGTGACCAGTTATGGCGAAGTTACCAAGTGTTACCGGCACTCACTCGGGAGGAGGCTGTCATCCCAAGACAGATACAGACGGTGTCACTCCTCGCCCCGGCAGGGCAGTGCTACACGTGTTTCACCCAGAACTCTATCCGAGTGTTTTGTGTGGCTGTTCGAAACCGAGAACCGAGTGACCAGTTATGGCGAAGTTACCAAGTGTTACCGGCACTCACTCGGGAGGAGGCCGTCATTCTAAGGCAGATACAGACGGGGTCACTCCTCGCCCCGGCAGGGCAGTGCTACACGTGTTTCACCCAGAACTCTACCCGAGTGTTTTGTGTGTTTGTTGGAAACCAAGGACCGACTGACCAGTTATGGCGAAGTTACCAAGTGTTACCGGCACTCACTCGGGAGGAGGCCGTCATTCTAAGGCAGATACAGACGGGGTCACTCCTCGCCCCGGCAGTGCTACACGTGTTTCACCCAGAACTCTATCCGAGTGCTTTGTGCGTTTGTTGGAAACCAAGGACCGACTGACCAGTTATGGCGAAGTTACCAAGTGTTACCGGCACTCACTCGGGAGGAGGCCGTCATTCTAAGGCAGATACAGACGGGGTCACTCCTCGCCCCGGCAGTGCTACACGTGTTTCACCCAGAACTCTATCCGAGTGCTTTGTGCGTTTGTTGGAAACCAAGGACCGACTGACCAGTTATGGCGAAGTTACCAAGTGTTACCGGCACTCACTCGGGAGGAGGCCGTCATTCTAAGGCAGATACAGACGGGGTCACTCCTCGCCCCGGCAGTGCTACACGTGTTTCACCCAGAACTCTATCCGAGTGTTTTGTGTGCGATGATTCGGCAGTGGTTCCGGCGGACCAGTGGCACATCATGTGGGACTGTGCCAGGTTCCCGACCGAAGCCATCTCCAGGACATACTCACCCGAACTTCGAAGTGCTGTGCAGTCTATAGACAAGGACACTCAACTATGGGCCGTCCAGCAGGCCCGGGGTGCACTCGCAAAGCGCAGGCCTCACGATTCCACCAAAAACGGGCCGAACTGGTGTAGTGCAGATTAGGGCGTAACCCCCCGGGTCGACGCTTGGCCAACGTCACGAAGCGTTAAACCGACGGTTGCCAGCACTTTAAGAAAGTTGTTCCTATCCTATCCTATCCTATCCTAATCCTATCCTATCCTATCCTATCCTATCCTCTCCTTAGTTCAATTCAGACAGATGGATGAATAAGTACATCTTGTAGAGGTGTTTTATCATTTGCATCGTTGGTAACAGTGTTTTGCTTCAATATTTATTGAACTACACACTTTTAAACAGCTTCTGAAAAAGAAAATAGAACACCGATGCGTAAATTGAGGAAATTCCTGCCTAGAATGTACCGAAACTAGGCATGACTTGTTTTCTTTCTTTGAAATGCAACAAACCGCATCCCATGAAAGATGCTGAGAAAATCGATTTTTTTTGTGATAAACAGCATCGTATTCTGAAATACAGTGGCACAGCGGACGCGTGGATATTCGACCAATGCAAAGCGCTCAAGCAATACAGCGTTACACATGTGTGGAGTAGGAGCTTACACTTTTCATTGCAATAACAATTATATGGACATTCCGGGTGAATTTTTGCTGTTGGCGTTGCCGTGGTGCTCCATACATGTCTGTGTGTACTATACGTGCATATATGCCGTATATGCAAGGTACAGGTGCTATACTATCCAAAATGCCCAAGTTGCTCAAACCGGGTTTTATATTCTTGACTGAACTATTCTTCAGAATTACTGTTTTTTTGTAATAATTGCAGCGCTCAAAACAAAAGTCGTGAGACACTTCATTCACCGCGAATGCCTTTTGCCCTTAGCCCTTTCAGACTGCGAGAAAAGTGCAAAACAATATTAGGACTCACAATCTAAAAGCGATGGAATTTCACTAGCGTCGCTTTGTATGGGCACTGTAGCGGCACCTGCACGACACCATTACAGGCCCTGCACGGCGTGTTAAAGCCTTTGAGGGTGAATTATTTAAGGGTGACAGAAATTCTGGCGCACTCGCGTACGCCGCATCACGCTTATATTCACACCCGCGTAGAGTTATAACACTCTTGGAGGCGCTCAAGGGCAACGCGAAAGACAACGAATTACTACGTGATATTCTCAAGCACTGGGGCACAGACTACGATTTCGTAGAGAGAGAGAGATGCAAGCTTCAATGATGTGCTGGAGATGTTATCCTGACTATTGGCCCGACATGCTTCTCCATGTGTTGGGTTGTGATTATGACATTACAGTGATAAAGACGCGGTACATACAGTCACACACATGCACACACATATATAGAGATACAAAGTTTCGTTAAGGCTTGTGGCCCGCAAGAACGTCAGTAGCATTTTCATGTCGCATAACGCGCAGGTCATGGACCGAGAGTGGGCTAATTCGTAGTGCTTTTGCGGGAAATATGTAAGGACAACTGAGCACAAATCGCACGGGAGTGCCTGAAATGCAGTGATGTTGTGCTGTTTCCATGAATACTGATGCAAAGTACTCCTAAGTCTTAATTGTTGTCCACCCTTTACGTTAAGGGAATGGAAAGAACATGAAAGTCTGGAAAGCAGTGAAAGAGGTTTTGAGCTGCCTTACATCAGTAATGGGCAAAAGGTCCAACGGAAGGTGCCTGGGCTGTTGTATTCAGGTGAAGTAGTGCTTCTAGCGGACAATCCAATGGATTTACAGGGAGTTGCGAATGTAAGCGGCAATTCAGCCACGAATCTGGGCCTCAAGTTGAGCACTGAGAATTCGGGAATCATGATATTTAATGAAGAGACAATTCGACAGGAAGTCATGCACTGTATCAATCAATATAGATAACTGGGGTGTACGCACATACGAAGGAAAGACCTACTCAAGCATCTACAAATGTAATCCAAAAATAAAAAGACAACGAAGTTCGGCAATAATAAAACACAGAGCACTTTGGAGCTACAGTGAATTTGAGGTGGTGGGAGGTGTTATGGTTCTAGCGCCAACGTTCGCAAACGCAGTTCCGTGCTCTAAATAAGAAATCTTAATTATCGGCATTGGAGATTAACCAGAGTGCGGCGGGTCAACTGGCTTTGGGGGGCCCACGGTGAAACCTCAAGTTAGTCAGTGCAATCTGACATGTGCTGGGCTTCTTTTGAAGTCAGAGAAGTGCAGAGCGAGATTAGTTTTCAAGAAAGACTAAGGAACATGGATGAAAAGAAGTGGCCGGACCAAGAGCACAAATATCTGTACTTCAAAAGCGTGGACATGGGATGAAAGAAGAGGTCAAGCAAGCTGGCAACCACTTACCGGATAATTAAACGTTTAAACAAACATGAAGGAGTCATAAAATGAAAGTGAGAAAAAGAAGAGATGGCAAATTGGATACAAAGTATGGAAACAAAAATGACCACGGAGATTTACAAAAAGATCATAGGCCATTCCACTCTGTGAAGGTGGTTGACCAGCGAAGCTGTTTAGCACACGAATGGAGGTGAAACATAATTATGACCGAAGTACGAACTCATTTCTTATATTGAGGGGTGGTCACTGTTATGAAAGGTACGCACACTCATCTATTGTCTTGGTCGGTGGTCATTATTTCCCTCGCAACTGCAATCACATTCTTTGATAATGACAGATGGATGCACGTACGCCCTGGTTACGGCCCCGGTTGGGCCGGATCGGTGCGGCATCGCAAGGGACATTTCTGCAACGCGGAAAGCATGAACTGCTAGCTTTTGGTACCGACACATTCACACTGAAATCACTTACAACGACAACAAGGGTAGCGTTATCGCAGCTAATTCAAGCAAAGTGAGCAGCCCTGAACTTTACGGGACTGTGAGTCATTGCATTTTTTTACTTGCTTGCTGACGGGGGTATGAGCCATTGCTCACAGGGGTATGAGCCATTGGTGATGACAGTTTTCGACATGCTGTTCTGTATGTTGTACGCGTGATTAGAAAGAATTTAGGCACTGTTCGCTTCTCTTTGCCGAGTGCTTGTAGCCTTCGCCTTACGAGGCTATGAGCCATTACATTTTTTGTTTGCTTACGGGGGTATGAGTCCTTAGGGGGTATGAGCCACTGATGACGATAGTCTTTATTCACGGAGAACGGAAATGCATGGAACACTAGCCATATACAGCATCGCTGTAAAACGGCAAGAAAGAAATCAGCAGGGAAGATGTGTGTGATAACCCAAAGTGGAGTGATTCGCTAATTGAGGCTCTAGCTTGATGCACAAGGACCAGAACATACCGGAGCAAATATGCGCCACAGAGATGAAGCATGTATGTGCTGCATAAAAAGCAGGGAAACGATAAAGCACATCACAATGGAATGCCAACATAATAATAACCCAGCGAGACCCATAGGGAGTGTACGCCTTGCAGAAGCGTTGGGATTGAAAGAAGATGGAAGCATTAACTAGTCAGCAGTTGAGATAGGCAGGACAAGCTTAGAGTACTGGTGGAAGAACGGCAGCGAAGAGAATGATGGGGCGGGAGTGACTGCAAGTATAGGTAACGGTACAGTATAGTGATAGAGCTTTAAAACACGAAAGTTCGAGTTCAGATAGGCAAAAGGCTAGGTTGTGATATACGCAGTAAAACCTGATTAAAAGGAAGAAGGCTAGGTGACTCTTTGTCCCCGCCCGTTTCGAAGGGTATGCCAGTAAACATCATCACCATCACTGTCTATTTTTGCGCTCTCCTCGCTTGCGCAGTGAAATCGAGTAGGAGCAAAGCTAATGCTTCGTGCGAAAGCCCGTGCTAACGACGCGTAAATTTGCTTTTCTCAATCCACACATGGGTGAGCTAGAGCGATGTCCGCTGAAAGACGATTCAAATTAGTTTTATCAGAGAACACTAGAGGAAAGACGTATACCTGAAGGCGCGAAAAACCCTTCGGAGATGAAAGTTTCGCGAGCACAATCGTTCGCTTCAGGGCAGCCGCATCAGTGCGTGAGCGAGGCTGTATGTCGTAACACAGCCGTGGTCGTAATGACTATCTTCGATGCAGCACCTCGACATCCGCCATACTGAGTGACTGACTGCCACGACAGTGACGCAACCCCTCTCGCGACCGAGAGGCCGTGTCAGCTAACTACGTCATTGAAGCTCCCGGGAAGGTTCGTGCCGAGGCACCTCGAGTGCAAGAAACACGTGCGGAGATGCAGACACGTAAGCACCCTCGTTTCCTGCGCGTCTGTTAATCAAGCAGATGTGCAGAAGACATGGAGCCGAACGCTTCTGCTGCTTCTGCTTACTGCTTCTACTTAGGTGCCTCAACCTTTAATGATGTAGTTTGATTGGATGATTTAGAGGGGCATACATACAGCTGCTGCGTGCCGTTCTGCGGACCTAGCTTAGGACAGACAGACAATGAACTTTTATTGAGGTCCTGAGGGACTAGCCGGCGGAGACCCGTTGGGGCCCCCGGTTTACCGCTGGCTGCTCCCTGTCAGGATTGGGGGCTCAATCCCATCGTCCGTGGTCCTTTGCCAAGATTGGAGTACGGCATGAATTCGAAGGTAGCTGGCCCATGCCGTCGTCCAACTTATTTACGCTGAGATCGTTGATGAAGTGAAGAACTGTTTCTCATCGAGAACGAGGAAAAAGGGTTTATTTACAGAAATTAAATCAGTCTAACATGACTGCTTGAGAAAAAGAGTAACAGTCCAACATGACTGTATGAGAGAAGTGACTCAGTCTAACATGACTGCTCAAGAGAAGTGTCCTCAGCATTCGCACAACCACAGTTTTTATACACTCGATCCGCCGGTCATACGACGCGGCGACTGTTCGTTTACTCATCACCAACTCGCCGCTGCACTGCAGATCAGTTTACGTACACAAAGGCAACCGCGCTCTGTACACAGAGGCAACCGCGCGGGGTGCCGTTCCGGGAACTATCGGAGCCGATCGAGGGTCGCTCGTTGTTCTGCGCCACTCCGAAGCGTGAGAAGCACAAGAATACGTAGTTCCCGCGGCAGCTTGTCCATGCGTGTCAAATCAGCTCCGCGTTGGGGAACTCCGGAATCATTGTTCACGCACCGAACTAGTTCCGTCACAATGTCGAAGGGGCTGGAGGAAGGCGGCGGATTCCAGCGCAAAGGCCGCTTCTTCGAACGCCTCCCAGCTGCAGCGACGGAGAGGGAGAGGTGCGCGTCGTGTCGCCCTGTCGTAACTATGTGGCAATCTTGTTTCGCAGCTCGCCATTCTTAACATCCCATGTCGGAGTCGGGAGGCCAAGCCTCTCCGCTCTTTCACGGGCCCTCTGGACGGCCATGGACTGGAGCTTGAGTTCCCTACTTGATGTGGCCTCGTCCCAGTCCGGTTCGCCGGTGAAGGACGTATCCCGTAACGCAGGACACTGCCAGAGCATATGAGATAGAGTGCTAACCTCCTCCCCACAATCCGGGCACTGTGGGTCAATGTCTGGGTAAATCCTGCTTAAAAAAATGGCTGTGGCTTAGCTAAGGTTAAGCCCAGGATGCGAAGCATACTAGCCTTTATTTTAGTTGTTGAACCACTGTTTAGCCTGGTGAACTGCTGTTGCTTGGCTATATTTGGTTCGGCTAGACGAAGAAACAACTCATGCGTTACTCTGCTTCGCCTTGGACGCCCCGCATTGAACGCGGTGAGCGTCGAGCAACGCAGCGTTCGGCGCGGCAACGAAATGTGCGCCTGAGCAAGCGACGCACGCCTGAGCCTTAGAAACAGCTCGTTTCTAAGGCAACACCGCATTCACTAGACGCGCTTTTGTACCGCTTTGAAGCATCATACTCGTGGCTCAGCGGTAGCATCTCCGTCTCACACTCCGGAGACCCTGGTTCGATTCCCAACCAGCCCATCTTGCAAGAGCTGAGCCAAAGCCACTTCTCCTCTGTCGTGACGTCACGGTGTCACGTGGTATTCAAGGCGACACCGCCGCGCCTGAGGAGCTGGGTTGAGCTCTCGTAATATGCTTCGCATAAAAACCTCGCGAGTGATATGACCTCGTCTGAAGCATCCTAAGCGTGATCGATTGATCAGGAAGTTCAGAAATTTCCGTTCGCGATTTGTGTAGGCAAAAAAAAGAGAGAGAGATGCACACGGACACGACCCTGGGAGGACTAGCCCTTAACAGTTTCGCTGTAAAATAGGGTTACGGATTTGTGTTTCTCGATTACTTAATTACAACGACGACGAACGCGAGAGCAGTGGCACGAGCGCATTTGCTCACTAGCGCGGATGGTCGCCAACGAGGCAGCTGAAGACGACGACGCCGGAGGCAATCGTGATTATGATACTTTCGTGCTAACACACGGACACGATCCTGGGGGATCTAGTCCTTAGCAGCTGCAGTGTAAAAAGAAGAAAAGTAATGCTCTTCGACATGCGTGTCTGCTGAACATCCCTCCGGAAGGCGACGGTAAGGGAAGCCAGTGGCAGTCTAACTTCAGGAGCGTCGTCTGCACGCTTCATATTACAGGACGTGACCAAATGCGGTGCCGTTCCAATTTCTAATGTGCCCGGATCACAAGCAACCATGAATTCTTTTGTGCTTGTGAAAGACGACGGGCTTGTGCGACCATCTGTGACTATTAATGCAATTTCTGTAAGGCCACACATGTCAGCGAACTCACCGCAATTTCCTTCTATCCTTCCCTCCTTTCCCTCCCTGTTATCTTTGTTTTCCCCCTTTCCCATTCCCCCGGTGTAGGGTAGCCAACCGGACGTTATTCTGGTTAACCTCCCTGCCTTCTGCTTATCTCTTTCCCTCCTCCTCCTCCAGACAACGCAGATTAATTTTTTTTTTTTGTAGCTGGTCTGACGCCTTCATATACCCATCTAGCGGCGCTGTGCATGCAAGCCGGTATTGCATAACAGCTTCTTCGTTACCCTGAATGGCCTACACAAAGTCCACAGCCCAGAGGACGGGACAAAGCTCAACTTACAAATGGTTCACGGTGAACGAAAGTTGCTTGAAGCGAAAAGTCTGACGCTCGTTTTCTTGAAATGGCAGCCACACATCGCCACGTGTCTGCTATTATTTTAAAAAACGAAGCAGATCCCACTGACTGTGGGGGTCGATGTCATGAGAAGCATTTTGCTGATAACTGGCTATATAACCAGCATCGTTTGAGATTCCACGTAGCGTTACCGGGTGGACAAACTTTGTATATACGTGTCTGACACGAGCATGTTGGTGTGACGACAGCAGCAAGATGACGGTGACGACGATCGTGTGATAACGAGGGCATGATTTCTACTATACCGCTGTTCGACGCGTGCTCACCTCTTTTTTTTTTATTATTGGCGCCAGCAGGCCCTACGACAGCAACTAGCGTCGATTTACGACATTCTAATTGTTGGGTTCCGCTACTGGAAGAGCGTACGCGAGAGAAACCCGGATTGGGACGCCAATAGCGACTACGTGTTATACAATCGTGCATGCGCCTGTGGCGATGTGGTATGTGGTGTATCTTAACACGACGTACAGTGGGAATGCGGGCGAATCTCTGAGTCGGTGCAGTTTGACACGGCGTTTCCGAGCGCCAGCCGCCCCGAGAAAAAAAAAAAATTGGAGGACGCTTAAGCTTCGCCTTCAAGAGTGGAACGCGATAGCGTTATCGCGCCCCGTCCGCCCCGCCCACTGGTTCGCGCGGCATGCTCTTGAGTAACACAAAGCCATAGTTTTCATATACAACACTCCTAAGTCCACAGCACAACTCTTTTCTAATTATTTGTCATGAATGAACTGTCACCTCGCTCGCCCATTCGTTCGTTTGCTCGGGCTATTCGCTCACATTGACAATCGTCGTCGACGGTTCCTGCGTAATTTTTACTGACAGAGGTCCGAAGTGTGGCGACACAGGGAATACCTACCTACCGCGAAGTGCCTCTCTGCCTTCCTCTCTTCCTTCTCTCTGGAATCAGGAAAATAACGTTGCACTGTAAACGTCCGCGTTCTTATTCATGCATTTGTAACCGCCAACACATTGCGTCTTGTGGCAATAATTGTCGTTCACTGCCTGAGTAGTCATTCGAACGCCTGAATAGACGAAATTAGTGGCCGTCAGCCTTCCAGTGAACGGCCGCCCGGCTCTTTGCCAGCCCGATGGGCCTGATAACAAGCATCACTGACAGTGCTGCGCAAAAGAGATGGTCTGCACCCGGCTCCGGGAGCAATAGCGCTCACAGCGAGCAGCTTCAGCAAAGATCGAGCGGCCGTGTTTATGCACATGATTAGAAAAAAAATATTTCAACAAGAGACGGTACGAACACTGAGTCACAATCACGGCACAATTCCACCGGGTAGACAACATATAGAAAGTGCGAAACGTTGTACGCACGGCACGCTTTCAAATGAGTGTCAGAGTCCTCACTCACTACATGTAACCACATAGACCCACGGAAAGGCACACAGTTACACATAAACTAATTGTCACGCGTACAAAATGATGTTCGATATACACAGTGTACACAATGGCTATGGACAACGATGATGCGACAAAAGCCTGAAAACAGGGACTTAGAATAAATAGGAGAACGCAATTTGCTGACCAATAATCTAGATCACTCAAGCGGAACGGACCTGTGGCACTGGGGACGAAGAAAGTGTTAATTCATATAAGAATTCTCGCTATGCAGAAAATTATCCTGCAGTTTAAACTAAAACGTAAAGTCTCTGTCCGCGCCCATCCGTAAACCTAATTTTTAGCTCGAGTGCTTTGCATTCGCAAACAAACTCTTCGGCATCTGACAAAAGTAAGCTGCAGCTCGTCAACGCACGAGAACGGAGAAGTTTCTTTCCTCGGCAGTGAATTTTACGATATATGTTGCATTCAAATTGAAAACTTATAATAACTGTAGGAATTAGATTTTCAATTGTTGTACCAGAAATTTCGATTAGAAATTCCTGAAAATTGAGAAACCAAAGAAAAAAAGCTCGCTTATCAAGTTACGCCTCCGTAAGCCAGCAATAAATGGGTTATCGCAATTCTACGAACTCCACCTAATAATACGCATAAAGCGGACAAAACCAACGTATCATACATCGCCCTGTAGTTTATCACTGATTTACAAGGGGGATGTTTGTGGCACCCTCGTAAATAGTGTAGTAATTTCACGTAAGCTGTAAACAATTATCGAATGGTTCTGCTTTAATTGCTATAACAGCCGCAGTTTACCGAACTGCGATATCTGTTTTAGGCGCAGGGTTATGCATTCTTAAACTTCGTACTTGTTTTCTTCCTTTTTCTAACTGAGTTTTTTTATTTCTGTAATTTTCATAAGACATCCGAGGTACCTATTCAAAATGCTTATTTGATAGAAGCGTTAGAATTTACGTTTATTTCTCAAATTCCAACAAACTGCACTCAAGTCGGTCCACCTGTTGCCTCGTGAGAACGTTTACACGTTTAACATGTATTTAAATAGAGAAATCGTAGTTGACCCCTCGGGATAAAGCTTCATTTTAAAGCGGTAATATTCCTTAGTTGTCTCGTGGAATTTCACAATCGTTCGTCTTCTTACCAATAAAGGTCTTTCTCACTAATTAAGGTCTTTCTCGCCACACAAGGTCTCTCTCACCAATCAAGGTATTTCTCACCAATCAAGGTCTTTCTCACCACTCAAGGTCTTTCTCACCACTCAAGGTCTTTCTCATCAGTCAAGGTCTTTCTCATCAATCAAGGTTTTTCTCACCAATCAAGGCCTTTCTCAACAATTAAGGGCGGTACGGAGGGCGACCCTTTCATTTGCGAAGGACCGGCTTAATTAGCACAGAGCGCGCTCGACAGTTCTTCGCAACCACAGGCGTTGCACTGCGCGATATCGCTTATTCTACTCAATAACGGGTATCCATTGGTTAATGTTATAACACCCAGGCGCAAGCGACCAGTTGATGCTGAGATAACGGGCTGGGCACGCTTACCGATTAGCTCTAATGTCTCATGCTACGAGGCGTGTGGGTGCTGTGACGTTCCACGGCATCCACGATCGGTTCACATCGGAAAGCGCATCAAAATCCTGAACTCACGATCGGCCCATTAAATCACCAGAGCAACATGGCCTCTGGGATCGGTCCGGTTTCTTTACTCAATCAGACAGCCGTCCAGGAAAAGTTTGGGGAAGAGACAAAGGAAGCGTCGCTTTAGGAATTTTTTTCCTGTGATCATCCGGGTATGTTGCACGTGTGGCCGTGAATAGCTCCGGTCTCTTTGCGCCCACTAATTCGGAGACTAATGTAATCACAGCAGCAATAGGTTTTTTCACTCTCGAGTTGCATTTAAGACACTGCTGGTTTTTCAAAAGAATGGTGAGAGAAAGAGAGATTGAAATCAGAACGGGCAGACAGTCAGGTTAACCAGAATGAGACCCTCTTTTTGTTATAGGCTACACCATGGGGCCGGTAAACAGTGATAAATTGGTTATCTACCACGTGTTTCTGTCTCATTAGTGGATCTGAGACAAAATGATACATTTTTCAATCCAATTCAGCTTTATACCTGCATATGAATATCAATGTTGATGCTGTAATCACCAATCCTAGTAATAATTAACAACCTTGCTAAGAATTTTCAGAATATTTAACTTTGGTGGACATCTCGCATTTCAATGCCGAACTTCACATATCATCGTCTTTGATTCATTCAACAAAGTTGCTGAGAAGCCGGTGATATTCTGCACTTGTTATAAGATCAATCGATCGATCAATCAATCAATCAATCAATCAATCAATCAATCAATCAATCAATCAATCAATCAATCAATCAATCAATCAATACTTTTCTTGATGGAATCTTTGTGCTTATAGCGTTCATTTCTAGGGGAATGGACTCAAATATATTGTATGTGAAAATGAATCGAAACGTCAACAGCCGCAGCAATGCTGTAACAAATTATAAGAGCATCCAGACCGGACTTAAACAGCCAAGCAAGGCGAGGACAGCACTGTGATAGTAAACACTAATAATGGCACGGTGTTAATATAAAGCGGCGTCCAGGTTTGGAAGAGTTGATTATTGTTACTGCCTAACAAGTACACAGCATGTGGTACATAATCATAACAACAAAGGACTTAATTCTCACGCTAGCGAGCTAACTGACACGATAGTCACGCCTTTCTTTTAATGCGGTCTAGCGTGTCGAAGCTGTACAGGCATGAAGGACGCGATATCGACGACTTAAAAAAATAAATTCTGGGGTTTTACGTGCCACAATCACGATACGAGGATCACTATAGTGGAGTATTCCGGATTAACTCTGTCCATCTGGGATCCTTACGCATGCACCGACACCCGCCACGGTTGCTTATTGGCTGTGGTGTTAGTCTGCTAAGCACGAGGTAGCGGGATCGAATCCCGGCCACTGTGGCCGAATTTCGATAAGGGTGAAATGCAAAAGCACCCATGTACTTATATTTAGGTGCACGTTAAAGAACACCAGGTGGTCCAAACTTCCAGAGTCCCTGACTATGGCGTGCCTCATGATCAGATTGTGGCTTTGGCACGCAAAGTCCCATAATTTAAATTAACATGCATCGAATGCATGGTGAGCTAGATTTCTTTTCTTTTTTTTTTGCACCATGGCCAGCTTTGCACGTTCGAAGCGCCATAGCCACCAAGCTACCACGGTGGGTAATAGTAAAAAGAACGCCATCAGATAAAGAAACCGAGTAAAACGATTGGGAAATATAAATACTTATTCACGTCTACGCGAGGGAAAAGCAAGATGGAAAGGCCGAATTATTGCGCTGAGAAAAGCTTTTCTTTTCTTTCTAACCATCGGCCAGCCTCCCCGTGTAGCCACTACGAAGCCACAATGTAACCACTGTAGCCACTATGTAGTGGCGTAAAAAACACCCACGCTACCTTAGGCTCACGATGCAGGCCTGTTCACGAAAGGGGCAGTTCTAAAGTATCCGTTTCGTTTAGACGAACGCGGCCGGCATACAGAAGAGACCGTGTTTCAAAGATTCAACATTCTTGCACGGGCCACGAAGGCTTGACAACGTGCACCCACAACTGCTTGCGTAAAAGTTGCGCGTTACTATGACATGACCACGGTTTCGCCACCGTCTCTGTCCTAGTTTAGGTCTACAGTCTGCACCACGTTGGCTGTAGCAATGGTCCGGGGAATTAGGCAAGCGCACAGCTTCGCTCTATGTGTGCCCGGGGATCACGCAACGCTATTATTATGGCTGGCTTAGGTCACGTGTCGCCTTTCGCAACAGTACGTGCATCGCACACAACCTGCGGTCTCATCGTACGGCGACTTTTACAGAGTGTTCGCAGACAGTCGAGCCCGTACTCGTAGATTATTGCCGCTATGACTGTGAACGCGGCAGGCTCCCTCTACGTTAACGCTAATTGGCAACATGCCGCTGAGTGAAAAAAACTGCTACCGGGACCCTGGACGGAAACTGAATCAACGAAAGGATCTATTGTCGTATCGAGCCGCATCTTACTACATATACTCGTCATCTCATTTCATACCCAACCCTTTTCTTCCGTTGTATGCGAACAGAATACATAGCAGATTAGAGGACTGCAATCGGGCCTGCCTTTCTGCATTGCTTCTAATATGATGCCTCCCCCTCCCTCCCTCCCTCCCTCCCTCCCTCCCTCCCTCCCACCTCTCTCTCTCCATTTATTTATTATGGCTACGCTCAAACAAACTGTTTCAGGCAGGACGCTCAGAAAGACAAGAGCGCGGAAAGTGTGAGGAACCGTTCCCCTCTTTATTTGTTGATTTGAAGTCCACAAGAAGAAAGAAAAAGAACACAATTTGAGTAGTGTGAAAATTCTGCTGGTGAAAAAAAAAGAATAAAGAACAGAAAAGAGAAAATAAAAGCTGGGTCGCGGTGCAAGAAAAGCGCGCGTTTAAAGTCCCCGAGAAATGTTCCCGGAGCTGGGGAATATTTTTTGCCCGATCGGGCGCTCTCCTGTGTTGACCCAGTACGATAGAAAAAAAAAGAGAAAAGAAAGAAAAAAACCCCAGGTAATCTTAGTTGGCGATGAGCGGCTCATGCAAGGGCCAACAACGTTACGTATAAACAAAGATAAAGAGTAAAACACCGGCAGCAAAGTCTTATGCATATTCAGCGGACGGAATAGTACCAAAAGGAAAAAAGGCTGCGTGCCAGCGACGACCCACATTCCCGCACGATAACAAAAAAAAAAAAGAAAGCGATCGGAAAAAATAGAAAAACGAGGAATTCCCATGAGAGCCATAGCTCACTATCCCCGTGTCAAGCCGAAGCCGGGTCTCAGAAGCGGCGTGTGACACCATTGAAAGGGAAATAATAATAATAACAATGAGCAGGAAGAGAAGGGAAACAAACGCGAGAAAGAGACTCCAGGTAAACAAGACAGACCCAGCTGACTTCACATGGGATCGATATTAGTGTCGCGCTTTTTGTTTTCGTACATATTCATGCCTTCTTGCTACGCAAGCTAGAACAGCACATGCTGAGTGCCAGTGAACGTTATAAGAAAGGCGCATACGTTGGAGCGCTTGAAACACAACTGAAAGATTAGAAAGGCGCAACTGGAAGATTGGTGGGAGAAAAGTAGGGAAACGACAAAAAACGGAGACGTTCAAAAGCAAAATTCTCAATAGGGGATCAGAAAACTTGGTTGTGGGAGTTCATAGTGTTTTTTTCGTCTCATATTTAACATAGGTAGGACATTAGGCAGTATAATAGCAAGAGCTTGGTGGCGTAACCTAGCGCCCCGATCAATCCATACATCCATCCATCCGTCCGTCCGTCCGTCCGTCCGTCCGTCCGTCCGTCCGTCCGTCCGTCCGTCCGTCCGTCCGTCCGTCCGTCCGTCCGTCCATCCATCCATCCATCCATCCATCCGTCCGTCCGTCCGTCCGTCCGTCCGTCCATCCATCCATCCATCCATCCATCCATCCATCCATCCATCCATCCATCCATCCATCCATCCATCCATCCATCCATCCATCCATCCATCCGTCCGTCCGTCCGTCCGTCCGTCCGTCCGTTCATGAGGAAAGAAACAAAATAGGCAATCGCCCTTTGCGCCTACAATCAGCTCGCCGGAGTAGGTGAGCTCGAGCTTCGAACTTTCAGTACTATGAGCCGCCGGAAGATTGCATTGCTGACACGCGTAACAACGAAGCCTACGGAACTTTCCGTGAGTTTTAGTGAAGCAGACGCGCCCTCCTTTGTTTTTTTCCGTGCCACGTTCAAGAAGACGACGAAGACACGTGCCGTGATTTGCGTGAGAGCCTGTGTTGCTCGCTGACAGCTCGCAGCTCACACGCCCAACATGCAATTTTCAAGCTCACGCACCGCACTGCAAACACAGCTTGACTCGCTAACGTGACGTGCTTCGCGAAAGACCCAGACCCAAAATCTTTATCTCCTTTTCGGAGGCCAAGGGCAGCGGGAGCTTCGCGGAGGCGGTCACCATGGAAACGAAGATACGTGAAACATAAGTCTTAGTGCTCCTTCGCGAAAAAGCAGCACCTGAGTTCCGGCACGCATTCGCCAACACAGCCGGTCTGGCCGGAACATCTCCTAAGTTTTTCATCCCCCATGGGGCCCACAAGAGGAGGAGGAGGAAAAGAAGGAAGGAAATGTAGGGAAGTCATGGGATCCACAATTCAGTAGGCATGAGAATAGGAGAACGAGAATTGAAATAATTAGACTGAAAAGGAGAACACCATGAAAGGAGGACGCAAGTAATGAATGAATGAATCAATGAATGAATCAATGAATGAAGAGAGGAGGAAGGCAGAGAGGATTATGGATGGAGCAATGAGTGAATGAATTAAGGAAGAAAGGTATGAATGAGGAAAAGAAGAGAGGAACAAGTGAATGAATGAATGAATGAATGAATGAAGAAAGGAAGGAAGGCAGGAAGGAAGGAAGGACTGAAGGAAGCGATCTGCTCAATTATTGACCGATTCTCCATTGTGACGACTTGGCACGCCAAGTTTGAGACTCGTCGTCAGGAACATCATCCCAAGTGCATAGAAGAAGAAGAAGTGTAGAACAGGTCGGAGGTTATAGCGGAGGAGGAGTTGGCTTTAGGCACGGGTGGAGTTGCCTCCACGGTACCGCTCTGGTATTCAAGTCTCCCACTGGGAGGCACTTGAAAGGACAAGTAACACGCTTCTTGCATTTGGCGAAGAACGCGCGCGAGCCACCACCTTCATCAAGTGAGGTAAAGCACCGCGGGCGAACGAAACGCCCGCACGCCCAAGCGCGGGTTCGAACGAGAGAGAACTGCGCGACGGCTGGCTTCGAGTGGCCTCCGTTTCCACGGCGTTGTAGGTACAGCGTTACACCAGCAGCAGAGCGGCCGCCGAGGGTGACGCCCGAGTTCCTCCAGATGACGCTAGAGTGGTGAGCGTTGTTTCGTGCCACAACCCACGTTCCCGCACATTGCCTCCGTACAACTCGCAGTCAATCGATCTCCTCACGCGACAAAGCTAGCGATCGGACACCATTTTCAGAGCTCCGCATTGCCGCCCAGAACAAATAACGAAAAAGTCAGAAGCAATTAGAAAAATAGACTGACAAAGGCATGCCTTACTCCTCTACAGCTCAAGATTAAACCTAAATTAAGAAAAAGAGATTTATGAAGGAGGTGTACTTCAATTTTAAAGGCAAAGCTTTCATGCCCATTTTCTCTTTACTGATTTTCAGCAATTCTTGCACAAAAAAGAAGTATGGAATGGCGCTCATCAGAGATCCACGCCCGACAGTCACTTCAGCTAAATTGGTAAGGCGTCAAGGAGAAATGTTGCTAAATATGTGAACGACACACTTACCCCATGGCCGGCCTTCATACAAATGACGCCTGTGGGATCTTTTGTCAGATGCTTGCGCGTTTCCTGAGAAACAAAAGAATGATAAGGGAAAGCAGCGTGAGCGCACAGGAGTATCACTGTTGGTTTGTGTTTGCAGAGACATTTTGCAGAGCTCAACGCCAAGGAAAGGGAATCATTCAAACCTTGTGGATAGATGTTATAACCTCATGAAATCGTGAACGCGTATCCGAGGGTGTATGAGCCACTTTTGCGTGTGTTTTACCCAAGTGTGCGTAATATTTTTCGCATGGCACTTGGCGTAGCATGTCATGTCGTCAGCCAGGCAAGCATCTCAGGAGAGAGAAGAAGAGGAAAGGCAGGGACGTTAACCAGATATTTAGTCTCCGGTTTGCTACCCTACAATGGGGTTGGGAGATAGGAGATAGAAAGAGGACAGAGAGGAAACAGGTATCTCAAACATTCCATTAATGTCAGCAAGCTCTGTCTGTCACCTTTTCTCCTAAAATCTTCCAAATTCCTGTAAAAAAAGAAGTTCATTCCTAGCAATTAGGCACAGAAACCGGTGCACTAAGGGAGAAATTGACGTCGGCATCGCTTGATACTCGCTGTCCACATTGATAAAAATTTACTAGATGGTCAAGTGTGAGCCTCTCTTTCCACAAACTTGGCCGCTTCGCGACCGTCCACTTTTCCCTCTGTCAACCGCCGCATTCCTCTAGGCACAATGAAACCCGAATTATTTTGCCCATGCGCCCAGTCACCATACATAACAAATACTCAATACAAAATAAGACCCCAGGAATATGACTCACTTAAATTTTTCACGACGACAAGTTTCTTGCTATGGCAAAATTGAACATAGTCGAAGGAAAATGTGCTCAAGAGGGACTGAGAAACACAATTTATTTAGGCCATAGACTTGATATTTTGATGGGAGCTAAGAAAATACAAGATTTCCAACACATCAAACGACTAAGCCTGAGCGGTACCATGAACTGTGCTTCTAGACTTAAAAACATATTACAGTGATTATGCTTCTTCAAACCAGGAGCAACGTTGTAACGTCTACACGTTGCTGGTGCATTTGATTACCTTTCTGTGTTTCTGCAACATCTACGACGGAACCTTAACATTATCTTGCACCGAAAGCACTATTGCTGTTGTCAAACTATTAATAAAATAAAAATAAAATGAGACTACAAAAGAAAAAGAAATTATCTATACAGACATCCAAGCAGGTCAACATAATTCCTGATGTCTAGAATTAGAAATATTACGGTTGAAAGAGCGATCATGATCGATGGGGAGGTAATTAAACGAGCAAGGACCAACAACAAAAAGCAGTCATGCAATAGCAGTTAGGTTGTTGGTAATCGCTACCTTTCAGACCGTTTTGATAAACACCAGACGTTGTACCAACGTTCCCTGATCTTTAGACGTGAATTATTTAAACATGTTTGCATGGGGTTACCCACTCAACCCTTTGGAAAATTATGCAGATTGAACGCTCATGTGGGAGTCCATGTGAAGCGAAGTTTTAGTGAAGTGGCTAAATAAGTGCAATGCAAATAACGGGGTTGCATAATATTTCGTTTACTTTCATCCTATACAACGTGAAACTTCACGCAATGTTTGTTTTTTTCACAGCAAAGGTTGCAGCTTCTATATCCCCCGTGTCACACTGGAACATCACACGGTTTACTTGGGGTCAGGGCTAGAGCACTGCACAGGCCACGTGTTCAGGCCGGGCCCGGCCTGAGCCCGACTCGGTAGTTTGAAACCTGGCACGTACCCGGCCCGGGACCGAAAGATTTGCGCCCGGCTCGACCTGACTCGGCCCGGTTCAGCGCGTTAGTCCTTGGGCGTAAGCGAGGCATGGTTCAATTCTCGGTAATGGTTAAGGCACTACCGCGACACAGGACATTTTCTAGTGATAGTTTTGACTGGGTCTCGCGTTGTTGCTGATAAATGAACATGCAAAATGGAAAGAAACATTATCTATTCAACCCATTACACTCGTCCGTTAACGTGCGATATGATAGCCTGTGCTACTTTTTCGAGATAGTTGTGCCGTCCTCCAGCGTGCCCGATGTTGGAGCTCACGTGATCAAAAGATAGCTAGAGCGGACGCGGGGGGAGAGGGAGGGGGGGGGGGAAAGTGTGCGGACAAGCTTCTACTTAACCTGGCGGCCTCTCCCTCTCTTGAAGCATGGTAGGCGGTGCTGCACAGTTGTATCCTGGACATACAACTCCAGGCCACAGAACGAGCTGAAGAGGTCGCCATCAAACATCCATTGACGGCCTTCTGCCCCGCCAGAAGAAACCAGTCCTAGTCAGCCCACCTAACAATGAGGAAACAAAGTTTCTCCTACCTATAGTAGGCAGTTTTCAAAAGTCACCAATAGCATAACTGGCCTATTACGGGCCTCAGAAGAGGTCGCCATCAAACATTTATTGACGGCCATCTGCCCCGCCTGAAGAAACCAGTCCTAATCATCCCACCTAACAATGAGGAAATAAAGTTTCTCCTACCTATAGTAGGCAGTTTTCAAAAGTCACCAATAGCATAAGGGGCCTATTACGGGCCTCATGGAGACCCGGGCCTATAAGGGGCCTGAGCGAGGCCCGGGCCCTACCCGTGCCCGAAGCTGCTTGGGCCGAGTCCGCCCCGGGCCCGCAATACAGATAGCTTACCCGACCCGAGCAAGGCCGGCAGGCTGGGCCGGGCCCGGGTTTTCCGGCCTACCCGGGCCCGTGCAGTGCTATAGTCAGGGATCCCCGCACCTAATATTTCATGCGATTTCATGCAACTTCGTGCGTTATATTGCATTGTTCTAAACGTTATATTCATATAGGTACCTAGAATGCTTCGGACCATTCTTTGAAGTTTGACTAAAGTTAGCTCGGATATCCCGGATATATCCTGAATTATACCCGACGAGGAAATGACGATTACCATATCCCAAGGAAAAGGCAAAAAAAGGTCGCTTAAAGAAAAAAAATAGAAAGAAAGAAACACACACTTGACTGATGGATTATGCTGCCTAGAAAGTAAAAACTGTAGCACTATTAGGAGAGTAAACGCATTTATCGCCAGACAAGCACCTTTCAGATGCAAATAAAACCACCGTTACAAGACAAGCACCCGGAAGAAAATGTCTTGGTGTAATAAGGATAATAAGGACGAGTTTCAAAGCAGGTGAGTGCCTTTATGGGTGTAAAAACGGACTTCCTTATAGGGCGCATATAAACACCCTGAATAAATGGGGAAGTTGAGTGCAGAAATACTCATTTAATACCCTCATAGGCGTTATGTTATCTCTGTACGGCTTTGGACATGCTTTGTGTCATCAAGCGTGCTCCAAATGATAGCCGCCCCCCACCCCTTAACCACCTAGCGCAGCAAGATGTTTGGTGTTGTGAAAAGTGAACGGAACACGAAAAGAGATGCATGAGCCAGGTGTAAAGCGGAAAAGGAGGAATGACCGAAAAAAAAGAAAGAAAAACAGGAGTATAAAGTTAACCATAGGCACTGGCGACGATAGCAGCAAGAAAAAAGTCAATAAAGAAGCGTTAGAGGTAAAGACGTTGACTGAGAGCCAAGAGTCCTTGAGAAGAATAATCTGATGACAGGAAAGTAGAGCCATGAGTCAATGGCGGTCTGTTCAACCACGCCACAAGAGCAGGAAAACACAAAAACCCTGCAATGAACGCAATCAAAAGCGACGGCGTTTAAAATAGCGAACGAGAAAAGGGAACAGTGGCTACCAGAAGAAGCAAGGCCGTGTGACGGCAAAATGCGGAGGCCAAAGCCAAAGCTCAAGCCGAACTGACGGCTCCGTGCTCGGGATCGGCTCCGAAAAAGTTGAGGGCCCGCGCGATGAAATAAAATTGCTGGACGCTTGATTCTCTCCGCGTTCTCGTCGACCTCCTCATGGTCTCCGTTTTCTCTTTAACAAAGGCGAAGTTTTCTTTAAATTTTCTGCCTTTTAGTACAACGATATTGTTTCTTTGCCCTTGGTATCAAGGAGCTTAACGGCGGCTCCTAAAACAGCCAGCTTCGCCATCTTATGCACGGAAAATCAGATCGAAACAAGTTGCCTTCTTCGAGACCATGCCCTCCACTTGGCCAAGGTTGTATTAGTACCTTGAGAAGCGCGCTAGGATAAACAAGCTACGAGGGAATGGCTGTTACAAAGTTTAAAGGAACACTAACGGCTAGCATTAAATGAGCGCTAATGTTCTTCCAGGGAAGGGAGGGGGCTTGTTGTTATTCCTATGGCTCTGAAAAAAGTTTGTTACTCGATAAGCTGGGTTCAACCTCTTCTTTCTTGAATTTTGCGCGGGAAACACGGCTCATGCACATCGATACGACTTAACAAATTTAAAAGTTATTTCTGATTTCAGTCTTTTTAAGGAGATAGCTTCTCGAAACTTGTTCAGTTGTGTCGTCGGTTCTTTCGTAATGTAGTGTAGTCATATAATTAATAAATCGTTCTCCAGTAGACGTTGTCGTGATATATCCGGCCACGACGAACAGGTGTGGAAACAACGGCGCTGTCATAACCCTAGCTTTTCTTTTACGATTCTTTATTCGTTTACAAATTCTTTCCCCACAGTAAGAGTCACAGCCTAAACCAGCTTAATTCACTAACGGAGCGTAACTTGTTATTCGATTTCGCCCTCCTTAGAGACTCATGCACCTACCACAACAAGTACGTGATCATTTCTTTGCGCCTGTCGCTGAAGGAAGGTAAGCGAAGCCAGTTGTCAGGCGTACAGCAAAATGCACTGTTAAATAGAACGTACATTAACGTAGCTATAACGTTAACATAGCAAATTCCGGCTTGTGTCAACTGTATAAACGTCCAGCTTCGCGGCTTATGACATGCAGATGATTGATGGTGCTGTCATATATCTATGTACCTACGTAGTGCATCGAGAACACTTCCGCCGCCACCAGGAACTTCAGCCTTCTCAAAATGTGAAACCAGCTGCTTGACGTTCGCACCCTTTAACATTGGGCCTATTTGCACTTATTATCACCCATGTTCCGATTACGAACTGTGACTCAGTACGACGACTTAATGAAGACCCAATCCGTAATTATGCTGCCTTTTCGCTTCTACACCATTAGAAAACATTAAAAACGTTTCCGTGATCGTAGGAGTTTATTGTTCTTTATAGAGTGCTGGTGCAGCAATGCTGAGAACGAGGTAGCAAGTTCGATGCCCCAGCCTTGAGCAAATGGGAAAGGGCGAGGGAAATCCAACAACGCTTTGCGTGTACGTTAAAGAAACACGGATCGTCAAAATCAATTCAGAGCTCTCCACTAAGACGTCCCTCATAGCTTCTCTGTTACTTTGGGGTGTAACGTCAATCAATCAATCAATCAATTAGGCAAGCATGAGTCAGCAAACGAGAAAAGGAGAAAGAACCGATAGAAAAGAGAAAAGCAGGGAATTGATACAGAGCTGACAATCCAGTTTGCTACTTCTACGGAACGACTTCGACGGCGTCATGACCATGAGCTGATAAAGATTACCTAATTTGGAAGTGCGCTTCCCCACATCGCGCACTTCCCAAACCAGTAGTGATACTCGTAATCATTCAAACGTGGAACGTACGTGCTTGCACATGATTGTCACGCGTAGTTTCATGGTGGGCGCAACGTTTATATATAACATCCCGTGAAAGGCCCGATATGAGTGTATATGAAGTGGTTATGAAAGCGCCTGCGCTTCCACTAGCTAGGAAACGACCTTGCGCGAAAGTTTACCTTACAGTCGTGTTCATCACAATACCGGGTTAAGCAGCCTCTAATTAAACCAGACAAATACAAAGAACCATTCCACGACGCAACAAGCAACATCCCCACCATACTACTTATAATCTATCCATGGAGTTCGCCGTAATCCTCAGCGCTCTCTTAGATCTATCTACTGAGCCGAGAATTCCTTCTCAGACGCACTCCCCGTAATTCGCCAAACACTAACCACACACGTTAACCCTGGTTAGAGCAAAGCGTAAAAGAATACTTCACAATACCAGTATCTCATGGCGAGACAAACTGCTTAAATGCGAGAGCGAAAGCTTAAATTCACCGTATAACTAAGCAAACATCGCATAAAGCAATAACGAGCTTCTTTGCATAGCAGTAACGACTAACAGACAAAGCACGCTTAACAGGAGAGCTGGTCCACATCTCTGAATTCGCGCCGGCAAGTTTGGGTACAGGCAGGCTAAGCAGTGGCAGCGACTAAACGAATTGAGAGGCCAGCGATGGCCCGCGAAAGAAAGTTTCTGGCCACGTTCATGTTAGGTGTAAGAAGAAATTCGGAATTTCTTGCAACTCCTATTCCCAAGAAAATGCACTCGTCCTGGAGCCAAACTCAATATGAGAAACAGCAAAATGCACCACATATAGACAGAGTGTCGTTATAGAGAGAGAGAAAAGAAAAGCCCGAGAACGAGAGGATCAATTGAAACAGGTTTAATTTCGAGTCAGGAAGTATAACTGCGTCCAATAGGGAAGGAGCCGTAATGAGATCAAACGGGAGCCAAGCAAAGACGGGGGCCGAATTTAAAGGAGGTTCTAAGAAAGAAAGAGAAAAACAAGAAAAGAGGAATAAACGTTAGGCTTTAACAGTGTTAAAGTGAAATGGCTCCTCGAAACCTTCGAGTATTAAATGGACAAAATAAAGTTTCCGAGAACCCGATTAGGAAAAACAAGCCATAACCGACTTGCACTGTTCAGATGCGGGTATCAGCTCGCATAGACCGCCTCGGTAGATGAGGATGCCCTTCAATCCTAAGGCGTCCACAGTGAATAGGCGCATTGGGACGCCCCATGAGAAACTTATGCCCCCACGGGAGTGGCCTCCTTTCAAATCTTCATAGGACCCCCTTCCGAGATGAGAACCCTTACAGGCAACCGAGCACCGGGCCAGGGGGCACATCCATTGACTAGACAAACAGGTGGCGGCAATGGGATTCGATCCGAGTCCCTCCCGCACGCAATGCGCCCGTTCGTGTGCGTGAGTGTGTGCGTGAGTGTGTGCGTGAGTGTGTGCGTGTGTGCGCGCGCGTGTGTGTGTGTGTGCGTATGCGTGTCTGTGCGTGCGTGTGTGTGTGCGCGTGTGTGTGCGTGTGTGTTGCACAAGAGAAGCATGCCCGTGATCGTGGCCTAACGGTTTGAGCTTCGGGCTGATTCTGTATAGACAAAGGTCCAATCTCACCATCGGTCACATATCTCTTTATATCATTATATACGCACTTCACTCACCTCGGAGGTATCTAACAGAAAACTCCAACGTGTGTCGAGCGTGCCCAAGCGCATCGCAGTGTGCCCGAAATCGCAAGTTTGTAAAAATGGTACAAGAACGCCACTTTGATAAACGATAGTGTGCAAGGTCACCTGTGAAGCACTTGCGAGCTGCATTCGAGACGGGAAGAAGAAGAAGAAGAACAAAACTTTATTCGTTGAAAGAACTTCGTTGCCCCTAAAACGGGGTAACGCCTTGTGGTCGGGCCCCTATTCCAAGGCACCGCTGGCCCTCGCTATCCTTTCTGCCCTGCGGACGAGCCTGAGCTGATCCCCAAGGGCGGAGCTGGATAGCAATGCCTCTCACCTCGCTCTCGTGTTATTATCTTCTTGTTCTTCTGTGTGAGCTGTGCACTCCCATGTGATGTGGTAGAGCGTTAGTGTGCTCCCACACCACGGGCATATGTCCTTGTATGCTGTTGGGTAGTATATATGCAGTTTATGTAGGTTTATGTATGTGTCTGTGACGGGAAGATTGTAACATTCTAAGTATTTAGGGAATAATGTGCGCAAAGTTCTGTCCTGGTTATTTTTTTATGTTCTTAACAACCTCACTGAAGGCGACTCATAGGCTAAAAAAAATAATTGACCAAACGGACATTCACACAATTAAGTCGCATAGCAAACGCGCATATCTCACCGTAGGGGCTTCATGACAAAAACAAAGAAGCAAGAACAACGTGATTCAGTACACTTGGGAGCTGTATATATCGTGTGACAAGAAAGACCTTGCCACTTCTTCCAATTATATATGGCCCCGCCAGAGAGCTACGGATTTCGACGGTGAAGGCAATGTAATTTTTCCGTTGGGCGAATGTCCGCCGAAAATAACGTCTTTTTTTATTTTTCTTTCCAGAGAAGCGGCTGCGACGATTCAAGGACACCAAGGTCTCGTAAAATCTAAAAATTTGAAGATAGAAATGCAGAAAAAAAACGAAACATAGTGAAAAGAAATAAAGCTTCCTTTCCTGCAGTGATGTGATGAAGAAAAGTTTTAAAAAGAACGCCTGCGAGGTTGGCAGAAAAGGGGAGAGAACCACCATGTGAAATGGTTTCGCTTTATTTGCCCACTGCTTAACGCTAAACTTTTCCTTCATTCTGTTTTCCATTTATTTGTGTAGGCAGTTGCACGATGATTTACAAACGTGTGGTTTTTTTTTTAGAAAGCACCCAACGGGCAGATCTGGAACTGCGCCCTATTGTCTCAACAGCCTTTGTTCCTTTATTGCGAAACAAAAAAAGAAACATAATAAATAAAAAAACGGAAATAAGGGGACGAATTTCGCCCCCGCTTCTTTTCCCGGACTGCTCTTAATTCCTCGTTCTCCATTTCCGTCCATGTCCGTTGCTGCCTTCTGTTCGCCGTTCTCCTTCCTACGAGTTCCCGACAGCAGCGACACCGTGCGGCGTCACCGTGTCTCATTTCCGGGAACGCGAGTCGTCGTGGCGGTGGCGCACTGACGTATTTGCGCACTGCGTGCGTACGCGTATGGTGCTATGTGGGCTCGTGCTTGTGCTAGTACGTTCCGGCCATACCTGTTTTTTTTTTTCACGGATACCTTACTTAACGCTTGCATGAGCGCGCGCCCATCTTTGTTTATTGACGCCCTCCGCGAACCGCTTACCGTTTAAAAGACGACGCATCGCAAGTGTTTGTAAAGTACCACTGTCAATCGAACACTAGTACTCACGGGCTGTATGTATATGTAAGTGCCGCGCGACTGGCCGCTTGAGGCACTTTGCGTGCATTCGCGGGCTTCTTACTGACTCGGAAAAATACCTTTACGCGGGGCTAATCGAGCAACTGAAAGATGTAGTGGGAGTTTTTCTGGTTGCTCTTCCATTTTCTCATTGACACATTTCATCTGATTTTATTATTTCAGAAGTTGATTAATGAATTGCGCTTAATAATGTAATTAGGCGAAATGGAAAAAATAACCAGAGTATCTCCAAGGGACAGCAAAAAACATTACCTTGGTTCTGTCCAACTACGTGGCATTTGCATATTCTTATATTTGGTGCATGACAGTTGGGAGACCATGTATAGGCATTCTCACGCGAACACGTAACAAAGCGCGTTGTGCAGATGCAAAGACTGCACAAAGCTTGTGCGTACCGCACACGCGATTGATAACTGACGCTCGCTGTAATATTGGATTGCCAACTGATTTTCTCCTTCCCATTTACTGTTTCCACTCCACCTTTACAATTACTGCGAAGTAGCTAGCCGGTCAGTGATATACTCTTCTGGTCCACCTCTCCACATTTTATATATTTAAATTTCATTCCCTCTCTCGTCCTCCTGAATGTAGGGTCCTGCTTTACACATAAGCATGGGAAAGGTTTTGTGACGTTCTCATTTCTGGCTGTGCTGCACACAAGTGATGACGCGTACTGTACGTGAGCAAAAACGAAAAAAAAAAGCGGAGGGGGGGGGGGAGGCGGTGTTGAGAGAAGTCATGGGAGGACCACACGTCAACCATGAAATCGCTCATTGCAATGACCACACAAAGACGCTTACGCCCTCTCCGCCCACATTTCGATAACGACATTTGGTACGACAGGTGAACGGGTAGAGCAGCAGACGACATTCTCGCAGTCGAAGAAAGGCGGGATGGGAGGAAGAAAGCAGACAATGACTTTCGCCATCGTCGCAGCACAAGTATGAAGCACGAACAGACGAAAAGGGTGGGAAGCAGACGACGTTAAAAAAAAGTCATCAGGATATGGAAAGATAGACGATTCGGGAAGAAACCGATTGCTTGGCCCATCGAGATCCGGATTCGGCGGCATGGAACGTGGGGTCGTCGTTCTAGCGCCAAAGGGGGAAGAAGACGACGAGTGCTATCGAAGGAAATCTTTCGAGGCACGAGTTGCATAGGGCAGAGAGCTGCGCCGAATCGCAGGGAGTGAATGGCTTTGCCGCCTGAGTGAGTTCCAGCCTTGAATATGCTTGTCTATGAAGGCGGGCGACGACCGAAGAAGCGCTGGAAACTCTTGAAATAAAAAGAATTGCCCGTCAAACGCTATTCCCGCACGATCTCCAGCTCACCCTCCAACTCCACTCCTCTGGAATCGACTATTCCGCGCTAAAAGGGCACTGACATTGAATTTTTAACTTACTTTCATTTTCTTTACCATTTTTACGTTACAATACAATCTAGTAATTTACGCTATTCTTGCCTTGGTTTCATTTGTCTCTTGGTTTTGTATGGTTGTGGCGAAACAAAATCGGGACCCTCAATTGTCTTTCTAGTTGTTTCTACGAACCAGTTTTCGTTTGGGTACCCGGCATGGGGATCCGTCATGGCGTCATGAGTCACCGGCTCGCTTGTCGCACACTAATGCCTCGACAAGAAACGCGATCAGTACTGCTTCTTCAAAAGAAAAACTATGTTAAAATTAGTATTTAGGAGATGTTGGCGTGTTTAAAGTGCGCTGCTTCCTGCTTCTCACGCTCTCGTTTATTATTATTCCATGAGCCAGCTGGTTGTTGCACTTAGTCTTATCGGCTACATGACGCCAGCAAATACTGCTCCTATCATGACGTCACAATGAATGTTGATGACGACAGGTTGTGCACTTCAAAGAACAACTCTAGTGTTGAATTAAAATGTGTTTTCCATCCTTCAGACCTGCGCCCATCCTTTAATACCGAGAAACCTTTGTTATAGATTCTACAACTTTTGAAACAAGTGTCAGTATTTTTTAGCTATAGCTGTTATTTACGTTTATCTTTACCCTAGCCTCAGTAACCTCCTTTCCGCTTTCGTGTGATCAAAACGGTGTAACACTGCGAAGCTCTGAGTTAGTCCTAGGGCAAGTGGTGTGGCGATTAAAGAAATAAAAAGAAGCACACAGTCATGCTCAAAATAGAAGAACACTTGCCTAATGTTGAAAGAAAACAACTAAACAAAGACGACAATCTTGTATGTTGCAAGGACAGGCACATCGAGTGAATGCAATACTGTCTGATTCATGCAAGAGTGGCGAAAGCTTCTCAGAATAATACACGTTGGCCCTAACCGAATTTTCACAATTGGTTCTCCTGGTAGCGAGAACGTCACCCATTCACAACAGAGAATCTGTGGCGCCACCTCGTTGCAGCGTTCCACCGGACCCACCAATCACGTCATCTGTGGTACACACTTTAGAAGGATTAACCACTTCTATAGGCGCCAACGGTGTTGAGGGTAAATTATTCTAATGGATAAGGTGACACAATATTCCTTAGGTAAGCACCGCACTCGTGCAGCGATACATTTTCTAAAGAGAGAGAGAGAAAAAAAAAACATGACGTAAATGCAGCCACGGTGTCACGTTAGGCTTTTCAGCGTTCGTCGTTAAGCGCGTCATTAATCAAAGGATAAGGTGAAAGGCTCCATTAGTACCCCGGCTGCTGCTGAATGCGTGCATCTCCAGTTTCTTTATCGCTGCACTTAAGGTGGCAAGTGCTCGTGCACGGACCACTTCGTTTTAGAAGGAGCTTTAGACGTACGTGTTCGGTTATTCATATATACGCAAGGGCTTTTACGTTATACCGGATTACTCGACGCAGGCAGCGACATATTGTGACGTTTCATGTAGCCACACGTTCTGTGCTCCATGAATGTTAACAACTCCGTGATGGTGAACGGTTCATCCAATGCCGGATTTTCCGGTCCCCCGTACTCCTCCGGTATCGGAAATCGCCCTCTCTCCGTCTTGAGGTAGATCGCCTTGAGGTCTTCAATGAGCCTTTGGCCGTTGCCATCGTAAGCGTTCAGAACTTTGGTGAGGTTGCGGTTGGTTGCGGTCTTGCTGCATAGACGAGACGAGACGAGAGTAATAGACGAGAGTAATAAGGCGAGCGCACCAGGAATGGACGCCATTACATACAAGCTGCTCAATAACATGAGTGATGCGGTGGCACGTGGGCTCCTGGGTCACATCAACAGAACCTGGGAAAGCTCGAAGTTGCCCGCAGAATGGAAAGAGGCCGAGGTACGGTTCATACCTAAACCCGGCAAACCTCTGACCATCGAGAACATGCGCCCCATCTCGCTCACGTCCTGTGTGGGCAAGGTCATGGAACGCATGGTTCTCAGAAGACTTCAAGCACACCTGGACGAGACAAATCAGATGCCGGCGACCATGTATGGATTCCGCCAGCACCTGAGCACCCAAGACGTATTGATCCAATTACACGAATTGGTGATTAAAAAAGCAACGAGGCACGCGCCCCGGGGTATACTGGCTTTGGACCTCAAAGGGGCCTTTGACAACGTGTCCCACGCCAGCGTGCTCGAGAACCTGCGCAAGACGGGGTGTGGCCGCAAGACCTACGGTTATATCAAAGATTTCCTAACCAATAGATCAGCAACTATCCGGATAGGAAATGAACGGTCAGAGCCTGTGGAGCTCGGAGACAGGGGTACCCCACAGGGGTCTGTCCTGTCGCCTCTGCTTTTCAACCTAGCACTCCTGCCCCTGCCCGAACTACTCAATCAGATCGAGGGCGTGGACCACGCGTTCTATGCCGACGATATAACGGTGTGGACGAACCGCGCGGGTTCCGATGCCTGGGCGGAGGAAGCCCTGCAGAGAGCGGCAACGACCGTCCACGAGTATGCCAGGACCTGTGGCCTGAGCTGCGCTCCACAGAAATCGGAGCTGCTCATGGTACAGCCCGGAAGACCAAAGAAAGAGCCGCCGCCAAACATAATCATCACCATCGACGGCACAGAGATCAAACCAACGCAGCAGATCCGGATACTGGGCCTGCTGTTGCGCAGCGACGGCAAGGCGCACGCAGCCGTCAACAAAATCAAGACCACATCCGAGCAAGTCCTCAGCATGATCCGGAGAGTCACCAACCGGAACAGAGGAATCAAAGAAGAAGACGCACTGCGCCTGGTGCAGGCATTCGTCGTGTCACGCGTAACGTACTCCGCCCCGTACCTCCAGCTTGCGAAGGTGAACCGCGAAACGCTGAACACGACGATAAGGAAAGCAGTAAAACTCGCCATGGGCATCCCAGTCTACTCGTCAACGCAGAAGCTGCTGGAAATGGGTGCCCACAACACGGTGGAGGAGCTGGTGGAAGCACACCTATCCCACCAGAGGGTAAGGCTGAGCCGGACAGAGCACGGTCGGGCCGTCCTACGCAAGATAGGATGGCAAATTGAACAGCTACCGACAACGGAGCCGCTCCCCACAACGTGGAGAGACATTATTAAGACCAAGCCCCTCCCCCGGAACATGCAGCCGGGGAGGAACAACGAGAGACGCTCTGCGCGGGCCAAGGCACTGGCTCGACAGCTGGAAGAGGACCCCGAGGTCCTCTACGCGGACGCCTCACTTCCCAAGCACGGAACCAGAGCAACGGCGGTCGTCACCACCATCGATAAACTTGTCACAGGCGCGTCGATACGGACGACGAATACAGCCGAAGCAGAAGAAGTGGCCGTGGCCCTCGCACTCGCACAACCGGGAGTGAGGACCGTTGTCACAGACTCCCAGACCGCCTACGCAAGCTACCGCAAGGGGAACATCTCTTCCGTGGCACTAGCGATCCTCAACAAATGCAAATCACCGGGGCGGGCCGTTGAGCTCGTGTGGATCCCGGCTCACTCGCAAGTGGAAGGCAACGCACTCGCCGACCACTATGCCCGAGAACTATCGATCCGGGCCGAGGACGAGCCAGGGCTACCGCACCCCGTGACAAGCTACAAAGACATCACGCAAATGTACAGAAGCGGCAGATGTAGGCTTCCCCGTCCGCATCCGCAACTCAACCGAATTCAGCAAACGATCGTGCGACGCATGCAAGCGGGGTCGCTAGCGAATCCAGTGCTCTTGCATAAGATGTTCCCAACAGAGCATGACACTTCATGCCCTTTTTGCAGACGGTCAAAAGGCACTCTAGCACACATCCTTGCAGAGTGCACTAAGCTCAAGAACCCCCCACCATCCCTACCCCCCACCCTCCCCAGCCCCAACCCCCCCGAGCGATGGGAGACCTTGTTGTCCAGCCCCGACCTACCGACCCAGCTCGCGCTGGCGGCTAGGGGCCAGGAACTGCTGGACACATATGGGACTTGAGAATAAGGTTCCACCCCATCTGGTGCCAGCGCGCACCACCCGTCACTAAGGGCTCAGCACAAAAGTTGATTCTCTCTCTCTCTCTCCATGAATGTTCTTGTCGAAAAAGAAAGACGTCTTAAAAGGCAACGTGGTCACAATTACGCCGCTACCCGGTAATTTACGTCATGCACCGAAGTGGAATACACTTGGTTACTGCAATATTAGCTGTGTGTTTGTCTGGTTAGCCTCTTCGTCGCCAAGGTGGTTTGACCAATCAGGCCACTCGCGTTTATGCCTCCGGTAACCCGGTAATCCGCTTGCGTACCGGGATACCGGACACCGGCAAACCTTTATTGCGTTGATGAACACGAGGTCGCATGTTCGTTGCCCGGCCATGGCGGCCGCATTCCAATTGGTTGGAATGAAAGCCTTCGTGTTCAATGCTTCATGCGCGTGATAGAGAATCTCAGGTGCTTCAACTGAGTCCTTCGCTAAGGCGTTCCTCATAATCCACTCTGGAGGAATTTCGGGACATTCAACTGAACCATTTCGTTTTAGTTCGTCGCCACTGCCCGTGAACTGGGCTCGCCGGCATGCTGAAAACAAAGTGATGTACTCGCTTGGCTTTTCAGTAAATGTTTTTTAAGTCAGCTGAATGAACGAATGCCACGTGTGGTTTCAAATAATGTTATGCAGAAAAGGAAACAACTATGTTCTCTATTTCCCAAGCGAGAAAGCGTGACCGAAATTGTGGGACTGGTTGCAGTTCTTAGCGTGATTTATGTGATTTCTTGTGCGTGTGGAATTCATTTGTGCGTATGTACCTATCTGAATATAAAATGAGTAGCCGGAGCCTATTAAAGGCAGGAACATTTCCTAAGCATCATATATTGAAAAAATAAAAAACGATTTCATCAGTTTGATTATCCGAGAAGCGAGAAAAGAAAAAAAAAAGAAAGCCAGAGAAAGAAAACGTGGACGAAAAAAGTTTTCAGTTGCAGAATGATGCGCGGTAATTTGGTCACATTTTTGTTTCACTAAATTTTCTTGTGAATAACCACATTCACTTCAGTGACACACATGTGTGTTTCGTAGGCTACGACAAGCAGCTTGTAGCGAACGAGGACGTGGGTGCCTGCATCGAAAATAAGTTGCCCATAAGAAGGTCACGCGTGTCCGCTGCGACACCCAGCTGCTGTCGTGCAACCGGTACTCGGAGCTTGAGTAAACAGTTAAGTCTACTGATTTCCTTCGTTTTTATTGTTATTGTGTTTAAGATTATCGGGTCTATACATCATGTACCGAGAAAAATACTTAGTCAAGCCTGTCTACTTTAGCTTGTTGTTTTCCCTGGATGTGCAGAGAGGTTGCCTGCAGAAAGGCGCTACATATTAGTCGACCAGAAGTGTAAGGCCTTACGTCTAAAGGAACTACGCCAGTAGACATGCTGTAGACATCACCGAAAGGCATCTATACACAGCGATAAATCTTTAGGTTTTGCGAAATTTGTAAAAATTGCCTGTTGCAGATAACACACTTTTCGTTGTTGACCTGAAATATTCAGGGAGGCGGACATTAACTGCGCGATAAAAATGAGAAGAGATATTCAACTAACTAACAAAAACCCACGAATTGACTTTTCCAATATTTGCATGAGGGCACGTATTACAATTTACGAATTGTAGCCTGTGAGTTTGTGAGGCGCATTCAATTGGAACGCATTTCACAATGACACCAGTTTGGAGACATGCACTGCAGTTTGGAGACATGCACTTTGGTTTGTGATGAAATGCATTGGTGTTCTACTAATTTTTTAGTTTCAATAATAAAAAAAGGGTTTTCTTTTTAAGTGGAACAATAGTGCACTTTAACGGTAACTTCAACTGAGCTTATCTCAAAACTGTTGGTAGTTTCAAAATTCGTTCCAAGTGGATGTGCCTTGTGAAATCGCCACTCTCAATTCGTGTGCAGCAGCATGTGCGCTAAAGTAATTTGTTATAAGGTTATTTAGAAAAATTGTAAATTGGTCAATCATGAGTATTGGTTTTCGGTGCTAGCAACATATAACGTCCTTCGAGTATCGCAGCTCTATAAGCAGATTTGTGCTATATGCCACAAGTGATTAAAACAAAGTCTGTTAAAGTTCAAAATTGAACACCTTGTATGGTCTGAGTATGAAATTTTGGTTAGGTTATAGAGTTTTCTCGTCATTCGGAAGTGCTGCATGGGGCTGACCCAGTGTTCCACGAAGCAAGACGGGTGGAAGGGGTGGAGGGGTGACCCACGATTGCGAGTGTTTATGTGTCCTCGGAAACCGATGATTTATATACTTAAAATGCTCACATTGCTCAGCATATGACAGATGAGCGGCTCAATCAATTACCTCATAATGATGCATGCTTTGTTGATGTGCTTCGCCCTCGTTCACGCGAAATTAACGACCGAGCGGACGGGTGGGGGGGGGGGGGGGGCGTAGCGAAGGAGCATTAAGCGCGAAAAAAATGCAGACAAGCTATATTATGCCGCGTCTGTGTACGCCGAGCATGCGGCCGCAAAACTTTTAATGAACGTATTTGGACGGCGCCGCGGATTGGCTTGGTACGCTTCGAAGCCGTACACACACTGGCAATTTCGAATAACTTAAAGAGCGCTAATTAGGGTTCGCGTGCGGGCAAAACAGAGCCGATCGAAGCTCGACTCGGCGCATGGGCGCACTACACCGGCTTTCTTTGAGATGGAATATAGGGTTCAGGCGCCTACGACGGTATACTGTTCGTAAGTTTGGTTCTAAGCTCGTTCATAAGTTTCCCGCTGCTTCTAATGATTCCCACAGAATTAATTGCAAACCATGCCTTATCGAAGGTGCGCAGGCATAGAGGAGAGAAAGAACGCCTAACGACTCAGAATTTAATTAACACGCCGGAACGGTGCCGGTTTTGTACCCGTGTGATTAAGGATCTTTCGAGTTGGAATCGGGTTTCTTCCTGTTTCATATGCGGAGGTTATCAAGCGTAGGCTTTTAGAGAACAAAGCAAAGCGGACACCGACCAACATGAACAAATTATTAAAATTTTGACATTTGGCATCCCACGCGGTAGCCTTGTTTACAATGAAGAAGAAACTGGTAGGACGTGAGTTTATAGGCAGTGGAGCACGTGACGTAGAGGGTGCGGCCATAGATTGTCGTCTTTCCGATTCAATGTGCAGTCGTCTGGATATGTAGCGATTTGACATATAGAGACGCCGATTCAAACTTGACTTGCAACGACACGTGACCTGTCCCAGCAATTTCGCGAGCTGTGGTGTCGGCATGTTCCGCAAGGGCGCTGGTGACCCCGCAATGCCTGTTCTTTTGGTTTGGATACTCCTTGAGTCTTCACTCAAAGTGGCCAGGGTTGTGGGGGCAGACAAGTTCATAATGTCGCCATCTTGGTAGGCGCTTTTTTTTCTTTCGCGATTCTTCAAGGTCCGACGAGATTTTGGGACACTCTCGACTTCATAGACCTTTGGTCTTTTACGCTTCTCTATGGCCGCACTGGATCAGACGTTTACTTATTGCGAATCTAAGAATAACGTCTCAATTCCGGAAACAGGTGATTCACCTTGATGCATAAAGGAATGCGAATGCCACTAACCGATATATAGGAATCCTCTAGCTTGACTCGACGAAATAAAGACTTTGCATCATGGTAACGACACGGTGCTTTCCCATTTGTACCGGGCAGGCGTGGCCCTTTCAAACCCAGTGACTGCTAATCGAGGGGCAGTACAGCAATGCATTTTTGTTGAGTCGGAGTGGCCCGTTGAGTGCATGGATAAATGTTTCAGGATACTGGGTACGAGTGTAAAGTGACGGATTTGTGCGCTACTGAATTTCCAATACGGATAGCCTACAGAACCAATGCATTAGTGTTCATCTCGCACAAAAATGAAACCTAATCGAAGTACCTATATAATTTCCAGCAAGCTGGCTTTCTCGCTGGCTGGCTCTCTGGCTCGCTGGCTGGCTGGCTGGACAGGACAGGGCAGGGCAGGCAGGCAGTCAAAGTCATCGCTCGATCGACTGATTGATAGAGTGATTGCTTCCTTCAACGTCCGAAATCAAAACGATCTATGACAGCCGAGGGCTCGGGATTTATTTTGCCCTTAATGTTTCTCTAGGCGCTGTATACGGGCGTTTCTAGGAATCTGGTCTGTGCGGCTTATTCTTGGCAACGCGTTTAGAGCTTAGTGCGTTCACTAAACACAAACCGGATATATACTCAGATATTCAATCAAGGCAAGCGCACTAAAGGTGCAAAGAGAAAATGTCTTTTTCGTCCCCCGCTCCGAAGCGAGCACAATTGGGTTCTTTCTTCCGTTGAGTCGACACTTCGGGAGTGATGTCTTACATGGCGCGAAGAGGAAAATGTTTGTTCTCTAGGCAGCTATGCTAAAAAAGAAAAGCCAAACAGAGAAACAACAAATGAGAATCGCAAAGAAGGTTTCCATGCTGCACCCCACCAAATTCCGTGCAGTTCCGCGAAAGCTATGAGTCACGTCGGCCAAACAGAAGGCAGATTATGACTCACCTCCAACGTCCGTCTCTTATCTCCAACCACGCAACGCCCACTTAACGGGAAGCTTAACGGGATTATTAGTAACTCACAATGAGCGATGCCTCCTGCTCGCTTACTGTGGAAAACGCAGCCACCGGATCTCCTTACTGATTGGCTGACCACGGGACCCATAGCTTCCGCTGCACTGCACGGAACTGGCGAGACGGAGTACAGAGGCCGAGCCTCGAGAAAGCAGAGCGCAGCAAGAAAACGCGCCAAGAATTCGGAGAGCCGCGCTCGTTTTCGAAGGGAAACGGCGCGATTTTTATCGCTGCCGATTTATGGCCTCGACATTTCTCGAAGCCCGCCGCCATTCGTGTTCGAAGATTTTTAGAGAGCCCAGCCGCCGGGGCTCAGACGCTTACGTCGTCATATATACGAACGCCATAGGCGCTCCAAGGAACTTGCCTTACTTTATTTCTTATACCTATTTAATTTTCGCGCCTTTCACTTCAAACTGTTATTTCTTTCGTTCCGTGTCGAACCAGCTTTTGCGCGGTGAGTGTCTAGCTTTTCGTCTGCTTCGTGCCCTCGCACTTTTCGTCTGCTTTTTTTCTTTTCCCGTTTCGTCTGCTCTTGGCGCCTTTCAATGTTCGTCTGAGTCCAGCAAGCAGATGACGCCATTCGCTCCGGCGATTTCTTTTATGCAGCGTGGACTAAGATACCTTGTTGTCCACGGCTTTTTACCGCCTTCTTTTTTGACTTTTGTAGTCGTTCGATCGGCTTCAGAACGCAGGTTGTTGAAAAGAAGCAGTGTCGATGAACACGCACACAAAACGAGACAGCCGGTAAGTCGGATATAGAGAGTCCAAAAGTTTGTCGCTATACCTTCATTTGCATCACAGTCCTGGAGGCTTTTTTGTCAAGCTGCCTTCCTGTGTCGCATCTGTTTGAGATAAAACGCGAGCTTTTATCGCGTCGGACAACGAGCACCCCAACGTCGCCTGCCATGTACAGATTTTTGACGTTATAGCTTTCTTTTTCGTTTCTCTTCTATTTCTTGCTCCTTTTGTTTTCTGTCCTTTGGATCGGAACGTGCCTCCGTATCTAGGAAAACGCTGCAGGATCAAATTACCGGTACGTGCTTGCAATGTCTGAATAAAGGAGCGCACAGTTAACGAGCCAGTGTTTGAAAACGAGCTCGAAGCTTCCGCGGTAATCAAATTCCCTTTCGGCGTTCCGGTCTCGTGATGCATTTAAGACATCCACTGTCTATGTTTGCAAAGTTGATAGGTAAGGCTTTAGTTTAGCATAGCCTTAACCAGTTATTGCACGCCTTTTATGTCCTTGCCATACCTTGACAGCGTAATGCTGTTGTACGAGATGAACTTACGCGGCACACAGGCGCGTCCTTTGCCGCTTAATAATACCAAACGGAGGGCTGCAATAATAATGACTCAGATAAATATTTAATACTCGAGGACAGGACAATATCTGCAGTTTGCAATCTTCTGCTAGGCCTTGCGTTAATGTCGAGGACAGGCTTCAAGTGTTGGCGCACACAAGCTGTACGTCCGCTTGCATTTTTCATCACACGAGACATTCCGTGCAACCTGAACAGCCATGAAGAATAAAGATGGAGGTCATTACAGAAGGCGGTCGTAATGTTCTTCTTTGAACAGCTTATTAGGTGAAGGGCGTCTCCCACTGTGGTTGCGATGAAATGAAGAAAAAATTTCGGTACCGGTCAACTTCTCATCAACGATTAAAATTTCAAGCAGCTGGATTTACTGTTCGTAGTAATGATGAAATCGAACATAAAGCTTGTCATCACACTCAAAAGAACGCAACAACTATACCGTTTGTTCCAGCTAACGTTATCCAAGCTGTTCAACGAAAAATAAAATATCTAAAGTGCAAGATACACTTATAACAGCTACGTTGCTCTGTATGGTTTATAATCTTATCTTGCGCAGTCTTTTTTAAACCTTTTCTTTTCGTTGAACAACCTGGCTATAATTAGCTGGGACATCCTTTATATAAGGAGAGCTATGATAGATGTCCGTGCTATGAATTTGTTGTATTGCTACGAAAGATCCAAAGTAATGAAACACAATTCAGGCAATATTGCGAGCGCATTTTCGTGACAGCCACCATTGTCACAACATTGTCACAACATTGTCACAACATTGTAGGGACGGATGAGTCACGAATCGAACTACTTTGGTCCTAACTAATATATATATAAATATATATATATATATATGCGTGTGTGTGTGTGTGCGTGCGTGTGTGTGTGTCGTACGTCGGCTATTTATACATATACAGGGCGTTTACGCAAACCAGACAAAAGCGGGAAAGTCAGGCTGTGTCGGCCCAAATAAACGAGGTAGGTTGTCCTTGAGTTACCGTAAATACTATGAAATGTATATATAGTAACAAAGGTATACCACTACCTTCGGAAGCCATGTAGAGTAGCTCTAAGCTGACACAGCGTGAAACTATTTGAAGCTCCCATGTAAAGGCGGACGGGCAAGGTCAGTGATTCGCACCCAGCAGCAATTAATCGGAATCGCTGTCTTATGTGTGGCATTGACGCAGGCTCTCCCAACAAACCTCGACCAGTCAGGTGCGATGTTCATGCGAACGCAGTCGAATCGGGCTGCTTGAACCCGGCTTCTGATTCGACGCGCCCCTATCGGATTCATTGTAAACTTAGCCGCAGTAGATTCGACGATAATCGCTCGCGCTCATTTACGTATTTCTAGAACGCGCAAAACGTGCCAGAAGACTCCCGTCACGTGTGCGATCTCGTTAGACAAGATGCTGTAGCTTCAGAATCCGCGACAACATTCAGAAATTTGCGAATACGACAGGAGCTTATTGTGCCGAGCGACAAATCGACATCGGTGACAATCTGGTGAAAACCGGAAATGACAACCACCACCCCCACCATCTCAATATATACTGCTCACCATCGTCATCGAGACACCAAAGTCCTGACTACATAAGGCGAGCAACAGGGAGCTCCTTTCCTCCACACAGAATATATCTTGCTGCAATCAAAATCTCCGCAGACTAAGAGCGCGGCGCAGAGGGCTGCCTTACGCTTCGCGTTGAGAAAGGCTCCCAAGCTTCACAAACCTGCAACGCTACGGCAAAGGAAAGTAATATTGAGCTTCCATAACTAACGGCTGCTGCACTAAAATGCAGTCTAGAAGGCAGCACGGTCGCTCGCAGCTTGAGTGGCGAGTCTCACCCCTTTATTTCCCGCCAGGATCATAACCCACCGCGTGACCGCTGGCGTCGTAAATCAAGCGCCAAGTGACGGCACAACGCTCTGCGTTCGGGTCGTTCCCCGTAATGCGTACGGCTCACGCTGACCGTCTCCACCAGGCGTCGCTGCTCTCGAAACCACTGGCGCTTCTACACTTCTCCGCAATGTTCGCTTCTCCGGTGACGGCGAAAGGTCCTGCGCGGTTTGAATTCTACAGTTGCGGAATTAAGGGCGATGGAATGCAACGTCGATATTGGTACGATGTTGTTATCGCCGGTGACGCAAGCGTCGTGGTTACAAGCCCAGGGGAGACCCCGGAAGCTTTTATGCGAAGCATACTAGCCGCACAACCACGCTCTTCCTTGCTGCGCCGCGCGCGGCCGCGTAGCTACCATATGACGTCATAACAGCCGCAAAAGCGGAGGCTCAACTCGTGCGCTCGCTTGCGGTCGCGTAGCTACATAGCCGGGTCCCAGCTCGTGCGCTCGCCTGCATGAGTTGTTTCTTCGTCTAGCCGAACCAAATATAGCCAAGCAACAGCAGTTCACCAGGCTAAACAGTGGTTCAACAACTAAAATAAAGGCTAGTATGCTTCGCATCCTGGGCTTAACCTTAGCTGAGCCACAGCCATTTTTTCCCCTTTGTGGTTTCGAAACCCACAGCTACAGGAGTCAGGGACACCCAGAGGAGCGAAAAGGAATAAAACAAACACCTTGTTGCACATGTTCTCTCACATTCTTTTTGTTTCTGTTGTCCTTTCTTTCTCGTTCCTTATGCAGGCGACCTTTACGCCTGAATTTTGTCAAACCAAACTGAATCCTCATACCAGCTCACTTAGCCTTCTGTCGTTCTATGAAAAAAAAAAAATATGCGTGGTCTACGCTGCGCTGAGAGAAGGAAGAGAACTGCTACCGTGAAGGTCATCGACCGTTACCCCTGCAGACGACACGGTGTAGACATCGGACTGCAGACGACAGACGACGGCAGCGGGTAGCGGTGACTGCAAGATAAAATCTACAGGCAGACCTGCAGGGAATACTTTCACCTGCAGGATTTCGGTTACGTTAACCAGTCGTTTTCAGACGCAGGACAGAAAGCTCCCCCCTCCCGCTTCCTTTTTACTCCGTAGCAACTGCCCCTCCCCCGCCATATTTATCTTTCAGTTTATGCGAAACGCCACATAGACTTGGATAATTTCCTCTAGTTGGCGATGTAGAAGTACGCTTTCTTTCTGTTTTCCCTCATTTTTTCCACGAACTGCCTGGGTTCTGCGCTCATCGTTTTGCATGAATCACCATATTCAGAATCTCATACAATATATAAAAGCACATTGGATCCCACGGATGGGCGCGAGTATGTTTTCCCTGGCTGAAACTGTCAAGCGCCGTAAAGAAAAAATCTATATATGCAGATCCAATGCACGTGTTGGAATCGATGTGAGGCGAAATTTTAGTGCAGTGGTTAATTAAATGCTATACGAGTGCTACTAAATGCGATGCGCACAATTTACTTTATTTCCTTTCTTTTTATTTTTCTTCTGAAAGTTGTACACTGAACCGATGTTTAAGTTTGCACATCACAGAGGTCACAACTTTAATCGCACACGACGAAGCTTACGAGAAACGCCGTGGTTCTGAGCGGCCAGATTAAATTAGGACACCTGTAGTTCTTTAACTTGCTTTAAAACGTGGTACGCGAATGTTCATCCGTGTACCACGCTTATCACGACTGGGCCCCTCAAAGGCTTCACTCAAGTCCTATTAACAAATTATTAGCGTATTGAAGAATACTGCTGCCAACGGAAGGCGCCGACGGCGTACACAGGAAACCGACACCATAGTGACACGTGAACTTGTTTATCCTTTACGCCGTCACAACCACGTGACAATACATAAAGATACAAAATGGTAAGCTTTATTAGTATGTTACCTTTCCAGAGTGTTGAGCCGCACTTGGGATGAAAGAAGGCTTGATGAAGCCAGACAAGGCGCAAGAAACGAGTCACGTGGACACGCCACTTTCAAGCTCCTGCATCAGTTCGCTATGACGTCATGAATGTTTAATTAATAATATTTTTATTGGTGACTCGTTGGTGTTGGTAAATTGGTTTATTGGTATTGGTAAAAGCGAAGGTTGTGGGATCGTGCGCCACCTACAACTTGCTTTCTTCATCCACTTTCGGTTCCACTAATTTAACGTTTTTTTTTATTTCATTTATTAAGCACAAGTAATTTCCCCTATGTTGTCCTTAGTGTCAGTGTTTGTTGGCTTCTCGTGATATGACTTATAAAAATCGGACCCCTCAGTTAACCCCCTTTCTTCTCGTTTTTTATTGGTTAAACGCTTTATATGTTATGTATTCTTATGGGTATAAATATACATTTTATTGGTATAATGAAAAACGTAACATTTTACAATTTAAAAGGAACTAAAAATGCATTTATTGTTGACAGACTAATGAGAAAGTTTACTGTAGGCGTTTTTTTTTTGCTTTCTCCCCTTTTTTGTTTGTTTTTGTTCTTGTAAATAAATTACTGGAATTTTCTTCCCATATAGTTTTTCTTGCTACCATGAGATACGCTATACCTTGTTATTATTTGTAATCAATTCTGTATTTTGCTTCGCTAAGATTCATTTCTTGTTGCTTGTATACTACCTCATTATATGCTACTTTTGCGTTGAGATGTTAACTATCATAATCGTTCTTGTACACGAGGTCCCAATACAGTTTTTAAGAAGGGGAACTGCTTCTGCCTACTGAATACTTGTAAAGTTAACCAACTTCTAACAATAAATTCTGATTCTGAAAGGTGGGCTAGATTTATTTACTTACTTATTTACTTACTTGTTTATTTCGATACCTACATTCGCCAGTATGCCTCACAGGAGGTTGAAGGCGGGTAACGATACAAAGAATGAACAAATCGCGCTAGAATAGCGAAGTCAAAGGCTGCGGTTCAATGGAGAGCGCATGACTAAGAACAACAAAAAAGAAAAACAGTAACGAACGCAAGCGTCAGATTGGTCGCTTGGAACACCATGCATAACGGCACACGAGAGCTGCCTATAAGATAGCATATAACAAAGCAAATAAAAAAAAACTATCAGCCCAAGCACTCCGTACGGATGTTTAACCAGCGTAGCTGAAACGACCGGCCCCGGTGTTTATCACTGGGTAAGTCCCGACGGTTCCTTTCTCGATTATTTCTCGATTTCTCGATTATTCTCGATTAGTCTTTCTCGATTATTGATTACGTCATTGCGTTTCTTAATTAATGATGACGACGACGAACGCAGGAGAAGTGGCACGACCACGTTCGTGCGGTAGCGCCGAGAGGCGCCAACGAGCGAACTGTGGCAGACGACGTCGACGACGCCAGAGCCGAAGCAGATGATGATAGTTCTTTTTTTCTAGACGCGGGTACGACAGTGGGGACAGCAGCCCTTTACAGCTTCCAGGGTGTCTACCAAGTTGACATTTCCAAATTCCCTGAGTTTTCCAGGTTTTCCCCGAGTGACATTGCAAATTTCCCTGAGTGATGCAGAACTATGTTTTATATCAAGACGGGCTGAAACCATATCGCCTGATGCTGTCACTCTCTAGTAAGCTCATGAAAAAAAAGCAACATAATCCAATTTGAATACTAAGTAGCAGTGTTTATGTTATTCAAAAAGAGAATAGAAGGCAGGGGTTAGTAAAGTGCACAGCAAATAAAGTGTCTTCGAAAATAATTGCAAATAGGGTCGGATTATCGAATACAAATAAAAAGGAGATGCATACAAAGGCAAAAATTTTCTAACATGAGCTATTTCTATCAACTGATAGCAACCTCAGTGGGATGAGGCCTGAACTCTGTCACAATTGAGATTCTCTCTCAACAGCTCGTAAGTCAACCTCAACAGTCCTGACATACTCTCAGCCCGCGCACGACGCCCAAATGTTGTGGTGCACTGCTTCAAAGGGTGTATTTTGGTTTGGATGAGGGACACCTGCATCTCGGCATCAGCCAAAACATTACTTTTTGAGCTTAAGCTCTTTCAAAACGGCGGCAACAAGCTTCCTTTCTCGTTTATTCCTCAATGCGTAGGTCACTTCTGTTCTTGTCCGCCTTCCGCCACTCGTTCGCCCCAAGGACCATTTCAAGCATCTTGATCAGTTGCACAGTCCACGAGCGATTTTTCGAGCTCCCTAGGGGCCGCGAGAATGTCCGAAAAATCGGCCAGTTAGAAAAAAATAAATGCGTGTCATTTACTGCCCTTAGGGGCTCAAACCGCCACAGAAACTTTCGAAAACGCCCTGAAGGCCTGTCGGTACACATATTAGGCATACCTGTGCTCGTACTGTGACAGGAAATGCCGGGTGCCCGCGTGTATAATTAAGATATACATACTGTATTCCGTGGCAATATCCCCTTCCCACGCTTGTTATGCTTCACTGCAATAGTTTTCCGTAAGCTTTACCGAGTACCATTCTTTACAGAGGCGAAGCTGACTTTCACGAACCAGCATTATGCAACGCACCGTGTTTTCCAAGTTTCTAAGCCAATCGCGAGGACCACAAAGGTGGAGTCCGTGCCATTGCTGACAGCAGCGAATTGTTTCAATAACAAGTTCGGCACCCAATGGCAAGAAGCTTCATAGCGAACGTCGAAGCAGCTAGGCCTAGCGTTGCCGCAGTGGCGGCAACGGGTGCCAGCGGATCTGCGTGCGAGAGTGCCGGTTCGAGGCGGCGAAGTAATCAAAACGGCAGCGGTGGTGCCTTTGATTAATGCCGTTTCGGACCTGCGGTCGCGGCAAAACGTCCGGAAAATCAGACGGCAAGGAGTTCTTGCGTCGGAAATTTCACACGTTCTGATACGTTGACACTATGGGGTACGAGGTGGCGCCGCGAAGCCGTCCAAATTATCGGGAATCCGGAAAGTCGCTCGTTGACTGTACACTGGCAACTCCTCCTGCCAACGACAGGACGTCAAAGACGATTCATTACGATTCTTGTCTGCTACTCGAGCCAGCATTACCGCGACATTCGACCCTTTCAATAAAATTGCCGCTAATTTTCCGTGATAGAGGCCCACATTCCCTGAGTTTTCCCTGACTTTTTCCAGACTACTCAAAATCCCTGAGTATTCCCAGTTTTCCCGGTTGGTAGACACCCTGGCTTCGCTGTAAAAAAATATTACTACACTAGCTCGAGCAGATGACACAAACGCGACCGTTCAACTGACCTCTCCCTTTCGTAAATAGCGTGACATCACGGCCATGACACGAAGCGAAGCACTGGACGCGTACAAGGAGCTGGCGGGCACGCAAAACACCTCCATCGCGCCATGGCTGCGATGACGTCCGATGCGATGCATTTTGTCCGATCACGTGAGTTAGATCTGAGAAGCTGCCCGTGAGCGATACGTGGAGAGGCTCTTCGCTTGTGCCGCGAACAGTACTCTGATAATATCTTCGCGGATGGATGGGAAAACAATCCGAAGTGTTGGCCGAACTTGCGGTCCGGCGACCTGCGCAGCCATGCAGCCGCACGCGCACAGAACACCATCCGTGAAATTCGATGCGCGCCAGAAGGGTAACATGCTTACATGTGACTCTTTTCTGAATAAGAAACCGCGTAACCACGCGTCAAGTGCAACTTGAAGAGAGCATAAGCTGCCCACCAAAGAGGCGTTTCCGTTCCAAACTACGATGGAAACGGTTGCATTTCTCCTCGTCAGCGTGCAATGCCGGCCACCAGAGAACTGCACTTACCAGCGATGAAGTGAACTCCGCAGATTCTGTCGGCGTCCGACGGCTGCCATATGTCGCGGCGCATTGCCATCGTCCAGGTTTTTCGCCACTTCTCAATTTCTTGGGAAATAAAACAAAGTCAATCCTGCCGATTTTCTTTTCTCGTGCGATTTACGCATCCAACCACGCAACAAGTCGCAGGCATGAGGACTTCGCGCACAAAAACAAAATGGAAGGAACACACTTGCTACGTGAAGCTGTCAGCGGGTGCCAACGCGCGTGCGACGTGCTTTTTTTTTTTTTTGCCCACGAAGCACATCCGCGTGTACCTGAAGACCACATAACCGACTCGTCGTGACGTAGGCCGGGAGGGGTCTATACGTGCAGGCGCACAACTTCGGGCAACCGTTCTTCACACATCACCTCCATATGGCTTCAGGCGAAAGGACACTCCAATGCTTGACAGAACACCGAAAGAAAAAAAAATTCGACGAAGACGGACGTACAGTCTACCGATCCTTTAATACTACTGCGCCATCCCCGACTGGCCGGCCGGTCAGCGCCTTCTGATCGACAGCGCGACGCGACGACATCTGCAGCAAGAGTATACAGCGCATGCGCACCAAGTTCACTGGAAGCGTAAGTTTCGTCTGCTAGGCTGTTTTAATACTGTAGGCACGACACAGCCCCTGCCACGATTAACTCGGTGCAAGCTGCTCGTGCTTACCGGAGATAACGGCTGCCAGTGAACTTGGTGCGCATGCGCTATTCTTGCTGATCTCGTCCCTTCGCGCGGTTAGAAGGCGCTGGAGGGCCGGCCAGTCGAGCATGGCGCAGTACAATGTCTTTCTCTATGGTGGTACTGTTAAAGAAGCGGTAGACTGTACGTGGACCTATTTCCTTAAATAAGTGGTCACGGTGACTAGATGTGTAGGCCGGTAATCCAAAGTAGTGGGGTACTTTCTTACGGCAGTAATGCGGGCAACTTTCCCTAGCAATTAAAGGTTAGACCAACCAAGCGAGAGAGAGAGATGCAAATGAGAGAAGGGCAGGAAGGTTAACCAGAGATAAAACAATCGGTTTGCTACCCTGCACAAGAGGAAGGGAAGACGGAAAGAAGGGCGTGACAAAAATAAAAGCGAGGAAAAAAATCAAAAGGCACGGAACGGGATCATTATTGTCTTTCTAGTAGGCGACTGCCACGTAAAAAGGTCAACAAAGCCTTGACCGACTTTCGGTGCGACGACAGTTCGTGTCGGCATTCCCCAGCCAAGCGAGCTTTCTATTTCTAGCTTTCTATTTCGGCGATGCCGCTAGGAAATCTGAAATTACGGGTGACAAAGGGAGCGGTGCGATCCTTCGGGGTTTAAAGGGCTACGTAACTTTGCAAATCAATGATTTTTTAAAGAAAGTACCGCGTCATATACAGTTAAATAAACTTTATTAAAATTGTCCGACGGCAGGATTCGAGCACAGGACCTCTAGCGCACAAGCCCGATACTGAAACCACTTTGCGACGGACGCATGGACAAGTGGAAGCACTGCGAACCGCATCGATTATGCGTGCTTGCAAAAAGTCTTACTACCTTCGGCATTTAAAAAAGTTAAATTGCTTCAAAATTTAGGGCCATTTGCGCCCAGGTGTAACCTAATAAACGAAGCCACAAGAAAGTCTGAAACCCCAAGCGCGGAGATCAGACAAATCCATGTATTACCCCCATCATTACCATGGTGGCCGAACGATCGAAGCGTCAGGGGTCCCTCTCGTAAATATTGTGGGAACCTCTACGGCGGGTCCCACACAGTGCACGAATACTCAAGAATAGGCCGAATATTGGATAAACATGAGCTTTCTTTTACGTCTTGAAGCGCACATCTGAAATTTCTGCGGATGAAGTTCAGAGTGCATGCAGCTTTGAAAGTTATTGCTTCTATGTGGCGATTCCAAGTTAGGTCTGATGAAAAGGTTACACCTAAATATTTTGCTTGAGTCATTCGTGGGATATGCTCATTATTCAAATGACATTCGGCTGCAAGTGATGCGCGTTTACAAGAAAAGCTGCTGCGTTAGCATTTAGCTGTGATCAAAGACACTAACTGTGTGTTGCACCAAATGTGCAAGGTCAGCTGGTAACGTCAACTTATCGGAGTCGTTATTAATTACTCTATATACGACATGGTCATCTTCGTCAAGCTTGGTTTTTAACGTTAAGACGATGCCTATAGAATATAGAATATAAAGAATAGGCACTGGCCCGAGCACACCCTTGAGGGACCCATGAAGACACAAAAATTGTTGTAGATTCGATTCCGCGAATCCTAACTTTCTTGGAGACTTCCAGAAAGCAGTTCTGGAGCCATAGAAGTATGTTTGCAGGTAATCCGAGGAAGGACAGTTTATGCAATAGAATACGCGAGAAACTTTATCGAATGCTTTTTGAAAATCTAATAATGTACAATGGGTGAAACGATTTGAAGACATCATGAGCAAATTCAATTAGTTGCGTGGTGCAAGAATGCCCCGCCCTAAAACCATGTTGGTAACCTTACAAAGAATAATAATAATATATGGGGTTTTACGTGCCAAAACCACTTTCTGATTATGAGGCACGCCGTAGTGGAGGACTCCGGAAATTTAGACCACCTGGGGTTCTTTAACGTGCACCTAAATCTAAGTACACGGGTGTTTTCGCATTTCGCCCCCATCGAAATGCGGCCGCCGTGGCCGGGATTCGATCCCGAACCTTACAAAGAAGTTACTGCTTCGAAGGTGATGAAAAATACCCGAACATAGTATATGCTCCAAAGTATTGCAACAGACTCTTGTTAGAGATATTGGTCTACAGTTTCAATTGATATGAGCCTACATAGTCTATTGTAAATGAGCAAGATACTTGGATACCACACCATGGCGACCCGATTCGCCCAAGAATGCTTTGAAATTCGTGCCGTCACGTTCACGTGCTGGTGATAAGGTTCCGTCTCGAAATTTAAAAAAAAAGAAGTTTGCAATATTTTCTCGTCGAGTAACTGTCCTCTTAGACCGCGATTCACACAAATGCAGTTATAAATAATTCTTGATCAGTTTGCACTGATAGCTTTCCTTGAGCACTTGACTCCATGGAGCTTACTATGTACTGTTAGTTAACTAGCGCCATTAACAAGGCATAATGGCGAGCTTGTTCGTAAGCCATTTTGAAAGAGACTATATACAGTACGGAAACATACGGTGAACGAATAACAGGGTCAAACGCACGCGCTTGTCTTTTCCCCTGTCGTTTATACCGTGTCTGTTTGCCCACTGTAGCCACTGTAGCTATAACAAATCGTGACGTGACAGTGACGTACCCGCAACGAGTTTTCATCCCAAAAATCAAACGACGGTAGTTCGTCCTTCACTTTATACACTATTAGTTGACCGCATAAATTAACGAAATTGCACCTTCGGAAAGATTACTTAAGCAGCCTCAACTCATTTGGCACTTCTGGTTAGAGTGGCTTTAACCAACAGACGACGCTCGACTTGGGCACGCCGTCTGGAAGCCGAGGGAATAAACGACCTCGAATGCGTTGCCGCCTCAACAGCGCCATATCCAAAGACCCGCAAACACCCCTTCCCCACCACCCTCTCCTATTCGTATATATACCACGGGCACCCCAGTCTAGCGCGAGCAGCCTTTGAAAGCAAGCGGGGACAGCCGTCTGAGCAGCCAGCGTCGGTCCGTCTCGGGAGCCCAGTCGGGCGGGGGCCGTCTGCAAGTGGCACACCATGGGCAGCGAGCCTTTCTATGCAAATGAGGGATCCGCCACGTCCGAGCCGAGTGGCCGGCAGCCTGCACGGCGAACGCGCCGCGCTGCAAACAAGGATCGCCTCGGGCGACGTGCAGACGTTGAGAGGAGACGCGAGGGAGAGGAGGACGGACGGTGCGAATGCATTAAGCGCTGGGCTGAACGGCCGGGCCCGCGGCGATTCTCGGAATAAGTGCGGTGTCGGATAGGCCGCGAATCGGACTACACGCGCGCTCGGCCGGAGCCAGGTGGGAAACGGCGTCGCGACGGTAAAACTGCGTGATAACAAGAGGCGTAAGGCGATTTTAATGCGAAGCGTTCTTTGGCCCACCCTATACAGGCACTTCGCGGTAGGTGTGTAGGTTTCCGTTTAGCGGGAACCTACACACCTACACACCTACCAACTAGCTCAGCTTTCTGTCGTTCTATTCTCCCGTTTAGCGTTGTTTCGGCCTCTCTTCAGTAAAAAGAAAAAAAGAACCACCCAGGCACTCGGTACAGATGGTTAACTAGCGAAGCTGAAACGCGCAGCCCCGGCGTTTATCACTGGGTTAATCCCAACGGTTCGTGAAACGACGGCTTGCTAGGCTGGCGGATCCTCGGCACGCAGTTGCATCTTGCGCTCAAATACACGTGCCTGTTCTTGTGCCCGCGCTGCAGCACCGGCTCGTCGTAGACGAGCTCGTTCCCGATTCTGCTCGCGGCCTTGCTGATCGAAAGCTGCCTCCTCCTCGGGAGCACGTCTGACGTGTGTTCTACCCATTTCGGAGCTGGAGAGTAACTGCTGCGCGCGCGCTCGGCTGCGACGGAGAGCAGCGGCGTCACCACTGGCTAGGCAATCGCGTACCTCTATCCTTCTCTCTTTTTTTTGCGCATGCGCATGGGGCTGCGCCGGAGGAGTTTTCGGCGTACAGGCGACAGGTGGGGGGACGGACGAATCCGCTAGCCATACACAGCTTCACTGTGAAAATTCAGGCATCCTATGGTGGAATCTGACGTCCGATTACAAGCACAGCGGCCCGAACGCTCTAACCGTTGTACGCTTCGATTGCGCACATATATCGCACGTGTCAACGCCAACTATAGTTAATTCACACAGCGTCAAATCACGCAGTACGAACGAGAGCACTTGCGCATGCGCGCCAGTTTCCAGTCTTTCCTTTGAGTCACGAGCGACAGCGTGCAGACTGCATGCAGACGCCTTCGGTATCGTGCCGCTTTCCTCAAGTCTTTTTTTTTTCTCTCTTAAATACGGGTTAAATTAAATACAGGCATCACCATGGCTACACACGCAACGAAGCACACTAACACTGGGAAACAACAATACACAATCTGGCAGTGGAACTGCCGGGGCTACAGGAGGAAGCGGGGGAATCTCCAGCAATTCATACGCAGCCGCGAGACAAAACCAGACGTGATCCTTTTACAGGAGACAAACCATCCGGTTAAACTAGCTGGCTACAAAGCCATAGACGCGACCGCGACGGAGAGCAGGCAAAGAAGGAAACGGGCTACACCCCGCGTGGCGGGCGGCGCTGGGCCGGGGGCGATGGTGCCGCGCCGGCCGTCTCCCCCGCCACGCCCGTTGCCGGTCGCCGCCGTGCTCGTTCGGCGTAATGTCACTGTGGCGCAGCGAGAACTTGCCTGCGTAAACATCCCTCACGTGTTCGTAGAATTGATCCCTAAGAGCGGCCGAGGACTATTCGTCCTTAACGTGTATAGTAAACCCACACTGCAGCACAGATTCGGGGACCTACTGCGGGCCGCACGCGCGGCTTCCGGCGGCGAGCCTCTACTTGTTGCGGGCGACTTTAACGCGCCCCACGGAGCCTGGGGCTACACCCGAGAAACACCCAAGGGCAAACACCTTTGGGAAGACTCGCAAGACCAAAGGCTTGCACTGATCGCGAATCCCGCCGATCCTACACGCAGAGGGAACAGCGTGAGTGCCGATACGTTACCAGACCTTGCGTTTGTTTCAAATGTAACAACAGCGCGCTGGCAAAACACGCAGGAAGATTTGGGGAGCGACCATGCGCTGATCGAGATAACGATAGGCACGGGCCCGAGCGGTCGTGGTACTTACCCTGAGGGCAAAGGTCGTAAGCGCAAGCTCGTGAAGTGGGACACGTTCCGCAAGAAACGAAAAGAAGCGGGGCGAGGCGATAAGCCGATTACGGACATAGACGAGTGGACCGAGACGCTCAGAAGGGACGTAGGTGCAGCAACGAGCGAGGTTCCGCCCGAGGCGAACCTCGAAATAATTGACAGCAGGCTCCTACACATGTGGGAAGCAAAGCGAGCCCTCCTAAAGAGATGGAAATGCCAAAGACATAATAAGGCGTTGCGCAAACGCATAGCGCAGTTAGACAGAGACATCGAAGAACACGCACTTCAGGTATGCAGGGCACAATGGGAAGACACGTGCAACGGCCTCGAGAGGCAGATGACCGGGGCGAGCGCTTGGCGCCTTTTTAGACACCTATTAGATCCGGAGGAGACTCGGGCCGCTCAAGGCCACAAGACTCGTAGACTCCTAAGAGATTATAAAGGCGATAACTTCCTTGACGCCATACGTGACCGTTACTTTAAGAAAGCCGAAAGCATCCAGTACGCTGAGTACGACGGCGTCACAAACAAGAAACTGGACGCGGAATTTAGCGAATCGGAAATTCGGTTAGTCCTGGTCGAACTCAACACTCGATCGGCGCCCGGCCCGGACCGGGTTACCAACAAGACTCTCCGAAACCTAGACGACGAGTCAATCTCCCGACTCGCGGCCTACGTCAATGAGTGCTGGCGAGAGGGTTCCCTTCCCGAAGCGTGGAAACGGGCCCGCGTTATCATGATTCCTAAACCTGGCAAGCAAGTTACGCTCGATAATCTAAGACCGATTTCGCTTACGTCTTGCGTCGGCAAAGTCATGGAACACGCAGTTCTCACCCGCGTGACCGACTTTCTCGAAGATCATGACGCGTTCCCGCACACCATGCTAGGATTCCGCCGCAACCTCTCCGCACAGGACGTATTGCTTCAACTTAAACACCAGATCGTAGACGACACTACCAGCTCCACTAAGGCAATTCTAGGCTTAGATATTAAAAAGGCCTTTGACAGTGTTAAGCACGAAGCGATCTTAAAAACAATTAGAACATTAGGACTAGGCCAAAGAATGTATAATTACGTTAGAGACTTCCTCACGGGCAGGCGCGCATGCGTCGTCGTCGGTGACGAGGAATCACCGGAATTTCAGACGGGTCCGTGCGGCACGCCGCAAGGATCCGTCATATCACCATTACTCTTTAATTTAGTTCTACTTGGTCTACCCGAGAAATTAACAGAAATAGAAGGATTACATCACAGTCTCTACGCGGATGACATCACCCTCTGGGTTCCCGGAGGGGGATGAGACGGTCACGTCGAGCGAACGCTACAGGCAGGAGTAGATGCGGTTCAGAATTACTTGCGTGGAACGGGCCTCGAGTGCTCGGCTACCAAGTCCGAACTCTTACTCTACAAACCCACAAGGAGAGGTCGTAAAACCCTGCGCGAACAGGAACGGGAATATTCCAAAATACGCATTACATTGGCAGATGGTACTCCCGTACCGCACGTAGAGAAAATTAGAATCCTAGGGTTACACCCGCAGGCAAACGGCCATAACGGAGAGACGGTGCGAATACTTCGTCGTTCGGTAGATGACACCATCCGACTCTTGCGTCGCATCACGAACAGACGCAATGGTATGCGTGAAGAGTGCGCGATCCGTCTCGTGCAGGCGTACGCGATAAGCCGCATAACGTATGTTGCCCCCTACCTGAGGTGGATCGGGTCCGAAAAAAACAAAGTCGAATGCATGATCCGAAAGGCTTTCAAGAGGGCGGTCGGCGTTCCACTCAACGCGAGCACCGACAAGTTTCTAGAGCTCGGAGTTCACAACTCTCTCAACGAGTTAATCGAGGCGCACGACATTGCGCAATACGAACGATTATCCAGGTCAAAGGCAGGTCGATGCATCCTCGAGTCGCTCAGCATCGCGTACCACACTCAGCATGGAGAAAAGATGGCGGTTCCCGCCTCTGTTCGCGACCGCCTGATCATCCCGCCGCTTCCCAAGAACATGCACCCGACGCACCACGCCGGGAGACGCAACAAACGAGCAAGCGACCTTGAGAAGAAGTTTGGTAACAGCAACGAGGCGGTGTACGTAGACGCGGCGCGATATGGAGGAGGGAGAAGCGCGCACGCGATAGCGGTTGTAGACCGCTCGGGTAGGTGCCTCGCGAGCGCCACGGTGACCACGGGACACACGGAAGCGGCCGAAGAAGCCGCGATAGCCCTAGCTCTCGTCGCGGTGCCGAACGCTGCGATCGTGATCAGCGACTCGCAGGCGGCAATCCGCGGCTTCGCGCGCGGTCGTGTCTCGCGGGAAGCGGCCCGCATACTCCAAATTTCTGACGACGGCGACTCGTCATCGCCCTCGCAACCCCAAAATTCTACGGTCTTCCTCCTCTGGACCCCGGCACACACCGATGTTCCGCTAGCGGGAAACGAGGCGGCCCACGCCACGGCTCGAGGTCTCACACGCCGAGCCGCCGCTGATTATGTGGCCGCCTCCGCCCCCGAGAGCGGGGCATCGGATCTGCCGGATCGGGACACTACAACAGAAACACAGCAACAAGAAACACACTGGGCGTGGGGCGATCGCCTAACCACGTTCAGAGACCTCACCCAACACTACAGACTCGAAAGACGCAGATTCCCGCCACCGCACGATAAACTGAACAGGAACGAGGCCGTGTCGTTACGCTTGCTCCAGACACACACCTACCCTAGCCCCGCTATCTTACACCACTGCTATCCGCGTTTGTACCCAACAGACGCGTGTAAAACATGCGGACGCAGAGCAACGCTGCGACACATGCTCTGGGAGTGTACCGGCAACAACGGTAATCAAAGCAGCTCCGTTGGCGACGCGTCCATAATCGCGGCTGTTGCCAGAGTAGAAGGCTCGAGCTCCGTTCTTCCCGACGCCGCCCCGGATGCGGGAGCCGCCGGGGACCTTCTCCGTAGGCGTCGCCGCCGCTGGGAGGCGGCTATCAGAAGTTCAGAGCTGGCAGACCAGCTCTGGGCCGTCCGGCAAGCCGAAGATGCCGCTCGAGTCCAAGAACTTCGAGCCGTCACCTGAGGCCACCACATCAAGAACTGCCGGACTATTCTTTACTAAAGTTTCTTCTTCTTCTTCTCTTGGCACATAGCTTGTGGGAGTCCTTCGGTCTACCGGGGCGCAGTCGCTGCTGTGCCTAAGGCTCCGGACTTATTCGCCATTGCGAGGAAAACCTCTCCCAAATGCCTACCCCTCGACCGCGCGCCGTTTTCCCCGGGCGCCGCGGCCGCGTCCCGTGACGTCATGCTACGCGGCCCTGCGATTGGGTCGTGGGGCGTGACGTAGGGAAGAAGCCCCGACTGGGGACGATCGCCGTGCGCGGGGGAGTCGGGCTGCGACAGGGGCGAGCGCCGGTCACGAGAGGCAAGCTGCAAGGTACGTGAGCGACCAGCTATTTGCGTCCCCCAACGCCCCGGCCTGGGGACGTTCACGTGCTTTGTCAGCTTGCGTAAGTGTGGCTTGCTGAGTGGCTTTGCGTTCCGCCCTTGCGGTAGTCGCAGGTGCTCAGTGCGTCACATTTTGCGTGTCCGAACCGTCGCAGACCATTGTCGGTGACGGGAAGCGCTAGGTAGCGTTTGCGAACGCATTTCGGCCCGCGCGCGTAAACCATTGTTCGACGCGGCGTGTACCCCGCCTTCCTCGCCATCGGGAACCGCGGGCGCCGAGTGTACTCCGTGTGTTTGGGTGCAGTCTGGCACATGTTGGCCATTGGGGATCAATAAACGCCTTAACTGTCCTGGACGCCGTGTGTTCCTGGGAGAGCGCCCATGCGTACGGCCAGAGCCGTCCAGGAGGTCTTTCGGCTCGGTGCTCGAACCTGCGGTGGGTCTATCGCCGTGCGCCGTCGTGCCGCGTCGTGGGGCTCCACTTCTCGGGGGCCACTTGGCGACGCCGTGCGCGGAGACGGACTGTGAGCCCACAAGCTAAGGCTATACGCTGTGTCTGCTTCGCTCAAAACGCCAACAAAGTGGAGTTCTACACAGCGTAAGACGCCATCGAGTTTTTCTACTAATCTTACTGTGAGGGTGCTAGCGCCGTGGCAGTTCCGCTGTCATGTGAATGACTGGTGGACTTGTATAATTCCCGCACTTGCGGACTGAGCCGTGGTTGTGGCGTTATTAATGCGAAAGATTTATAAGCCCCATCACGGGAAGGTCTTGCGTCGTCGTCGGCGACGTGACCAAGCGATGGTACCAAAAATGACCGATGGCGCACGGAGTAAAAGCACGTCAAAGAATGCTCGAAGTGAAGTAAAATTTCACGGGGAGGTTCCTGTAAAACAAATTAAATTGACGGCTTTGAAAAGAAAATTTGGCACATTTCGGCCTCGGTGGGAATCGAAACCGGGCCACCGGGGTGCGAAACCTAGGGGTGCGATACTCCTTAAAACTTCAGCAGCCTTAAGTGTACCTGCCTAGTTTTTCTCATACTGATTACATTCTCCTACGTTCACAAGCAATCGTGTTTTTCCATACGCATGGAGGCAGTAAGTCTCCGGGCACATTAACAAACAATGGGAACTGCTGCACCTATGACGCAGTTCTTCGTCGGAAATGATAAATCTGCAAATAAACAAAGTCGTTTGAAGGAAAACGGACGAAATTTAGGGAAATGTATGCGTTAATAGCTGTTAGCTGAACGTACAACTACACATTTATCGGCCCATCCGTCATTGTGGTTCCCATCTAACCCAACGGGGTTATAACCACGTGCCATCTCCACTATTCCAAAGCTAGGTGAACCATCATGCGTGAAGCACACAATAGCGCCGGAGTTTCCTCTAGTAACTTGTGGACTACGTCCAGTTCAAGGAGGTTTTAAACAAAAGAACAACAACAAAAAAACTCTGCTTGGTGCAGAATAGCACCCCAGGTCGGTCTCTCTGACGCAATTCACCAGAGGCCGGCAAAACGAAGAGTAGAAGCGGGAAAGCTCGAAAGCCCGCCCAAGTCGGCTCACTTTAAAAAGGTTTCGTCTCCGCCAGCCAAAGTAACCCGACCCGTGCATGTGACTTACTTTGCACAGTGCGCCAGTACTTCCAGAACCAGCCACGCTTGTGTTTAGTGGGGTCAGAAGCGCTTCATTTGCATGGAAATTAAGTTGGACACGCGCCCAGTGCGGCTTATTTTCACAGCCACGCGACCTCTTCTCCAATTCTGTCCCGCACTTTTCGTATCATTTGTACCCCTTTATTTTCACTGCTTCGTCTGCTCCGGCATCTCTTCAGGCTTCTGGAAGGGACGCTATTATCCTTGCCTCTCAATTTCAGGCTTAAAAGCGGTTATGCTGCGCGAAAGGAAGATCCAGCCACTCGAAAATGAAGTTCATTGAGCTGCCGACCTGCGCTTTTCTTGCGTGGTTAAGGCTCGCACTCCGATAGTTCGAGAGAAGTGGAGGAAAGTGCAGACGACAAAATTGCGGTCGTGTGTCGTCTGCTCACCCGTCGCAGAGTTGACGGCATACGGTGGCACTCGCCGTAACTTGCGCCGGAAATAGGATCAATTCAGCAGAACACAGGATTGCGACATTTAGTAGGATATGTTACTTAGTCAACTGCAGTGTGTAACTTGCCTTACTTAGTCTACAGTACGGAGTGATTTGTCTTGCAAACCTACGTGGAGTGGCGGAAGGGGGCTCAATGCCTATGGCTCTGTGCTGCTGAGCGCAAGGTCTACAGTTCGAATCCAGCTAGCGGCGTCCGCATTGCGATGACAGAAGAACGCAAAATCCTCGTGTTCTGCTTCTGATGACCACGTGAGAAATATTTCTCACGTGGTCAAAATTAACCCGAAGCCCTCCACTATAGTCTGCCGCTCATAATATACTCCGTATTTTCGCGACGCTACACCCCTCCCCTCCCCCCCCCCCCTCCGTAACTTTTGTCGTGCAAGTAGTGCCCGTGTTTATCGAGTAACCAGCTACCCCCCCCCCCTCACCCACCCCTCCAATAATGCGGAAATTCGCAATGTTCCAAGCGATCTTGAAAAATCAATAAATAAGGCAAGTGCAACGATGGTGGCACTTCGTGGCTTACCTGGCATGTACTGGCACCAATAAGAAGAACAGAAAGCCTTCGCGATTCAACAAAGTTTTATTGGCGCCTTTACAAGCCCTATACAATTTCAACGCAACGTTTGGGACGGAGGTTCGCGATCATCAAACAACCTCCTTCAATGACGCGTTGCGAGCTACAGTGTTTCAGTAGAGTCAGTCATGCCATCGTTATGAACGTCTTAACCCTAATGCTAACTTTCAAAATTGTGAAAAATAAATATGAAATGCAGCGAAAAAAGTAAAGGTGAACATCCTGAATCAAAATCCGCTGCTGACAAAAAAAAATAGAGCACTTCCCGATCGCCGTAGCTCCCCATGAGCGCTACCGCACCTCTTGTAGTTGTATCAGAAAGACAGTTAACATATAGAGCAGCGTGCGTGGAAAGCTTCCGTTTTGATTTAAATGACATCGAACTACTCGCAACAAGGCACGTTGGGTTCGATTGAAGCTAATTTGAACGTTGAACAACATGCAAACGCAGAGCAAAACACATGCTCAACTTCTCCAGCAAGAGGCAGTTCTAAGAGCACCGTAACTGCGCACCACGTGAACAAAGTTCAATACAGAACGGCGTATACCTGGTGCCACACGCTTAAACATGCACAACCGACCTGTTTAGTCTTAGTTTTGACCCCACGCTCTAGGATTTTTGTGAATTTTATACACATGAATGCGATTTAAAGGTCTGACTAAGTGACCATTGGTCTATGCCTTTCCGTTAAAGCGACGGATACTCTAGAAGTCCCGGCAAAATGAAAAAAGTGTTACAGAGAGAGAAAGGATAGAAAAGAAACAAGATTTGCAATGGTGCGGGCGCATTTGATGAGGAACAATAGGTACCGTAACATGTCTGCCAATTAGGTCATAAAAAGAAAGGAGATAGAAGCCGCAAGAGAGTTTATAGGACGCTTATTGTCTGACCAATACGCCAAGTTCATCAACAACTTATATTAGGGCAAAAAGACGAAAGCAGAGATGAGGAATTCGGCAAGGTTACCTGGGCTCCGTAAAAGGGTGGTTTAGAACCTGCTCAAGAGCGCGGAAAGAACGTGTACCCCACAAATCTAGCGCGCGCATTAGCGTTATAGATTACAGCGTTACAGGTATAGTAAAGGTGCCGTTAAACCTTTAGAAAAGTCTGCGCTAAAATAAAAAACCTACAAACATTCAACAATGGCGCACTGACCTTTCTAAACCATGATCCTAAGTGCAATGCAGATAAATTTCCGCACGCACGCATATTGCATGCCGCGTTCGCTCCGCTTAGCTCGCCCCGCTGTGTGCAGTAAAAGAACAACGCAACCGCTACACCAAAACTGCATACACTATATGATCAACAGCTCCCATATAACGGACATCACGCTGATATATCTCCCGCTTGAGCCCAGACTACCAAAACACGAAGCTTGTACAAAACAGGCTCGTAACACTGAAACGGTTTCTTACAATGTTGAATTGCAAGACTGCCACGAATATTCCCGTTTCGGCACTTCTTCGTCACTTCTCTTGAGATGTTATCGATAGCACCGGTACGTCAAGTTTAATATCGATACATTAGTATAAACGCGTATTGCACCGTTGTAAGCTCTCGCACAAAGTGTAGACGACGCCCATGTGCACCTGAATGCTCAGTATGGGAGACACATCCGTCCCAGCGTGGACTACGATGCCGTCCTTGCGATGTAAGTCGGCGTCAAGTCAAGCAGTTGCCTCTGCTAAAAGACATCTCAAAAGAACGCCGCATAGCAGCCAGAAGGCAAACGCACAGCTTTCGAACGAGGCACTCAAGAGAATACAGAAGAGGAACAAAAAAAAGCAAAAAAAGGAACGGCGACTAAGAGGCACTGTTTTGTCAAGAGAAAACAATGTGCGCGAATAGCTAACACTGGAAACGGGAAAGCTCAAGGCGTTATCGTGGTTTGTACAGCAGAAATTGACACAAAGGGCTTACGGCAATCAGACACGGGTGAACGAGATCGGAGCTGGTATTTAGATGAAATTGTCTACATAACATGCGCACATGTGAAACGACACCTGGTGATCGGTGAGACCTGACCTCAGATGAACCGACAGTTTGGGCCCTGGGCCTAAGGGGAGCAGACAGTTCAACATCTTGTAACAAGGGTTCCAATAACACCTCACTCTCAGTAAGATCAGAGCAATCGCCAATGCATCCGTCGCAATTCTTGTTAAACAAGTACACGCAGCAATGAGTTTCAATAGTGTATACACTTCCTAGAACCGATGAAAGAACTATTTTTTTATAATCAAACGCAAGATTGTTTTTCGGAGTTGGCGTAGAGGTTTTGTTGAGAAACGTCCGAGCATCTGCAGCGTCTGTTGCAGTTTGACGAGCAGATGTTGAATGTAGAGGACATGACGTCAATGGCACATCCATCCTCTATAGTTGTGTGCCGAAATATATGGGCACAATGCCTTCGAAATTTACTCTTAACGTGATTTACTGGGTCAGGACACATGCGACTAAACAACATATCAATGGACACTATGAAAAATCCTCTTTGTTGCAGACCATTGTAATTCAAAACCACGAGTCGAGATGCAACTAGGTTTAATGTAAAAAAAAACAAAAAGAGTTTAAAAGAATGGTACAATTCTTCTTCTGCCTCTGTTTTTTGTGTGAAGGCAGCCAGCAGTGTCTGTGGTTTGAGACACCTGTGTGAGACACCTTAACAACCAAGGTTAATAGCTACTCTAGAGATCGGTTCTAAGAACGAACGGTCAAGGGTCCCTCGTCTCACTCTGGGAGTGGGATCACTCCGCAAAGTGCTGAGTGGATTGCACAGGCTGCAACACAAGGTCACGCACAGATATCATTTTACCGATAAGCCACCAACGTAGGTACAGCTGATACCTAGGTATACGCGATTCTGTTGAAAAAAAAAAGCACGAGGCTCTTCAAAAAGGCAAATACACTATATGTAGCAGTAGCTCACAGACTCCCGAAAGAAGGTTTCCGACCATCAGTGGTCTCGGCACGACAGTTTTTTACTGCATTAGAATGCGAGAGAAACGAGAACAAAAAAAAAAATGAACACACAGTTCACAGTTCAGGTCCGCTGCACCACGAACACATGCACACTTCTTTATGACACAATGTCGACTCCACCAACGTTGCCGGCCACAACCGATTCTCGCAGACAATCACTGGATGTTTCTGACAACGGGCGACGCCTATCGGCACCAACGTCGACATCGCTAACGCCGCCGGCCCCCTCTGGCGGCGAGGCGGGTAAGCAAAAAAAAGATCAAACAGCAGTTTGTACTGTTCTTCTTCCTTTTCTTTCGCCCGAAGTGAGAACTGTAACGAGCACAGCGGTTGGGGAGTGTTTTTCTTCTTCCGAAAGAACGGAGTGGTGGTGGGAGGAGGAGGGGCTCAGGCGCAAGCCACCCTGGAGCCGTCGACGGCGGCCCTCGTGACGTCAGTGAGCAGCTTGCTGAGCACGCGGCACTTGTACTGCAGCCGGGTGCTGTTGTGCTCGGCTCGTCGGCGGCCGTCCTCGGCGCGCTGCAGTGCGCGCAGCAGTCGGGCGTTCTCGACGTACAGGTCGCGGAGCAGGGTGTCGATCTTACTCGGGCCGACCGCACTCGGCTGATGCTGCTGCTGCTGCTGAGAGGATTTTCGATGTTTTTTTTTTTTCGAGAGGGTCCCAAGAAGGTTAGAGTGCAAGCAAGGAGACGGGTTCGAAGCGTGTTCCGAAGTCAATTGGGCGAGGGTGAGCGAGCGGGGAGAAATTCGAGGAGCGGGCGAATGGTTTGAACCGCGTTTCGCAGCAGATTCCCAGGAACATTAGTGAGAAATGAAGAGGAAGTTGACAGCGTCAGAGAAAACGTCATCAGGGATAACGGCAGAAGAGATACCCGCATAAGGGGCAACGGCACAGGAGAGGTTGGGATACAATATAAGATGAACGAAAGTTAGAAAAAAAAATTCGTAGAAAGTGACACCACGAAAGGCAGATGATGAAAGGAACAACGTGAGAACACCGGTTCCCGGACGGCAGGGACGTTCAGTTCAGAAGAAATGTGAAAGAAAATTCGTTTGGTTGTTGGTGCGTGCATGCCAAGTTAAGCGTGCAGTTGTTTAGTAGTGATTGCAAGAGCACCGCGACCGCAGGCCGCGTAGAGTGTGATGCAGGTCATGCAGCAGGTCAGAAAAAGGATAGCGACGTGATGCGTTCGATGTGAAGGATCGATGATCCACGGTCGAGTCGGCAGAAGTGATTTTGTCGATTGACGAGGAAGGAAAAATAGGGAGAGAAAGAAGGAAAACAAAGAAAGACACGGTTAGAATGAATTCCAGTTTCACAAAACACACACAAAAAGCAACAAAATAGCACAAGGTTTACTTGCACACAGGGTTTAAAGTGGATCATCGGCATGCTTACACATAGAAACTCGCTCAAAACACAGCGCTGGGTTGCTTCATAGTGGCAAGCTTTATTGTGTGAACATTTGCATCGCTGCTTGAACAGAGCTGTGATAAAAGGTAATTAGCGGTGACAAGAAGCTAAGTAACACTAGACATGTTTTTTTGTATTCTCTTTCTTTAATGTCAATACGTTTTTTATTTCCAGTAGATGACGTCACGTTGAAACAGACTGCTGACTTTGCAAGCACACAGTCACAGTGATATCCCAGGGTGATAATGAAACCACGATTGGTTTAGAACACCTTAGAATGTTTCACGAACTTGTACGTTTCAGCCAAGCAAAATGAGAGATCTTGTGAAATAAGTGATTCAGAGACTAAATAGTTAAGACATCTGTATTGTCCAGTGTAAATGGATACGTTGAAGTGAAGCCTACTCGGGTATGATGTCATTCTCTTACGCATCGGCACATTTTCCCAAACACTGACAATAGAAACAGTTACCCAGCCTGCACTCTCCATCTTCGAGCTTGCAGGTACAAAGACTTGCAACAGCGTCTTTTTGTAATGGCACTATATGCGCATCATACAAGTTCATTCGTGTGCAGACTTACAACACCACACGCATTAAACACCTTGCACTCATCTTTCCGCACATGCCAAGCAAGCTTGGAACTTCTTCGCGTTCTTAAAGTTGAGAAAACAAGAGAACAGCAGCTGGCGCATTAAGCAAACTCAATAACATTCTCGCTGACAGTGAAAACAAACACAGCGCTGCCTTGAGTGGCTTGTGATAAAATCGTAAAATTCTGCATGTAAAATTCAGTTGTTCGGGGGAGTCCCCACGTATTGGACAAGTGCAAATTTAAAAGTGTGACCGTGAATAGATCACAAATGAAATTTTGAAGACGATCACTAGAAATAGCCAGTGGATACAGATTATATGGGTTACATTTATACTTAGTTTTTTTGTTTTATACCCAGAAATGTGCAGTTCTGAATGACAATGACAAATTAAATAGAATCAAGTGATACAAGGTAAAACACATCTGTTACGTCAATATTTCCGAGTGCAGATGATATACACACAATATGAATTGAGCAAATATGATGGCAGCACAGTCTTCAATACAGTTAAAAACAATAAGAGTACTTAATAGGGATTTAGCAGTCTCAAAGTGTGCAGTTTCAAATTAAAATGGACAACACAAACTTTTCCTCAAGTGGGAGACTGCACTTAACTTTCGCACGATGCTTTCACCTAACTAAATTTAGTATCAAACACTCAATTAAGCGTGACAAACGTGTTGGGCTTGCTAGTATATGCTTGCTAATGTTTTAAAAAGCCAGGACTACAAGTATTTCATTGCAGGATGCACACTGGCAGTAACAGCAGATGGCAGGCAAAAAAAAGTTAAGAAAACAAAGGAACACAGTGTAAAACGTTCCGTATTAAAAATTAAATGGGCAAGAACATCGTGCATGCATGATCCATCCATCAATCTCGCCGAGAAAGAGCGTCCATCTTCGAGTAGCATTGAACACTGCGTCCACGATGTGTTAAAATTCTGAGGATATGACCGACTGACTATGATGAACGTGCTCTACAATTGATGTATGAGTGAGAACGGGAGCCGAAGAGGTGTCGAGAACGTTCACGATGACGATTGTCTGATGCACCTGCTACGGTGGCACGGCGAGTTTTCACGACGTTGAACTCGCCACCTCAGGAACACTCGTGAGATTGCTTACAGATGACATGCGACACATTGAAAACAGTACAGAGCACATTCGCGTCCGAAGATTGGTCGATCGCTGCGTTTAAAACTAGCAAAAAGGCATGCCGGGTAGTAGGGTAAAAAAAAAAGAAAGCCAATGTTCTTGAGGAAGCGCAAAGTTATCGAGGGGGACTTAACTGGTGAATGAATTCACACAAGGAATTATACACTGTGGCACCCTACTGTGCTGTCAAAATTCACCAATATTTTGCAGTTTGATCAAGTCAAGAGAAAGGGCAGCTACCCCACTAGCCAATCAGAACTGACGCGCACACGATGGCGAACTTGGCAACATGGCGGTATTAAAAGCAGTGTCTGCAAAACAGCAGCCCTTCGGGGGAGCTTTCTGAGCTGTGTTACTCCCCTCGCAAGAGCTTTTGCTCTCGCACACGTCTGTCTGTCGGCGCTAGTCGCCACGCGGTCGGGTCGGTTCGCAGAAGAATCCGCGCGTGCTGGAAGCGGCGTGCAAAGCCAAGCCAAGCGCGATCCAGAAGACGAAGAGCAGCGGCCGAAGCCACCATCGCCACAAGAAAGCGACCAAGCGGCAGGCGAAGGCGTCTCGGCTACGAACCTCGCATGGCTGCTGTTGGCTAGCTGGCCCGGACTGCTGCTGCTGCAGATGCTGATGCTGATGATGTTGATGCTGATGCTGCTTCCGCAGCCGCTCCAGCTCCTCGTTGTGCTGAAGCTCGCACTCCAAGCGCTCCATCATGTGTTTTTGTTCTGTTTCGCGAAGACCACGGCAGTTTCGACGAAGGGCGAGGGAGTTGCGAAAAGAAAAAAAAAACGAATGCAAGGATTGGGAGAAATGGCAGAGGAAGAGGGGATGGATGCAAAAAAAAGAAAGGCATGCGTTAGCAACTAACATATTAGTGACACGACTGCAGCGGTTATAAAACTATGATGCTGTCACTCGTTGTTCAGTATGCAGGCATAGGGGAGCTGCGAAAGAGCTGGTGTTAAAGGCTGCGCTCACAGCGAGGTCAGAGAAGGCCAGGGCCGCACAGTGTTTCATACACTGCAGTACTTTAGTGTGCAGTGAGCGCAATATGCCGCAACACACCACTACCACTTTCTTTAAAAAGCGATTTCCATACATGCTACGCCGCTGCGAGTTAACTGCACAACAGGCACTGTCGTTGAAACTTCGATTCAACCGCGCATAGCAAAGTTCAATGCCATCGTGCATGAACCTTCGTAAAACAGCTTCAAATAAAATAATGACGGACTCGCGATCTTCCAACTCCTCTTACTAGAAGTGCGTCGCACATGCTACAAACACGTAAAGCGACTGGAACCTGATAATAACGACTGGTGTGTCACATGTGCACACTGAATCGGCTGTTCTGTGCAGCGGTGTTGAGGCCGTACACAGCTGAATTTAATGATTCCGCGATGAGCAGCTCTTCCGCACACAATGTGAACACAGCCGGAACAAGAACATAGGCACACCTTGTTGGGAACATTGCCGGCGAGCGAGAGCAACGTGAACCGCGGCCTGTTCCAGGCAACGTAGAGTGCTAAGGCATGATGCACCTACAGTGACGCGAGAACGAGCCCGACGCTCTCTCAAGTCCCACGCTACGAGTTACACAATGCGACGGCAGCCTATTAAAAGCTGATCGTCACAGCGATGCCAGAACAACATTACAACGTTAACGATATTACAGCAGTGTGAAGATGTCGCATTCTAGATTTTAGGAAATGTTACATCGTTACACAGACATCTCATCCCTTCGCTCATTACCACTGCCGATATACAGAGACTGCATATAATTTTTACGGTTCTCAGAATAGCTTTCGCACTGCAGCGTATGTAGTTATTGTGCCATGTGACGAGACATCGGCCTTTCATTTTTTTTTCTTTCTAGTATAATTCTGTAGTTAGTGCGAATTGCGGTGTTATTTTTTTTGTGTGTGACAATTTCTGTGATCTATTCTCTGTCGTTCTATTTTAGTCTTCACAATCTGTCATCATGGCCTTTTTACATCTTACTTCACTACTTACGATGTTCAATTTCTATGTTTATATTTACTCGTTCTCAAAATAATAATAATAATAATAATAATAATAAACCCCCAAAACAGTATCAGGTGCGCCGCCTTACCGTATCTAATGACAAACCAATTTACGGAAGCTTCCATCGTGATAACGACGCTGATGTTCTGCAGAAAAGTTGCTGACCTATTTTTTTGTGTAATTACACACACACACACACACACACACACACACACACACACACACACACACACACACACACACACACACACACACACACACACGCGAGTGAAGCCTGGCCACTCACTGAGGCGCTGCAGCTGCTCCTCGCAGTTCTTCCGCAGCCGGTCGTGCTCCTGGAGGTGCAGCGTCTCCAGGTGAGCCTCGATGGCGCCGATGGCCTTGCCGATGAGGCTCGCCAGCTGCTCCTGGAGCGAGGCGCCCGACGTCACGCTGTGCGGACTCGCGCCCGGGTCGCCGCCATCGCTGCGCGTTGGAGAAAACGAAAAAACAAGGTGAGATGCTCAGCGTAAAGGAAGTACTACGACGCGAAATTTTTCTACTTTTCTCTTCTTTCATTTGCTCTCGTTAAATGACGGTACAAACCATACAAAGCTTCCAAATAATTAAACTAACAGCTCTAAAGTAGAACCGGGACACCAGAAATCGGAAGGAACGAAGTGCGGCGCCGACTTCCAACCGGCTCGTTATTTTACTGCTATACCAATTACAGGGACGCTCGAGGAGAATGTACAACACCGCCGTGATGCTCTGTATAAAGTTCACATGCGACATCATCCTATGGCGCGCCGCATGCTGTGGGTGCCAGAAGAGGGCGCAGGTGAACCGAGAAGGACGACGGCCTGACACGTGCGCCGCCTTCCGGCGCGCCCAATGTTGCAGGTGACGGGAGCGAGCGCATGCTAGGAGGGGGCCCGGGTGGGCGTGCGTCTCCTCCTTTGGCCCGGCCGTGGCGGCGCTGGTTGTCGGCGCAGCTGAGCGCATTTGCAGCTCGCGCGCACTTCTATCTCGGAGGTAATCTGCGAAGGGTGCAAAACCTGGGCGAGCCGAGATGGCTGGCCGTTTCGCGTGCGCCGCGTTCCCGCGAGCCTAATACTGAAGGTCGCGCAATCCCTAGCGAGAGGTAGCACGAAGCATTCGCTCCCTTGCGCCCACGCTCTTCGTGACGTCAGCACCACGACGGCGAGTGTACGCGGCCACCGAGTGGCACCTGTCCCTATTTGCCTATGTGTGCGACACCATGCTTGTTAGGTTAATTAGTAAATTACTGTGCGGTCGATAAATCTACAAGCCTTGCTTCGTGTAGCTGCGTAATGTTTTGCTATCGCTATCAATGCTTCGCCTTTAAGGCGAAGCTGCAAATTCTCTTAAACAGACATTTCTATATGATTTACTGGCAACTACAACACAACAAAGTAGTAACAAAAAACTAAATAGCAAAGACTAAAGCTGAAAGTGATGTTATTGCAATACCCAAGAAAGGCACCAGAAAATAGCAAAGCGAACATGATGCAAATGCTTAATTATAGCTTGCACATTTATTGTCTAAAATCTTTGCTTCTTTCTCAGGCACAGTAATGGAAGGTAGGCTGTTGAAGGTTTATTTTCGCACTGTTAGTTCAATTATGTTAACACACTAGTGCAAACCTATAAGCCGTATGAAAATAACACTACCAAGCGTCAGAGCACGCTCAATAATTTATTGAAATGCTTGTTCTCATGAACCAGTTTCGGTACGAGCGTCATAGGTCACGTATAATGACGTCATGATATACTGACTCCCTCCGTTTCTGTAATCGCTACCACTGCTACACGCAAGCGCAGCCAGGTGACGCGGTCTCAGCACTTTTGATTTTACGAACAGCGTCGCCATATGTAGCCTTATTTCTAGGCGGTGTCAGCAAACAAGCAAACTTCGTACTGCATCATGGCGTCCAGGTAATGTCGATGACATCAGGTTCGGCCTTTCAAGACGAGCTTTAGTGTGAAATTAACATGTATGTGTTCATCAACGTTGATAAGTGCTAAACTATGTTATTGTACTGTGATCTGCTTTCTCTTTCTTACAGTGTTTTTTTGCAATACCTACCGTGGCGTGCTGCTAGCGCCCCCTGTGCCGGCCTGGTTGCGAGCGCCCCCTAGCGTCTCGGCGTCACCGTCGGTACCAGCGGCAGCAGTGGCGGTGCTCCACGCGCCGCATCGCAGGCACTGCCTCAGCAGCTGGCAGATGTCCTCGGTGAGCTGGGCGGTCAGGTCCTGCGGCCTCCTGAGCTGGGACTGCGGGTCGCTGTCTCGCCGGCTGGGCTGCAGCCTCAGGTTCTGCTCCAGGCTGGTGCGCAGCTCGCGCTCCACGTCGGTGCGAACCTTGGAAAGGCGGAAAGTTGAACAACGTGAAGATGAGAGAGAGAGAGAGAGAGAGAGCACGCGCGAAGAAGACGAAACCAGAGAGGGTACAAATGGACGCATGTGTGGTTTGCTACCCTGCGGCGTGGATCAAGAGACTCTCGCGGGTGCCGAACCCGCCCTCTGGAACGCTTCTTCACTCGACACTCCACCTGGATCTAAGAAAGTAGATGGAAGTGCCACACCGCACTGAAGTGCTCCCTGCACTCTAATGCATTTATAACTGAACTAGCCTTGTGCATAACCTACCCCAACCTAAGTCATACTACCCTAACACATTCCCGAAAGAAAATTTTGTAACTTGATCTTTTCGGCCGCCAATAAGTTGCACAGGAGTGAAGGTGTGGCCGTCGAGCAACTTGCTCGTCGTGAGAACCACGGAGCAGCTTTATTTAAGCGCACTGTCTCCTCTGATCGTGGGTTCTGCTGACGTAGAAGAAAAACGAGGAAACGGAAACAGTAGATTAGCACGGCGTGCCCATGTTGATTAACTCCTCCTCACAGGGAGCACCAAGGAAATTTCTGAAGAAGCGCAGTCTTCTATGATCGAGGGGTGACAGAAAAAAAAACAAAAACTGAGCTGGGATCGCTACAGGCATAGGCAAGGACGTGGACACGGATCACTCTTGTCTGCCGACATATAGTAAGTAAGCGAAGAAACAGACAAGCACACAGACTGCTGCGTGACCATCGTGCGACTCCTAAAGGGGGCGTACCAGATGTTCAGAAGGAGTGGAGAGAAGGGCGGCCCCTCACCTTTCGCACGAGGTCCTGCTCGACCTGACACCGCACCTCGGCCAGCTTGGACTCGTACATGGCCTGCATGCTGGGCGTCTCGCCCTCGACGCCAGCCGCCGTGGAAGCCTCGGCGTCGCCCTGCAGCCGACCCACGGTCCCGCTCGAAGCGGTCGCTTCCGCCAGAGAGCGTTTCAGTTCGTTCAGCTGCTTCGCCTTCACCTCGATGCTCGCGAGCAGCGCTTCCCGCTCCGCATTCCAAGCTTCCCGCTTGCTGTTCGATTCGTCCGCGGCCTTCTTTTGAGCTTCCTCCAGCTTCGCCTGCGGAGCGAAAACATCAGCTTCAACGAAGGTCACGCCGGAGAAAGTAAAGGAAAAAGGGTTTGTTAGCGGGCCAGCTGGAAGTGCCAAGCATCGCGGGCGAGTGTGGCTGGCTGAATGAAGGCGGCAGTACGCCCGAAGAAATCGACAGGGCTATCGTTCGCAAAGATAGCTGTTATAACACTATTTGTTATAACACATAGTGTTATGGGCACCCCTTATAAGGTGCCCATAACACTATGTGGGAACAACCGACTCCCACAACATTTCGGGTAAGCACTCGCAATCGTCTCTCAATACTCGGGCTCGGCCCTACTCATACCTCCGAGTGCACTCGCAACTCACCACATTCGTGTCACACTCGAGTCAATTTGTCAGAGTGAGGACGGTTCTGGGTAGGTGCGCTGCCCTCATTTGTCGTTACAACCCCCCCCCCCCCCCCTCCTTTCTACCTCGTTTAAATGCTTACTTCTCCATACATCGAGCTTGCGCTGCCGCGTTTAGAGAGCAACAGACTCGCCTGCAGCGCCTGCGCGGTAGTCTCGGAGGCCCTCTTCAGCTCGCCCAGCTGCGCCACCTCGTGCTCCCGGGCGGACAGCTCCGCGGCCAGCTGCTCCCTCTGCTGGGCGAGCTGGTTCTGCAGCGCCGTGACGTCGGCGCGCAGCCGCTCGGCGAGCACGCTGCGCATGCTCAGTTCGTCCTGCAGCTTGGCGATGGTCGACTGGGCGCAGTCGATCGAGTCCTTGTCCACCTCCGGCTGGCCGCACAGCTGGGCCTCGAGATCGGCGACCCGCTGCCGCCAGCGCTCCTCGATGTCGCGCAGCGCCTGCTCGAAGCGGGCCCGCAGCCGCTCCAGCGGCTCCCGCTGCGCCTCGCCCAGCTCGTCGGCGTCCAGGGTCAGCTGGTACGCGTCGGCCACGCAGGGCAGGATGCCTGCGCCCCGTCGTCGTTTCGCGTGATTTCGTCGTTCCCGAAACTCACTTCTTCCCCAACTCGAAGACGCAAGAAATTAGGAAACTGTTTATCCGTTGGATTTGAATACTGTAACAGCGCTAACTTTTATTTGAATACTGTAACAGCGCTAACACATGCGTTCCCCTTCTTTTCAAATCCACGTTCCTTATACCAACAACCTTGCCCCGCCTGTGCTATTCTTCGCATTGCAAATTTATTTGTTACCCTATACACGTGTGTAACGTTCCAATTATGCGTTAGTGTTGCATTTGTAAATGGTACAACAAATAGTAACTAATCATTAGCTTTAAACCCATGAATCTCTGGAAAAAGTCACGAGTTCAAGGGTCCCAGCTGCATATACCCACGTACCACCATGAGGTTCCTCAGTGATAAACTTATTTCCCGATTTATCTGTCTTTATCTTGCGCCTTTTTGCGAACTCCTCGTACTCACGAACACCTCATGAACGATCCGTATTAAGCGCCGTCTAACCAAGTCGGGCCATGCAGTTCAGTGAAGGCTACGCGTCTTCAACGTCTCCATCACCGTCGTCGTTAGCTCACCTCCCAAGTCCACCAGAGGGCGCTGAGACCTTTCGCTGGGACGGGTCATTGCCTCAGCCTTGAGTCAAGCAACCGTATTACCGAAGAACTTCAACATTTCAAACACATCGTCTAATATCTTGTAATCCCGAGACAGTGCCTCGCTTTCCACGGCTTGCGTTACGACAGGGACTCCCATCAGATGCTCGGGAACGCAAAACATGAGAACGACTCACCCACTGTCTTTCGCTAATCCTTCCGATCTCGGCACTGTTTTAATTATCACAAATGAATAAGCGTAGCGCAATCGACGAATCCTTCTGCCTATGCGGACGGTTCTCGTTGCTAGAGTAACACAGTTTTCGTTGCACTGCGCTACGCGGGGTCACTTAGGTGAAGCACGAACCCAATGGGAGACGAAAAGTCTCTACAAAAGCTCTTCACTGCACTACATGCGCCGACAGCGCCACCTGACGTACGCGGCGCAAACACTCTCCAAACTCCTCCCGCCATACGATGCTCTGCAGCAGGCGATTATTCCTTAGTACACGTCTCGTTATTCCGACAGGCGCTCAGCGTCATCTATCGCATGCGTAAAGGGACACTAAAGAGAAACGAAAAATTAATTCGAAATGGTAAAGCATTCCTTCAAAACAATATTGTCGTCAATTTTGTGGTATAATAGGTCGATTAAGAGAGTAGAAAATGTAGAATAAGAGTTTCATTTTCTTTTTTTAGATTTTCGCGCCATAACCTAAGCACCGGTACCTCACGTCACGGATTTCAACGTGTTCTTCGAGCAGTTGGGCCATTTTGGGCACAACAAAAATCCCCGAAAACTGCCAAGTTCACTCTCTCCCTGGCCCTCTTTAATATACGATGAACAGGCCACACCTTTACTCGCGGAAAATGAACGAGGCCCGAGCAAACAATGCCAAAATCCATGACGTCATGGCGACTTGGTGCCCGAACATTACTGTGGCGTCGCCACTAGTCTTTATTCACTGCGTGTTTTCTAGCTTGCCGAGTCTCCTTTCACGGTAAGAGTGGCCTTTTTTTTCTTTCTTTGGTATCTGTCGAAGGGTAATTTACCAATACAGCTTCAGCTGTTCTTTTTTTTTCTCTCTCTCTCTCTTTAGAGCCTCTTGTTAATTACACGTCTAGCAAGCACGACAAGCCAGACCCTGTATAGTTCAGCCAGAAAAACGAGCAGAATGCACGTTTTTTACGCAGAAGGATTCACCGAAGCTTCGCGGAAGGATTAGCGCGGCGCACAATGGGGCGAGCTCTCCTGCTCCTCCTCCTCCATTCTGTGGAACACGCAGCCTAGATGTCGTTACCGATTGGCTGGACACGAGGCCCCTGTATTTAACCTTCGTTAACTTACACTGCACGAAGTCGGCGAAGTGAAGCGTACTCAATAAGCATATAGGGTGCTTCGCATCCCAGTGGGGCACGGTACTTCAACCATCACGATCGAGATTATTGATAAGACTTTTTTTTGTTGCTGTTGCGACAACAATTATACGGATGCTGGAAGGGCGTTCGCGTGGTCAGCGCTGTCCCACGTGCCCGGTAGCACGCTCGACCCGTTCAGTGCGACGTTGGAGGTGACGTGCACTCCTTCAGGTGCCTAGTTGATCATGCCAGAGGAAGCCGAGAAGAAGGCTTGCGCCTTTTTTATGCGAAGCATATTAACGTAGGCTTCGGGCCTTCGCGCGACGCCCGGCGGTGGCCACCATTGACCCTGAAGTGGGGTCACGTGACATGACGTCACGTGATGACGTCACACAGGCTGCAGACGGGGCCTCATATCGCGCCGTCGGTCGCCTCCCGGTGGTGGCCACCATTGACCTTCAAGTGACCTTCAAGTAGGTCACGTGACATGACGTCACGTGATGACGTCACACCGGCTGCAGATGGGGCCTCATATCGCGCCGTCGGACGTCGCCCGGCGGAGGCCTCCACGCTTCGGTTCGCGCCGTCGCGCGCGACGCGGCGGCGGCGCCACCATCGCTGCATCACGTGATATGTGACGTCACGCCAGGGATGATGCGGCGCGCGCCCGCCGTCGCGTCAGTCCCTGTGCCCGCAACCGCGCCAGCGTCTTTGCGCCGGGCGTGTATGCGGTCAAGATGCCTCCAAACGCTAAGGTTACGCTAAAGTTAAGCCCAGTGGATGCGAAGCATCCACTAGGCTTAACCTTGATAAGCCTCCAATTTTTTTTTTACATTATACATCCTACAGCCAAGTCACAGTCACCGATTTACGTGCCGAAATAAATGAAGGACAAGTGTGGCCGAAGAATGGGACAGAACAGCAACAGTCATCACAACAGCGACAGTCGCTAAGTGCCCGCAATGTGGAACGCCCACCGGCAAATAGACATTTGCTCTGGCACGTTCAGAATGCACACAGAAACACACACACACACAAAAGAAAAAAAACGCGGAAACACAGAAGGCAAACACAGCCACCATTGTGGTGAAATGCTGCACGGAACTTAATTGAAGCAGCAATGCACGCCGGGTAAATTATGAGTACTACACACACACACACACACACACGCACACGCACACACACACACACACACACACACACATATATATATATATATATATATATATATATATATATATATATATATATATATATATATATATATACGAGAGAAGGAGAACCGAGGGGATTGATTTTGTTAACCGTGGCTACATAAAGCCATTAGGCAACGAAACCAAACAAAGAAATCATCGGGGAAATTAGCTGTACTTTAAATTGAAATGTAGGAAATAATGAAGGCAAGATAAATGAAAGTGGACGAAAAGGTAGCTTTTCGCCGGTGGGAGCCGAACCCACAACCTCCTTATCACGCGTGCTGCCGGACTACAGTCCTGCCACTACGACGTGCAAGTTTAAAATCAATCAGTCATGCAGTAAAATTTTGTTAACTAATTCCGGAAACTTATTTTACGACTGTAAGCCTAGCTGGCGAGCTCATGGTGGCGTAGTTATTTTTTGCAACTAGCGCGTGCGAACAATTGATTGGCGATCGACTAATGTGAAACTGAAAATTGCAGGCGTTGCTCTCAAGACGGGACCACGCGCAACGGACGAGCCCCTTAACGTGCAGCTAGCACTTCGTCTTCGTTTGAGCAATCGGCGATGACGTCACCAGTCGGTCACGTGTGTGCTACTGGGGCGACAAAGTGCACTTTCAAACCAGGAGGATGGTATATTGTATTGCTGTGTTATACTGAGCATAAAAATTTTACTGATCCCTACTGCTCTTAAACTTCATTAGCAAATAATAATAACTACCTTGTTGTAACCAGAAGCGGTCGTAGCTGAAAGCACGCAGTGTACATACACACAGACTCTGGTTCCCAATTTAAAATTACAAGGGCCCTTCCATCTAGAGGATGATATTCCACCAGTACTTGCGCGCTACAACTTAATTTGGCATGAAGGACTCTAGATTTATTTATCATCAAGCTATCTTACAACTGAACTGCAGATATGTACTGTCTTAGTTAAATATGGAGATGCTCTCCCTAATAGTCAGCGAGAGTAACCACAAAGTCCTGCACATAGACTTTACAAAAGAATGCTTACACGTTAATTCATACGGTTTATCCATTATTTACAGGCGGCGGTCTTCGGTAGGTCGATAAAATGGTTAAAGGAACGTTTGCAGATTTCTAAAAAACAAACGCCTATCCAATTTACGTAGAACGCTAAAATTTTTATGAGGGAGGCTTCTGATCTTTCTAGCATCCCTGCATTTTCCCACGTCACACTGCTACCCATTCTCCACCAGGTTCGCGTTTCAAAGAGAGAGCACGTTACCATAATAATAATAATATTAATAATAATAATTTGTGCCAGAAAATTAAACACCGCGAACTAGGTGATTTGGTAATCCCGATGCCACACATCTTGCGGCATAAGGATTCATTTCGCCTTTTTAAAATCCATAATTGCATCAAAATGACGTTTTCGTTATCCGTAAGGAAATCCGTAAGCAGCAACGAGAAAATCTGCGCCCGCTGGACAGCGACAAATAAATAAAAAAATGTGTTCAAATCAATAACGCTTTACAGCCAGCCACACATAGATGGGAACGCAGCGAATAAGCGACGTGCCGTGCATTACGAGCTTTAAACTAATACTAAAAAAACTAAACACTTAAACTAGCACTGCGTTTAAGTTAAACGACTTACTATGAGACGAGTGAGCGAGCGTGAGTTCGTGCCACAAACCTGCAAAGAAGTTGCGTTAGAAGAGAGGAGAAGTCATTAAGCCATCACCACGTTTCACAGGAACAAGCCATGCCACATCGCCGTTTTGCACTCGGCAAGCTTTGCCAAAGGAAAGTGTTAAAGCAACAATGCAAACAAGTACGTCAGTCACCTCTCAATGCATCTGAGACATTGCAAGAAAGTCTCACATTTGACGATTAGAAAGAGCAGCAGAAATGAAGAAGGAAAAGAAAAAGGAAGCAGTGATACGGAAAGAAGGAGGGATTGGCATTACGAAGTACATGATACGACAATGTGAAAGGGAACACCGCCTTTAACGTTTTGTTCCTACCTTTTGTTTCCGTTCCTGCGCTGAAGGAAGTTGCAATATTGCAGGGAGAGGGGCGGGCTATAGAACAAATGTTCCCTTTCACATTAACGCACTGTGTACAGTACAGTACCTCTTGAAATTAACACAAAATTAGCGCTTCGTTACCGAATACGACTGAAGTATGGCCTGAACGCAGGGCGACAACATATTAATGCGTAGGTGTCAGCCCAATGTGTCCCATCAGCCAGTTTCTTCACTTGATAAAGCGAAAGTACTTCAGTTATACGGTTGAAACTCGATTTAACGAAGTCATGTTACCACGCTCCAAACATTTCGTTAAATCGGGAAGTTCGGAAAATTGAGTAAGGGATTTTCTTTCACTCCTTCGAAATCTAACATTGTAACCTAGCGACACCCAAAAGATACCACGGCATTATATTTGCCGCTAACCAGAGCTTGCGCGTGTAGAAAGCTCGCGGGGGTGGCCCAACCACCGTTGCCCCTAGCGCCTTATTTCGTTGTAGCGCAAGCTGAACAAGGACAACAGAAAGGCACATCTGACACATGCATCCCTAACTTTAAACAACAGATTTATTTCCCTTTCTTGTCGCTCTATATACACCAGCTAAACGCCATACAAGACGTGTAAAATTTCGGTAAAAATAAGCTGGGAACCACACGTAAGCCACACGTTTACCGAACCACACGTTTACCGAAATTTTACACGCGTTGTATGACGTTTCGAGGGTGAATATGCAGCAACGAGAACGGGAAAGAAATACGTCGTTGAAAGTTAGCGCAGTGTGTGTGAGATTTGCCTTTCTGCTGTCCTTGTTCAGCTTGCGCTACAACAAAATAAGATAGGCCGCGCCAACAAGCTCCTATAGCTATCCTCATCCCCTAGCGCCATCTGGTGCGTAAAAACACTACCGACGCCCGAGTCCTTTGTCTCGTGCATTGGCGCGGCGTGCAGCATCGTCAAAATAAAGCTAGGGGCCGTGACTAGGGTGCCTAGATGTTCTGACACGATAGCGCTCAAGAGCACGCTTAAAGAAAAACCCGTCTTCGTGAAAATTCGAAAGAAATCAGAGCTTTTTTTTTCTACTCGTTTATCCGCGGAAAAGTTTCGTTAAATCGGGTTTAACGTAAGCTAGTTTCGATAATTCAGGTTGACGACAACACTGGACTGCATGGGTACCGGCGGGGAAAATTAAAATTCCTTCGTTAGATCGGGAACTTCGTAAAATCGGGTTTCGTTAGATCGAGTTTTAACTGTACTGACTCTGTTACCAGCTAAGCGTTCCGTTTAAAGGGATAGTGAATAAAAAAATTTGTCGCCAAGATTTCTGTCTCCAGTGATAGCTGTCGCACCGAGAGCGACCAAAACAACACTCTTTCTGAGGAGAAGTGAGCGAAAAGTAATTATTTTAATGAATATTTCTCAAATCACAGCACCTACCGGCCTCCTCCGAAAGCTCTGGCAAAACCGGATGTCACGTCACGCTTACCCACCTCGAGGCCCATTGCGAGCGGTCGTCCACACTGAGCGCGCGAAGGGGCGAGTTGACGTTTGCAGCAACGCGCTTTCTTTGTTCGACCGCCCTATTCGTACCGCTTCCTCGTGTGAGCTGTTCGAAAACCTCGTCTTTCATCTCGTGGATTTGTCGTTTGATGTGTGGGGCAGCCATGTCAGCGCCGCAAAATGCCGAGGGTCTGCTGTACGCATGTGAAAACGGCAGGCAGCGGTAGTCTTTTTCTCGCGTACTTGTTCACGCTGTAGTTTTGCGCACAGGTGCCGTTTGACCGTAATTTGTCGTTTGTACGACGTTCTGAGCCAGATGTTTGGCTGATTCTGCCAGAATGAATCGAAATTCGCATCGTCTGAAGCGACGGCTGACGAAAAAAGAATTCGCCGACATGAGACTGGTGGCGCCATCTCGTGTGCACCAAGGGAAGGAGTGCTCGGCTGCGATGAAACAACGGGACGCTGAAACCGCTGCGCATATACTCGTTCACTCCGTGAATAACAAGACGTTCCCTGCTTACAGAGGCGCATTTCAGTCACGGCACATGCCTGGCTTCAATCATCACCCGTTGCTTCATCGCATCTATTTTCAATACAGCTACTTGCGCGCATCAACACCTGCCGCGCGAGAGTCGGCAGCCGACTGTTATGCTCACGCCGCCGGCCACACCTGCTCCGATGGCGTTGGTACAGGGAGGTCTACACGCGTCAATATCTTCAACGATTTCTACGTTTTTTTTTTTCGTACAGTGTGTACTCACGGCATCTGTATTCTGCAGTGGTGGCTTTCATGTTTCACGCGCTAGCAGCTACCCATCCAAGCGGGCGGAGCAAGCCGCTTTGCGCAGAATGCAGAGTAAATTCCTTACGTCGCCTGACATTGCATAACCTGAGGCATAAGCGTCCTCGCTCTGTTGAAGCCAAACATGGCAAAGCGTTTGCGTGAGTAAATCACGCTGGGCTCACCGCCGCGGATGCAACACTGTCAATGAGGCGTGCGCCTCTGGTCTCGCTAATAAATCATTCGTGACAGTAGCGAGCTTGCGATCCGAGCCGCAGGAACCGCGTTTATATCTGGCTTCCACCTATGATGCCGCCCCTGATCTCTCGAGGAGAACGCGTGCACATGGAATGCACAGTGTAAACACCACTTTGCTGGTCCAGACTCTCTCGGCACCGCGGAGGGGGACTGCTGCGGCGGGTCGTCGTCAATTTCGCTTGACGACGCGGACGGATCGATCGTAGGCATACGCCTTTATCGTTCGTGGTCGTTCAGTGGGCCGCTCATCCAAGTCGGAGTCATAAGCTCCGCTCATGCTATCGCTCTCACTAGAACTTTGCATTTTGCACTGCGCAGCGCGAGGAAAACAAAACTGCGCAGCCGGCCAGCTCGCTCCGCGGCTGCTGAGGGTAGGTGTGACGTCAGATCCGCTGGCTTGTTGTCGGGAGCGCTTTGCGAGGGACGCGGTGGCCGCTCATAGAGAGTCAAAAATAAAGCCATCCGCTCAAAAGTAACCCGAATAATGACTATATACTATAGCAATCGTGTCTTAGGAATGCAATTGTGGGGCATACTCTATATTCTTCGATTTTTATTCTGTATCCCTTTAAGAATGTAAGGTACTGTAAGGGGGAAAGAGTTAGGGGCAGCGTTACAACTTCAGTCACAGAAGAAACAGCACAAACAAAGCTTACTACTATTATTATTGTTATTAGTATCATTATTATTCTGACAAAATATTCACACAGTTTTCAAATTTCGCCAGCTTAGCTATATAAATATAGCACGTGGTCGGTAAAGTAGAAAAACATGTAGCTCTAAGCACTGCGTACAGGTGCTGCAGGTATAAATTTTTTATTCAAGATTTCAGTCATTTAAACGAAGAAAAATGTTTCAACCAACAAGGTAATTAGCACCAATTTGAGTTAATTTTACTATTTTCTTAAGAAATAAAACAGCAACGCATCAATGTACAGCCTGCTTTCTCATACAAATTTACAAAAAGTATGTATAAAAGCCACTGAAAATCCAAAAAACAATAAAAAAGGTTACAGCCTAAATAGGCGACCGCCACAGGATCGTATAATCGTGTAACTGCAGGTAGAAGTTGCCATGGCAGAAATCGACTGTGCAGTTTCTTAGAAAACAAAATAATACCTTCAAATATATTAAGAAAGCTTAATAAAAGTGGCGTAAAGGATCTCACCAATCTCTCAGCAAGATAATGGGCAAGCGGGCGGGGCTGGGGGGGGGGAGGGGAGAAGGGCATAATGCATAGCGAGTGCAAAGCGACAACACATGCACGTCACCGATCATAACGAAAAAAAAAGAAGAATGAAGAAATAAGCTCGGAGCCCAGAACCAATCGCGATACGCACGAATATAACGAGCAAGGCGGCGCAGCATCCCCAAGCAGTTAGGGACAGAACAACGCCAGCGTCAAGTCGGCAGCAAAGTGGGGACGACATTGAAGAAGCAGCCGCTGCCTTGGAAGTGGAGGAGAGACACGGCCAGAGCCCGAGAAAAACCGTCCCACGAGAACGCGGTTAACGTCCATTCGCGCTATTAGATTTCACCGTACCACACGCCGCACTCTCCACGATGCAAGAAGCAAAGATAACGGAGCCTGTATTACGAAGACCACTGAGAACGGGACTTGGTTCCTTCGTTCGTTTTTTTTTTTGTCTTTCGCCATTTTATAACCGTAACGCAGGTGAAACGAAACGAATGATATAAGAACAATAAAAAAATAAATAAGAAAACGGAAGTAAACGATTATCAACATACGCAAACTGGCAAAGAAAAGCGATACGTACGCAGAGATGTACGCCCGAAATCGCAAATAAAAAAATAAAAATAAAACAGAATTCCCTCGCTCATATAAGCGACGAAGCGGAACATAAGCACGGACAGTCGAGGGAACGCCGAGGGACCGACATACTGCGGGCAGCGCCACATGCCGGGAGTATATATATATGTATATATAAACTGCGGAGGGACGAAGAGACACGAAATCCAACTCCCACTCGTATTTTATGCGATGATAGATCGATCATAAGGCGAAAACAGAAACCCAAATTGTAAGGCAATCAACGCAATGAGCGAGAAATGATGATCTGACCAGGGCAGGTGAGGTGGTGAGAAAGCTGAGAGAGAGAGTCGAAAGATGACACAAACGAACGCAGGAAACGCGGGAGAGTGGGACGCGAACGCGAAGCAGAAGTACGAAAGAAGGCTTTAGCAGAAGACAAAGCGAAGTTAAACGTGATGGCGTCTGGAATGGCGGTATATAAGGGAAGGCTCTCGGCAAGAAAAGTTGGGGTGCTGCAGCTCAGAGAGCAAGCAGAAGGAGAGGCAGCTTGCCACGAAGTGGGGCGCATAAGTCAACGCGTATTATAAGGCAGCTTAGAAAAAAAAATAAGAAAAAAAAAAGTCTCGGCCGATGGACGGTAAAATGGCGGCGGCGCGGACGGCAGTTATGGAAGACAGAAGAGGAATGCAGACGATGCAGACGTCGGCGGCGGCGGAAGCAGACGATGGCGAAGAACGCAAACAGAAGAGCAGACAACAAGCAAAAAGACCAGACAGGAAGCTAAAACAATGAAAATTATGGCCAGCGACGGAGCGAGCCGAGCGAGAATAGAAAAGAAGCAACGAGAGAAAGAACAATAAACCAAATAAAGACGGAGAGATATGAAAGGGTGCAGCACGAAATGAACGACCCCACAAAATGGTTGAACCAACTCAAGCGTAAGTGGGTTCCAAGAAAGGCAGAGAGAGAGAGAAAAAGAAATGTATATTATAAGGAAGGACGTTAAGGAGCCTCACGTTCTAGCCTCCTTTTTTCCCCGCACATAATGTCGCGGGTAAAGAAAGGCGAAGACAAACGGAGACCCCTCGTGAACGCGAAAGAGATTATGAACTAAGATATGGCTGAGAAGATAAAGAAGTAAACGTGCTCAAGATTGAGAGACAGCGAAGGAAGGAAGTGAAGAAACCTTACCCTCAGAGCCAGTGCTCGCGGAGAAGCCGGCTCGCTTGCGAATCTTGCCGGCAATAGGGATGTCGTCATCCGACTCCTCTGCGGTGCAGGTAGGGGTGGGCCAGGAATACGGGAGAAATGGGGGAAAGAGGGATTGGGAAATTGGGGAAACCGGGAGCAGAAAGACAACGAAGGCACTGGGTAAGACACCAATATGAGGTAACAGAGCGTGAAAGACCATACAGATCAACGTTCGCTTCATTTCGTTTTTTTTTTGTTCTTTTGACCTTTTTGACACGTCTGCAGATCACTCGGTTCCTTTCACTGGGACGGTGTTAGGTGAGAGGGTGCTAAAAAATGGCAGAATGACATATTTACCGACACAAAAAGACTACTGCACAATAAGGACAGAAACCGACGATGACCTTGCTGTGTACAAACCTTTCTTGCGGTAAATGGCGTCCAACTAGGCCACCAATATGCTCTCGCGATGGTGCGGGATGGCGTAAGAGCCGTTTGCGCATGAGGTTCATAGACCGTGAATTTAGCTAACGGTACGAAGCTCTTCCTCGACTTCATCGTACGGACGGATGGATGAAAGTATAGAGTTTCTCACTACATTACCTAGAGGGAAATCTGGCGCTGCTGCGCTGTGGTATGCATGGGAATGCCGGTATATTGTGACTTCGGATTGGCATCGTTCTCGTAGAGACAGGACACCTTGATGACGCGCTTGGCAAGTACCGTTCCGTCTGTCACAGTGATTCATTTTCTACTAAAACAGCACGTGAAAAGCTGTTTTAGCTTTATTATTACGCGAAAACATGTCTTCTTTAACTATGAGAACTTGTTATTGTGTGTACGACTGCATGTTACGTAAGAAGTATCAGCGGGCCGCTAAAGTTGGAGGACAGACGACAAGGTTCGCGCTCGCTTTGAAACAGTTGGTCGTCTGTTCTTGCTTTTCTTCGCTTGGTCATGCATCGTGGGTGAGTAAAGATGTAATATGCGAGAATGGAAACATTTTATGAATATTTTACTTTGAGAAAGTGTTATTTGCGTAGCCATATCCACGTTTTAGACGAAGCCTCTTACAACACCAGCCAACACGAGCCTCGCAGCCACATATACCGTCATTCCCATGGAGGCACGGTGCCCCCTTAAGAAACTCCCACAGACGGTGGCGCCAGATTACCCTCTAGATGCTATAGTGAGAAACTCTATGGATGAAACGGTGTGGCGGTGTTAACAGTATTTACCCAGTGGAGAATGGCCCCCTTCTCTGACTCCTCTATTCGAATGAAGAGGGCCCTGCTAGTAAGTAACGCTTACAGTTACTGTATAGGCTTCTTTAGGGACCCACAAGGAAGCCTACGCAGCAGCTCTACTAACGCTCCTCGATTATTTGTACGCGACGAGAAGTCAATTGAGAAACGTCCCTCTTTTTGAGCGGACGCTCAGAGCAACCGTTGCAATATTTCGCCCCAGAAACCGCGGAGGCGCGCTATAAAATAAAGAAATGAAAACGCCGCGATCGTTTCGATCGACAGGCGGCGTTAGATAATTTACCTCGCCACTGTAGTAAAATCTGATTACCTCAAGCAGGCTCGGGGATTGTTTATCACCGTCTATATTCAAAGGGATTGTCAACAGAAATCATGATCAGGGAGCCTGTTTACCAAAGTAGAGGGGTAGAACGTTAAGTGGAAGGAGCGTTGTAAAATAAGGGGTAAGTATACACACACGAAAAAGGTTTAAAACAAAAACAGCGCCACTATAAATGGACAAGTTGTGCTGTTTTGTTCAAAATACAATGTTGCAAACTGTTTTGAAAGAAAAGGACAAGATAAATCTACTAGACGAGTGCTACTAGCCGACTTCTGCTACTCGTTGCATAGCTTGCGTGCAGTTGTCTGCTTCCAATCGGATGCCTATGCAAGAATGTTCCACATTCGACGCCATGAACACGAGTGGCGCTGGTTAACACACCTAGCGCTAGGTTTTAGTACATGCATACAAATTCCCCAAGGAAGCGGACGGGGGGGGAAGGGGGGGGGGTTCAGCCACTTCAGTATGGTCAAATTTTCGAGCATCGCGGGTGTCATGCGGAGGTAGCGAGTTCGGGAAGTTGCCCGTTCTTCAATTTTCGTCGCAAATTCAACCCTCGGCTGAAAATAGGCACTGTCCGAAACACACCGGCTGTGATGCGGTTACCCCTGAGCAATTGCTTCCAGCGATAGCAGTCAACGGGAGCATGGCCTTCGAGACTGGTTGAGGACACCGCCGCTGGGGCGTGGATTTGGACACAGCCTATTAGTGCTGCATTTCAGCCCGGACCTCCTCCCCCCCCCCCAAAAAAAAAGAAATTAGTTTAATTAGTCCTATCCTTTCCTTGGCTTTTCTATCAGTTCAGTTCACATCGCTGCTGCTAAAAAATTGAGCCCCTCAGTTTCTCCGAATTCTTGATCCCGTCCTGACGCCAGGAAATCACAACAAACGGCTGTGCCAGTAAATAATAATAAAAAAAGAAAGCGGGAGATTTCAAGCTTAACGTTCGGAAACGGAAGGACAGCGATGAAGTTTGCCGTGCTGGCGTTACTATAATAACACACAAAAAATAACTTAGGAAACATAAAGGACGCTGAGATTAAGTGCCAAGGAAACATGTCACCAGAATTTTTACGCAACTAACTAGACGGATGATGCCTATAAATAACACCGACAGCAGCCTGCGTCCTCAAGGGTGAAGCAAGAAGAAAAGAAAAATTTGAATCAGTCGAGTTCCTGGGTTGGGCAAGGACACGAAATACCGTAGCTTTGCTGCGTGTGTTTAACTTATTTTATTTTACTAGAACACTTTTCTCGAGCCTATCCTGATAAATCAAGAAAAAAAAAGGAAAACAACGACACGGTGCCACCTCTGCGTCGCAATGTTCCATGTCGTCTGGAAATGACGAATGTGACCCAGGGGGCGCTCAGGTGCAAAGTTCTCAACGGCGCCGCCTCGTGAGGGTTGAGAAAAATTGCCGCGAAAAAAGAAACAAATAAAGAAAAACAGTGTCGGTGGTGCCAATACAATTTCGTTCGCTAGGGCAGGAAACGTATGCTTCCAAGCAGCACACGACTGTACCGTACTCCCAAGTGAAAAAAAAAAAAGTGAACATGCATATATAGAATGTGGTGGCAAGCAGACGACATGGAAAAAAACAAGAAGGAAAAGGCGAGGAAGAGGAGCGCTGTGGGTTAACGCAGACGACAATCGTGAAACAGACGACCACAGTGATACAGACGACGAAGCAGAAGTGCTGCAGTTTGGAAGAAGCACATACGTACACCGTGGCTAAAACAAACGCTAGAGTTTAACGAAAGAAAATTGAAAAAAAAAAGGCGGACAACGTAAGAGCAGAAGTCGTATGGATCTGCAAAAGCGTATACGGCGGGCCAAATATAAGCAGAAGTTAAAACTAAGGTAAAACTTCAAAGAGGGACATTAAAGACAGATGAAATGAAGCCGCAAATACGAAAGAAAGTACGGGCCCAACAAATCGGGCGCAGCTTCCGACAAAAAACTTCAAGGAATAAAGAGGGAAGGAGGAGCGTGTATATATATATATATATATATATATATATATATATATATATATATATATATATATATATATATATATATATATATATATAAATGACGCTTTCCGTCTTCATTTCACGCTTGAACGATGGCTCGATGAAAACCGCGGAAACGTGCTCGCCGGAACCGGAAGCGTGAACGCACACCGAGGATGGAAGAACCACGAAACACTGCGGGTTTTACTGTTTATGATTTTCTTCGTATTCTTTTCTTCCCCTCTGGCTTCTGTCGATTTGTCTCGATTACGCTACAGGTCACGCGCAGGAGTTATAATGAACGAGACTGCGTCGTCTGTTATTTCGAGTCGTTCGTAACTCGAGAGGCACAGCAGTACAGTGTGCTCCAGCTAACGTTAGCCAAGTTGGTAGAAAAGCGACGATATAAAAAAAATTACACGCGGAACCTCCTGTGGGAGTTGTCTAAATGGTGCTTAAGTGTTTGCTACGAACCGCCTGCTGTGTCGTCGTCACATGCTTTCAGTATTTGGTGTAATTGCAAGAAACACTGCGAAATAATTACGAAACGGAGGAGCGGGGTTGCAACACCGAAATGTTAACCGAGACCAGAATGAGACGACGAAGAAGAGGCGAGTAGTAGCCATGTTCACACATGTCATATACCATGGTGAGTTTGAATGACGCTGCTGCTTCGTGGAAGAAGGACACTGGCCGACGCGCGCTGTAGTACCTGACGTAATTGGACAGTGCATACAGTGTATACAGTGGAACAGTGGACTACGTGACGTAATTGAACAGTAGACGCCTCCTCTCGATGCGAACCATAATTAACCGAACTCCGGCTGCGGCTACGCACGGCGCGGCCGCGCGGGCTTTGTCTTGAACGCGATCTGCGATGGAGACAGAGTGCTGATAGCTTCGTGTGCGCTGTGTTCTCGCCGCTGGGTTCGCTTTGATGCGTGAGGCAGCACAAAGGTCAATTAGGACGCTGCTGCGGGCCCTGTCTTGAATGCCATCTCGTCTTACGTGACGGAAGGACGGACGGGTTTCCTCGTTGGAGAGGCATAGAAATGCTTACGCATTTAAATAATCGCGGTGCAATACACGATTGCAAGACTTACGGTGTTCGGTCGTCAGTGACCTGACGATATAACACCGTATGTCTTGCACCGTATGTTTCAATTATTTCTTTTCTGTTAACATATTGGGTAACTTTACTTGGAACACGCTATATGGCACCCGCTATATTGAGAATAAGGAGCCCATGTCGTTATGAATATCGTATATCAATGTGAACATTATGTACCATTGCGAGGAATATACTCGTATGGGTTCCGAAAGTTCAGTTAACTTATGACTCGGTCACTGATATTGTGTAATTTTTATTATGCTACCTGACTAAAGTTTTAGTCGAACTCTCGATTATAGCATAAGTGCCGTCTGTAGTTTTTGCTCCTTCTATTTACAGCTCATTAATGCTTGTTTTCTTCCTTCGAGTATTGTCAGTTCGAAGTTTTGAATAACATATACGTGTTGTTTATCTTTCGAGGAGATTCTAGACGGCGGTTCTTTCAAGTGAGTACTTCGTGTCAACTACAAAACAAACTTTGTTTTCAATATCCGTTTGTCAATGTCATTAAACCTCGGAATGGCCTTCTAGATTGAATTTTTAAAAATCAAAACACGCTAGCATTTACAAAAGTGTTCATTTTCATATTTTAAATGTAATCGGCACGGTTTACCATATGCAAATGTAATATCCGCACGAGTTTGGATGTCATGAATCGTTTTAGACAGGCCTAATTTTGATATGCCAGTTATAGTTAGAAGAACAAGCCCAAATAACCGTGTTATCAGGCTATCACGCAAGTTAATACTAAAGTTGGAGTAGAACTTCATTGCACATTCCTCCCTTAACATTTAATAACAGCGATGATAAGTGAAGTTTATTAACCTACCGCCTAACGACAAATAATGGAAATATCCAGGTCGGCGCAATTTCTACATTCGCTCAGAAAAAAAGAAAGAAAAGCGACGGTTAAGAACGACCGTCAAGAAATAAATCTCATATAACAGTTAAAATGTCAAATGTATAGCATACGTAATACGGCTATCTCCGAGAAAGAGAGTTCTAAAACGAAAATTCAGGCTAGTTGGACTTCTATGACAGGAAAATCACCATGCATTTGGCAAGGGACTACCGCAGAAACTGCTGCAATCCCTTGTCTCAAGCGTTGTGATTCAACTGCCAAGAAAAAAGAAACTGACAAGGAAACTCGAGTATGAGGACAAGCCCTGCAAGATCTGTTACCCCGTATTCTAGAACGCTCCTTCGCAAGAACCTCGGCTCGAGAAGGTGCAGTGCCACCTCTCCCTTTCTACTGAAATCGTCACTAGAGACAGTGGGGGACAAATCCTGGTCGCAAACATTGTGACCACGTTGTTCTAGGTTTCCACTCAAATGCACAAGAACGGAGTGTTTATCAAGCTACATCTCGCCGTGGGAATCGCCGATTAGAGTTATTAAAGCGCAGCGTCGTACTGCCTACCGTTCCCACACGGTCTGGGGATCGCTGGCGCACAAATCTGATTAGAGCGCTCATCGGTCTCGTGAGGATATAAGCTAGAGACGATGTTTGTATTAGCGAAAATGAAAGGCAGGGAACAGACGGATTACGGTATCGTCGTAGGTACAGGTAACATCACGAGGTAAAGCAAGGATAAGCAGAGTGCTGGCTAATGATATGGTAACATGTAACTATAGTTCACACGGGCCAACCGACTTTCGCAAACCCCCGATTCACAATGGGTTGGCGTTAGCTGTCAGCATCGCCATCACCAAGGAGTCGAGGAATAGGTTCGATTTCAGACAAGCTTGAGAATACGAGGGTTAGACTCGGAATACGAGGGTTAGCTGAGTCGAGGAACAGCTTCGATTTCAGACCAGCTAGCGATCGACAAGTTATCGACAAGTTATTGCTGTATTAGTATTTATTATTTGTTCGTGGTTTTTATGTTGCCATGCGAAAAAGTGTTCGTTTCTTTTATGTTGTACTCCGGGGAGCTGGGAACTAGTCAAGCTGACTTGTCAGCTTTTTTTCCCGCACTCCCTCACTTCATGAGTGAAATAAAGATTATTATTATTATTATTATTATTATTATTATTATTATTATTATTATTATTATTATTATTATTATTAATACGAGGGTTATTAGCTCGGATGGCGAGTTCTCGACGTTGTACCGTACGCCCGGCCGGGATCCCGACACCGTGGCCGTCCGTCAACTCACCTGACGAGGAGGCCTCGCTGCCCCGACGCTTGAGACCCCCCTGGCGGGAGTAGTCGGACACCCAGGAACCCGAACGCCGGTGCCGCTTGCCGTGCGCCGAGGAGCGCGAACCCGAGCCGGAGTTGAGCTGCTGGCGCAGCGTCTCCAGCTCGAGCGTCAGCTCGTCGTTGCTGTCCTTCAACTCCTGCGCGCACCGAGGCGGACGCAGACAAGGACAAAGGGGGTCAGCCGCTGTCGAACGAGGGACGCCTCGGGCTTCAGTCAACGGTTCGGTGTCCTACACAAGCGAACTCATTCCCCTTGTCTTCTAGAGCTGTCTTGCAGACAAGGATCCTTAATTATCTTCTAGACTTGTTTTATATGCAAGTGCACTTGCCCCCCCCCCCCCCCCCCTTGTCTTCTAGACTTGTCTTACAGACAAATACTTTTAATTGTCTTTAATTAACCTTCGTCGCTCCTGGTGGTGGTACCAGTCTAACGTCGGTTGTGCTTCTCTAACGTCAACCACAGCTTCGTGTGCATCCGCTTTCACAGAGTGGAAGGGTGTCGGATTTTTTTTTAGTAGGACGCGCGCGCGCGTCAGCAAGTTTACCGCCGATTCTGAGGCACAGGTGGCCAGCGTCCGACTAGGCTTCGGCATGCTAGAACGTTTGAACGCATGTATTCCCTAAAATTTGCTCTGCTACGGAATGAACTTGGCTTAATGTGGAGGGCGTTATCAGAAGTTCACATGGGCGCGCGTCTGTCAGCGTTACAGATACCGCACTGCTTCCTCGTTGTCCCCATCGAACGGCCTCTGCATATCTTAGTAGGACAATCAAATTTTCGCTGCACCTTCTGGGCCAGTCGCTGGCTCGCGATAGGCCAGTGGGCGCCCGGCTGTGGGGGATCGAACCACGCACCTCCCACAGGCGAGCCGGTCGGCCTATGGAGTTTCCAGCAACAATTACCGATGATGATCAGCGCACGGATTCATCCATTTTTCCTGCTCGCGGCTCGAGGTGTTCCTGTCGCATTATCTATTACGCTTCATATTTCTAAATGTCCAAAGAGTAACGTTTTCTTTTTTCTTCTAGGCGCAAGAAGACGGTATATGTTTCTGAGCACATGCACAATCATTAGGAGTCGCTGCATCCGTAAACGGAAATGCATTGTTGAAGACGTTACATTTGCAAAGTCGAAAAAACCATTTGAGAAAAGAGCAGCGAACTCTAGGCAAATCCATGTACTAGCTAGCCATCCCGTCATGCTGTCTGAACCACCATTCTTGCGGCTCCCCTTAATACTACAGCGCTGGAGTTTCCATTAGTAACGATCGTACGAATCTCTACGACATGCGCCACTTGTCGGTAAACGCCGAGTCAAAACAATAATTTAAAGAAGCCGAAATCAAAACAAACCGCGGCCTCGTTTTGTTGCGTTTCTTTTTTGTTTCTTGTTGTTTTCTTAACGTTCCAATCTGACAGTTGCAACCATTAACGGCTCATACAAGGGTGCTCGTCGACATCGGACATCATCGCTTTGTCATCAGAAAAAAAAAATATTTATTCGTCGATTGATTGATGAGAAAACGCGATGGAGCTCAGGCTGGAGACACGAGGGCCGAGAAAAGAAAAAAAAAACCACGGCGTCTCTGGGCAATCATCAATCAGCGATCTCACGTCGAGGCGGCCGCGAAAAAAGGCGCCGTCTCGCACCATGCGTACACGGCGCCAAGCCGACGAGTGGCGAGAGCGAGAAGTGCGCAGTTAACTTGCCTTGTTCTGTTTGCGCATGACTTCGAGTTCCTGCAGGATCTTCTGGTAGTGCTCGTCGTTGAGGAACGTCTGGCCCGATTCCAAGTCCGCAATCTGAAGGGAGAAACAAAACAAAACACACACACAGAAAAGCCTGAAGAAAAAAAAAACGGGAGTTGGACAAGTTTTGTTCGAATTTCGAGAGTAACCAGCACTTTTCGGTGTCCCCTAACTATAAAGAAACAAGTACGTACCACAGCTTCGCTCACGTTTGTGGCCCGTCCATGCTCAGGAGGTCGAGGATAATGCCAACGACAGAGGTTGGTTACAGTGAGCTGCAGAAGAGTCCCCTCTACGTATTTCGTGCCAAGCTACGAGTATGAACTTCGGCAAAACCTCCAAATGGAAATATTCAATTGGCAGTTGCAAGGCGTCATTATTCCCCGAACTGAGTATCGCTAAAGCGGCATCTGCGCGTTCCTTTAGTAAAAAAACAAAAAAAAAACAAAAACAAGTCGATTGGTTTATTCATTGTGAAGTCACGCGGATACCAATAAGTTAAGCCCGCGGCTCACGCTATCGTACAACATGGGGGCGCTTCATTTAGACGCGAAAGACGAGTTGCAGAATTCGGACGGCCAAGTTTCGACGTCGACAGAAGTGTCGTCTGCTCACCTTCTGCTTGAGCTGGCCGACGCTTTCGAGTTCCTTCTGCTGGCTCTCGCCCAGACGGTGGAGTTCGCGGTACCGTTCCGAGTACTCCTGCAGTTCCAGTTCCAGACGGCAATTCTCCTGGAAACCCCGGAAGAGGCTCGTCGGTCACGCGACGCGAAGGCCTTTCCGTATCTACCTATGTTTATTCATTTCATATTCATATGCTGCTACATTATATCCTCACGAGAGTTCTTTTACGCTAAATTTAACGTTTCGTTCCATCAATTTTGAATATTAGTTCAGAAGGGATTACGTAATACATTTATCCCGGACATGAAAATCGAAAACGAGGGGAGGAAGGACTCTGCTCGGTCTGCGCTAGAATGCGCTGACATGCTCCTCTGGCAGAGTTGCCAGATGCTGCCGAGCAAATAAGCAAATAACCACCCCAAAACAAGCCCGAAAAAAGCGGCGCGACTTTTGCTAAGAAGCCCAAAAGAAGCGGACGATAACAAATTTTCTCATTCTTGCAAATCTTTTAATTATAGTATTTAAAAATCGTACAAATACGAAGGGAAGGAAAACAAATCACTTTAATTATTTTGAACAGCAGCAATATCAGCAAGAATGAGCGAAAACACTCATGCACTTTTTAACATTGTCCCCAGTGTAGTCTGCACCCTGTTCATTGCGCGTTTGCCAGTACATGAATGAAGTTACTTGTTGACTCCACCAATCAATGTTTGATTTCACGGTTCAACTACATACAGTAATCGTCGGATGTGTTCAACACATCAGGAAACCCCTCCGCGTCCACTTCGGAACCATACATGTTTTTAGAGTTGAGTAGCTGCAACATTTTTAATGTCGGTTGAAAGTCCCGGCAGCAAAGACCTCGAAACTTTAGGCCATAACGTACGTGCAGGATGCCGCTCAACATAGGATTCTTCATTATGTTTCGGTGGTGCGACTTCACCAGCTTCATGTGCGAGAGCACGCGCTCGACATCGGCATTGCTAAGAGACATGGCCAACAACGACGGAGCGAACTCTGCTATTTCCTTGAAACAACTTTCGCCGCTTGCATCCTTGAAATCTAGCACTTCTACCCAGAAAGAAGCGCCGTCCTTGTTGTTTACATTTTTCCAAGAAAGGAGGCACAGCCGTCTATACTGAGTATCCAGGAGTCCTACATCACCCTTGAACAGTTTGAGGAGAGGCCCATCCTGAAGGGGCAGTTTTACCTGGCTCAGTATGTTCTCGGGCGAGAATGATTTCATGGAATTCCAAAGATGAATGTTGGGAGGAAGCCTACGGGCATTAAAATAACTATATTTGCAGGAAAAGCGCGAGTAAGCCCAAAAAAACGCGACAAGCGACTGTAAAAATTTACAAGTGACTCGGTGAAAAAAGAAGCCCACATTCGCTTATATTAAGCGGAACTGGCAACCCTGTCCTCTGCACAGAGTACGCCGGACCAAACAGCCAGGAAGAGGTTAAAAGTTATCGCGGATAGCAAGAGTTGTCGCGGGAGAGCATCAGCTGAGCGAACTCCCGCAAGGGTACTTTCGTTAGCCCACACTGCGAAATCGTCACAGTGTTCTATCCTGGTGTGAAAACTACGCCATGCTTGCGTTTTGTGTCCAATCGGGCATAGCGTACACATCCTGCAAGGCGGTTGAACAGACGGAGGAAGATTTCAACAACGCGGCGAAATTTGTCGCGTTATGGTATAGCATCCTAGGCTGAACCCGACAGACTATGAAGGCGCATCCTGTCTAAAGGATGCGCATGCAAAAAATAGAGGGCACAAATTGAAAACGACATCCGAGCACGTGTTGCCCCTCTTGCCCGACCGCGGAAAGTAGTACTGGGGGAGGGGGGGGGGGAGTATTCTGTAAGAGTCCATCTAGTGGACTGTCCATTTCGGCCGCTGCTGATTGGCTAGGGCCGCTCTTCTCCTCCTCGCTCCTATAGCTGCATCCAATCAGCAGCGGCCGAAATGGATAACTCACTAGGTGGACTTTTACAGAATACCCCCTCCAGATTGAAGACCTCTGGCGAGAACTAGACCTCTCCAGACATCCCGAAAAAAAAAAAAAAGAAGCCAGCCATCAATCAAGCCCCGCGACCACGTGACCGTGACGCACCTGTTCGAGCGTGGCCAGCTGCGCGCGCAGCCGCAGTTCTTCGGCGCGCAGCGCGGACAGCTCGTCCTCGTTGCGCTGCCGGAGCCTCGTCAGCTGCAGCGTGGTGGTCTCCCGCTCGCGCTGCAGCTCCTCGGTCACCTCGCGCAGCTGCTCCGTGTGGCGCTTCTCCAGGGTCCTGCACGGGGCGGATATATGCACGCGTATAGTCGGCATATATGTGTATACGGGGTGGTGTGTCTCAACTGTCATGCATCAAGATTAGTAAAAAACATGCAAATGCTACGTAGCTGGACAGAACCAAGGTAAATGTTGTTTTGCCGTCGCTTAAACCTACTCAAATAGTTTTTTTTTTGCTTTTACCTTCCGCCTAATTACATAATTAGTCTTAATCAACATTTATTCAGCTCCCCGATATTATAATTAGATGAAAAGTGTCAATGAGAAAATTGTGGAGCAACATGAGGAGGAGCAACAATGTGGAGCAACAACAACTCCCTGATACGCCTTTCTGTTGCTGAATACGGTCTACATAAAAGTGTTTTTCCGAGCGTGAAGGAAGCCTCCGAATACAGCTCTTACGGCGCAATATGCGCTGTAAGAAAAGTAATTAGTGACGCTTCTCAGTTAGTGGCGTATGCATTTCGATTCATCGTGCAAGTAATGTCGGCCTGTTTGAGTAATCCAACTCAATGACTGGAATCATGCTACCAGCTGACAAAAGCGATTTTAAAAATATCTGCGAGGTCTAAACACAAGACACCCTGCGTAGCACTTAACTGCGCATTGACGATGTCACAAATGAACATACACGTGAAGACGTCCCAGAGCTCGCGGCTGCAGATGGACCTCCCATATATAAGTGCACTTGACAAGTTAAAATTTATAACAGCAGAATCATCACTAGAAACGCCTACAAAAACACATGCTTCTCAACACAGAAAAGAAAAAAAAACAAATTGAAGAAACTTTAGCAAAACGTGATCATTTGCAAACCAGTCAGAAATCTACAATTGAAAGTGGTTGCACTCTAAATCAGAAGTAACATCGGTAAAAATTTTCTGAGGTTAGAATTTCAGTATTCCTTTATATTTTTTTCTCTGAACGACGATGCCGGTACCCAGTAGGCTTTTGGTGCGAGAAGTAACGCTCGAAATGCGAGCCGAACTCACAGCAGCCGGTTCTCGGAGGCCTTCTCCATCCGGGCGTGGTGCTCGTCCACTTCCTGGGCGATGAGCGCGGACCTCGCGTTGGCTTCGGCCACGTTCACTCGAAGCCGGTCGCGCTCCTCGCGAGCCTGTTCGAAGTTGGTCCTACCCAAAAAGGAAGGTGGCAGAGAGAAAAAAGACGCGAAGGAATTTTAACGACAAGAAAACTAAGAACGAAGGAACATTGCGCAGAAACCACCAAACATGACCGCCGAAGTAAACGTAGCCTACACTGTTACGAGCCACCTCGGTTAGGCTAAGTTAGGTTTTGTTTTAACCCCGAACTTGCTTTGGCTAACTTTTGTTCAACTTAACGTAACCAGACAGGTAAGGTTTGGATCTAACCTAAACTCTCCAGTAATGGTTCGCGAGAGCGTGAGCTTCGCTCCACTTATTTTGACGGTCACCTTCGACAGTTTTTACACGGCTGCCCCTCACCCGGGCGTGTCATCCAGACGCGCGTACGTGCGTGAAAAAAAAAAAAAACTTTGTCGTGAAAGTGCGTCTCATTTTTAGCCATGTATATCAGTGTTACACAACAGGCAACTGCCAAAGGTGCACTCCTCTCTGCACGCGCCCTCCTCTCCCCCAACTTTCTCCCCTCACAACCACAGATCCACCTTTATCCTCTCCGCCTGGTTAACTTCCTTGCCTTTCGCTTATCTATGCCCTCTCCCTATCTCTCTACATTGCCATTTCTCTCTGAACACCATCCTCACAGTCATCTCAGCATTGTAGTCTCCGCAAACGATTCTATACATTTCTAGTAGATTCTCCCCAGATTCTACAGATTCTCCACATTTCTCCTTACTCAAAATCCTTCGCCGAACATTCACCCTATCCACGGTCCCCGTCCACTTACCACGCCATCAAAAACCCTTACGACTCCACAAACATGTATCTGATTAAAAACTTGAAAATAAATAAAGTATGACAGAAGTGACACTCAGGCAAAAAAAGCAACAAAAAAGCGCCCACTCACTTCAGGTGCTTCAGCTCGTGCTGGTACGAGGCGAGCGCGAACGCGTACGTGGTGGACGCGTTTCCGGCAGCCACTGACGACATCTCTTCTTCCAGCTGGGCCGTCAGGTCCTGGAGGCTCACCTTCAGGTTCGGGTTGAAGCCCAGTTGCTGCGCAACGACGAAGGAGAGAGAGAGAGAGAGAGCGAATGAAGGCTGAAACGTAATGCAGACGCTACGAAATCTGCATACATAGAGGCGCGTGGCTTGAATTTCAGACCAGCCATCAGATATTCGCTTCCTGCGATAGCAGCAAAATACGCGTTCGAGTTAAGGCGTAACACAATAAATGTAACGTCATTTCGTTATGTCCGATAATCCCTTACATCCTTGTTCTCTATATATCGAGATTTGATTGTAATGAATATCGCAGTGGGTGTCCATGGCAAGCGGGTGACCGTGATACGTGCAATGAAATGACTACGCCACTGATTAAAGTAAAATAATGTCAGTAGACGTGAATCTGCCACAAGCTAAATATTTGGAAAGACGCCAACACCTATATCGATGTAGTGCCTTCCTAGTGTTGAACGCTATAAACAGATTATATATTATACAGATATCTACCACTCTTTGCAAACCTCTGTGCGGTACACAAAGAATGAGTTCGTCAAGAGAGTGCTGTTAGGCAAAGGGTTTTTCCAGAAACAAATTGGCGCCTTCGCTATGTGTTTACTGTCCTACATTCGGAACGTGAATGAATGTCAGCGGCGAGACACCCAAACTTCATTGTAATCAAGCGCTGCTTATCGCACTTTGACGCAACATTTGAGTGACTGTTCTGCGCTTGCGTAGTGACTTCACGTATCACAGTTCTTCCATTTTCGTCTGATTACCACGGAGTGAGCTTTAAGCGTCACGACTTCTCCCCTTCGATATGCTAGTAGCAGAGCTTTCTTCTCTAATGTTCTCATTTTTGTTCTTTCTTTCCCCCCCATACGTCTTATGACCAAGACGAAGCTTCAAAATCGAGAGTACGGCAGCGATCCTATCCTTCTATCACACGCCTGCCTGGAGCTGTATAAACTCTCTGTGCAGAGAGGCAACGAACATAAAAACGCTTCGGAGGCTGTCGGTAAAGGGTAAATTCGTTCGCTCCACGTGGTCTCCGCATGCTTCAATCCCCCAGAGGGGTGTTAAAAGCGAGAAACACGAAGCAAGCGACCGACTAAAGACCAAAGGCTGAAGGAAGGCTGAAGACAAACGGCAGATCCTCGAGCGTTTTCTGAAGAAGAGAAAAATAAATAAGAGTACACAGATGCTGCGGTGATGGCGGAGGAAAGATCCGGAACCCGGGAATAAGGAAAAACGGGAAGTCGAATTCAGCGAGCCGCCGCCTTTTTTTCCCCTGTCCGGTTGGCCCGAGCGATCGACAGTCGGCTGTGCCAAAGAAGAGAGGGTGAGAGTGTGTCTCAGTCGGAGAGGGTCAGCCAGTGAGTGCGTGAGGAAGGGGGGGGGGGTGAGGTGGTTCTTGAGTCGAGACACGGCGGTGTCAGGGGCTCGTAGAGATTATTCGTTCGTCCAATTAAAAGCAAAGAGCCCCCTCCCCTCTCCTGTCTCCCCATTTCGCGCAGCTAGGCAGCGGGACAGGAGCGAGAAAAATGCCCCAGGGGTTTTCTCTATTTGGTGGGGGGAGGGGGCGGGCACGGCGGCGGTTGGGGCGCGCTAGTGAAATACGTAGGGTCGGTGCAGAAGGGGGGGGGGAGCAGGAGAAATCGCACGCGCGCGCAGGCACACACAACCATTCTTAACACACACACACACACACACACACACACACACACACACACACACACACACACACACACACACATGTGCGCGAAGCGATATGCAAAAACGCAGAATGAAAGGATAGCGGAGGTGACGGGTAAATGCGACAAGAAAGCCAGGTAAGACGGCATGTTGGAGAGGACTGAAAGGAAGCGGAGAAAGGAGCGACGGGAAGCCAGCGCGGCGCCGACCGGCGACAGAGGCGAGAGAGGCTATAGCAGTCATGCGCGAGAGAGGAGGTTTCCAAGCTCGTTCGGGTCACCCGGCCTGGCTTGCAGGCTTGCAGAGGCTGGAAGGCGCAGCTTCTAAGGGAGCTTTCCCCCAAGACGAATCCCTTCGGATCACCACAAAAGTGCATAGGTGTTTAAGTTCGAAATCTCAAAGAGGAGAATTCTGAGTAGCGCGAGGTCTTCTTGCTAGCTGACCTTGGAACGTCGTTGGTCAATAATCGATAACCGCATGAGGCGTCGCTTGTCGAAAAAGAACTCCATACAACGTGGTCGCCGCGTTTCCCCCACGCACCCGTTCGCAAATCTTCGCGCAAAAGAGGCTTTTGCGCGAGAAGCACGAAGTCGAGCGGTCGCTGCACTTCGGGAATGACGCGCCGCGTCGCTAGAAAGCGGTGGCGTGGGTCAGCGAATGCGAATGGCAGCAGACTGAGCGAGTTCATTAATCTTCGCGCAAAGTAACACTACACGTCTACAGAACAGCTTCGTCCCCCTGTGCCCACCCCCTCCCCTTCTCTTGAAAACGCCGAAACATGCTCAATGGGCTGAGTGCGTCGGACGATCCAGCCCACAGAAAACAAAGAAACGCAGAAAGATAGGGTCTCCGCTTTTATCAATATACGCAAATTAGTGAAGAAAAAAAAGAATAATTAAAGACGGGCAATCGACCGAACAGACACTGTCTAGAGCCACCCCCTCCCCCTCGCCATCTTTTTTTTTTCTACATTCGTTTCGTACATTGAACAACATGGCTTAGTAACAAGCCATCTAGAGACGCCTTCTGCTGAAATGAGTCAGCTGGCCGGAACAGATCACTCGTCCATGCGTTTGTAAAACACCCGACGGCGAGTTAAGAAGCACAAGGGCACACGGTCGCCTTCGCTAATTGCTTTCCCATCAGGGCACAAAAAAAAGAAAAGAGAAGCAAAGAGCGCTTCGCGTGCGTTACGCCAGCCACCAGCGGGCCGAGTTAAGAAAACTCGTTTTTTCCAAGATGCATTGCCTCGGCTCACGCCGTTCGTGGAAAATATTAACGGGCCAAACTTAAAGAAAGAAGTGAGAGGTGTCGGAAGTCTCGGCTGCTCTCTTAAAGAAGTGCGGGGACATTCACCAAATCCGCGCACTGCAGACGAAGCTTTGCGGACCGCGTCAACTCGCGTAGCTGGAACGAGAACGTAGCTCCAAGCGCAGGAAGCGATCGCCCAAAATCGGCCGCTGATCTTTTGCCTGACGTCGGCAAACTTCACGCCCGAGTCGACTCACACTTAAACAGATGTAGAATACCTGCGAGCGGTTAGTCCTAATTTAATTCAGGCCGTAGATGCCAGTAGAAGTAGGGCGCAAGTCTGAGTAGAAAGTGAGTCCCATTGAATCGGTTCTTTAGTTAGGGAGTCTCACTGAGTTAAACTAAGTACGAAGTGCACGCGATTCCAAATGAGTCCAACGGACCGTACGCAAAGCTGAGTCCATACTTTAGCCAGCGAATCTGGCTACGCATCCATACTATCCCTATGGGCCTCGAGCCCGTGATTTCGCGAGTCTCAGCGAGCCCGAGTGAATGACTCCGTGGTTTCCGTGAGATAGAGTTGGCTTATCAGAGTGAAATCTCGACATGTTTAAGGAATCTGAGGTCGGTGAGTTCCGATTATTGGCAAGTTTGTGTCAGCGTGAGCCCAGGCGGTGTTTTACATCTGTAAACCTGAGCATTAGTGAGTACTAAACATAAGTGTACACTTTGCGAGCGAGTCTGAGCGAGCTGCGTTTATTTGACCGAGCGCGCGACACTATGCGTGACACCGACTTCACGGAAGCGTCAAAGACGGAATCAGCGACGTTCCCAAATGCTCACGCCGTGACACGGGTAAGCGAGTCGACTTTCTTATAGTTCTCGTTGCAAGTTGGCTGGCGCGATGAGAGCAAGCTTTGACTACACTGCACGAATTTCCTGAGACGCGGTATACACGAGGGCGCGTCTTCAACCAAAAGCTGGGACCGAAGGCGCTGGCGCGTAGCGGCATTATGCATGTGAAGGGGGTGGAAAGAGGATAGCGGGGGGGAGGGGGGAGGCGAAGTGTTACGCAGCTGGTGCTTGCAGTTTCGGTGACAAATTACACGAAGTGCACGACGGACGGGAAAACGCGAGCGAAGAAAGGCGTATACTCTGGAGGGCGTAAATTGTCGACACGGTCGCGTTCGGTTTAACTCCCACGCGAAGATAGCAGCGAATTAAAAACGGAGCGCCCCGGAAAACAAGATTCACCGTGTCGAACCACCCTATGTATGCGGCGCAAAGAGTTCTCAAGTGACGCTAAACAGAATACAACTAACTCGGCTCAGACTGGCACAAGGCGCTCTTTCGAAGCACCGTCAAATTGGGAGGATCGTGCGCTGAGGAACTTAAAACAACGCTTAATGAATGCGATATGTACCGCAGCCATCGGATGTACCAGCCATATCACGATCTCGCGCACACGTATTTTGGCAACACGATTATGAGATTGTGGTTAAGGCACGCACAACCACATAATTAATTTTTTTTTTCGACCACGGCGGGTGTTTCGCATTATCTAGATGTCTCAACAACAGTTAAAAAAAAGGGGCGAACGAAAGAAAAAAAATATATATGCGTGTCCGATGCGCTGTGGGAATCGATGTGCGCGAAGCTTCGTATGCTGTTTGCTTTCACTGACGATAATTAGCGGTGATGTTGGCGGCCGACGTGTAATTTCTTCAGTGTTTAGTCCAACACGAGAGTGGTGAGTTGACGTTAAACGTTAACTTGCGTGCAACGCTGATGTTTGTCTGCGCAGTCCACAGAACACCAAGTTAGACGTGTTTGCTCGAAGCATTGTTGCGCCTCATTGTCCTTAGTTCTTGCAACACCACGCTTCGCTGCGTAGCGAAAGATGCTTCTGGTCCGCGCGACGCTTCTTTCGGGCCTGGCTGTCCTTGCAACGACCAGTGCACGGTTTGGAGCCATTCTGCTGGCGCCTGTTTAACGCGCTCCTTCTGCGTACGTGGCCAGCACGCTGTTCATACGCCAGCTCCGAGCACTCGCTTCAGGCTATAGAGACGATTGTAATGTTTACGCCATCACAGCCCAGCGCGCGCAACCTCCCACAAGCCCGGCAACTGTATCTTTGTCGCACAGGAAAGCAAGCGCAGCACATGCCGTACGCACAAGCTACGCATCCGGGCGCCGGCCGAAGATGCGCCGAGGCCAGCGCCATCTGGTGGTGTTGCGAGAAACCCAGCGACACCCGCGGCAAGACCCCATCACAGCAGCAGCGGCCGGAAAGTCGGGAGAAGAGGGAAAGATGGTCTCGCTTTAAAAAACACACGGAATAGAGCGCAGGCATTGACCCTCAGATTACTGCAAACAGGCTCATATCCCAGCCCGGCTTTATTCCACAAAATTTATCCCGACACCTATGCCACTCGTTCTTGCAGGCATTGCAATGACACCGCTAGCCTAGATCATATGCTCTGGCGTTGCCCCTCGTTACGAGGCACAGAAGAAATCAATGAAGACAAGTGGCTCTCCGTTATCCAGAGCCCTGATGCCGGGGCGAAACTATGGGCTGTCCAGAGGGCCCACGATGCGGCGGTCGGGCAAGGCCTGAATGTCCCAACGTGGGAGCGGCCCGCAGCGCGATGAGTCGCGTACCTCAGGACCTTCATTAAAGTTTTGCATCCATCCACCCATCCAAGATCGAACAAGAAAATCCTTCAGGATATTGAAAAGAAAAGTTATAACATTGAAGTGAACAAAAGTTCAGTTTCGCGAGTGCGCGTTCACATAATCAGTGTTCCTCTTTTTTTGTCCCCCTCTCCACATGGCTGTATAATCAGCCACCTTTGACTTCAACAAACAGTTGCAAGTAGCGCCTTGTCCTGTCTTTGTTCCTTCTTAGTGTGCGCCGTCACTGTTGGCACTTCGTCCTTTGAAAAAAAAAAAAAAGACGAGATATTACTTGATGCTGGAAAAGAAGAGCGGCTCCGTGACGCAGACGCGGAATAAGCGTACGCGAGCAAACGCGAAAGCCTCGCCGCATTTCCTTTCCACACTGGGGCACCGAACCGGAACCACCCCGCCTGCAAAAGCATAACGCGTCGCGAAGCGCTTGCTTCGGCGCCCGCATGAAGGGCGCTTGGCGCGTCGCCGAAGGGGAACGGCGGGTTGCCGACGCGGCTGCCGAGAACAACGACTACTGCCTATCTTTCTCGAAGTACTAAAGGCAAGGCGCAGAAGACCAGGACTTAAGAAGAAGAACACAAACGACAGGACTTCTTCTTGAGTCCTGGTCTTCTGCGCCTTGCCTTTACTGCTTCAAGCATGAACCAACTAGCCCAAGGAAGAGTTTTACTATCTTTCTCCTTCGAGGGAGAATGGAGGGACGACCTCGAGGATGCGCAGCTAGGCCTAGTGCGCGGGTATACGCTGTAGAAAGGCGTCGTGGGCGCTGGCATCGTCAGTGAATCGCGGGCTTCGATGATGGCGATGCTTATTGGCATACCCTTCAAAACGGGGGTGGGGACGTTTGACTGCGTCTATCGCTATCTAGCGTTTTTATTTATTTTATTTACAGCATACTGCAGTCCGTGTGGCCTAAGCAGGAGGGGCATGGTAACAAATAAAAGTACATGTATAAAAGGCAGAATTGCAAAAATATGAAATTCAAGAAATGAAAATATATAACACGAAACAGTAATGTTAGTTAGGAAATACTAATAATATGAGTTTGAATTGATTCAGGTGAGTTCAGATGATGGAAAGGGATGAGGTTCCATTCTTCTATGGTTCGAGGAAAGAATGAAAATTTAAAGAGGTTTGTCCTGGCAACGTAAGGGGAGAGAGCGAGAAGGTGGGAATGACGGGTTTTCCTGGATGCGGAAAGTGTTATGTATGGACTAGGATCTAAAGAAAGTTTACGGTTTATCAAATAGTAGAGGAACTGCAGGCGTATTATTTTTCTCCTCGTTTGAAGGGTGTGAAAGCCATTTGTCCACAGTAATTCAGAAACAGACTCTTCTCGGCCGTATTTGGAAAAAAATAAAACGTATGGCTCTTCTTTGTATCCTTTCAAGGGCGTAAATGATCTGATCTCGATCTTACCTATCGTATTGAAAACCTCGGTCACTGTACTGTACTGTACCATACTGTACTATACGCTCATTGATTCCACAGAATGAACGGGCGCTGCCGAGCGAGCCAAATCGGTGCACAGAAAAAAACAACGGAACGTGTACGCTTCACCGGAACGTTCTTAAATTGTAACGAGCGACGAAACAAACTATATATGCCTGAACTTCCACGCAGCCAACTCTCCAAATATGCGACAGCGTACTTAAATTGTGAAGCCTCGGCAGCTGGGCACGAGCGTGGGACTTTGCACGCTCTCGTTTATCGAAGCTAACGTTTCGGTACCTAGCATCGCTTGCAAGCTTCTGCCATTTCACGTACGCACACATTTATACGGTTCAGCTAAATTCATCTTCTGCAAGCGTAGTTTTTTTTTTTTTTAGCCCACTGGGTAATATACTCGGCTTGTAAGCTTGGGGTCGTAGGTTCGGAACTCACCCCCTCCAAAACTTTTCCTTTCGAATTTATTTTGTTTCCCACATTAACTTGTTCATAGGGATTGGTCTTACGTGACAGACAGACGGACAGGGTTCCTCGTTGCGTGGGTGCAGAAATGGTTACGCATTTATAAGGTAAGCGGTAGCGCATTCTTACCGCAGGTTTCACGGGTCATACATCAAAACCCGTGCGATCCTCAGGATTCGTTCCGAGTGGATATTCCTTGAAGACTCTCCGGCTACCGTTCGCAAATTGCAATACTTACCATAAAGAAATTTAAAGGTTAATCAGTGCATGTTTGTTAATTAGTCAATTATGCATCGCCGCACGAGCAACGATGATGCCTTTTTTGTTTTATTTCTGACCTGCTCGAAAACGAGGAAAAACGGGAAAAAACGGCCAATGCGTGCAGAATGATTAATGCAACTTTACATCTGCTCCTTCAACCGTTCTGCGCTTGCCACGACGGCGATGCATTATCAAGAAAAAAAAAAAAGAAAAGGACCTCTTATTCGTCGCGTCGAACGCGCTACGCTGCCACTTCCCTCTAAACCCCTCGGACTTCCTTTGTTTTTTTCTTTTTTACTCCGAAATGAGCTCCACGTGCTTTCTTTCTTTCTTTTATTCTTTTCGCTCCTTTTGGGGAGCCATGTCTCGAGGAGACTACTTAGCAGCGAGCGAGCAGGGACTATGCAAAAAAAAAAGAAAAGGAAGTTTTGTTTGTAGAAGAAAAGCGGCTTCATAAGCGAGCAGACGACGTACCCCTTTTTTCCCCATTATAGCTCGGGTTCGCCGGATGAAGAAAAGAATGATTTGGAGTTGGCGGTAAGGACGTGTGCAGACTATGTTATAGGAAGAGAAACATGCGACAGCTTTATAAACACTCAAGGCACTCAAAGAAAAAAAAGAACTATAAGATTCGGATGCGTCTCCAAGGGAGAAGACATATGGAGGTGAGACGGCTATATTGGGACACCGTGGCGTTGTGAAAAAAAGGCTCTCCGGCGAGTTTGCACAAAAGGACCGTAATGTGTCGCAATTCTGTCGCGACTCCACGAAACTCGCATTCATACGGCTCATGCAGAATATATCAGGCATATTCTACACGTCGTTCGTTGACAGAGAAAGCGAGAGAAAAACAGAACCGAGAATTTCGCACTATAGGTGGCGAACTTCGTTGGGTTTTACAGATGTTACGATTGTGGGCGAACAACTGCGCAATGACGAAGTTTTCCACAAAAGGACGGGAAATGTGTCGCGACTTTGTCGCAAGTCGGCATTCATGCGACTCGAAGAATACGAGGCGCACACTCCAGGTCACCCACCCAGTGAGAGAGAAAACAAACGTACGAAATCACTACATACCTACTTTACGCGAATACAGGTGTGTGTATATATATATATATATATATATATATATATATATATATATATATATATATATATATATATATATATATATATATATAAACACGCTCTCTACCACGTGACCAGCTGCCCACACTTGACATACATAACCTGCTTTTCTATTTTTTTTTTATTTCACCCTCCTAATCTGGTCGCATTATTGTAAATTTGTTTAGCAAGAACACCGAAGGCAGTCGATACAGGAGGATACGTCGTTTCGTTTATCCGAGTTTCGCTTGCTCGGTGAGCACCGCGGGCGAGTGTGTTTTGAGTGCAACTCCCACCTCTGTGTGCAGCAGTGAAGTAAGTGGATTGAAAGAAAGCGGGGGCGTCACGGTGACGAAACGCCAAAGGACGGCAGTCTTGCGAAAACTGGCCCGCGAGCTGCTCCTTCTGTGAGTCGGTGTCACATACTGTCGAGGACTGAGCAAACTTCAAAGGAGTCGCGTTAGAGAGAACCATACGCAACCGAAGTCGATAACGAAAGAGAAAGCTGGCTATTTTTTCTTTCCAAGAGCGTTCAGCCTCCACTCAATCGCCAGATTGTGCATCGCGATTGATATCGCAATGCACAATCGCGATATCAACATTACTAGAAAGATCATGTTTTCACCTTTCTAGTAATGTTGGAAAGCCCTGCATTGGGACGTATCTTTTGTACCAGACTTCAAAAGGCTGCTTACTCTTCTTCTTTTTATGCCTTTGATTTTGTAGACCCTCTCACACAATGGAGGGGTCTGTAAGGTATAATAAATAAATAAATAAATAAATAAATAAATAAATAAATAAATAAATAAATAAATAAATAAATACATGGATGGATGGATGGATGGACGGACGGACGGACGGACGGACGGACGGACGGACGGACGGACGGACGGACGGATGGATGGATGGATGGATGGATGGATGGATGGATGGATGGACGGACGGACGGATGGATGGATGGATGGACGGATGGATGGATGGATGGATGGATGGATGGATGGATGGATGGATGGATGGATGGATGGATGGATGGATGGATGGATGGATGGATGGATGGATGGATGGATGGATGGATGGATGGATGCGAGTGAATCGGCCACTCTTGAAGCCAGTAACTGACAAAGCAGAGGATCTTTAACGCACCCCCAACGCACAGTACGCGGGCGTTTTTGCATTTCGCCCCCCCACCCCCCCACCCATCGAAACGCCGCCAGCGCGACCGGGATTTGATCTCACGACCTCGTGCTTAGCAGCGCGAAACCATAGCCGCTAAGCCGCCGCGGCGGGTAGTACTTCGTTGCAAAAATCGTGGGTATCGAACAAAGGCAAAATGTTTGTATATTTGGCGCGTTATTTAAGAAAATCCTTATTGTCTATAAGAGCTTACGTAAACCTAATGTAATATTCAGCTCTGCACAAACCGGTAAAATAATTGCAATAACCAAATGGTGGCTTTTAGGCCACGAAAAAAAAAATTGTCAATTCGGTACATTTTTGTCAGAATGCGAGGCTCCAAAGCGACCTCTTGTGACCGAAGTTACTGATAAGCACGCTTACATATTCAAGACAAATCTTTGTAGGTATAGTAGGCGAAGTTGTGAAGTGTGAGACAATAAATTCTACTTGATATTATTTTCTTGCAGAAGCATGTTTGGCTCACGTTGAACAAATTTGGAAGGCACGTCACGTGACAGGAAAACATCTGTTTTTTTTGTTGTTATTGCTATTCAGAAAAATATTTCGGGAATTCCCTCTGAGCAAATAAGTACAAATAGCCACGCTCGATCTTTTAAAATAAAATCTGAGACGGTCGATCGACATGGCACCTCGGGGACCCTTGAAGTGAAACGACCCATTCATCACCAGACGAGCGGTTGCGCCACGTCTCTGCGACCAGAGTCCACAGCGGAACACTTTCGCTGGCGACCAAAGCATGGTACGTCGTCTACTGGAAGCACGTTGGCGCGCAAATAAAGCGCGAAATTGCACAACCCTAAGTCCCCACGCAACTTGTAGTTATAACATATGAAGTAGTTAATACACAGAGAGCGTCCGAGATAATAAAAAACTGCAAACTGAGTAGCACTTCTACGAGCTGGGCAGCTTCAGCATCCTTCCTTGCCATGTACGAAACGGGGTACGCAGACAGCGTTCTAGCACGGCACCGGCAAGCGTGCTTCGCCGCACATACATGCTTTATGCGGAGAAGCAGCAACTGTATGAAACGGGGTGTCGTGTTTATATGCGCGATGCATACGCGGCAAATCGACTTGGCAACCAATTTCGAATTGAACAAGTCTTGTCAGGGGTGCGATCGGAGATGGTTGTTCGGCGCGTTCGTTCGGTTACCGGCGCGCGCGATTGGCTACTCCGCGCCGACGTCGCCAGCCGCGGGGCACCGCCCCGTTTTTGGTGACGTCAAAATGACGACACGCTCCTGTCAATCATCCGCCCACCGAGCATTTCGTCCGAACGCGACGGGAGTTGAGAAGTTTGGAGCGATCATACGGCTTCGCATGGCGCGTCTGGTGGATTGGATTGGATCCAACAGGCGGCCTTTGCGGCTGCAGAATGGCACGTTTGCGAAACGCGTTTGAAGAAATGACAGAAAGTGAATTCCGGCGTCGTTTTTCTTTCTCGAAACAAATAATTCGTTGGTTGCACAGAGAAATCGACAACATCATCGGTGCCAGCGAGCCACTGGGATGTTGTCGCTGCCTCTTGAAAAGTGCGCCACTCTTCCCGTCGTTTTTTTTTTTCTTTTTCCTTCTCGCTTTGCGCGACATCACCTAGGGACGACGCAAAGAACCTTGTAGTTATAAATTGCAGTAGTCACACGTACTACTATTTGAAAACGTGTTTGGGCTTGAGAAGAAAAATACATTTTTTTAGATAAAGATTTGATTCATTTGGAAGACGAGAAACATTTGGTTTTGTAGTATACTGCTTGCAAGCAGACGACAAACGACGGAAGTAAACTTCCGGGGAGGTCACCGCTTCCTGATTGGCTGCTCTCTCCGCCCCGCTGTCACAAATTTTGCATACTGCAACTTTGTGACGTTGCAGCAACTGAACAGAACGCGCAGCGAACAAAATATCTCCGATCGCGCCCCAGGAGAGCACACTACGCATTCCATAGACCATTACAACGAACACGCACACGCAAACACACACATTATGGCGGGGGCTAACTGACACACAGACGCCGAGACGCGCAAAGCCAGTAATAAAATCGCCTCCCTACAATACGGTAATTTGTTTCAGGCGCAGGCAACTCGAAAGCTGGCCAGACAAGTGACAGTTTCAAGGCGAATGTGGCTTCCGCAATGCTGTTCTGATCAGTTCGCCGGCCAGCCACTTCATACAAAGGATGAGTTCGTTAGGTCTAAAACGAAACCAAACTATAAAACATATTTTCACAGTTCTAACCTAATCCTAGATACCACGTAGCTGAGAAGAGTTGGTAAGTGAGAGAGAAACGAAGGTAAAAGATCGGCGGCTCGTTCGTAAGTAGACCACCTATCGCTCCGAGGCAGGCCGGCACGCAGCCAGGATGGCATCGAAAAAAAAAACATTCTACCACGCGCCACCGATAAGACAAAGGAGCTCTAGAACAAAGACAGAAAAGTGCAACGTAGGAAAAGGAGAAAAAAGAAAAAGGAAGAACGAGAAGGACGAATGCCCGAGGAAGGCGCCAAAAACAAAAAGAATGAAAAGAAACATTGAGGGCAAGCGGCTCCACCGACCGGTGAGAAACGAGGCCAGACCTAACGAGGCAAGCAAACACTTCGAACGCGCCCTGCGCCACACACGACCGTTTCTCCCTAATCTCGCCCACAGGGCTAGCGCGTCTCTGCTCACGAAAGGCAACAAACGGCATCGCATTAAAGCTGTCCCTTGCAACGCGACAAACGGGAAACAAGAAATGGGGGAAAGGGGAAAAGGGGGAGGAGAAGAGGGCGAGAGAAAGATAAACGGGCGGTAGTTAAGAAGCTTTGACGGGCGTGGCGAAGGGCAAAACCCGAAAAAAAAGAAGCCATATCTAGAAAAAAAAGAAGGATAAGAAAAGGAGAAGGTAGTAAGTGAGCAAGCCTTCCTTCCCCAGACTGCTTCGGTACAGCGAGAGAGGTACAGCACAGCCCACCCGTAAACTTGGCAACCGCACAACGCAGCACCCTTTTCTGGCCCGCCGGGCAAGCCTCTCTCCCGGATCTGTATTCTCTTCCCTCTTTGTCCCACAGAAAACTCGCTCAATTTCTTCCAGCCTCTCCCGTTCTTTTCCCAACCCTGTAGACATGGGGCGACTGTTTCCTTAACCCAGCTCTTTGTCTTACTGAGTGCGCGGTCGCTCGAGCTCGGGAACAAGGCTTCGCCAAGTCACCGATTCCCGTTTCCCTCTTTCTTTCCCCAAAGCCCTAAGCCTACGCGACCTCAACAGCCTACCAATGCCAGCAAAATCTCCCGCAAGAAGAACACTCTCGAACGTCCTTACTCTGAACGCGCGCCCTGTCCCGTTGCCTCTGTTCTGTAAAACCTTCCTCATAGCTTCTGGATGAAAAGGAAAGAAAAAGGGAGCGAAAGAAAGGTTCGCGCATATGTCAGGCTAGGGCGCGACAACTGGAATCGCACTGCAGCGCCCCCTCCGACCTTTTCCTCACTCCCCACTCCCGAAAAACTCCCTCCTAATTTGAGGGTCACATATCTTAGTCGCTCACAAAGGAGGGAAGGGTCGATGCGGGCTTTCCCCAATGTCCCGCGTCCCTTTCTTACTTGCTTGTCGTTTCCCTAGCGTCCTTTTTTTATCCCTGCAATGCCGGGCCGGGTGAGCAAGCCGGACTCGCAAATCGAATAACAGCGGCGCGCTCGCAAAGCACGTTCCCAGGCTGACAGAAAGAAAAAAAAAGTTAAATGAAATTGTGCAAAGAAACGAAAACATAAACAAAAAAAGGAACGAACAAATGAATGAACAAAGAAATATTCGTGAAGGAGACTCCTTGCGGCGTGATCGTATTTAACGTGGAGAAAGGGAGTGAAATAAAGAAGAAGCGGAGTAAAGAGGCCTAAGTGAACTGCAGTAGAGACCGTATCTTAGTGGGTTACCGAAACACGCAGCATAAGTCGAGCACCACAGCCGGTTGCATGCTGCAGGCGGATTACAGCTGTAATCCTTCTCCCGTTGAGCGGCGAAACTCGAGAAGGGAGCAAAAGGAAGAAAGGGAACAGGCGATGAGGCTTCAAAGCGACGTGCGCTTGGTGGTTCGTCGGTACCGTGACGATAATTGGACGATTAATAACCATCACAGGCAATGACTTCTGGGCTAGATGGTTTCAGACAGCGTGAAGTATTTTTAGCGCTAATGGCAGGTTAGGCGACTGAAAGAGAGAGAACCAAAGGGCTGCTGCCAGGTCTCCATCACCCCTGGCAGTCCACTGTCACGACTGTTGTTACTTTCGACTTTTTAATGCGAAAGCATTGTATGTCCCATGAGGCGGACTATCCGCCGTTCGTTGTTATCGTCTGAGGGTACGAAAAACCACGTGACCAAGTGATGAGTCCCCCTCCCGGTGCTGGTCCTGCTGCGGCTCGCACTGCGAAATGTCACGGTGAACAGCCACGGCGTCGGACCTGGCCTACTGCCAAAAGTTGGTTTAGATTTGGACTAACGTAACTTGTTTCAGTTCTTCTTTTAAGAGAAAAAAAGAAGCAATCACGCAATCATCGCAATCATCGCAAAGAAACGCAATCATCGGGAGATGTTGGCTGTCGCAAGCGTCGTCGGCTACTACATTTCGCCCACAGTAAATACATAAGCGAAAGATGAACAAGTGCAGACCACCTAATCGCTAGAATTAAAGAGTATACGGGCACAAAGTTCGTGAAGCGCAAGCAGAACGCGGTACAGAAAGAATAAAAACGACAGGATTCCCATAAATCCACAGGCAAAGGTGGATCACGTAGCGACACATGAAGTGAGGTCAATGAAACACCAACGAAGTGAGCCCACGCAAAAGCACAACTGCTTTGAAGGACTTACTGGGTCTGAATTAATTTTTCTAGGGACGCTAGCGCTCCTCCTTGCAATAGGCTGCATTGTTGTCAATCAGTGTAAGGCTCGAGTCCTGGGATCTGATGCTCTTAAAGTCCCCTCTCAGCGTTTTCCCCCTTTCTCTTTTCAAGGTTGCTTGAGTCCGTTAAGAGTTTGAGCAATTTCACCAAAGTAATTTAGTGGCTATTTACGTCATTATAGGAACCTTACAATGTCTCTAGAGCTGCAAAAAAAAAAATAAGAATATACGTTTTAGTTAGGGCGACTGAAAACTCGGCGAATTTAGCGGCCTCCTCATTAAGAAGCACGAACATGCTTGGAACACAATTAGTGCCTGTATTTCTTTGTTTCTCTCTCTTTTTCGTGTGATTTCTCCAGAACGTAAAAACCGCCTTGACTGTACCGAATAAATTAATCTTCAATTATGGCGATATACCACGCGAATTCTGACTTTTCTCGCTTATAATAAAAGCATACCATATATTTTCGGTTCACTTGAAGGTGTGGATTTGACACCACGGACTCGATGGCAGTCGAATGACGTGCACCTTAGTTATTATGCTGGCAGTTAATAGTGGCAATAGCCGTTTAATAATTACAGAGTGCATCAGGTTTTGCATTCTGAACAAAAGGTAGTACGCTAGAACTGCTCCAAAGAGCAGGAGCAGAAAAATCGCGATGTTAGACCTACTAGAATAGGGCGGCCAGCTAGTAGCAAACATGCCTCATGAACTAAAACACTCGGGAATTCGGCCCTCTTGATGTAACCAGACCACACGGTCACGCTGTCAAAACGCAAGAGTAGGCAATTATGAATGCACTTTCCGTTCAGCACAGCTTCAAGTGTTTTGTGCTTCAGGCCGCTAGTTTGCATAGTCCTCCCTAAACATCGCCCCCCCCCTCCTCTCCAGCACAGTGATAAAACCACCGAATATTTCATCCGCCTCACTTAAAGAGGACCAAGCAACAACAACAAAAAAATCTTCTCAGTCCGAATATAGCTCCATTCCCTAGCGTGAAATGATAATCCCGAAACTGTCTGTGTAGTCCCGTTCAGCCACGCTACAGTTTCAACGCAAGGTACAATCGCTTACCTCTAAACTTCAAGAGAAAATAAACAGGGTAACAAAATAAAATAAACACGAAAAGAAAACGTCATAAACCATGAAAGAAATTTGAAATCCTTCGTTACGAAACAAGAAAAATCATTAAACAATTCGAGAGTTCCCGAATCATCTTACCGCTTCGCCAGTTTGGCTTAACTACCAGAATAGAAACTGCGACGTTAAATTGCTCATTCGTTTTATTGTATTTCGCTTGGCCAAGTTCGGCGCGCCGGCAATTCTCCACCAGCCCCTGCATTTTAATAACGGCTATGCCTACAGCCGGGGATTATGAAATACGCATAGAAAGAAAGAAAGAAAGAAAGAAAGAAAGAAAGAAAGAAAGAAAGAAAGAAAGAAAGAAAGAAAGAAAGAAAGAAAGAAGGAAAGAAAGCGAAGGTATTTTTAGGAAGAGCCTCATCCGAGCTCGGCTTGGATAGAACACAAGAAAGGAGCCACAGTTAACGGCTCCTGCTGGACGAGTACATGGCGGGTCACCGTGCCTGCTAATTTTATTGGAGAAAAGATTTACTGGACCTACTGCATCTCAATAAAGACTGGTCTTGCGTAGTACGGCGGTAGAATTGCGTAACCCCTGAAAAATACCCGTCTAAAGCCCAGGAAATGAGATTTTGTTGCACTTAAAGGGACGACACAAATTAAAGCAAGCTTAGACCGATTACGCATTCTTCCAAAACTAACTTTTTCGTTCATTCCGTGGTAAGAGGTTTATTAGCAGAAGATTACATGAAGGCCAAGCTTCCATTTCTAGCTGGCGTCCAGAGCCACGCCCGAGCAACGGCTGCTTTCCGAGTAGCAAAAACGTGTATCTCGAAGGATATGATTTTGCTAGCTTCATACGCCGGAAGTGATTGTGGAGACAGAAATACGTCACGGCCGCCGCATTTTAGACGCCACCTAATGAATTCCGCGCCAGAGCCGCAGCGCCGGTAACGCAGTGTGACGTCACATATTTCAAGGCATTTTATCGTACTTAGAACGTTCTTAGCACGCCAGAAGATGTCATAGCTTTCATTAGAGGTTGAGTCTGGTTTCCTTCGACTGCAATGAAGTGCTTCTTTGCCGAAAATACAGTTATCGAGACTGCAATAGACGCTGGCCAAAACTGCGTCAAAATTTACGATTCCACGGTGCGCTTGAGGGGAGGGGGTAGGGGGAGGCACAGAGCGGTGTCGCCCCTCGCCTTCAACTCTTGCGTCTTTCCTGGCTTAACAAGCGTGCTCTCACGTTAAGAGCGGCTCTTTCGCTAGTGCATGTGCATAATTTGACCGGTTATCAAGTTGAGCTTGATATTGCTCGTTAGTGTCTATGTTTAGGCTGATCACCGTTTGTTGTTCATGATAGTTAACGCGCAGGCAGGAACGGCCCGATGTGGTTAGGCTCAAAGTAGGACAAGTTTTCTGTCGCGCGAGATTTATTACGAGGGCACAACAAGCAAGGAAAACTTTGGGAAGAAAGCTGTGCAAATAGTTCTACATACATTTGAATATTTTTAACGCGCCAAGAGAAGGATGAGTGACAGGTTACCGAAATGGTAAAACAACAGCGGGATGTCATCATACTGTCGTTTTTGTCCTTTGCCATGTTCTTAAACAGAAGGAGAAATTACTCTAACGAGAAAAACCACCAGCAAAATAAAAAAGGAAGCGAAGGCGGATATAGTAAAACAGAAAAAGACCAACTCTTGATTACGAAGGGGCGAAGTACCGCGCACTTTTTCAGATCTTCTTAAGCTAAGTAAGTTTAGCACACACAAAGTCCGCACGCATGGTGCTGAAAGCAAACCAGGAAGCTTTTAGCATCAAAGACTCGCGCGAAGGAGCGGCGCCGAGTTTGAAGCCGCGGAACAAAGTATCCCAGTTAAGAGAAGAAAGAGCCAATGCGAATAGAATTTCCCAAACAAAACCAAACGTGATAGTGGAATTGAAGTCGTAGCCGAATGTAGATCCTATCTGACCGAGTAGAGTTCCGAAAGGCCTCGAAGACGGAAGCGAAAAGGGATAGGTCATAGTAGAACCTGATTGATACGTTTTCCTGAGGATCAACAAGAAAAAAAAATAAAACAAAAGGGAACGCATGATCCGTGAAAGCGTCACCTCCGATAACCATTGCAGCAGAACTGCAGATGACGCAGAAGGCCACTATCATGCAGTATTTTATTTGAAGTTGAATATAAAGCCAACAAAACCTTGAAAACCTTCCAAATAAAGCTCGCTATCGATCCACGGCAGCTATACAGAACGTTAAACATTACTTTTGCAGCGGTCGTAGTGTTTAGTCCCGCCTAATGAAGTCTGTGATTGCCATCTGGCGCATCCGCCAAATTTCCCATAATGACGGCCTCCCTACGAGCATTCTAAAATCGCTTTCAGTTTCCGCGCACCCGCGCCTGCCGAAGTAACCGGCCAAGATATCTAAGGCAGCGACACGTCGTGGTCAACGTAAGCGCCACCAACGGACTACGTCGCGTCGACGGTGCGCTCTCGCAGTGTTTGGACGTAACAACCGGGAAGTGAAACGTAACAACCGGGAAGGGAAACGTAACAAAAGGGGAAGCCATTAAACACGACCCTGTGGGAACAAAACGGTGCCGAGGTTTTAGAGCGTAAGGTCAGGGAAAACGCAATAAGCAGAACGTATCGGCGTGGGTATATACTTTCGTTAAACAGCTTGTTCTGCCGCGGCATTGATTGTCCAGCTAATAGTTTTGGTGTGGGGATGTTGGGGTGCTGTTCACCTGGCTACCAGGACCCCTACACGTCACGGCACGCGCGTGCAGAAGATGTGATTTGCAGGAGAACGTGCAAACGCGCAGCATCTTGTGCGTCTCCGTGTTGTTTCGTGCGCGTTTCTTATCAACTAAGCTGCGCAACTTGTCTTCCGTGTTACATAACTTGCTAGCCTACGCGCTAGCATTCACATGACGTATGAGTTAGTTCTCACGCCCTTCGGAAGAGTGTGAGTTATAGACCAATTTGGTACCCCTGAATATACACCCTTAAGGGTGTAATTATGTATACAGTGTAGGGCTGCGCTACCGGCAGTACGATATTTCATTTCGCCCCCACCGAGGTCGGCTGTCACTACGTTTTTGCTTTTCAAGGCCACTGCACGAAAATCGCTGTGGAACTCCTCGCATGAGCTTCGCTGTAGTATATTTCCGACATTGTAACGCGCGGTCGATCTTTGTCTCGTCGGGTTTTGGAACACTGCTTTCGAACAATGCGAAGAACAGCACCAAGAACAACATTACTTAACCCTTGCAGTGCCCAACGTATCATATCATTGGCGGCGATGAATTTGACACTTCAAGATGAGCTTCACTCGCAGAGCCCATGGCTGAGTTTTTGATATGTTGGGGTGAGGTTTCGTCAGTGGATATTTCAACTAACCAATACTTAATCCAAGCTTTCTATACTAATTCAGCTACAATTAGTCAAACAACATTTCATTGTTGTCGTTTACTGTATAAATATTCACTCGCAATGATGAGAAATTAAGGTGAACTAGCTGTTCCCATTTTCTCTTATTTTGAAGTGAGTTAGAACGCTAGAAGGTTAAGTGACGATAAGAGTTAGACGTGAGAGATGGACTCAACAAGAACGGATAATGTCAGCGAGCGAGGGAGGGTTGCAGAAAGCGATTCACTCAGTTTAAAACACGTGGGCTACCCGCTTAAAACGGGCAGCGCGGCCAAGCGGCAGAACTTTCCCTACTCTGTCATTCCTAAAGGCAAGTTTCCTCGCAAGAATGCACACAGGCAGCCAAGCATGAAGGCGTGCGTCTTCAGAAAAACGGGTTATGAATTTTTAAAAAAAGCAACAGAGGAACAAAGGGCTGGCGCCTTCCAAGGCGAGCAACTAAAAGGGAATAATATAAATGAGGAAAAAATAAAAGAGGAACTCGGAGAATTCGGTTTGAGGAATAAGAGGAGGGGAAAACAGAGGACCGCGGGAGCATGGTGGGGCAAATAAGGGACGCGTGCGGTTTTATGGCGGGACGAGGGAAACAAATCGGGCCAATCACCAGGGCTATAAGGGCCGACGCCGCGTTTGTTTGAAAAGAAAAAGGCAACGAGCATAGCGTGATAATTCGGCATTTCATCTCTCTTCCTGCGCTTGCTTGTTTGTTTGTTCATTTCTTTGTTTATTCGCTGTTACGGCAACATTCAAAAACTCAAACGCTCGGGCTGGGACTCTTGTGTTCAAAGAGAGAGAAAAAATGAATCAGTAAAACACGTTTGTCTCGGAGGTGGGCGCAGCGCATAAAAGAGGTATACCGTATTCATTCGCATCCAGGCCGATAGTTAAAGGGGGAAAAAAAACACATCAGTTTCCGAATCCCCAGGCCCGCTTAAATTAGAGGATTTCGTTAGGAGCCGTCGGCACCGGGAAAAAAAAGTGACACGGGCCTATAACGAATGCGCCAAAGGACAGTAGTGTAGCCATTACTGTCCGCAGTAGTAACAGTGTAGTTACTGCAGCGTCACAGTGTTGCGAAGCTCCCTGTAACGACAAACCATTTTTCACGCCATTCTTCTAAGGATTACTGTGGTGGGAGTACGTTAACGTATGTTAACCTACCCCCACTGCCGCAGTCCTTAGTAGAGCTCAAAGAACGCATCAGTGCTGCAGAGCAGACAATTCACCGGACTGCGCTGCAAAATGTGTGGCATGAGCTCGATTATCGTCTGGACGTGGGTCGTGCCACCAAAGGGGCAGACGTCGAACATTTGTAGAGGGTGTCCAAACTTAGCGAGTTCGTGGTTCTTTTCATATATCTTTCACGTGTACACGTGTAGTACTTTTGAAAACATAGCCCTTTCAAAACGAATGAATCATTTGTGCAAACCCCGTATTTCGCCAGCTATAACGCGTCGTGCACTGCTTGACGCTACGGACAAAACTAATGCTCTTTTTTTTCTTTCGAGGTTCGCTTCGGGGGAGACGCTGACACAGTGGCCGCGAGCGAGCGGCGTCGATACAGTTCCGTCTACAGTTAGTCGGGACAAGTTAATTGTTTAATTAAACTACGGGGTACCGCCCGCAAAAAAAAAAATAAGGAGAAAGAAACCATGATACGATTATTATGTACTGGGGGACTCGGGATTAATTTCGACCATCCGGGCTTCTTTAGAGTGGCCCCCAATTTTTAGTAACCGACCTGTTTTCTTTCCATTTCGCACCCATCGAAATGCGACCACACTCGAACTCGCGACCTCGAGCTTAGCCTCGCAACGCTATAGCCACACATGCATCGCGCCTGGTTGCCGGGGCAAGTGCGTGGCTGCAGCGCTGGATATTTGCAGTAAATGTCATTTCATTTTTTTTTGTGGCTGTTCTTGCATTCGAGCAAAGCTTCTTTATTTCGCTGTTTTTCTTTATTTTTCTGACCTTCCGAATTTCTTGAGCAGGCTTTACACGCTAAAAACAGTTGCACTCCTTCTGGTGTATATTTACCACAAAACAATAATCGCCATCTGTCTTGTCTGCATTTCCTTTCTCTAACGCTGCGAGCCCGGTACTTCCTAGTCACGAACGGCATGCGCGTTATCAGCACGATAGAGCATTCTCGACAGGAAAGTAACGAGCGCAGCGTTTTCAAGAAAGGAAACACAAGGAAGACAGACGACGATTTTTATTGTTCTGTGGCGAATATGCACCCCAAATGTGTAACTCTCTTTAGTGTGTAGAATCGAGGAACGCTTAAAATTCGAGTAGATACGGCACACGCGATTGGCTTGGGCTAAGTTCCTCGCTCCCTCCCTCGAAGCGGCAGCAGCTCGAGGGCGCTCGATGAAGGACGCTTACGGAAACGCCACATAGAGAGAGAGAGAGAGAGAGCGAGAGAGCGATATATACCCACAATGAGAAGCCCGAAGCCGCGCAAATGAGTGCCTCTATGTCAATAAACAAGATTTACGCGGTTCGAGTGAAGAGGTAGACCGCGGGCGCCCGCGCCGCCACCTGTTCTTAAGTAGTGCCGTAAGTCCACGTGCTTTGCTCACAGCCTCCCCGGCGATTTCGCATCGGCGCGAAGGTAGACAGCCGGTGCTCCGGGGCTTCCCGCATTTCTGAAGCGGTATGCGTAGAGGCGGGCCAATTTAATGGGCAGTTCCCTGGCTCCTCTGGCGCGCCGACCGACCGACCGACCGACCGACCGACCGACCGACCGACCGACCGACCGACCGACCGACCGACCGACCAACCGACCGACCGACCGACCGACCGACCGACCGACCGACCGACCGACCGACCGACCGACCGACCGACCGAGACAGACGGACAGACGGACAGACGGACAGACAGACGGACAGACGGACAGACAGACGGACAGACAGACAGACAGACAGACAGACAGACAGACAGACAGACAGAGACATACGACTGAATGACAGAACAGAAAGACAGACCGACAGAAACAGACGACACACAGACAGAGACAGCCCGACAGAACAGACAGACGAACCGAGACACAGAGAACAACGAATCCAGCGTCCAGTGGTCCACGAAAGTCATCGGAAAAAAAGGGAAACGAACATAAAACAACGGCACCGAGAGCCCGCACAGCGCGCGACAAAGGACTGGCGGATAGATGGGACGGATTTGGACGGGCGTGCTAACGAACGGGCCCCGCATTATAAGCTGTTCACGTGTGAGCTCTGCGCGTTCGGTAACGGGAAAGCGACGCTCCGTCGCGGCGTCGCTCGATCTCGCCGATATATACACTAACGGCGCAAATGCTTTCCTCGACCCCCCCCCCCCCCTTTACCGCGAAACTCTCACTGTGCAATAATAGAACTTCCCACTTTCGCGGAGGCAAAAAAGGAAAGGGAGGGGGCGACTCTCCCCCTCCCCTTATGCCAGTTCCCGAAATGCAGTAATGGGAATTCAGCGCCGATTCAGTGCGGAGAAAGGAAGAGGAGAAGAAAGGGAGAGAAGGAAGGTAGCGGGGGAGCGTGGCTTCCAGGACAGGCAAGCGTGCTATCCGTTTTCCGTCGGGTATGCCCCGAATCTGCAGCCGCTTTCGGAGCTCTCTGGGCGCCAGACTGTTTGGGCAATCGGATCACGCGGACGACGATATCGGTGGAATCCTGCGCGGCAGGCGGGCGGGCGGCTTTCCAATTCGAGATGGGGAAATAGGGATCGCGAAGGGAAAAATAGGTGGTCCGAAGCGGAAAGGAGGTTGAAGAATGCCTTCGATAAGGTGGGGAAGGGCTCTCGGTATCCAACGTGCGACAGAGCGCTACCGTTGCAGTGCGATGGGGCGAAGACAAAGACAAAACCGAGCCGAATGGAGGAACTGCTGACTTTGGACCAGAGATGGGAGGAAAGGAGTAAAAGGGAAGGACTATAGGGTAAGAAAAAAATGTACAAACGGAAAATAATGTTCTACGAGAAAGTCGGCTCTGGCAAGTGAACAATGGTGCGATAGACGGTCGTGATGGAAAACTAGGACGGTGTGCACCACGTGAGAAAGGCAAGACGAAAGAGGAGGCAGAGCTAGCCCTCTAGTGGCGGTTCAACCTATTCTTTCGATGGTGCACTGTATTAACGCCTAAAAACAGCACACGCAAGCACGCATGCGCACATACTGCAAACAATATTCGAGGGTACATGCAAGAGGATGAAAGATCCAGGGTGCCGAGATAGACCCAGATGAGACTTATGAGACAATGAGGCCGTAGAGTGAGTGAGTGAGTGAGTGAGTGAGTGAGTGAGTGAGTGAGTGAGTGAGTGAGTGAGTGAGTGAGTGAGTGAGTGAGTGAGCGAGCGAGCGAGCGAGTGAGTGAGTGAGTGAGTGAGTAGGCACACAGCGACACTATTCTGCCACGGAGTAAACTATATATACTAGCTGTGGAAGAAAAGACATCAGGACGCGTGAAGCGGTTCGCGAAATAGAGGACTTGGAGGAGAAATGGGCGCCGATGTGCTATCGGTAAAAGCGCGAAAGATGCAAGGCGAAATAAAGGTACGAAACGGCGCGCACAAGGGAGATGGACACGGACGAGGAAGAAAGGTAATCTAATGTAAGGAAAGGAAACTCCCAGAGCCAACGCAGTTCGCGATAAGAAATAAAGAAGGGTTACAGGAGCCGACGGCGGCAGATCATTCGCGAAACCGGAGCGAAATGTGAGCGCAAAGGAAAAACCCGAGTGAAAAGCCGGCGAGTGTAAAGACGGCCTTCGACGACAAGAACAGTAGCGAGTGGGGCGAAGGCCGCAACATGGTGTCTCCGCCAGATGGCGCAAGAGAAAATGAAGAGAAGGAAGCAAGCTGTCGATGAAAGAGAGAGAGATAACTGTAATAAAGCGTCGAGCATGACACCGACAGGACTGGGCGTCGTTGTTTGGCCCCGGCATCGCAGAGCGCGCGGAGATATGATCTTCATTCTCGGCCGGGCGAGAGAGAGAGAGAGAAGGTGGGGGGGGGGGCATCGTTGGGCCCGCTGGCGCGTCGCCGGCGATATTGAAGGCGCAGCCCTCGGCGCTGCGACGCCGCCGTAGTTCGCGTCGTCGCGTTTGTCTTCGCAGAGCCGATTATCGTCGTCACCTCCATTATCATTACGGTGTCGCACAGCGGGCTCCAAAGGCGGCGGCGGCGGCCAACGACTTTGGCTCCAACACCGTGGAACGAGTGCCGCCTTCGTCGTGGCACCGTACGGGGCCGCTCACAACGCATTACACTCAATCATCGCGAAAAGAGGGAAAGAAAGGAGGAGAAACGAATGGAGCAACGGAGGACAGAGGGAAGGAAGATGAGGGGGAGGAGGAGGAAAAGTGGCGCGAAAGCCGCCAGCGTCGATGCACTGCTGGAGGTACAATGCCGAGTGGTGTACACTATAGGGTGTCTGTTGTTGTTGTGGAAGTTCGCACCGTTCTTTCATTTCTTTTCTTTTTTTTTGAGAGTTATAGCGTAAGTGATGCCGGGCCGGCCGATTCGAAGAGGTGATAATAGGTTTTTCCACACGAACGGCACTGGAGGACGAAGATGCTGATTACATTAGTTAGTTGATTAGTTTAGATAGATAGATAGATAGATAGATAGATAGATAGATAGATAGATAGATAGATAGATAGATAGATAGATAGATAGATAGATAGATAGATAGATGTTTAACGCCCCAAAACAGCAGAGGAACTGAGGAGGACGAGCTGGAGCGCTCCGGAATAATTTTGATAGACGGGGCATTTTACCGAGCACCATCATCATTATCACGTCAACCACCATTGTTTCAGGTGGCACTGAAGGTTTTTCTTTTTTTTTGCTACTTTTTTCGTTTTTTTTCTCTTTTTTTCTGGGTATCCCTATACAACACGAAGCGAGTGGCTCGATCGACTCGCTTCTGTAGTTTGTTACGTCGAAGATAGCACTTCCGAGATAACAAGATATACTTCCAAGATAGCACCGGCTATCAGAACAAAAAAAAAAAGAAAACAAGCGCTTACGCTAAGAACAAGCCTTGTAGTCGTTCCAGGGAAGCTTACGGGAACAAGCTGCGCACTCTGAGACAGACGTGAGCGACCGTTCCCGACATGCCCCGAGCAAGCCAACCAATCAGGACGCCTCGGGCCACGCTCGACCAGGAGAGATGGGGGGAGGGGGTCGACCGGCTTTCCTCGCCTGCAACCTTCGCACGCCTTCAACCGAGAGGAAGGCATATTCCTCCTCTCCTTCCTCCGCGCACGAGTTCCGCATCCGGTTGGCGAATGATTCCAGTCAGCCGACGCACCCTATTAGACGATCCGGCTCATTAACGGACCCGGCCGCGCACGCCATACGCGCCGTCCAGCGGTGACCTCAGTCGTGTTGTAGTTCCGTGCAGCAGAAGCAGCCCCGTCACAATTCGACGGAGCCCAAGAGAAGGAAATCGCCCCCCTTCTTACACTTATTCTCGTTCCCAAGTAGCATCCACTAAGCATGATGAAAAAAATATATTAATTTTGAAAACGTGTTCTACTTATAGGTTGAATAATGATAAACGAATTTCGAAGTCTGCGTCTGTGTTAATCCTCGCGAGATAGTCTACCTAGACTCACGGAAGTGAATGGCAGCGCCGCCCATCGAGTAACATTGACATTCCTACTGGCGCTTCAACAGTGCGCGCAGGAACGATATATGAGAGAAACTTCTTTTTGTGCAGGGGGGGGGGGGGAGGCTCTTATAGTGCGTCATAAAATGCGCAGCCCCAAACGTGCGCAACTCGAGCAAGTCTGGCTGCACCTTAAAATACGGGACCTGGGGATTGCTGCGACGATCACCGGCGGACATCAAAACGCTTACACACTCTAAGAGAGAACGGAGGAAATGGGGTATATCGTTTACTCCTTTTGAGGAGTAACTGGCCTGCCCTACGCGTTCGTCCTTTCGCGGTGTAACTGGCGGTGGATTGACTGTTACTCCTCATGCGGCTACTCCTTCGAGGACTGACAGTTGTCCTCTTTCTGTGTTCCTCAAGAGAGTAAAGGTCACTCTTTCCAATGCTACTCAAATAAGCAATCAACGACATTAGCCATTTTTAGCCGCTAATAAAAAGAAGTGCTCAGCTAAAAAAAAAGCATGAATGTAGACAGGGGACTGAACCCGTGAAAGAGCTGTAATTTGAGAAGGAGAACAGTTTGGCGTATGCAGGAGTAACGGATGAACGGAGATCTGCCTGTCACCTTTGTTTGCAGGAACTAACAGCCGGCAAATGTCGTCATCATCATCAGCGTTTTATTTTTATGTCCACTGCCAGGACGAAGGCCTCTCACAGCGATCTCCAATTACATCTGTCTTGCGCTAGCTGATTCCACTTTGCAACTGTAAATTTTATAATTTCATCACCCCGTCTAAATTTCTGCCTTCCTCGACTGCGATTCCTTTCCCTTGGACTCCATTCTGTAACTCTAATGGTTCACTGGTTATCAGCCCTACACATTACTAGGCCTCCCCAGGTCCATTTTTTATCTTTTAATGTTAACTTGCCTAAATGTCAATTCTTCTCCAGCGGGGTAACGTTCTACACTTTAATAGAGAACTTCAGGTTGCCGATAAATGTATAACGCTTCACGGAATACCGGGTTCTGGCGACTAGGAGACGGGTGACACGATTTTATTTTCCCAATGACTCTAAGGTAACATTGCTGGAAGCAACATTTTTTGACGATTTGTTAAAGCGCAAAGCGCTTCAGGCATTTTACGTTACGCGCGCATTCTCCTTGAGTGAAAATAAAACTGAAGGACGCACGTTAACAATTACGGCTTTGCCATCGCTGCGTGTTAGCAGTGAAACAGTGTACGGTTCAAAAATGGGACAAATCATGGGGGCGCTTGCGTGCCGAAACCATGATCCAATTAGGAGGCACGCCGTAGTGGGTGACTCCGAATTATTTTGACCACCTCGGGTTCTTTACCGTGAATCTAAATGAAAGCATACGTGCCCCCCCCCCCCTTTTTTTTTCACTACTTGGTCATCGAAATGCGGCTGCCGGGACCGGGGTTGAACCCTCAAGGTCAACCGCATAGCGCCAAGGCGTCAAAGCTACCGTGGCGGGTATAGAACAAAAAAAGACGGTTGGTGATTGCAATAACAGCGGAGTCCTCTCTGGTTAAACTCTTTGCTCCACAACGTGGCGTCACCGACGCGACTACTCGTGTATACGAATGCGGTAACCCGGAATACCGTAAATGTGTTGGAGTTCGCAAGGATATCTTGTTACGGAAATGGTGTATGGCTCCAATGAAGTTGGTGGCGACATCTGGCGACGCAGAGTTCAACCACAGAGCCACACAAAACAAACCCTGCAGTGAAGTACAATATTCTACTCAGCTGCTGGTGTAAAGCGCTGATAGGACGCGCAATCATCGACGTACATATCTTTTACAATTTTTCCGACAAGTAGGCTCACGCAAGAAGAAAATGTTTGAAACCCGTTGCGGACGCACAATGTGCCACGAGATGTCGCCACCAGCTTTACTAACGCAGTCCCGGTTTTCGGTAACCCGGTTTGTCTGCAAACTATACCGGGCAAGTTAAAGTCCTCTGATTTCAGTTTCGCCGAGAAGGACGAACTGCACCCCCCTAAAAGCGAAAGCGATGCACGCAACTACACGCACCCGAGGCGGCGCAAGGACTGGCTGCGAAGAGATAACGGCGCCAGGGCCGAGCCTAGCGGAAGGAAGACCCCTGCGCGTCCCAGGCTAACGTGGCCCGCCAGGAAGTGACTGTGCGATAGGCGAGCACAGGTCGGAGTGTCTTCGGTGATGAACGAGAACAGAGCGGGAAGGAGGAAGCAGAGCTCGCGCTGTACGATCAGTGAGGGGCGGCACACGGCGCCTGTTTTTTGGGAGCGGATGACACCATAGATCGAGAGATGTGTTGGTCGTTTCGGAATGGAAGACAAAGACAAGTTTCGTGGCACAGCAGACGCGAAGTTTCACAATAAAAATAAATAAAAGTGCGAAAGAGTAGAAAGAACGAATCGAACGATATAGACAGCTGGGCAGGTCGCGATTTTACATGTTCGCGTGCTTAACGAAGCCGGACGACTGCAAACGAAAATCAATATCGCTAGTTTAGGATCTATGTAGTGACATTCTTTTCTGTGTGTGCATGCGTGTAATACGTAAACCAGTTAACACCTAAACCAGTTAACAGGCCGTCTCGCAGGATAATAAAAATGGCGCCCACGGAAGCAAAACGAGGATTGGGTGGTGCGCCTGGTTTAGGAAATTTGACACTGCGAAATGGTGGGTTCGCGTCGTGCAAAACATTGGTGAATGGAGATGTCTGCGCGAGCCCTTCGTTCTACAGTGCATTTCATCGAGATAATGAAGATGACGATAATGATGATGACGACGAGGGCCAAGAAATCCGAAGAGCGTGAAAATAACCGGTTACGTAAACGTTAGGTTGAAGACACACATGGGGCAGTCGACACTGGCAGGTTGTTTTGCTGCTTGTAGCAAGCATGTCCACAAGAGGTGGTGCAGGCCTGCCTATCACGCTGGCGCAAGGCGATACGGGCAGCTCGAAGAGGCATCAACATATCCCTACTGTGCGCGGCTGAAAGGTGTCAACCGGTAACCCGGTTCACCGTGTGAACCGGGTTACCGGTTAACGCGAACCCTTCCGAGTTTTACCATTCCTTTTGTTTCTTTTGGAGAGTCAAACCGGGAAGTGAGACATCGCGATATCAATCACCCGCCGGTGTGGTGTAGTGGCTTCGCTGTTGCGCTGCTAAGCACGAGGAAGCGGAATAAAATCCCGGTCACGGCGGCCGCATTTCAATGGGGGCGAAAGGAAACAAAAAAGCGCGTATATACTGTCACGCGGTAGTGACGGTGAAGAAAGCAGCAATATGGTAGAATACTAGCTTTTATTGGGCGAACCTGTGCCCACAAAAACAGGCTACACTTATAGCACAACGATAGCGGCGAACACGGTCGGCGATCGTCGGAAATCTCATCAGCGGGTCAAGCGCGTCGGCTTTTATACAGCAGTGATCGAATGTTCCAGATTAATCGTTGGGACCCGCATGCCTTCTACGAAGTTCTACACCATTCGTGTCAAGCGATTAAATCAGATAACACAAGGTTCGGCGACAACAGACAGCGGATAGAAGCATCGATAACTTTCCAGAAACTTCTTTTACATGCAGGCGCGTCCTGCGCTGCACGATAACATTTGTTAGGCGGCCAAACGCGGTCGCCCGATAAAGATAAGTATTCGTGTCAATACCATACATTGGGTCCACGTGCGTTTAAAGAAACGCAAGTGACCAAAATAATCCGCAGTCCCTCACTACGGCGTGTCTCGTAATCATGTCGTTGTTTAACTTTATTTAGAATTTAGTTAATTTAGAATATAGTTAATTGTTAATTCCAGCGAACCGGCAAGTTTGCTCAACTGGACTCGGGGACCACATTTCTGCTCTGTCTTTAGCTTTGTGGGCGAGACGCACAAAATCAAATGAACGCACAATTACGTTTAGCAATAGGTTTGATGCTGAAGGACAATACAACCTGAAAAAGAAGAGAATGACCATCGCAATCAAAAGTTTGTGGACGCGCATGATGTTCCTAGGTCCCACCTCCATGATGCACTGTGTGGAGCTACCGATAAACAACATTCGATTGATGGATGGATGTCATGAGCGTCCCCTTTGGAACGGGGCGGTAGGTTGCGCCACCAAGCTCTTGCTATTCTATTCGCTACGACGGCGCCACTGGTGGTTCACGAGGGAGTTAAGGTGTGCCGAGACAAAAAAAAAAGAAAAAAAAAAGACACGCGTTTTGTTGAGAGTGAACAAACACATTTTTGTACGGACACCTCGTTACGCAAACAAGCAGGCCAGTGGAAAAGGAATTGCAAGAAGCATCATGCAGTAAACATAAGCCACCTAAAACGTAGTGGAGATACAAAAAAAGAAATCCGACACACGTTGCGCTAAGCAAGAGTGGCTAAGCAAGAACTGTGCGCGGCACAAAAGCTGAAACATAAAAAAAACGGTGTAAACTTTTACACGTGCAATTTAAAAGGGGGGAATGGAGGGGAGCGATCGCGGAACGTTGACCCGTAATACAACGTAGCCCGGAACATGCTAGCGGGGAGACGAATCAAACTTCGATAAACCCAAGCGGATCACGACGCAAGTATAGCATACTAGATAATAAAAGGGGGAGCTACACGGAATAGAAAAGAAAAAAAATGTAGAAGCGATACAGACCGGAGGACGGAAGTCGATTAACGAGCAAGATAAGGGAAGTCGTGCCATGTCCACGAATACTGCGCCGACGAACAATATGAGAGAGCGGGCATGGCGCGCAGGGCAGAAGGAAACGGAAGCGATAAGACACGAAGAGTGCGAAGGAAGGAGTATGAAGTAAAAGACAAGGCGTCACCTCGTAAATGCGACAACTCTATATAGCGTGAGTAAGCGCCGCCTCCAAGAACTTGACCAATGTCGTAAAAAAACAACAACAAGGGAACGGAAGCTCATTCGCGGGCGACGAACAGAGGGAAGCTGTACGAGAGAGCAAGACCGAGAACTGCGGGCCGGTGTTTGTCCAGCAAGACTCGGTGACGGAAGGCCAACAGAACGGCGGGGAAAATACGCCAGCGAGATAAGATCGCAGCAGCGGAAGGGTTGCAGACAGTAGCCGAGAGTTGGAACGACTTGGAAGTCGGCGATTTAAGAGGCAGCGGCCTAACTGCGAATGCGGCGGAGGGCGATGGCAAGGACAGTGGTACATCGAAACACTTGCGAACGTGTGCAAGAAGGTACCCGACGTTGTACAGGAGAAAGGTGGCGCAACGAAGAGGACGAAGATAACGGAACACGATGACAACAACGACATTACAGCGACAAGCACACGATGAAGACAAAGACAATTCGAAGACAAAGACGTAGGCGCAAAAATAATGCGATGACGCGGTCTAGAAGGCGACGAACAAATACCATGATAAGTTCACAGCTGCGCTTAGGACCATACCGCACGACCGTGACGAGAGAGACAACGCAGAGAAAGATGATGGCATAGCGACAAAAAAAAAATGACACGGCGAGAACGATGACAACAACGCCGTCGCGACAACGACAAGCGCGGCAACCAGGACGACGACGACGACAACGTAAACTGCGATAACGAGGACTGCTACGACAAGTGCTCGAAAATGACGAGAAAGACGACACATCTACAAGGACGATGGCACAGCGACGAAGATGACACGGCGATAACGACGATAAGGACACTAAAGCGACAACGACAATCAAGACGGCCAGGACAATGACAATGAAGACTACGATAACGACGATGCCCACCACAAATGCACGACACTGACGACACGACGACAACGACGATAACAACGCCAATTAGGCGACAATAACTGCGAGGACGACCAGGACAACGACGATGACAACGACGACTACGATAACGACGGCAGCTGCAAGACAATGACGAGGAAGACGACACAGCTACAAGGATGATGACACAGCGACAAACGTGAAACGTCGAGAACGACGATAACAACGCCAAGCCAATTAAGCGAATGACTACGACGACAGCTTGACGTCTCAAGCGTTATGGAGCCGGGATCAAATTTTGTACAAGGAAAAATACTACTCCTTTTGACTAACGACTCTTTTCTCAAACACAGTTTTAGATTATGATGAACAAGACGGTCACAGCAAAGAGAAAAATGGAAAGAAGCGAAGATATCGTCTCGTCGGCTCGAACTGCAGGAGACAGATCTTTGGTAAGTATATCTAGCCGGCTCCTGCTCTTGCGGATGCGTTACCGGCATCCATTTCATTAGCGGCCCTTCCCCTTCAATCGCGTTCCCTCTTTCTATGCGCAACCGTTCGCCGCCTGCGCCGGTTCGTTTGCAGTCCTTCCCACTCTCCTGCATTCGGCATCTCTCGAAGAATAAAGAAAAGCAATCCGCTACGCTGATGAAAGCGTCCTGCGCATTCCGAGTCGGCCATTCCTTGCGCGGTCGTCAGTGCAAACAGATGGAGCGAACGAGCGAGCGAGAGAGAGAGAGAGAAAGAAGAGAGAAAGAAGAGAGAGAGAGAGCAAACAAGCAAGAGAATGCGGAGAGCCAGCGCTGTTATCAGAATCAACTATGTGGGCGCGAAGCCTTGCCCATTAACTAAAGTGAGTCGCGCCGGCGCGAACAAAGCTTTCGCAGCGTCTCATCTTCCTCTTCATCGACGGGCTGTGTTCTGCACTCAGCTCAGTAAGCCCGAATGCAGTTACCATCATTGCTTGGGGCGAAATGGCGTTCTAATCAATGACTATACGAGCAGCTTTCCGACCGTTTCTCGTACACGATTTCTGGGAACATTCGCCATCTCCTGAAAGGTTCATGAATGCACGTATTGCGGAAGGTACGCGTTTCCGCTCAGACAAACCGCATTCTTAGGTTATTTGCACGATTATTGATTAATTTATCTTTAGGCCCACTTCCCCTAATTCTGGTTAGACACATCTTTGTTACATGGTTGAACGCCCACTTTACCTATACTACCGCCATCTAGCCACTCGGTATGGGTGTAAGCGGGTAATGCGTATTTATTTATCTTTGATACTAATATGAGACGCCAATTAGAAAGTGAATTCAGTTGCTCACAGGGTTAGGTACTGAAAATATATATTAAAAAAAACCTAATATCTTTGCAGTACGCGAACCAAAGGAGCATCGTGTTCTTCACGCAACGCAATATCATCGGGGTAGGTAACGAATTAGGCATGGTCAGAGTAACCGCGCGGGACCTGCTTGGTTACGCGGTCCTTGCAGATTCCGGACGGCCATGTTGTGATAGTGAGCGAATCGCGAAACATGCTAAGTGCATGGAAAGTGGTGTCAGGATTGGGGCTCAATCCCATCGCTCGTGGTCCTTTGCCAAGATTGGAGTACGGCATGAATTCGAAGGTAGCTGGCCCATGCCGTCGTCCAACTTATTTACGCTGAGATCGTTGATGAAGTGAAGAACTGTTTCTCATGGAAAATGGGTTTATTTACAGAAATTAAATCAGTCTAACATGACTGCTTGAGAAAAGTGTGTCAGTCTAACATGACTGCTCAAGAGAAGTGTCCCCAGCATTCGCACAACAACAGTTTTTATACACTCGGTCCGCCGGCCATACGAGGCGGCGACTTGTTCGTTTACTCATCACCAACTCGCCGCTGCTCCACAGATCAGTTTCCGTACACAAAGGCAACCGCGTTCTGATGCCCGACGCCGGCGTGGAAGGGGTGCCGTTCCGGGAAGTATCGGCGCCCATCGAGGGTAGCTCGTTGTCTTGCGTCTGGACGAGCATGAGAAGCGCCAAAATACGGCTTCCCCACGGCAGCTTGTCCATGCGTGTCATATCAGGTCCACGTTGGGGAACTCCGAAACCATTGTTCACACACCGAACTTGTCCCGTCACAATGTCGATGGGGCTGGAGGAAGGAGGCGGTTTTCAGCACAAAGGCCGCTTCTTCGAACGCCTCCTAGCTGCAGTGACGGAGAGGGTGCGGAATGCGCGTCTTGCCCCCTTGTCGTAACTGGGTGGCAATCTTGCTTTGCAGCTCGCCATTCTTAACAGCGCAAAGGCCGGTTCTTCGAACGCCTCCTAGCTGTAGCGACGGAGAGTGCGGAATGCGCGTCTTGCCCCCTTGTCGTAATTGGGTGGCAATTTTGCCTTGTAGCTCGCCATTCTTAACAGTGGTCAGATTCAGCAGCGATTAAGTGATACCAATTCATTCATTCATTCAACATTTATTTATTTATTTATTTATTTATTTATTTATTTATTGTCCCACGAGAAAAAGACACTCACGCATCGCCTTAGCGACTGTAATGTATCATGTATGTTTTGACGCTTACCTATCGACATCCGCCCAAGCCTAATTTCGAACACCTCAGGCTCTGCCTCTTCTACGTTCCCATAACGCCAACTGCGGTCAATCGAGACGCATTACAGCCCAACCACTGCAGTGAGCTCGCCACGCGCGCCTACTGCGGCGATGTGCGCAGTCCTGCGAGCACTGCGCAATAAAACGCCCTCGGCGCAGTTCCCCTCGCAGGGCGCCTGGTTACGTCACACTTCTTCGTTGCTATCGTCCAACCTGTAGCTCGACAGATGACACATACACCCTGACATCACGTAAGGCGAACCTTTGACCTGGATGCTGATAGGCTGCATCATTCGGTTACGCAGGGTGAATCGCCGAATTTCCGGAGTAGTTGTTGGACTCGCTATTACAGCTAGCGCCAGAACTGACTGTTAAACGTACGCATAGAAACAAGGACGAGAGCACTCGCAAACGGGTCGGCTGTCACGCAAACGAACAAAATCGAGAGAAAGATTGATAGGTTTGCAACTGTTCGACGATGAAAGAGAAAAACAACGGCCGAAGGTAAACCACGAGAAGGGCAGAGCAACCAAAAAACGAGTCCTCAGTGCCTCTCCCACTCCCCTACCCCCTCCATCTGCACGCCGTTTCTTCAAACCACACTAAGTGAGACTCAAAGGACCACCGCCAAGTCAATCGAGAAGAGAGAGACACTCGGCGTTAAACACTGATGAGCCACCGCCACCACAGCTTTCGACGGAAGGAGAGGCGTCGGAGATGAAGAAGACGCGATCTCCCGGACGGGGCGAATAAATTTCTATTCAGGTTAGATGAAAAGAGGAGGGCGGAGGAAGGGGCGGAGGGGAGGGGACTGGTGGGGGATACAGGGAACGGCGGGACAGCAAAAGCGTGCAGGGTGGGGGGAGGGGGGGGGGTGTAGGCGAAAGGAAAAAAACAACAACAAGCAAACGACATAATGCCGTGGGCTCGTACCGAAGTAGCGGCAACTGAGAGGAACCGCGCTCGTCTCCGAGCTGAGGAGAGAGCGCCCGCGGGCGATATTCAATATTCGACGCGAAATAACGAGCGCCGACGGAAGGCCGACTGAGATGCCGAACGAGGAGCAGGCGCGGCTCTTGGGCCTCGCTTTACACGCTGCTGTATGCTGCAAAGACAACGGTGACGTGATTAGATAGATAGATAGATAGATAGATAGATAGATAGATAGATAGATAGATAGATAGATAGATAGATAGATAGATAGATAGATAGATAGATAGATAGATAGATAGATAGATAGATAGATAGATAGATAGATAGATAGATAGATAGATAGATAGATAGATAGATAGATAGATAGATAGATAGATAGATAGATAGATAGATAGATAGATAGATGGATGGATGCATGGATGGATAGATGGATAGATGGATAGATAGATAGATAGATAGATAGATAGATAGATAGATAGATAGATAGATAGATAGATAGATAGATAGATAGATAGATAGGTAGGTAGGTAGGTAGGTAGGTAGGTAGGTAGGTAGGTAGGTAGGTAGATAGATAGATAGATAGATAGATAGATAGATAGATAGATAGATAGATAGATAGATAGATAGATAGATAGATAGATTTCCCTAGACAGACAGACAGACAGACAGACAGACAGACAGACAGACAGACAGACAGACAGACAGATAGATAGATAGATAGATAGATAGATAGATAGATAGATAGATAGATAGATAGATAGATAGATAGATAGATAGATAGAATTGAAATTGAACAAAAGAAATAGTCACAACGAATGTAAAACACTAAATTGAATGGAGGGGGTGAGCTGAATATTGAAGGGGCTGAGCCAGGCAAGGCTGAGAACCGATACTCCAGTATGTCTAACAAGTTCAGTGCTATACGCAGCGAAGGCTGTGGCACCAGTCATCAGCCACTACATAAAAATACAGTCGGAAGCCTGCTGCAGGCAACGTGTGGTGCCAGGGCTAGCCCTCTGTGAGGCGCTAATCCTTCCGTGGAATTCTCACTGCAGTCAGCTTCCCGCGGGTGAGCGTTCAGAGGCGGACATTAAGGGGGACGACGTCAGAATAGCATGTAACTGAGCTAGCTGGTTCAAAGCTAAAAGGTGACGTCCGATTCTGTCTTCCTTAGTACACTGTCGCTTTCTTCTTTTTTTTCTTCCAATTGAGCTGCTCGAACGCGTATCAATAAAAGGGAACCCTTCTTCTGGTTGTCGTTTCTGAGTGGCAGACGGTTTACGCCTATTTTTCGATGCACTTCCCGGAGTTGGTATGATGAAGCGAAAAAGAAATAAAAATGAAGAGAAAGAAAAACACCTAGAGTGAAAATACAGAAGGACGAAGAACGATCACCCACGCAAACAAAACAAGTACAAAAGGGCAAAGCCAAACAGGAAAGGAAACGCTGATGCTGATAATGTAAGCACAAAAAAAAAACATAAAACACTGCAAACCTTCGCGTCGCCTCCCTGAGCGTTATATACGGCCGAGACTTTGCGCGAATTCAGAGACAACCAACAAAACACACACACACACAAATTAAAACAAGAAACAAAGAGTAACTTGGACACACTCAAACCGAATGAAATAGAGGAGACAAGAACTCGAGAGAAGCCGAAGACAATCCCGATTCTGGCTCTTGCGTCTCGCTCGATCGGGTAAATTATTTCCTTCACTCGGCGAAGGAGACATCTTGGAATAAAGGAGGCAATGTTCTTACACAGAACCGCCGGAGAAAAAAAAAGGGGGGGGGGGACAAAGAAAGAGAAAAAAAGCACGGACACAGTAAGCGCAGAGAAGTGAACGCAGCAAACAGACTGCGGGCGCATTCGCACGCTTTCATACGTTATACGTCACTGAGATCAATTTCTAGTTGTCGCTTCTTTTCACTACGCCACAAACGTCCTTCGCTGTGCAGCATATATATATATATATATATATATATATATATATATATATATATATATATATATATATATATATATATATATATATATATATACATATATATATATATACATATATATATACATATATATATATACATATATATATATACATATATATATATACATATATATATATATATATATATATATATATATATATATATATATATATATATATATATATATATATATATATATATATATATATATATATATATATCCGCATTTCCAACTGAGGAGACTGCGCCTTTGTTCTTCATCGTCGGTTCACCGAACAAACTCCTTTCAATCGACAGACGTTGGTGCTGGTAGTAGTAGTAGTAGTAGTAGTAGTAGTAGTAGTAGTAGTAGTAGTAGTAGTAGTAGTAGTAGTAATAGCAGCAGCAGTGTTTCTTGCTTTTGTTGTGATCGCCGCCATCGTCGACGTAGGCACTGTGGAGGGTGCCCCGGAAGATAAAAATCAATACTTTATTCCGAAACCTGTCCAGTCATTGCACAGCTTTCTGGTACGTATATCTCTACAGCTGCGCGACCTAGTTGTCAATCAAAATTTTCAGTTAGACGAAATTGAGACGCTAAACGACTAGAACTACAGAAACCAGAACCAGTCAGGCTGCAGCGCCGAAGAAACGAACTTATATACACACCGCCTTCACTGATGGCAGTGCTCGAAAGCGGCGTTCCAAGAACGATAAGAGAAAATGTGCTCTGAGCCTGCGCGTACTGCTAGGAGTGGAGTGAAAATGAGCACAACAGTGAACACAGACATAAAGGGTGAAGTAATCGCGTGTCGAGAGTGAGAGAGAGAGAAAAAAAAAAGAACGTGAAGACGGAGAGGAATAGACGCGGGAAACGAGAACTTGAAGGGGACCGCTGTGATGGACGGACCGCACAGGCGTGGTTTCAATCAACGCTAAGAGGCGTAGAGAGCCGGCGTGCAGTATACAGGACTAACGGGAGGCGCGCGCCTCTTTGCCTACAGCAAGGATCGCATCCTTCTCGAGGATCCGGAAAGTGGAGTGGCATAGTTTAAGAAACGAGCCGTTCCTCTAAATCTCTGCTGCGGTGTCTGGGGGCCGGAAGACGGAAAAGCGAGGCCTACACTTAACGAAGGCTCGAGTGACTCTTTTACGCGAAATCGATAAGGCAGGAAAAAAAAAAAGGGGGAAGAGCACGAGTTTCCCCGGCCGTTGGATAATGGAGTTTAACCTCTTCTTTTAAACACGGTGTGCAGGAGTTTCGTAGCGGAAATTTCGCCACGTAGTCAGCGGGAAGTTCACCAAAGGGGAAAGATAAACCAGCTCGTATATCTCTGTCGCTACAAAATGAATGCATAAACAGCGGCACCAACGCATATGCGGAAGGGGGGGGGGGATAGAAGGGGGTGGAGTAGGTTGAAGTGTTAATGAACGATGTCCGGGCAGTTACAAACTTAAATTCATTGGATGTATCAGTTCCAGGCGTTCTTGAGAAACAACACTGGACACAGGATGAACGTCGGCGTTTCCCGACCGCTCTCGTGAGTTCCGCAGCGCGCTGTGTGATCTGACGACAGCAAAGGTTATTCGGCTACGATAGGCGCTTCGGTTCTACGATATCGTAAGAAAAGAGAAGGTCAGTCGGTGAGCTACACCTTAATGAGCCTGCTCACCGAACTTACAGAACTTAATGAACGAACTTAGGGAAGTTAGGTTAACGAACTAATCGAACGTTAACGACTTCACTCACCGCTGCAAGCAGCGCTAGAAAGGGGAGACCACTGCCGAGGCGATGGAAAGCGTGCGACAATCACAACCGCAGCCCTCACGAAAAGCCTGCAGAGCAGTGGAACTTAAAGCTCGCGTTTGCCCGGGGGCGGAAGAGGAGCGGTGGGGGGGGGGGGGGGTCGCATAACAATGCACCGTATTACAGCTCGCGGCACTTGAATCGGCGGCGGTGTCGTACACTTGCGACGACTCCTGCAACAACAGATTTAGACGTTTTGCGGAACGCATGTAGAGGTATTCTAGATTTCTGCGCCCGTCATTATATATATATATATATATATATATATATATATATATATATATATATATATATATTGAAGTGGGGTTTATGTAGCTCGTTCGAGGGATCGCAGGTAGCTCTAGATACGAGTCCTAGCGCTTCGCACCAACAACCCGCGCTCGTGTCTCGCGCCGCAGCGGTGGCAGTCCGCACAGTGCCACATGCATATTACCCACTACAACTACAGTGCCACATGCATATTACCCGCTACAACTTCCCCCGGGGCGAAGAGGAGCCATCCTGGCGACCTAAGGCGATGATACGATAAGGGGGTCGTGGTACGGCTTCAGGCGGCTGACGTGAACAGTCTCGCGGCCACGGCGACGTTTGTCCGAAGATGGCGTCACCGGTTCGACCACATAATTCACAGGCGAAGTACACGCGACGATCCGGTACGGACCTTGATATTTCGGGGCAAGCTTTGGGCTAAGGCCTGGAGCTTGGAAGGGCAGCCGAAGCCAGACGTGAGAGTCCACGGCGAAGGACTGTGTGGGCTGATCGTTGTCGTGGCGATCTTTGCGGATTCCTTGGGTATCCGACGTGAACGAGCGAGCCAGTTGGCGGCACTCTTCAGCATGGCGAGCAACTTCGGAAAGAGGGGTGAATTCAGAGGCATCCGGGTGATATGGTAGTACGGTGTCGAGGGTAGTGGATGGTTCACGCCCATAAAGAAGGAAAAATGGTGAGAAGCCTGTGGTAGCCTGAACGGCGGTATTGTATGCGTACGTCACAAAAGGGAGGACATCGTCCCAATTGGAATGATCCGACGCAACATACATGGTGAGCATGTCCCCAAGGGTGCGGTTGAATCGTTCCGTTAGACCGTTAGTTTGTGGGTGATACGCCGTAGTGGTGCGGTGAATAGTGCGGCACGCGGCGAGTAGCTCATTAATAACTTCTGACAAGAAGACACGGCCTCGGTCACTGAGCAGTTCTCGCGGTGCGCCGTGCCGTAAGACGAAATGCCGTAAGATGAATGCGGCGACGTCGCGAGCAGCAGCCGAAGCAAGTGCAGCAGTCTCAGCATATCTTGTCAGGTGGTCTACTGCGACAATTATCCAACGATTGCCGGTAGCGCTGCATGGAAGAGGCCCATAAAGGTCGATGCCAACCCGATCAAAAGGACGTGCAGGACACGGTAAAGGTTGCAGAGGGCCTGTCGTATGAGAAGATGTCTTGCGTCGCTGACAGGCTGCACATGACCGAATGTATTTGCGGACATAAGAATACATGCCGCGCCAGTAGTACCGCTGGCGGAGCCGCTCGTAGGTTTTCAGGACGCCAGCATGAGCTTGTTGTGGGTCTGCATGGAAATACGTGCATACGTCGGAACGCAAATGGCGAGGGATGACTAGTAGCCATTTGCGACCGTCGGGCTGATAGTTTCGGCGGTACAAGATGGCGTCCCGTAGCACGAAGTGGGTGGCTTGGCGACGAATGGCTCGAGGGCATGTAGACGTTGAAGAACTGCTAAGAATGTCAATAAGAGAAACAATCCACGGATCTTTTCTCTGTTCAGACGGCATGTCAGTAACAGCAAGCGTAGCAACCGGGCACTCTGTGGATGAAGGTGGCCTTTCGTCGGATCGCATGGGCGCACGGGAGAGCGCATCTGCATCAGAATGTTGGCGCCCGGATCGATAAATGACGCGAATGTCAAATTCTTGGATCCGAAGAGCCCAACGTCCAAGACGCCCCGACGGGTCTTTCAGTGACGCAAGCCAGCAGAGCGCGTGGTGGTCTGTCACAACGTCGAACGGACGGCCATACAAGTAAGGGCGAAATTTGTTTAAGGCCCAAACAATAGCTAAACATTCTTTTTCCGTGACAGAATAATTGGATTCTGCCTTCGGGAGAGCACGACTCGCATATGCAACCACATATTCTGCAAAGCCAGGCTTCCGTTGTGCAAGGACGGCCCCAAGACCAACGCCGCTGGCGTCGGTATGAACTTCAGTCGGTGCACTCGGGTCGTAGTGGCGTAGAACAGGCGGTGAGGTAAGCCGACGACGCAAAGTGGTGAAGGCTTGGTCACACGCCGGAGTCCAGTCGCGAAGGTCACCAGAGCCAGCCAGGAGCTTCGTCAGGGGAGCGATGATGCAGGCAAAATTGCGCACAAAGCGGCGAAAATAAGAGCAAAGACCGACGAAACTGCGGAGCTCTTTCACTGTAGTCGGCCGCGGAAATTCTGCGACAGCACGAAGTTTGTCAGGGTCGGGAAGGATGCCGTCTTTGGACACGACATGGCCAAGTATGGTCAGCTGGCGGGCTCCGAAGCGGCACTTTTTCAAGTTAAGTTGAAGGCCGGCGGTGGTAAGGCAAGTAAGGACTTCGCGTAGACGAGAGAGGTGAGTGGTGAAATCAGGGGAGAAAACTACCACGTCGTCTAAATAACATAAGCATGTCTTCCATTTGAGGCCTCGTAGAAGATTGTCCATCATCCTTTCGAATGTCGCGGGTGCATTGCAGAGGCCGAATGGCATTACGGTAAACTCATACAGGCCATCAGGCGTAATAAAAGCTGTCTTGGAGCGGTCGGATTCATCCACTGGCACTTGCCAATAGCCCGATCGCAAGTCCAAAGAAGAAAAGAATTCGGCACCATGAAGACAATCTAAGGCGTCATCTATGCGCGGTAGAGGATAGACGTCTTTGCGTGTAATCTTGTTGAGGCGACGATAGTCCACACAGAAACGAATCGAGCCATCTTTTTTCTTAATGAGTACTACAGGAGATGACCAAGGGCTGCAGGATGGCTTGATAACACCATGTTCAAGCATGTCTTCAACTTGCTCGGCGATGACACGACGCTCGGTGGATGACACGCGGTACGGACGCTGGCGTAATGGTGCGTGATGTCCCGTATCAATGTGGTGAGAGACGGTACTTGTGCGGCCTAATGATGCTTGGTTGCAGTCAAAAGAGGCGTGAAAATCATTTAAAAGAGTAATAAGCCGCTCACGTTGTGTCGGCTCGAGGGCAGCGGCAATAGAGCGACAAAAAACATCCGGTGGTACTCGGTTAGATGGCACATGGGGTGCCAGTGCTGTTACGTTGGCAGTATCCACGTCGTCGGGAACAGGGAAATGCACAATAACGTCAGCGTCCACAGTCTGGATGGTACCAATAGTCTCGCCACAGTGCAAAGCCAAAGTGTACGAATTTGGGTTAGAAATCAGTATTTCTGCAGCCCCATGGTGCACCGTGAGGAGAGCGAAAGGCAACAATATAGGCTGGCGGCGAATGAAGACGGCAGCGGGTGAAAACATGACCGTCGCTTCGGCAAGCGATGCGCATGAAAGAGGGACAAATACCGCGCTGTGAGGGGGAAGGTCAGTATCGGAAGCTACACAGATCCTGGTAACATCATGAACTTTAACGTCGTGAGATGGCATATCGCACAGAACGGAGAACTGAACCTCAGCACGTGCACAGTCAATGACGGCGTGATGGCGCGACAGAAAATCCCAACCGAGAATCACATCGTGGGAGCAACAAGTTAGCACAAAGAAATCAATCGGATACAAAATGTCTCGAATCAACACCCTGGCAGTGCACATAGCGACTGGCTGAACTTGCTGTGCACTGGCTGTTCTAAGCAATAATACCGAAGGCATCATGGTCACTTTCCGTAATTTACGGCAAAGTTTCTCACTAATCACAGATACAGCAGCACCTGTATCGACGAGGGCAAGACATTTGATGCTATCAACAGACACTTCAATAACGTTAGCGGGGGAAAAACGAGGACTTTGATGTTCCGACGATGACGCAGTTCGTGCCTCAGGAACTGCGGAAATCAGTTTTCCGCCTCAGTAGTACTGGCACTGGGCCTACGACGCATGGGTGAGAGTGAGCGCCGACGAGGGGAAGGCGAGCGACGAGTATTGTAGAGCTGTGACTGCGGTGCTGGTATGTCATCAGCAGCGTAGACTTCCGATGGTGGTCGCTGAGGCATACGGTATGGTCGGAATCCGGAGCTGGGTGGTCGCGCGGTGCCCACGAAGGCCGGCAAGCGCCGGCGGCAGAAGCGCGCTACATGCCCCGGTGTACCGCAGGCATAGCATATTGGGCGGTTGTCAGGAGTACGCCAAGGATTTGTGCCTTGCTGCTGTGCGCTGAAAAAGGGAGCGACCTGCTGGCGAGGCGAGGGCGGATGAGAGAACACCGGCTGGAGAGGCGCTGAAGGCGGAGGAGAGAATCCCGGCAGACGAGGCGCCCGTGCAGCGGCTTCAGCATACGTCAGAGGCGCGGCCACGGGAGCCGGCTGACACGGAGGTGGAAGAGCTTCGGTCACTTGCTCTTGAATTACCTGTCGGATCGCTGGAGCCATATATTGAGAAGGCTTCTCCGTGGTCGGCAAAATCGAGAGCTGTCGCGCGACCTCCTCGCGCACAAATTCTTTTATTTGCGTCAGCAAAGTTGCGTGGTTGTCGCCAATAACCAATGCTGCTAACGAATCTTCCGTAGGCGGTGGGCGCCGAGCTAAGATGCGTTGTTTCCGTAGCTCGTCAAAACTTTGGCACAAGTTGATAACTTCGGCCACCGTACGCGGATCCTTCGCTAGCAACATTTGAAATGCGTCCTCATCAATGCCTTTCATAATGTGTTTTATCTTGTCCTGTTCCGCCATTGACGGATTCACGCGCTTACACAGGTCAATGACATCTTCGATGTAACTTGTGAACGTTTCACCGTGATGTTGCGCGCGCCCCCGTAAGCGTTGTTCTGCGCGAAGCTTGCGCACAGCGGGGCGCCCGAACACTTCTGTGAAACTTGTCTTGAATCTGCTCCACGTTGTGAAATCGTGTTCGTGGTTTCGGAACCAGAGGTTCGCGACGCCGGTTAAGTAAAACAGCACATTGTGCAACTTTGTGACGTCGTCCCACTTGTTATGCTGGCTCACCCTTTCGTAAGATGACAACCAATCCTCCACGTCATGATCATCGGTGCCGCTAAAGATGGCAGGATCACGCTGGCGCAATGCACCGGAAACGATGACCGTCGGAGGCTGGGGTGCATCTTCCTGGGTGGTTTCGTCAGGCATGGTCGCAGCAGTCGGTAGCGTCCTGCTTCGGAGTTTCAGTTTTTGAGGTTACCCCGCACCTCCACCAAATGAAGTGGGGTTTATGTAGCTCGTTCGAGGGATCGCAGGTAGCTCTAGATACGAGTCCTAGCGCTTCGCACCAACAACCCGCGCTCGTGTCTCGCGCCGCAGCGGTGGCAGTCCGCACAGTGCCACATGCATATTACCCACTACAACTACAGTGCCACATGCATATTACCCGCTACAATATATATATATATATATATATATATATATATATATTTGTCATTTGAGCGCACACAGCTTGCGGACACACTATAGAGAAGGGTTATTAGGAAAATTCATAGATCGAGAAATTGACGCATTGAATAGGATAACGTCCCAAAACAAGAAATAGGACATCGAGGAGCCGCAGCGAAGGGTTTCGGGTCATACCGGTTTCTCCAGTAAACGCTTCTGATCGCTATTGGGGCCGATTCGGCTTAAACTGGATCAGGATCCATGTGCAGCTGCTACACGGTCACTGTCGGATCGCGATCGCAGCCTGACGTCCGCGCCCTCTAGCACAGTATTCTCAAAACACTAAGTACAATAAGTGAAAGCAGCTCAGTAAAAAAAAAAACTTTAAAACCCGTTTTATCGGCAACCGCAAGCTGTAAAATTGAAATATTGTTGCGGTGCATCCGGACAGGTTTATGCGTGCTAGAGGGTGTTACGACTTTGCACCGGTGCCACTACTGTTACAACTTTGAGGTGGTCCCGTAGCGCTCGTCACCCGTTTCGTGACAGCGCGTTGGTAGCGAAGACTCCGAGTAAGGCGTCGGTGAGAATAACGAAAGGGATTTTATACACTATATACAGGTCATTATACAGGACAGGATCGGATCGGCACTGGGGCCGAGAGCTCACAGCAAACGCGACTGTTCCCGCACGGCGACGTCCGGCGAGACTGCAACGCGTGACACATCTCTCTCCAGTCGAGAGCGGCACTCTGCTCCCGGTGGGTCGGCGGATCCGGTTTTCGAGGCGACCGCCTCGCGGCTTTATAATCCCCGAGAAACCATTGTCACTCAAACGGCCCAATACAAAGTCAGCACTCGACGGTCGTCCGAGAGGTCCAACCAGCGACCGCGCTGGCCACCCGGTTCAAAGTTCGCGCGCGCGGTGACCTCCAGGCAAAAGGAGGTGCGGCACCGGGCTGTCTGGCATTCGGTTGCACATTCGGACATGTTGCCCGCCGATGCTTCTCCGCAGGACACCGCTGCCTGATGGCTCAGCATCATGACTTGTCAAGGGAGAATTAGGCCGCTCGCAGGATAAATTCTGCATCTTGCAGATTCGGAATCCCGGCTGGTGGTAATGGCATAAGGGCGACGAAGAGGTAGTAGTAGACCGTCTACTGGAGCTGCGACTTTTTGTACCACCCTGCGCGTTTATCTCCAACTTTTTTATGTAAATAGTTGTATATACGTTTGAGCGTCGGGCTTCCTCTTCCTAGCAGTACTGTCCCCATTTAACCGTATTTTTGCAAATAAGCATTCGTAGCCAAGGCATTAAGGCAGTTCTGAGAGTTTCAAACGGCGAACAGACGATAATAACATGATCTGGATCGTTGGACCATGTAGCAACGACCACTGTTGATCGCGATCAAGAAATATCGGCTCCAGATCGTCGCCGGTCGCGATCAGTAGTGTATGTGTGACACCTGCATTATTTTTTTGTCAGATCTCGATGACCCCACCTCAATGAAATTCGTCACTGAACGTGCGTCCAAAGTTGGGAGCCTTTTTTCTTTATTCTCTTTTTTCTTTATTTACCTCGATGCGACATCAATACGAACTCGATACGACCTCGATAAGACCTCGACACGACCTCAATACGACCTCAATACGACCTCGACATGACCTCGATACGACCTCCATCGAATACATGCACGTGTGCAAATCGAACGCACAGAGAAATCTCGAAAAGTGAAGGGAAAAATTGAGTAGACAGCAAAAACAGGCAAAAGAGAAAGAAGAAAAGAGAACTCATAAAAATAAAGAATGCGGACATGCGGTGAAGAGCAGATAAGAATCAGAACTAAAAAAACAATAAAGTAAAAGAAGCTTTACTTTCCATTTCCGCAACAGGGAGAAGAGGACTCGCACAGTATAGAACTCGGTGCGGAAGAACAGCGAACACGCGCCAGAGTGTGTCCCGGTAAAAAGTGCGGGAGCTTTTTACTCCGTCACAGCGGAGCTGGGAGAGCCGGAGTCCCGGCGAGAGCTTGTTGTAAATGCACCGTTTATTGCCTCGCAAAACGAGAATCTACCGTATAAACCGCGCTCCCGGAGCCCTGGCTCTGTCCGCCTGGGACTTCCGAATACGCGTCGTACTCCCTTGTTTCGCGTTCGTATGCAGCGGACGTAGGCTTGTGTGACGACTTTCAGCGGACGCGACATAACTGCGCTCGCACGGCCGCGAGACCCTGCTCGGCTCGCAGCCGGAATGTATACGCATACGGCTGTAAGACGTAGTTTCGTAGTTGCGAAACAAGAAGATAAAGGGGTCTCGTGCGGATGTCTATATACCAACGTTTATAGCGTCCGCGTTTACTTCTATCAGCATTGCCATTTGTTGGGCGTGTTGGTAAACTTAAAGCGCCAGCAAACAGGAACGGAAGGGAGACGACACCACAATGCGCTAACTTCAACAACTTGACTTTCACGAAATACGCCTATATAACCCATGTACAGTGGCGCCACCTTAACTTCAAGTTGTTGCAGTTAGCGCATTGTGGTGTCGTCTCCCTTCCGTCCTTGTTTGCTGGCGCTAAATATGCTTTCTGTTTTTACTTTTATGTCTTGTTTTTTTCTTTTCAAACGAAGCTTTTGTAGACTCTACGCTCAACTTCGCGCGTACTGGTGGCTGTTGTGTCTTGTTGAATAGACAACCTGGGGCTACTCCGAACGTGCCACTGAGTATGTGCCCGAACACGCACAACCTGCCGCTGTCTGGCGAGTAAAACCACTGAGGTCACTGGGTACGGTTACACTGGACATGCACCCGAATGGGCTACTTAGCATACTATACGAATGTGCCACCGCGAAACAAGAGGCAACAATCCTAAAATTTATTTCGATGTGAGTCGTACGCGCACAAACACCCCTCATTAACCTCTTAGCGCGCCTCTCCTCAACAGTGGGTACAGATCTCATCAGCACTTTTTTTTTAGACAAGCACCATACGTCATCACCTTCGTCCTCGTGACAAAAGTGCAGGCGACGAGGCGGTGCCCGTGTCATCGGCCGCTGCTGCAACCTCGGCGATCAAAACACGCTTCGCGTAGTTTAGATTTTAACATTGCATTGGAGCTGCATGTTTCTACCCTCCCTTACCAAAACAAAACTGCATTTAGAGATCTACAAGTCGTCTATAAAAGACTTGCAGATCGCTAACTCGTAATGAATGAGCTCTACAAGACGTCTGTAGAGGTTTGCTAGAAGACTTTGTCTTCCTTTTGACTTCTCTATGTTTAGGTGTGTAAAGCACGCATGCTTTATGTAGACAACAATCGCCAACGACTTTCTTTTCTTCGTTCTTGAGTGGTCAATATACTTTCACAACAGCCATCTCCCCCCCTTCCCTCTTTCCCCGGAAGAAAGAACAGCAACAAAGCTTGTAAAAAAACTAGCCGTAAGTTGGCAAGCTGTAAACCACAGTCAACATTTAGACCTAACAGAAAACCTCAATAAACCATCTATAGACTGTCTTAACATATTCTTGCGAGGGTTGGCTCGCCGCACAAGATTTACTTCGTAATGTTTTGAGCGGTGGCACGGTGATAAATTTTGACAACACGCGCAATCATCTCCCCCGCCACACACCTTTAACTTTGTCTACGCATCACTCTGTACATCCCTCAACCACCACCCCCTTCTCAGTCACATTCTCACATCGCGTCCAACTTCTGGCTGAGCAGCGACAGTTGGTCCTTCAATGATTCAAAACGCGAACTTATACGCTTGAGCTTCTGTGCATGAGCCTCCCACCACTACGCTTCATGCTGTGTGTTAGGCATCGTTCATTCACGTTCAGATACCTGTGTTTGAGCGTCTCTCATTCACGCTTGCGCTTCTGTGTTAAAAAGTCTTTCATCCAAGCTTACACGTCCGCGTTTTCGCTTTCTAGCGCATCTGCACGGAGACGCGCTAGTAAACGATTATTGCAGCACCGTGCCGAGAAGCTGAACTTGCCCAACAAATCGAATACAGTGGCCAGCGGGTTCACCTGGGAAACGAAAGCGTCGTTGCAGCGACAGATGAGCGGCCACGACCCACGACACGCAAGTTTTCCGAAACTCGGAAACGACGTCAATTAACCGCAAGCGCCTTTTCCACGTACAACCATGCGTTCGAACTACGGTTCCGTCCGTTCTATCGCAATGTACAGACGTTCATCCGACACTCACCGCTGAGATCCTCCAAAAGTCCCGTCGGGCTTCCAAACTGGCGGGTTCAAACTGTTTATCCGCTTCGAAAAGGATAGACACCCGTGTCCTTACGCAACAACGACCTATCGGCTCGAACCGTAAACAGACGCGACCGTCCCATGCAGGCCGCTATACAGGCTTGAACACAAAGCGGCAGTTCACTTTATAGTGGGCGGTATAACGCGGAGATCAAGAGAGACTGAGAGAAAGAAAAAAAAAAGAAGAAAGAAAAGGTCCAGCAGATTCATTCGAACTCTTGTAGCACCTTTGACTGGTCATTTCAGCTTACTCGGACAACTGAACTCAGCCAGGCCAGCTTCACGAAAGTAGTCGCACCTCGTTTCAAAAAGCTGTAAAACTTACCACACGTATTAGTGCGAGCATGGAGAACTGCGCAATGTGCCCTGTGACATCATTTTGCTGAGTGTATAAGCGCTACAGTGGCTGACAATAAATTGACGGTTTTTCTTTTTTGCTGTCAATAAATTTATTATTTGGCGAAAATTTGAAAAAATTTAGAAAAACTAAAGAATCAATTTACAACCTCAGCCCTAATACGCGCTATAGAATCAAATGGGCTTCAGGGTAGGTTTCGAAAATAGAAATAGAAAAGGTTTGGGGGCTTTTTCTTTGACGCTTCTCTATCTCTATCTCTCTCTCTGTGTGTGTGCGTGCGTGCGTTTGTGTGCGTGCGTGTGTGTGTGTGTGTGTGTGCACCTGCACGGTGCAGCCACCTGGTGGCGCAGAGCTCAACCAAACATAATATTGCAGTAACCAAGTGTGTTTTACTTTGCTCCTGGTGTCAATTTTCGGCAGCAAACACGATTAAGCCGCCGCCGAAAATTTGGACCAGCAACGAAGCCGAATGCATTCGATTACTCCAATAGCAGGCCTGTGCTTCCCTGGTTGAGCTCTACGCCACCAAGTAAGCTGCACCGTGCAGGTCCGGTACGTTATCGCCTCCGCTCACCCGGTAAAACGTCCAGTCCGCTCGCGTTTACTGCAATACCGGAAACGCTAAAGATATCTAATTCTTCTTCCTAATGCTGTTGAAAAAATTCGGTCCGAAAAGTCCCTTGAAACAGAGCACCTCTCAGCTGGGCACGGCCGCAGCAAACGGCAGGCCACAGAAGAGCGCCCGCAGCGAGCGAAACCGTTCCTCGAGCATCGTCACCCGTCCTACGCATCCCTCCCCTGACTCTTCTACACTGTAAGATAATTCCCACCCTTAAATGTGAAAAAGGGTGTAAATGTGTTTAACTCACACCCTTAGGGTGTTATCTATATAATGGACACCCTAAGGGTGTGAGTTATAGACACATTTACACCCATTTTCACTTTTCAAGGTGTAATTTATATTACAGTGTATACGATGGAAACGGCATATACAGTAGCCTCGAAATTTGTCTGCCCTCCTAAAGAAGGCGCTGAAGAATAGGCCTTTATTGAAGAGACCCTCCCCCCCAAAAAGCCTGCATCGACGACAACGGTGTGTTCATTTTTGAATATTACAGGCCCATATAGCCAATGGCAAGACTGGTGTTTAGACGATATGGAATAATGCTGAAATATATAAATACTATTAAAAGCAAAAAAAAGACTAAACAGCAACCACCTGGCAAAATATTATTAAGAGGTGATTTCGAAAGGCGCATTTTTATTGGCAGATTAATCGCAAGGGGACAACTCCGCGTGGCATCATCGCAACCGGAACACGAAGCAAGTACTGAAAAGAAGCACCTGAACACACGTGAAACAAAGCAAAAAAAAAAGAGAGAGGAAACATGACCTAGAACAATAGAAACATCGTTTCTGCAAGGACATCATGTTGAAACGGGTGATTGAGCGACCCACCACTGATCGATGGCTTCGCGTGCCAGTCGAAAAAAAATGAACGATTGACAAGAATGCATCGACTACGCGTCCGGTTGGAAACTGACACTGGCCACCGCGGGGTCACGGGCAAAACTGCTGTTACGAAATCACATCCTCCAAAAAGCTAAGCAGGGAAGTGTTACTCCGGCGAAAAAGCGCTATCGTCAACTTTGAGAATTGTCGGGCACAGGATTTCTACGTAACGGATATGAAAATATGTTGTCGGCGTCCGTATAGGTAGACATATATTTAGACGCCGCCCTTTCCTGCCAGGTTGGTGAGAAGTGTAAGATAGCTATAACACTAAATTTATGGAGGCTCACATTTTTCTTTCTTTCTTTTTCACGCCTAGACGGATTCGCCGGGTCTGCTTCTCAGGCGCGTTGGAATTGCATATTGTGGCGCGTTACGCTTTTAAGACAGGGACAGAGTAAGACACAAGATAATCTGTGTGATAATCTTTTATCTGTGTACCTTGCTCCGTACTTGTCTTAAAAGCGCACCCCACCACAGATTCGTCAGTTTGGTGACAAGTGTTACCACATCAAAAAAAAATTATTGGTCCTAAATAAATTTCATGTTCTGAAATATATATCGGGTATACGTCAGAGAATTGTCTTGCCGCAAGGAGAAATTTATTTCGCGACACCTCAAAATTATCAGGCCAATAAAAGGTCTTGGGGAAAAGATGAATTGATGCGGCCCAAATTTGTTTCATGCCCTGTCATAGCTATGAGGTTAGTGAAAGGCGTCACAACGCCGTAAAATTAAATTAGTCTAGCCTAACTTTATTTCACGGCCTGTCAGATCAATCAGGATGATGAGAGGTCTTACTTTGCCATAAATTGGAATTTATTTGGCCTAAATTTCTTTAGTGGCCTTTTGCTTTGTATTTTAACCACGGCGGGTTGCATATATAGTGTCCATGCTAACGAAGGCCGAGCGCATAAAAATAAATGTATAGAATGTACGAGGACGCAACAACTGGTATTCTGTCAGCAGTTACGTGCCGCACCAGGAGGTGTTTTTTCTTCTGATATTTGAACGAACGATAAATAGATTACATTGTTTAACGAAGTTTTCAATTACTCAAATGAGGGAGCAAATTTGGTAATACAGTTATAACACCCGATTCAGTTCTTTCGAGGTGTGCTATCTCTCCCGCGTAATCATTCTTTCCCTCGTTATAAAGAAAAACGCGCGAAATATGAAACACAGCCGCCTGATCACGCGTCCGCGCGCTGCGACACGAGCGGTCCCAGGCGTAACTCGAAAGAATTAACGCTGCTCAATGGCTTGGTCCTCTTCCTCAATGCCGCTGCGCACTTCATTGGCTCCGCGTAAAGGCCTCGCCATTGTCAAACTGATGCCTCGCCACTTTCAAGCCGATGCCTCGCCACTTTCAAGCCGATGCCTCGCCACTCTCAAGCCGATGCCTCGCCACTCTCAAGCCAATGCCTCGCCACTTTCAAGCCAATGCCTCGCCACTTTCAAGCCGATGCCTCGCCACTTTCAAGCCAATGCTTCGCCACTGTCAAGCTGATGCCTCGCCACTTTCAAGCCGGTGCCTCAACACTTTCAAGCCAATGTTTCGCCACTGTCAAGCTGATGCCTCACCACTTTCAAGCCGGTGCCTCAACACTTTCAAGCCAATGCCTCGCCACTGTCAAGCTGATGCCTCGCCACTTTCAAGCCGGTGCCTCAACACTTTCAAGCCAATGCCCACCCCACGTTCCGCGTATTAACATCACGGTGGGGGCTTTCAAATCCCAATGCTTATTTGATATTTGTGCACGTCTCGCCTACTTCCCAATGCACTACGAGGGGCTTTGCTGTTGGGCCACTGTTGTACTATGTACAGCCAATCACGACCAAGCAATATTACTGGGGCTATGCAATTGCCCTGCTTACCGTAACAGCAAAGCTTGAAGATAAAGGGAATTACACGTTACTTAAACGCACTCAATCTTTTCCCTGGCTGGCGCAACATAGCGGCAAATACAGGCTCAATAGTGAAGCTTCTGCCTCTCTAATATACGGTTTGCACTGTAAAATAATTTACGTTCTCAAAAGTGAATAAGGGTATAAATTTGTCTATGACTCGCACCCTACACCCTTTTTGGGTGCAAAGGTACGTGTATAGACCTATTTACGCCCATATTCAGTATTTAAGGGCGTAAATTATTTTACAGTGGATATAAGGACCGGAGCGTGCCACATCCAGCGGGCAGTACTCGCTAAAGTACGGCGTACAGGCAGGAAAAGCTATGACAAAAGGAGCCCCAATAACGACCAAAGCACGAAGCCTAAGGGCGTGAACAAATCGCAAAAAAGTCCAAAAGCGCGAAGTATACGCCGCACCAGCACCTGCTGTGTGGTGGCAGCAGCGAAACGCCCTTTAAACACACACACACACACACACACACACACACACACACACACACACACACACACACACACACACACACACACACACACACACACACACACACACACACACACACACACACACACACACACACACACACACACACACACACACACACACACACACACAAAGGAAAAATACATATCTGTGAGTCCCAGCGAATATATAGCTTATACCTATCCAACGCACGCACGCACGCAAACAACATACACTAACATACTAACTCCCTCCCTCACTCACACACCCACACGCCGCCTAGCGGAGAAAGCCATCGTCGCTGCACAAGCAGCGGCGCACGCCGGCTGCCGGTGTGACGAGCACGCGTCGAGAGCAGCTGTTGCCCCCCTCGGTGCCACGTGCTCCCCTCGGTGCCACGGTGCCAGGGGGACGGGGGGGGGGAGAGGGAGGGGAGCCGCGTGCGTATAGTAGGTATACGTACTACACAGAGGGCGGCTGGGAAGGGCACGGTAACGTATACGTCCCGAGGCAGGAGGCGGGACTGCATTGGTCTCCTCTGTATGTCGCCGGTGGCCCGGCTGGAAACGAAGCAGAAAAGGTGGGCGCGGATATAGGAGAACCGAGCAACGAAGGCCAGACACGAGACGCGGAGGGTGAGCCCTGCGGCCCTCCCGTACTGCATACGTGCCTGCGGGAGGATGGACTGCAGGGTCATTCTCGCATCGCGTCCGAAAGGTGGCGGCCACGAAGGTGGGCACATTCGTACCGGAGAGTCGCGGTTGAAAGTCGCGCGACGGAATTTTGTCGCCAGGCAAAACGGTCACGTACCGGCGAACGCTTTCAAACATCTTTAGTAATTTCCTGTGGCAGATATCACATATCTAGTTTATTAGCTGGTCTACTCGAAGCGGCGGACAATACTTGCAAAAAAAAATGAGATGAAAAGTCGATTAATATATAAAAGCTCACTAATTATCTTTCTGCTAATTAGTTTGTGACCCGTATTGCAATTTACAAATTCTAGCAGTGGGCTTCGCAAGGTGGATCTAGTTGGAACGAATTTTCAAGATGACACGAGTAGCAAGATATCGTGTGTATGTTGCGTACCTGAGAGATAAAGAAAGAGAGAGAGAGAGAGAAAGCGCACGTGTTCGTGTGTGTCCCCAAGCAGCAATAACGTGTCTCCGAAAAAAAAAGAAAGAAAAGTCCTCTTTTTGTCCAAGACCATCCTTCGATACACCGCCATGTCGACTCTTGGCGCCGAGAACCCGCATTATATACAAACAAGGCTGAATGATCGGAACAGGGAAGGAAAAACACAGATGACGACCACCGCCGCAGCAAGGCATGCATTCACAGAGGTATCTGGGAATGATAGAAAGTCGGCAAGAAAGCAGCAAACTGACACGAACAGCAAGTAGCGCAAAACAAAAACAGTAACAGAGCAAATATCACAGGCAGCGGCGACACGATAAAAGCATCCAAGACGACATTGCGTCGCGGTACAGCGACGTAAATAGCGGCCGCCGCGTCGTGTGCCTCCCTGACAGCAAGAGCGCCGTTCCAGCGTGCGCTCTCTCAAAGGACGGAACAGGTCGCGGCAATTAAATGCAGAACGGTGCGGCGGCGTGGAATCCCCGGCATCAATTGCAGGTGCCTCCTCCCGGGACCCCGAAAAGGAGCCCGGGGATCGATGGAGACGCCGACTCTGATTCTCCCGTCTGCCTTGCACGGCGCCAGCGACCGTCCCCGTCGCGAAGCCACCTCTCGAGTGCGCGAGAGAGAGGGCGAGAGGGAAAGTTACGCTCAGCGATAACTGCAGGGGATGATGGTGAGCCCACGGCGACTAGTTTTAACGCGATAGCGTTAAGGAGCTCGTGTCGCAGAAAAGCCGGTGTCGTCGGCGTCGGGTGTCGGCGTCGGTGTCGGCGTCCGCGGCGTTGACCGTGAGCGATAAATCACGGCAGGCACTTCATAAATAAAAAGCAACTTCCAAGATGGGCTGGGTGGGAATCGAACCATGGTCTCCGGAGTGTGAGACGGAGACGCTACCACTCAGCCACGAGTTTGATGCTTCCAAGCGGTACAAACGCGCCTCTAGTGAATGCGGTGTTGTCTTCGAAACGAGCCGTGGAAAGTTATATTGCAGTGTATATCGGTAATTATGAACATGTAACTTACAGAAGTCGCAATTACACGAGTAGCGAAGTGCGTTTCCGCTGCATTTCTTCTGCGCTTTCCGCACACGCAGAGCCATCTTGCGGCAAACAGAGAAGACCCCCTCCTCTCCATGTAGGGCGCTGCCTCGACAGATGGCGCGCCACGCGCGCATTGGATAAAGCCCCTTGATAAGGGGCTTTAGCATTGGAGCTGTGGAAGGACCGGTGCGAGGGGGGTCGTTGCCCGGACTCTCTCTCCCCTGACAACGCTTCGCCTTGCTCCCTCCGCAGAATCAAGCGTCCTTCCTTTCTTTAGATCACTATCTGTCTATCTTTCTGCCCGTGCCGATCACGACGTTTGGCTGGCGTGCATCATTTCCCCCTCCGAGATACCGAGTTCTTTGGTTCGTTCCACTTGCTCAGGCGCACGTTTCGTTGCTGCGCCGAACGCCGCGTTGCTCGACCATATGGCTCGACGCTCACCGCGTCCGATGCGGGGCGCCTCGTAAGTGATGGCTGCCCTGTAACCCATTGTCTTACACCCCTTGGCGGGTCGACGGGAACGCTGTCGCGTTCCACTCTTGAAGGCGTAGCTTAAGCGTCCTCCAATTTTTGAGTCGCCTCTGTCTGAACGGTGTCGGTCTACACGTGGTTAACACGTGCATGCGGTTTGTAGCCGAGGGCGCGACGAATTCTCGTCTGGTCGGGCAACAGAATGAAGAAATTGTGGTCGCTGACCAAGTGAAGGTGATTTAAAAAAATGGAAAAAGAGACGTTTCGGAGCCCGTATAGGGGCTCCGACAAAACAAAACAGGATATTTCGGAGCGCATATACGCGTTCCGAAATATCCTATTTGTTTTACATTTACTTGGAAAGACAACAGCTGCTACTTAGCGTATGTGGTTCGTCCGTATGCGGTTCGCATGCATTGCTAAGTACATGCTAAACGAGCGTTCATGATTTGCAGCGCAAAGGAAAGGCGGGGCCAAAGAAAAGTAGGAACACACGTAAGTATAGAAGCACAGGAGTGATCGTGTTGTCCCTACTTCTTTCTTTTGTCATCTTCATCCTTCTAGCGCTGTAAATGACGAACGTGAAATGAGCACTTCTGGACTGTTGGATCTCGCTCGGAGGTGTCAGCAATAATTTATTACCAATATAATGCTATCTAACGTGTTTCGTCAAGAATTTTTCTTCCAACGAAAGTTGATAACTTTGAGTTATGTTCGTTTGAATACTGTCAGGTATTCGTTTTAAGAGCTGTGATACTCGTCAATCTCGCTGTGCGAGTTTCTATGTGTGTTGTGTTGTCATTGTACCAGTTGTTTCCAACACCAATACTTTTTAGTAAGGCACCAGCTATATGCACAGAGAACAACGTCTATTATCAACAAACACTGAACAGTTTGTTCCTGTTCATGTCTCCCTCCAAATCCCTTCCCATTGCGTGGAGCCGCAGATCGGAATCACGTCCCTCAGGTCCACCTTTTCCTTATCAAGTTCGTCTCTCTTGATCCTACATTGGGCAACATTAGCCTAGTACCGGCAAACCTTGGAGCGATTTAGTCTTGCAATGTGCAAAAACGCGCCAGTCGAACCCTGAACGCACTTCGTTGTCAAACTAGTGTCAAGAATGGCGAGCCGCTGAGCAGGATTGCCACCTTGCCACCCGATTACGACAAGGGGTGCAAGACGCGCACCTCTCCCTCTCCGTCGCTGCAGCTGCGAGGCGTTCAAAGAAGCGACCTTTGCGCTGGAATCCGCCGCCTTCCTCCAGCCCCTTCGACATTGTAACGGAACTGGTTCGGTGCGTGAACAATGCACCGGACACACACGCTCCACCGACTGGATGGGGAGCATTGGGGATGCGAGGGAAGGAGTCCGCCGGCGCCACACAAAACGAGTCCTCCCCACGCCGGCCTGCCGCACGCGATCGACGCGGCCCTTCACGGAGCCGTAGAAACGCGGCGAATACGACGAGGCAAACGAAACACGGGGTTCGACCAAAAACGCGGCGACGCGGAGGCAGTTGTGCACCGTACGGGTGGGACAGGCGAAACGTCAAGAGCAGGCGTCAACGCGTGTTCTGGTTTCCCGTCTGCCGGGCTCGTACCCTTTTAGAAGTGCGCGTTCTCGCCCTTCGGGAAAAAAAAGGTTGGTGACCGTCTCTAAGAAGTCTGACCACGAACCCCTAAACACATGTAAGGATTAAATTACATGGATGGATGGATGGATGGATGGATGGATGGATGGATGGATGGATGGATGGATGGATGGATGGATGGATGGATGGATGGATGGATGGATGGATGGATGGACGGACGGACGGACGGACGGATCCCTGCACCTTCCTCCTTTCCACATTGAACTAGGACTAGAATACGGGGATTTCGGTGCACAGTGTTAGATATGGCGCCGTTTCCTGAGGCTACTTCGAGTTCCCCAAACCACTAGAAACGCAGCACAGCTAATTGAGGAATGCAGAAGCAGGAAAGCACATTCCAGAGGAGCGGCCGAGCAAACAAGTTGAAGGCAACAAGTTCACGTGCCAACAAGTTCGTACGCCGCCGGGATTAGAAGGGGGGCTCGGACAATGGAGTATGAGCAGCCCTCCCCTTCTCCTCGTTAGAAGAAGTGCATTGCCAGTCTGCGAGGCAAGACCGCAGAGAGCCGCCAGGTGCGACACCGCGACACGGGCGCCTACCATTGGCTGAAAGTGGCGTCATCGGAGCGGACTCTCCCATTGGTCAAACATGACGTGACTTACAGTGCTCGAAGGGCTTATAAGAAGCCTTCCAGAGAGACCTGAGCATTCTGGGACATGCCCTGATTCCCTGATTCACCTCTCTCGAACTTCTTGCCGCGGGCCGCAGCGTCCGAGTTGCTGCCGGCCCGTAATGACTGTACGACTGGTACTTGACGTCTCACCTCCCTGTACATAATGTAGAATAAATCCCTCCCAACTTTTGGGTTTTCATCCCGAAGTCCATCCTTCAACCCCTACATCTGGTTGGCAGCGGTACGATCGCCTCCGAATGCATCAGCTGGTGGCAGCGCTACAGATCAACCTTCGTCGAGAGAGATCCTAAGGAACCGGGATGAGCGAAGAAGAGTGAGCCTTCGTCGAAAGAGGTCCGAAGAAACTGGGAGTAGCGAAGAAGGAGCGAGCCTTCGACCCAGGGAGTCCGGAGGAGCCGGGAACAGCGGACGAATGAACCGGATGGCAGGGTGCTGCAACCGTAAGTGAGCGCGTGGTTTTTTTCCTTATGATTCGCCAGACTCAAAGGTTGTGTGTTCAATTTGGATAGTTCTGGGAATCGGGAGTTTGTTGCATTGCGTGTTTGCACAAATTAATTAAGGAAAACAGTTTTAACCACCTGTCGGGGCAGCTGCCATGGATCTTAGAAGGTTGACGAGGTTAGACTTGTTGTGGGTGTGCGACGATTTGGGAGTTGAGGCGGACGAACGGATGAAAACGCCAGCTATCATAAAGGCGATTCAAGATAGTGGCAATGATGAGAAAAGCATTGAGCTTGCTTGGGAGGTGATACAGGAGCCACGGGAGCGAGAGCGTCGTGTACGTTTGCGAGAGCGTCGTGAGCTTAGGAGTGAGCGTCAGCGTAAAGAACGCGAGAATGAACGGAAGCATGAGCTCCAAGAACTTACTCTTAGGTGTGAGCGTCACGGACGTGAGAATGAACGCGAACGTGAGCGAGAGGAAAAGTATGAGAGAGAGAAGGCAGCACTGATCAAAGAGATACAGTATTGTGATCAGTTATTGGCACAGAGAGAACGGCTGTCTGAGAATTCTGTAGGTAGTACAGAGCGAAAGAATGAGGAAGTGTCTAGCGGACTTTCGCCAGAAGCCGACGAGAAGAGTAGTGCCTGTGAGATTAGCTGCAGATTCATAAGTAAAGGGAAAAGGCTAGCTGCTAACGATGCCTTAGTGGCAATAGAGGCCGTTAAAGGCCAGAGTGAGAGCGACGAGGTGCTGTGCCAACAGATGACTGTGGAGACAGCTAGGCCAGCTGCGAACAAATTGGCACAGTCACCGCGTGTGTGCGTCGCTGGTAAGGTTAGCGAGGTTGCTAGCGAGGAAAAGGGTACTGTTGACGCGACAGACGCGAGCACCCATGTAGAGCCAGATCTGCGTGCAGAAGTGAAGTGCGAGCTGGACGATGCAGTTGAGAATAGCTCTCGGGGTGGCGAGCTCCGTAGCTCACGAGAGAACAACTGCATTGTTCAGGGATCGGTGCGGCTCTCCGCCAGTCTAGATGGCCTAGATAGGGATGATTCAGTTAATAATCATTCGGACAGTGCGCGTGAGACAGCGATCGATACCGACGGGCTGTGTGCCGATGCACAGCGTGAGCTGGGCAATGTAGTAGAGGGCAGTTCGCAAGAGTGCGAGTTGTCTAACTCGAGTAAAGCCTGCTGCATTGTGCCAGAGTCGGTTGGGCTGTCCGCCAGTCGAGGCAAAGTGAGAGTAGATTTAAATGTAAATCACTCAGACTGTGCGGGTAAGAGACCGATCCGGGCCGACGAAATGTGTACCGGCCAGCACGAGGCACGAGAAGGCGACAGGAAAGCGAGTGCAAAGAGAAAGCGCCGTAAAAAGAAGCGCAGTAAAGACCGAAAGACGGTAATTAATGTAGCGCCGCCAAAAATGGCGAGAAACCCAAATGGGCAGGGCGCGAGGAAAAAGATGCGGTCGTCTCGGACGATGTTGACGCATCGAAAACGTTCAAGCCACCGGTCAAAGGGGGACCGCGAAGAATGTTCTGCACGGACGCGGACAAAGGGCACGAGGCAGTTAAACTCCTCGTCGTTCCGTAGTTCTTTTCATAGCTCAGCGTGCAGTTCGAAGAAACGCAAGGTGGCAGGACGAGACCGGGTGGGGTAGGGTGCCTCGATGCGGCGCGGCGGGCAGGCATCGAGGCACCCTAGGGTGGGGAGTAGCGACGCGGTCAATCGAGTTTGTGTTGAAAGCGGGGCGCGAGGACGCAAATTGGCAGGAGACCGTAACGTCTTGGGGGAGCTGATAGTTAGTCAGCCCTTTTGTTGTCTCTCGGCAGCCAGAGTAGCTTTCAAGCCGCGACCACCGCGAGGACGGCTCAGAGTATGAGTCAGACATAAGCGTTTGGAAAGGGAGGCGTAGAGCCCTTCCGTAGAAATGAAGTGTGTTGTTTTTTATTTTGAGCATCGGAAAGGTTTCGCGATTTGAGACTGAGATTTCTTTCAATATGTAAAGGTATGAGCTTTGTTTATGTTTCGGTTTGAGAAAGCTCCGAGATTTGAAAGACGCGTTTGTGTAAACCTGTAGTCTCGCGAGATGTTCATTAATAAGTAGATAGGCTTTTTTTGAGTGTGTGAGTAACCTGAGGGTCAAGGTTATTGTTGAGAGGCCTATCGTAACGCGCGTGTGTGTTATTTAACCTTCTTTATTTTTAAGCGTTTTTGAATTTTGTAAGGTTAAGCGCGTAGATTTTCAGTGAGTGCATGATTTGCACTGAGAAGCGTTCTTAGTTCCATTAGCGCGTGTCCTGTGTGGACGGAAGGAAGCATATTTACGACTGGGTTGCTCGTGTGTGTGGAGGGCAGCCGTATTCTGACTTCTCTGATAAGTACGCGTGGAACGAGTTATTAAAAGACGCATTAGTTTAAGGGTTCTGCGGAGTGTGTAAGTCCCGCAAGTTTAATTGTTCGTTTACGTCACGTGTCCTGTAGGACTTTCAGGGAAGAAACGTGAGTAAGCGTAAATGAAAAAGTTTGCCTACAACGCAAGTACGCGTTCTGGATAGTGACCACAAGGCTAGTGCGCTTGTGATTACGTACTTGTGAGGTTGACCAGATTGTTCAGTGGCACCAATACGTGCGATAAGTACGCCACTGCGATAGATTGGAAACATGCTGTTCGTGTGGTTAGGCCACTTAAGTTATGTTCGGCTGTTTTCATTTGTTGTTTGCATCGTCAACGACCCTTTTGTTTTGCAACAACAATAGTACTCTGGTCTTGTCGGCATTCGGGGAGAAATGGATAGCTGTTTGGAAGGGTGGTTGGAACTGCTTTGTCAAAATTGGGGAAATAAAAGATCAGGGTTCATTTTGACTCAGTAATAGCCTGGCGAGTCAGGGGTGAAGAGCCTGCGCTTACACGTGGGGCAGCGCTGTGTTGTTTTGTTTGTTTGACGTCTGTTCTCCAGGGCCAAGGATCCCGAAGTTCGTCAAACGTGGCTCGACCCCAGTACCCTGCAGCTTCTATCAGCGTTCCTCATGGCCAGCGAATTGAGTTCACCGGCCATTCAGAACTACCGGGGCGAGGACGAGCTGTTAGATATGGCGCCGTTTCCTGAGGCTACTTCGAGTTCCCCAAACCACTTCGAAACGCAGCACAGCTAATTGAGGAATGCAGAAGCAGGAAAGCACATTCCAGAGGACCGGCCGAGCAAACAAGTTGAAGGCAACAAGTTCACGTGCCAACAAGTTCGTACGCCGCCGGGATTAGAAGGGGGGCTCGGACAATGGAGTATGAGCAGCCCTCCCCTTCTCCTCGTTAGAAGAAGTGCATTGCCAGTCTGCGAGGCAAGACCGCAGAGAGCCGCCAGGTGCGACACCGCGACACGGGCGCCTACCATTGGCTGAAAGTGGCGTCATCGGAGCGGACTCTCCCATTGGTCAAACATGACGTGACTTACAGTGCTCGAAGGGCTTATAAGAAGCCTTCCAGAGAGACCTGAGCATTCTGGGACATGCCCTGATTCCCTGATTCACCTCTCTCGAACTTCTTGCCGCGGGCCGCAGCGTCCGAGTTGCTGCCGGCCCGTAATGACTGTACGACTGGTACTTGACGTCTCACCTCCCTGTACATAATGTAGAATAAATCCCTCCCAAGTTTTGGTTTTCATCCCGGAGCCCGTACCTCAACCCCTACAACAGCCACAACTTGGCCATGAAGGGTGTCACAGCAAGAAGATGTCATAGCGCCTTCCCCCTACTCCCAGTTTTCGCCCCGCCTCCACTTCCCCCTCCCTTTCCTGCTATGACATCCTTCATGGCCAAGTTGTGGCTTTGCACCAAAATCCCCATATTCTAGTCTCTTACGATCGGCCGGCGGGGGTGGCGTCCTTCGGAGCAGCGATCTTCGAACCCTTCCCGGCCCGCTGCGATAAGTCGCTTCGGAGAACTGGCGACGCCAGCAAAAGTTAACCGACCGTGCAACTCCTTCGGAGAACTGGAGACCACAGCAAACTTAATCAACCATGCGCCTCATTCGAAGAGCCAGCGGCGCCAGCGAGTCTAGCCACGGTCGGCGGACCGAGTATTGCTGCTTGATTTGCTGTCGCCTTATGGTCAACTTGCAGCAAGAGAGCTCCTGGAAAAGGGTGATTTACGGTGCGATTTCACGGGCCCCAGAATTCGTCACAGAATGCTGACAGTCGTGGCGGCTACCTGAGAAGTCCGCTCTGGGCTCAAGAGGCGCCCTCTGGGGTGAAGCGTGACAACCTGGCTACGAGTATCCACTAAACTCGGTGGGTTCTCGGAATCCAAAGTGCGTATGTGAGTGTGTGAGCCCTCCCGCTCAAAGGCGGGTCGACTACGCCTCCAACGACTGTGGGCAGTCCAATTGGACGAAGGCTGGACAGCAGTTTTCCTTCACATAGAGATCTAGGGAGGACAGAGGGTTTATAAGCAGCCGTTTTGTCGGCTGCTAGTCGTGCTCGTCCGGGTTGTGCTCGTGTGCTTCGTCTTGCATGCTCCATTTGGGAGTCATGCTACACTGTTTAAATGTATCTCCTGTCGCAATGTAAATATTACAATTAAATCCTGTACTCCTAGTTCCCGACGAAGAGCCAGGTCCTCCCTAAAACCCCGACCACAAACCTTACAAGTATTAGTCTAATGCGGAAAGAAGGAAGATGCAGGGATCCAACCATCCATCCATCCATCGATCCATCCATCCATCCGTACGTCCGTCCGTCCGTCCGTCCATCCGTCCATCCTCCTCCTCCTCCTCCTCCTCCTCCTCATCATCATCATCATCATCATCATCATCTATCTATCTATCTATCTATCTATCTATCTATCTATCTATCTATCTATCTATCTATCTATCTATCTATCTATCTATCTATCTATCTATCTATCTATCTATCTATCGTGTGCCCGAAGCTGTGCTGCAACGAGCGCCTCTTAGCATAGCATCCCAACAGACGGAAGGGTTCCCAGAAGACAGAAGTGTCTCCGCTACCCATTCCAAACGCGTACCGCATTTCCTCATTTACCATACGCCCGTCCTCCGAATATCGAACGCCGAGTAGTCTAAGCAAAATGCACCCTCACGTTTCGGGAGCTTGCAGGCTTGTGGCTCACCTAATGAAGAAGGCCGTCCACTTTGACAACCGCCCTGACCCCCACAACCCTCCTGTCCCGGAAAGAAACACGTCCGGACAAAAACGGTGGCGCAGCACTCGCAGCTTTCTTCCAAACGAGGATGACACGAATGAAAGAACAAGGGAGTGGAAGGAAACGAGGAAAGAAGAAAGAAAGGGAAAAGAAGCGCACCGACCAATAAAGTAATCAAGGAAGAAAGAAAAAGGAAGTAAACGAAGGAGAAGATGAAGAAATTAAGAGAGTGAAGGAGCAATATAGAAAAAAAGAATAAACGACGAAAGAAGCAAGCAGGAAAGAAGGAAGTAAGAAAGATGATAGAGAAGTAAGAAAGTAATTAAGAACAAACGCATGAAGAAACTAAGGAACGAAGGAGGAAATGAAGAAACAAAGTGGGAAGTAGTCAAAGCAGGAAGGAAGAAATAAAATAAAGGAAAGAAATGATGTAAACAAAGATAGAAAGAGGTAAACGACAACCTTCTCACGAAATCGACAAAGAACAGAAAGCACCTGAGCTCTCTCTTCCTTTCTTTTTTGCTGTTGGTAACTCGGCGCACCCAAAGGACTAACAAAGGTGCCGAGGTATCCAGGACATCGGGCTTCGAGAAACAAAAGGCGAAAAACAACGCGGCACAAATGGGAAGGGGGGGGGGGCGCGTGCTAAGACGCTCATTTTTACAGGGCCTCGGGGAGTCCTCCTGCAGGAAAGGCGGGTCACCTTCCCGTGAGATAAGGACGTCCGCAGGGAAGGCCGCCGAGGACTCCAGCTCAGCCGGTCCGGGGGCGACAGGGGTGCGCGTCGCTTCGCGTCACGTCATCTCGAGTTTCGGCCGGCTTCGCAGAAGAGGAGACGTCGCTAATGAGGAAAGACCATCAAGCGCGCGCGGGAGGCATTTTCTCGGGAAAGAAACGGGGAAACAAAAGAACCCCGAAGCTGCCGAGGAAGTTTGAGAGAGAATTCCGCTGCGCAAGATGTGTACGATGGAGGCTGTTGTGCCATTACCACAAGCCCGGATCCCGAATCTGCAAGATGCAGAATCTATCCTGCGAGCGCCATAATTCTCCCTTCACAAGTCAAGATGCTGCGCCTTCGTGCGGGAGAAGCCTCGGCGGAGCAGCGTGTTTTGACGTGTCCGCGTGTGCCCGACGGCCCGGCGCCGCACCTCCCTTGCCTGGAGGTCACCGCGCGCGCGAACTTTGAACCGAGTGGCCAGCGCGGTCGCTGGTTGGACCCCTCGGACGACCGTCGTGTGCTGACTTTGTATTGGGCCGTTTGAGTGACAATGGGCCTCGGGGATTATAAAAGCAGTGACACGCCGCTCGAAAACAGGATCCGCCAACCCACCGGGAGAGAGTGTCGTTCCCGACTGGGGTGAGATGTGTCACGCGTTTTCGCCGGACGCCGTCGTGCGAGAACAGTCGCGTTTGTGTGAGCTCTCGGCCCCAGTGCCGATCCGTTCATGTCCTGTATGATAACCTGTATATAATGTATAAAGTCCCTTTTGTTATTCTCATCGACGCCAGGCTCGGAGTCTTCGCTACCAACGCTCTGTCACGAAACGGGTGACGAGCGCTACGGGACCACAAAGCCGTAATCGTGGTGCAGCGGTACAAGTTCGTATCACTGGTGGCACCGGTTGGATGTCGTAACACTGGTGGCACCGGTTAGAAGTTCGTAACACTGGTGGCAGCGGTGGGATTGACCGGCATCAGCTACCTCGGCGCGGTGAGTGCCTGAAGTTTACCTCAAACACCAGACTTTCTCTGACACAGGTTATAGTAGCTCAGGGATTGACTTGGTGTTGCATTGTGTTTAACCTTGTGTGTTTCAAGCCTAGTAAGAGTGTTTTGAAAACCAGGGGATGCTGAGAGGGTAAACAGGGCAGTGTGTGAAATACTTGCATATGTCTTACTAGTAGTGTTATAGTAGCGTACGGCAGGTATATTCAAAAAGGGTAAACAGCAGGAGGACAGTGTGAACGATGGAGAAGTACAAGGTGAAGGAACTTCTCGAAATTTGTGAGGAGTTGGGCATTGAGTTGGGCTCAACCAAAAGAAAGAATGCGATCCTTGAGGTCATGAGGACTGGGGACGTAACGGCTGAGGAAGCCGCTGAGGCCTTGGCGGGTATCAATGAACGTCGGGAAAGGGAGGAGAAGGAACGTTGCGAGCAGGAAAGGAGAGAACAGCAACGTCGCGAGGAGGAAAAGGAGGAAAGGAGAGAACAGCAACGTCGCGAGGAGAAGGAACGTTGCGAGCAGGAAAGGAGAGAACAGCAACGTCGCGAGGAGGAAAAGGAGGAAAGGAGAGAACAGCAACGTCGCGAGGAGGAGGAAAGGAGAGAGATTCGTGAGCACGAGCTTAAAATGAAAGAGTTGGAGACCCGAAATAGCTCGCCAGCGCCTAGTCTCACTTCTAACGTTCCAAGAATACGCGATCAACTTCCACCCTTTGTCGTCGGAGAGGATATGGCCAAATACCTCGTGAAATTTGAGCACGTGTGCGAACGGAATAGCATTGAGCGATCCCTCTGGGCACAGAATCTGTTAGCGTTGCTTCCTGGGGAGGCATCAGACGTAATAACTTGCTTATCGAAAGAGGCGTTTGAGAGCTACAGTGATGTGAAGGAAGCGCTACTGCGGAAGTACAAATTGTCGCCCGAAGCTTTCCGGCAGAGGTTCCGGTATGCAAAAAAGGGTAAGGAGTCGAATGTTGACTTCGCGTTTCGTCTAAAAGCCGACTTGGTGGAATGGCTGAAGGGCGAAGAGGTTTACGACGACCGCGACAAAATTGTCGAATGCATCGCGTTGGAGCAGTTCTACCGTTGCATTGATGAGGATGTCCGGCTCTGGCTGCAAGATAGGCTAAAGGAGGTTAAGCTAAACAAGGCAGCAGAGTTAGCGGAAGAGTATTACACCCGCCGCAGCTTGCACAGCAAGGCGGTGCGCGTAGAAAAAGCTGATAGGAGAGATTGGTTTTCCGGGAAGCCCGACGAACGGAAGCAAATCACGCGTCGCGAGTTTCGGGACGACGAATCCCTTACCAAAGAAACTGTAAGGGAAGGGCAGAATACATCTCAGAATGATGACGATGGTCCGAAACAGCGAAACGAAATGACGCGTTCTTTTGAAAAGCGAAAACCGTTAACCTGCTACAATTGCAAAAAGCAAGGGCACATCGCTGCAAGCTGCCCAGAGAGAATTGCTTTTGCAACGATACAGGAAACTCACAAAAACATACGTCTATTGGAGCCCTATGTGCAGGAAATTAAGGTAAACGGCAAGAAGTGCCGAGCACTGCGGGACTCTGCAGCAACTATGGACGTTGTTCACCCGTCTTTCGTCTCCTCGAGTGATTTTACGGGAGAGTGCGTTAGGATACGGCAAGTGGCCGAGAAGGAGAGTGTCTGTTTACCGATCGCAACGGTTAGCATTGAAGGAGAATTTGGGAAACTTAACACCGAAGCCGCTGTGTCAGCCGCCCTCCCGGAGCAATTTTCCTACCTCTTCTCAAATAGCTCGGAGCAGCTGCTGAGGCATCACGGCAAATCATTCTTTGCCGACGTGGCGTACGTGGCCCCCACGCGATCCAAAGCGCGCCCGCTGTCGAGGGAACTTGACTTAGCGTCGGTGAGCGAACAGCGGTGCGGCACACGGACCGATCACGGTAACTTGAGTGGCGAGCAGTCACGGGAGAGGCAGAGCTCGGAGGCTGGCCTAGACGAGCGGGTCCTGGAAGTGAGTGGGAGTGACGCGTGCAGTGCTAGCCGCGATATAGACTCGACGCCGCAATTAGGCGACGCGGGCTCCACACTCGCTCCGGTTTCCGCCAGCCGGCAGGAGCAGGCTGCAGTTGAAAGAAAAAGTCTGATTCGCGAACAACAGGAAGATTGTTCACTAGCCGATCTGAGGAAGAGCGTCAAACGGGGAGTGAAAGAAAAGGGGGTTTCATTTGGCAAGGAATCTGGCTTATTGTACCGCCGCTACACGGATAAGCAGGGTCGCAAATATAAGCAGCTTCGGATTCCGCGAAAATATCGCCGGGAAAAATGAATGACCTCATTTGCTTCCTCAGAAGTATGTTTTCGGTCCAAAGCGATTTCAAGGGGACCATTCTATTTGTAATTATTATTGCTGATTAATAATTGTTTCTATTTTGTTATGTTGATGATTTGAAAACTGATTGTTTAAGCCTTGTGTGCTAGATCGTACACCTGCCTCTTGTTGCAGCGGGAGAAAAAAGGGGAAAACAATTTAGTTAGGCTGATTTGAATTATGGCCTTGTCTGGTGTTTGACGGGAGACAGAGGGCACTTGTTCGTGTTGGGTGTTGCCTTTTGCCGGTCGGTTTTGCAAGCTGCAGAACGACCAAGCGGGACCAGTGGCGAGAAGCAAGGTCTTAGGAACGACCCGAGCGGAGCTGGTCAAGGTGCCTTGGCGACGACGTGGTGAGCAGAGCTCCTGTCCTGGCGAGTCGGACCTGGGCACGTGAGGTTACCTGGCGTCCCGACACTGGACGTGAACTTGGACGAGCCTGACGAACGTGCGCGCCTGGCATCCGAGCCACGTGGAGGCAGCTCGTCTTCCCGGCGCCTTATCTGAGGGCGGGGATGCTGTTGTGCCATTACCACAAGCCCGGATCCCGAATCTGCAAGATGCAGAATCTATCCTGCGAGCGCCATAATTCTCCCTTCACAAGTCAAGATGCTGCGCCTTCGTGCGGGAGAAGCCTCGGCGGAGCAGCGTGTTTTGACGTGTCCGCGTGTGCCCGACGGCCCGGCGCCGCACCTCCCTTGCCTGGAGGTCACCGCGCGCGCGAACTTTGAACCGAGTGGCCAGCGCGGTCGCTGGTTGGACCCCTCGGACGACCGTCGTGTGCTGACTTTGTATTGGGCCGTTTGAGTGACAATGGGCCTCGGGGATTATAAAAGCAGTGACACGCCGCTCGAAAACAGGATCCGCCAACCCACCGGGAGAGAGTGTCGTTCCCGACTGGGGTGAGATGTGTCACGCGTTTTCGCCGGACGCCGTCGTGCGAGAACAGTCGCGTTTGTGTGAGCTCTCGGCCCCAGTGCCGATCCGTTCATGTCCTGTATGATAACCTGTATATAATGTATAAAGTCCCTTTTGTTATTCTCATCGACGCCAGGCTCGGAGTCTTCGCTACCAACGCTCTGTCACGAAACGGGTGACGAGCGCTACGGGACCACAAAGCCGTAATCGTGGTGCAGCGGTACAAGTTCGTATCACTGGTGGCACCGGTTGGATGTCGTAACACTGGTGGCACCGGTTAGAAGTTCGTAACAAGGCGCAAGCGACGCCAGTCTCGCTGTGAAGCAAGGGCCAGAGAAGCACGTTTCCTGGATGGGGGGGGGGGGGAGGAGATTGATTCCCGAAAGTAACGGGATAGGCCCGCGCCCCCGAGTGAGTTGAAGCCGATGTTCAGAAAGCAAGGAGCAAACTTTTTCTTGTGCAAGCTAAGCATGAGTTCTAGCACCTGCAAGCCCATGACGGGGAACGTGTAGAGAAGCGACAAAGAAGGTTAAACATACTCTTTCATTCCTTTGTAAATTGCTACGATTGGGTGGATGTCTCACTTTCCCTTCATTAAGGTTGAACACATGTGTGTGTGTGTGTGTGTGTGTGTGTGTGTGTGTGTGTGTGTGTGTGTGTGTGTGTGTGTGTGTGTGTGTGTGTGTGTGTGTGTGTGTGTGTGTGCGTGTGTGCGTGTGTGCGTGTGTGCGTGCGTGCGTGTGTTGGTTTGTTTGTATCAAGAGCACCGTGTGTGTATAAAGCACCGTATCAAGAGCAGAGGGCGCACTATCTGCGCTGACTAGAACTTACACTGCGCACCATAAATCATTATCCATGACACACATTTTGGAATACAAAAAAAATGAAATGCAGATGTTTTGAGGATACAATATATGCAAACATGACTCTCAGGTAAGTGCCAGCGGTTACCATGATTACGCGTAGCGAAAACAAGATGACGTATATATGCAGATACAGAGACGTGATGTTTAGCACATGAAATGTCTAAGTGCAACCTCGAATTATCTAAAAATTGAGGCGTTTAGCGTACAACTTCAAGCCACATACGTAAAAAAAGCCACATGTAAAAAGAAGCGCTGAAATCATACATGTACGCTGTGTGAGAAGTGTATATTTATGCTGAATCTAAAGTTATAAAGGTTAGTTTTCCTTTCTTTCATTTATTTCGGACGAGACATTGTTAAATTTATGAATAAAGTAAGAGCATAAGAACATCACAGCAAACATCTCTCGTTACGTCGACAGTTTCATCAAATTTATTCCAGCCACGTTTTCTTCTTTCGTTAAGGATGCTAATGCTTTTCTTAACAACATAATAGATCTAACCGTTCCTGACGGCTCGCTTCTGGTGACGATGGATGTCACTTCCCTCTACACGATTATTCCCCACAGGGATGACATTCAGGCTGTCTTGAACTCCTATGAACGCCTGGAGTTCAAGACAGCCTACACATGGTTCAAGCTTGAATGGCGCGGACTGGATGACGAGGCCAAAACGGGGTAGATGGTGTGAAGCGGATTGCGGAAATGAATCACCCCAAGTTTGCACAATGTACTGCCGGTTAAATTTACGAAATTCCCTCGCGAGTGGCAAACTACACGTCGGCCAGCCTGGCCACTGTAACAACGAGCGCATGAGAGCGCATGCGCCAGTGTTTGCCGACAGGAAGCCACTTTCGCCCATATAGCACAAACCCCGCAAAATGTGAGCGTGCCGGGAACTTCTAGAAGGAGACCGTAACGTTGAAAAGGTGTCGGGATACCAATACCCGTGAATTATAAGCAATTTTCGTGTCATCACTCAAATCAGAATCTGCCAGTGCTGCTTCTACGGTTTGTTACCAACACTGATTTTCTTTTCTTTAGAAACACTTGTACGATCTGCTCCCTCAATCTCTCTGTCACGACGGCTTCTCTGCGCACGCTCCTTGTGTCTTATAAAAGCAGGGGGTGTGACGTAGTAAACAATGTCAGTAGATGGCAGTGCCTTGTCTTTCCTCCTTCGTGCGTCGTTCTGTTTTGCGCTAAGGTTTATTACGACGCCCCGTTAAAATTTCATCTTCACAGTTACTGTTTCATGTGTGCGCTTCTAGCGAGCTCAATATTCGGCCACATTCTCGAACGATCGTCGACGCGAACCGAAGCTCGTCCTTCGCTCCAGGAATCAGAGCACAGCGCCGCCCCTCGGCTAAAGAAGATACTACGCCCCTCAAGAATTGCCGTGGGGTGTCGTCGAAGCGCAGTGAGCACTTCTGTCGACAGGAGGCGCTGCCACTGCGTCGCCAGTGCTTCGAAATATCAAGAGTAGAAAGGAGACCGTTATATGGGGCCTTTTTAGACATTACAGTAGCGTACGACTAATTAGACCTCATCATTCTTGTGGGACATTCTGGAAGAGGAAGGCTTAGGCGACGATTGTCTAGAGCTTTCGCGGGAGATTTGCCTAGAAAATACCGTTTGCGTTGAATGGGAATGGTTGAGGACCGAGTAGAAAGTTCACATCAATAAGGGACTGAGGCAGGGGTGCCCTTTATCCCCGCTGCGGTTTATGATGTACATGGTGAGGATGGAAAGGGCGCTAGAACAAAATATCGGGTTTAATCTCTGATGCAAACAGGCGGGTACAATAGCGGAGCAGCAGCTTCCAGGTTTGTTTTATACGGACGAGATTGTGTTGCTAGCTAACAAGCAAAGTGATATGCAACGTCTGGCTAATATCTGCTGACCGGAAGCTGAGAAATTATGTCCGAAATTTAGCATTAAAAAACCAAGTGTTATGGTATTCAATGCAAACAGAGAACAGATAGTGGCATACAGGGCCAGGAAATACCTCGCGAAAAATATTATAGATACCTTGGTATATAAATAATCAAAGGCAGTAGAGGATAACACGATGACGCTTCCCGTAAACAACAACAACAAAAACCGCAGATTTCCAGCGTACGTAGAAATCGGTTACAAGCGAAGCTTTCGGCGATCTTAATACGCAGAGATGCGGGCCATGACAAGCTATCACTCCAGAGAAAATTTTCGAAAAAAGAAAAGAAAGAAAGATGGGCGATGGAAGATAAAGAAGGCGATGTATCGACAAGAGCTAAAAGCAGGACGAAGACTTAGGCTCGAAAAAAAAAAAGAAAGGAAGATGAGCAGAAGTTCCAGATGGCTTACGGAAAGGTGAAAAAAAAAACGAGAGAGGTGCGCCGGTGGAAAAGGGCACACAAAGCTGAGGACTCTTAAGAAAAATAGGGCGCTGCGGGTTGTTCATAAGTAAGGGGCTTTACCGATAAGGAGAGTTCATACAGTAGCAAATGAGGATTTAATTACTCCGCCCGAACCAGTGGGCTTTGGCGCGAGACGGAGAATGAATTTGTGCTGGATACATAGAGTGAGACGGCTACGTTCTTGGTAACATAAAGATGAAGTGAACCCAGAAGAAAGACACTGGAGTGTATTGAAAATGCTTTGTGAATTGATAATTTTTCATTTTGAAGTAACGTATATTAAATGAGTGCTGAAATGACATAATGAACTTCTCTACACGTTTTGCGTTAAACGAAAGTTTAGAACCTCTCAAGCCCTGGAAATAACGTTGCCAACATTGGAGATATTGAAGATACTTAGTTATTCTATTGCTTTTCAATTACGAGTCATGGATATCAAAATGAATACTGTAATGACATAAAGAACTTCTTTCCATGTTTTGCGTTCAACGATGGTTTAAAACCTCTCAAATCCTGAAAAAAGTACGTAGCCAGCAGTGAATGTTTTTGAAAATGCTTTGTTGTTCGATTGTGTTTCAATTTCAATTTCAAGTGACGGATATTAATTCTAGTATTGAAATGACATAATGAACTCCCCTCCGTGTTTTGCGTTAAGCGAAGGTTTAAAGGGGCCCTGAACCGCTTTTTATTCAAGTGTAGAAATACATTTGAAATGAAGAAAGCCTACTTCAGAACCACTTTGCCGCAAAAAGTACTTCAATGCGCTCAGTAGAAGGGGAGTTATCGGCAATCAAACACGGCCTCACTGTGCTCCCCTTCCTCCTCCAATACCTTGCACTGCGAAGGCTGCGGCGGAGACGTCACCATGGCGCGCAGTTCAAATTTCCGGTTTGGTGCCTATGCCGCGGAAAACGTAAGCCAAACGCGGCTGTCCTCAGAGAGCCGCAGTGCGCTTAGATTTGGTGCCTATGCCGCGCTAAACGTAAGCCAAACGCGGCTGTCCTCAGAGAGCCGCAGTGCGCTTAGCCACTGGACTCGTGGCGGCACCTCGCGGCGGCCGCGGTGTAGCCGAGCGCCAAGCAGACAGTGAAATGTGACATGCAAGTTTACAAAGTGGGGGCCTCTACGTGGCATGAAAATGCGCATCGGATATGGCTAGCGACAAACTGAAACAATGATGCATTAAAGATGATTCAAAATGCTGTGTTATTCGATTGCTTTTCAATATTAAGTTAGGGATATCAAAATGAGTACTGTAATGACCCAATGAACTCCTCTCCGTGTTTTGCGGTAAACGAAGCTTTAGAACCTGTCAACCCTAGAAAAAAAGAAACGTCACCAAGTGTCAGAGCACCCTAAACAACTTATGATAATTGTTCTTGGGTGAAAAAGTTTCCTTTCGGGTACCCAAGAGGTGGGCGTACTGTGACGTCATGACACACTGACTGGCTCTGCTCCCGCCGACAGTGAGGGTGAAACGAGTGTTTACTTTTTTCGCCACACTCGCCTTCAAAGGTAGACAAAGAACAAAAGAGGCAACGGGCTGATGCCCTTGGGAACGGCAGAGCGAGAGCGCGAAAATTAATGAGCCCGCACGAAAAAGGAGCAAAAGAAAAGCACGAGAATCGAAGACTGACGGTGCTCCAGGCATGCCGCGAGCCTTACGTCAATGCCGAGCGGATAAGCTGCAGAAAGGATGAGCGTTGGAGTGTCGGACAAAGGCGGCCGGAGGGAAGGAATGGAGGCCGAGAGCGGCAGGGAGACAAGCAGTGAGAAAAGTGTGTCGAACACGGAGAGAAAGGAGGGAGGAGTGAGAGAGAGAGAGAGAGAGGAGGAGGCGCCGAGGTCGTTACGGCGAGCTCGTAATGACCGTGTTCAATCCAACTCGGAAATGGCAATCCGCGCAGGACGCGACGACGCTACAGTGGGGAAGAAAAGGCGCATCAAAGGGAGAAAGGGAATCCTAAAGTGAAGGGGAACACAAATACACACACACATACAGAAGCAGGCACACGAAAGTGTACACACCTACGTACACAAAAAAAACAAAAAACGCCCCCCTCACCCACACAGGAGGGACTGATACACACAGACACGGGAACATACCGATCTTCCTCCACCCCCCACCCCCCCACCTCCAAGCACGCAGACAAGGATACGCACACAGAGACAAAACACACACGCAAACATGAATGCACGCCCGTACGCACAACAAACGCAAAGCTCAAACACAAACACAGAGACGCTGGTTCACGTACAGAACACACGGAGGGAAGGCGAGTAAGAAACAGAAAACTTTCGCGTGGCAACGAACTACGCGTTTCCACAGGCCACACGATTAGGCGAAAAAATACCGACGACATTCGAGAGAGATATAAATGCTAGCGCGAGCCCGAAGAAGAAGAAGCAGCGGAAGGAACAGCCGAGCAAGCTCCAAATGACCATCGAATCGAGAGCGAAGCGCAAAACTCGAGTAAGTGTGTGTGGAGCCATATGATAGGGTATAGCACACGCGCGAGACCAGAGTGGCGAACATTAAAGAGAAAAGCCGGACGTCGTTAACGGCCCCTCATGGTGATCGGCAACGAAGTGGAGGCGATGGCAGAGACAAAAAGGGGGCAGGAGAGCCCGTAGGACAAATAGCCGATGAGTGATAACGACACACACAAGGCGCGCGATAAAATGTGAAAGAGAAGAGATGGGATTAAGATCGGGGAGCAAGGGCGAACGGCGCCACGCTAGGGAACAAGAATCAGGGGATGGGAGGAGGGAGGGGGGAGGATTCTGCGTAGCACACTTTAGGGGCGTAGACCAAATATTAATAATAACAAAGAAAAAGAAACTAGCAGGTCGAAGGATTGAGCGTGAAAAACAGCGAGGGCGGTAACAAAGCGAAAGAACAAAAAATAAGTAAAAGGGGAAACGCGCTCTTGGCTCAGGAACTGAGCACCATACAGGAAGAGAATAACGTTCACAATTTGAGGTATACGTTGAACCCAATGATGATGTACTGCCTGGTGATGGGGCGAAGAAATGAAGTAGAGAAAAAGAGAAACGGGCAAAAAAGGAAAAAAAAACGCCAGGAGAGAGAGACAGAGTGTAACGCAGGAGAAATAGCCCTAAGAAAACTCTCGACCACGGAAAAGCCAAAAGAGGGCGAGGTAGAAAAGCCAGGGGAACCGCAATTTACCGAGAATCCGCATATCGATCACGTTTGACCACTTGCGTTGAGTGGAAATAAAGAGGAAAAAGACAAAAGAACCTCGGGCTTAAGTCGGCAAAGACGCATCGCAGGATTAAAGTCCTATCTATACGTATCGAAAAGGAGCCCCGAGATAAGCGAAATACACGACCGAAAAGGGGTGCGAAGTTGATAGAGGAAAGAAAAGCGAAGGCGATGTAGGAGCTTACGGTAAAGCTAAAGTTACGATACGTCGTCAGGGGACGGCCAGTGACCGGTGCGTTCTAATTCACGCGTCTCGATCCCACGTGGTTTGCCAGCGTGAGCACTGCGACAGAATGTCGCAGGTTTGTCGCACGAACGAATTCTTCCCCTCGGTGCATTCCCTTGTGAAACGAGGTGGTGCCCTTTCGACTCCCTCATTACGAGCATCCCCAAAAAAGGGGAATATGGGGAAGTTCTCAAGGTTGGCGAGAGCGATAAAAACAAGAGAAAGGGTGCTTGGCCGCGCCAAAAGAATATATATATATATATATATATATATATATATATATATATATATATATATATATATATATATATATATATATATGTGTGTGTGTGTGTGTGTGTGTGTGTGTGTGTATATCGCAAGAAAGGGCGAGAATGAGCGAGGGAAACGCGAATGAGGAAAATGGGAGGGAGGGCATCGAGAAAAATGGCAGGCGTCGCATCGATGAGCACAGGGCTCTAAGGACCAGGCGAAAAAAGAAACTAAAGTGTGAAGAGAGGGGTTACGAGACAGAAAGGAGGATTCGGGAAAGGAAGGGATCGAGACGCCGAGTTGCCCTTTCTTCCCTAATCCCAAGGGAGAAAAAGTACAGTGTCGGTCATTGAGACTTCGCCAAGGGCAATCGGTGAGAATCACGAAATACGAGAAAAATGTAAAAAAAGGAGGGAAGAAAGGATCCCGCTCCAAACGGCAAAGAAATAAAAGCTAGTAAAATGCAAGCTAAAAAGAAACGCGAGCGACAGGAAAAACGACAGGCCAGGGAAGAACGAAAAGAAAATAAAGAAATCAAGGTGAAAGAATTCATGAAAGGCATGCGTATGTAAAAGATAATAAAAGCGAAGGTCGTCGTTGTGTCCGCTCAAACGGAGAAAGGAAATAAAATACGTGAGGAATGATATACTTGAGAAGGGTCGGGCGAACGAATTCAGAATACGCAACAGAGGACTGAACAAGATATCCAACAAAGAAAAGAAAAAGAAACGAGACCAGAGTGCAGGTGCCAATACACCATGGCAGGACCTTCGAAACTCAAGATATACGTGGTAGCACGAGTTGTGACTTCGCCATCCACTTTTTTCGGGCAAGGCTTGTCACTACATAGGAACGAAAGAAAGAAAAAGCGGTTCTGTGTCGTTCGGCTAGTTATGTCTGCCTTCCTTGTTACTTTCAGTCTTCTATTTTGTCAAGTATTTGGGGGATCCGAGCATATGATGGGGCATCACAGAGGCCAACAAACGCAAAACAAGCATGCCTCCAAGGTAAAAGAAAACGGAATGAACACTAGCGCGAATCTTCCACGTAGGCTTTCCTCAGGCAACCTTTCTCACGGCATTAAAATTTTTTTTTCGCTGTTCCCCCAATTTTTCTGTGCGCAGTGCGGTCAAAAAAAAAACTACTCTTTACGTCCTAGCATGTGGGCGCTGTCCATCTACCTAGCAAGCACATACCGTACCCGAGAACTCTGCCTCCATACCATACCCCAGGTCGTGTCAGTGTTTTCACGGCGCAAGGACACATGCTCCTCGGAGGAACGCGGGTTGGATGCGACCTACAATACCCCACGGCTACTCCCAATGCCACCGTCGCTCCTTGTTTCTCACTGCCTCCCTGAACACACAAACTCATAGAAAAGCGTCATACAAGGAAAAGTAAAACGCCAAACACTCGTGCTCGGGAACGAAGACCGATTTCACGCCACGGACACGAAGAAAAGAACGACTCCCGGGACGAGTCGGAAATAGGGACGGCGGTAGAGAGAGGGAGAGAGAGAAAAGGGGGGCAAGTATCCTCCTAGCTCGCTACTCCTACGGCCTCGGAGTCGAGAAGTGAAACGAGGTTCAGCACCACGCCGAGAACAGTCCGCGTGGTGGCAGGGGAGGGCGGGGAGAGCGAGAAAGAAAGAAAGAGAATCGGTAGAGGTACATATTCTGGGGACCATAGTAGAGAGAGACGAGAGGCGAGGAGCGGAAAGATGTCTCAAGATGGCGCGCGACCGAAGCGGCGGCGCTGCCATCGCGCGCCAGAGGACGAGCCGACGACGCGGCGGCGGCGCAGCTTCTCGCAATCCCTCCGCATCCCCTCGCTCCCAACTATACGGGAAGCGCAATAAAGCGTAGGGAGAGAACCCGCTCCCGCTGGAGCGCGCGGCGCAACGCAGCCTCCGTGTCGGACGCATCTACACCCGTACGGCGGGAATGGTTCCGTCCTGCGTCCCTAGCCCTCTCCCTCCCCCGAGTGTGCCTCCTCCGGGCGTCTCCCTTCGAATCTTTCTTCCTCTCTTCCTCTTCGCCGTAACCCCCCGCTGCACCCCCCCCCCTCCTCGACGCCCTCACGCTGCCCTCAGATGGGATCCCTAGCGCGGCCTCCTGCCGCCTGTCCTTCCCCATATTCTCCCCTCCCCGCCCAGGGGAAGAAGGAAAGCAAGGAGCTGGGACGCAGGCAGGATGCGGCCAGATCGTTACGCCACCATCTCACCACTCCTCTTCCGATTCTCCTTCCAAGCGTCAGCCCTAGCTCCCACTGAACGGGAAAGGAGGAACGGGAGAGTTACTGCTTGCAGCGAACCTCCGCCCCCCCCCCCCCCGCGTGCGCTCTCTCTGTCTCTCCCTCCCCTGCCGCCACCACCGCGTTCATTCGGGGTTCTCTGCAGCGGGCTCGGGCCCCCTCCCGCTGTACGAAAAAGGGAAAAGAAGAGGGAGGGGCAGAAATAAACAGAGAAGAAAGATAAAAAACAGAGAGAGAGAGAGACATGAGCCAACGCCGCCTCGTTGCCGCCGGGAGCGCGAGCGCGCTAGCTCTGCCTGCCTCCTCGTCGTCGTAGTAGTAGTGAGCGTGTGGCACGGGCGGTGCGGTGCGCGCGCGTCTGTGTGATTCACGGTTCTCTCTCCTCCGTGTGGGACCCGACGTCGAGAGGCCCGTCGGTCGGACGGCCGCCGGGTCGTCGTCGTCATCGTCGTCGTAACGTTGACTCGCGCTATACGCGCAAAGAAGAAGACAGTGCGGGTGTGTGTGTGTGTCTTTCCGCTTCAACGTCGTGCTCGCCGGGTTCAAGCCTGCGGCGTCCTCTCCGTTCCGCGGTCGCCTCGCAAGCCTCTCGGGCTTCCGACCACGGGAGTGGAGAAACGACCGAGAAAAGGATACCGCTGTCTCCTCCTTTCGCCGGTACTGGATTCGGCATCGGTTTTCGTGTAGTTCTAGAAAAGCAAGAAGAAAGAAAACTGCGAAGCGCCGTGTCTCTCCCTTCCCTCTTTTAAAGTCAGAGGAGGCCAATTGCCGAGACAAGCAGGAGCCAGCCCGTGGGGGCGCCTGACGTTTGGAGAGAGCCCAACACTGGGAGTTTGTGGAGAGTCGCGCTCTCTCGTCGGAACAAGGAGAAAAACGGGTGTCCAGCGAAGAACGTGATCGTCGTATTCCTTCTCGGATCTGGGTGAAGGGACGTGGGGATTCCGGGGGATGCGGCAGTGACAGTGCGCGACGTGTGCGTGTACTCACCTTCAGGATGCTGGCGCAGCCGGTGAGGCCCAGGGACTCCCAGAACGACACCACCGCCTGACTCTCGGCGTATCTGCGCAAGTTTGCAAAAGAAGGAAATTGACAAACAGTCGGCACTGATCGTGTTTTGCATTATTTCATCTCTTTCTCTCTTTCTGTTTGCCTGTGTTTGGCTATCCTTGACTCCATCCCAAGACATCTTATGTGATGCTACATCTGTGCGGCAAATCCTAAGCGACGGACGTGCCTGCGGTGGACGGCGTCGTTCATCGTTCCATCGGATAGACGACGCGCGGTGGTGCACGAGAACGCTCGACACTGTGACTCGGCCAGAGGGTCGTCGTGCCGGACTGACGTCATCCTCACCGCTTCGCCATCGGAGTGACCCAGTTTTTTTTTTTCTTTACCGTTGTTCAGTTTTGGCCGCTGTGCTGTTGTTAGAGCTCGCACCTAGGATTATCGCGGAATCGGACGAGGATGTCTCAGTAGGAACGGTGCAACGCGGCCTCTCCGTCCAATCGGGTGCGAACATCTGCTCGGCGCCGGCGATACCAGGGAACGGTGAGTGGCCCGTCCAGCCCGCGTTTCGCTGGGATTTCGTTCTCCCAACGAGAGCTCTTTGCTCGCGCTTTATAGTAAGAATGGCTCTGCGAGCATTCGTTCTAAACAAGCAAAACAGGTATACATGTCGCCGGGAAGAAAGGTATCCGGTCAGATTTTGTAGCGATCCACATCGCATTTTCCCCATTCCCCTTTTCCTTTTTTTATCACTCTCCCTGCGCCATTGGCTCTGCATGGAGCGCCGTTGCTGCGAAGTGATGTAACCGGAATTAATTGGCCGCTTGAAGCAGCGGGCGATAGGACGCGAAGTAATTAGAACGTCACATCTCGTAACAAAATACAACGCGTATGTTGTGAGTGTTGTTTGCTGCAATGTCATTCCTTAATTTTCTATGACGACGGATAACGAAGATATAAATCTAATTGAAAATGTTATGACTCACTGAAAGCAAAATGCAGCTCTCGAACAAAATACAACCCGTGCAGCTTCAGTTATTAAGCATTAAGGGCACGGAAAGGCAGGCTAAGGATTCTTTTCTTTTTATTTCGCGTAACTTATCCGTCGCGTTGAATAGAAGAAAAAATAGAAGAAAAAATAACGAAATTAGATAAGTCATCGATCGTGACAATATTTGATTATTTCGCGTCTCCGACTCCGAAGGAGGCCGATGCCAGTGAGGTAAACGCGAGACGGTAGGCGAACTCTTCAGGAAGGACAAAAGGAAAATAAATAAATAAAACTGACACGGACCTTTACAAATACGAGGAAAAGAACCAAACTGCGAATCCAACGAATGAATACGACGCATGCATCGAGCAAGATTTCTTTCCACAACAGCAACACGAAGGCGGACACCGAATTATGTGTGTTCTACATGCGACTATACTTACGTACGCCTACAAATGTAGACGCACGTCGCGGTTACCGATTGCGAACCACCGGGACCGCCAATAAAGGTGGCGCTACCAGTCACTCGCGGTGTGCGAATGTCATCGGGCCGTCTGCCACAGAATCTACGCGCGCATAATCGGAGTTGGGTTGCGCGTTCGTTATCATGCCATCAGAGCATTCTGCTCATTTCTAGACCGGTTCCGGAAGTCGTATATTGTAACGATCCATTCCTCCAGCCAAGAAGACTGAAAAATGAAATGCAATGTTACAAAGCGGGGGCATCTCCGTGGCATACAAATACGCTTCGGATATGGCTAGCGATAGAACTCTAAACGCCGTCTACTTTCGCTATGTTGCTGGAAATCGCTTTCAAGTTGGATTTTATAGTAATATGAGGGTGAGGTTAGGGTGCAACGCAAATCGTGTGATAAATGACCATTACCGGGTTGAGGACTTCACACATTTAGAGATCGCAATTTGTGCAGTGTTCCCGTTGAACCACCCTCTACAGGGTGTCATCATACCTTGCTGGTGAAGCAGCGCACTGACACGGACACGGCGAAGGCGCAGAAGAATACACGACACTCGCTGCACCAGCGACTATTTTATTTCATGACACATAATTCACATTTATATACCTGCGCGAACCACAGGCGTCAACGATAATCAAAGCAATATTAAAGGCATTTTTCAAATTCATTTGCCCTCTGAATCAGTCTATAACTCAAACACTCGCGCCCATTTTTGGGAGCAAGGCAGTTATAAACCGAGTCACACCCTTATTCATGTTTACGGGAGTAAATTTCTTCTTCTTTTTTGTGTACTGTGTGTACTGCTACCCCTACCGGTGTGCTGGTTTAACAAGCTCCCTTCTACACGGAATCACGCGATGAAACACTATCTAAATATCCTCATGGAGGCAAATACACGCCTTCACATGCCTTCAAGTGAGTTAGACCTTTAATAAAGTGAATGGCCTTCTTGAAACGTTCGGCTATTTGCTGCCATTAACAGTCATCGTCGATGGTGTGTGTGTGTGTGTGTGTGTGTGTGTGTGTGTGTGTGTGTGTGTGTGTGTGTGTGTGTGTGTGTGTGTGTGTGTGTGTGTGTGTGTGTGTGTGTGTGTGTTTACAGCGACGCTGTATATGCCTAGGCGAAACACTCGTGGTCCGACCACACACACAAAAAAAAAGTACTGCGGGGATATATGAGCCATTACATTCGTCTTACGTGACGGGCGGACAGATTTCTCGTTGGGCGGGGATAGAAATGCCATACGCATTTAAAACATACACATTTGACTACGTATTATTGCAGGGAAGCGGACGCAGAGGAGGGCGGGGTTAGGACAACGTCATGACGACGTAATTATCTCGCAGCAAAAGTGCGGCGCGCCATTGGCTGAGCCCATAGTGACGTCATTTCTCTCTCGCAGCAGAGCGCGCGAGCAGCAGTCTCTCTCTCTCCGACTTCGCAACATGTTCAAAGAACGTTGCGAAGTCGGAGTGAAGTCGGAATGAAGCTGCGTAACCTAATTTAGAAGGACTTCGATGAACCCGCTGAATAACAACAATGAACGGCTCATTGCACCTGTCCGCGATGGTGATTATGCGAAGCCCAGAGTACGGCATTTCAAACAAACGTTGTGATAAACCCAAATCAAACGTGCGCGTAACCTCATTAAGAAACACGAAGACGTGAGCAATAATTGAGAAAGAGTTCAATAAATCGTCGGAATTAACCAAGCGATAAACACCGGGACCGCACATTTCAGCTTCGCTGGTTTGCCATCTGTACGGAGTGCGTGGGCGGTAATTGTTTTTTTTTTTCATCTCACATCCCTTTGAATTCATGGCGTACACTCGCGTTTACTCGGCTCGTTTTTTTTTTTGCCAGTTCTCTCTGTTAGTGGCAAGAAAACCGTCGCGGACATTGATCAGTGGCTCAATTGAATTCGCACCTAACCCATTTCGCTTCAGTCGGCAGAGTATAGTGCCGCAGCCGACAACTTCACGCTTTTTTAAGAAGCACGTTCGACGCGTACTGCGTTCCCTAACCAACGACAAGTTAATCGATTTTTTAGCAGCTAACAATGCCGCTAACATTTAATCCCTGCACGTGCTTCTGAAAGGGGAATTGAATTCCTTTCTTATAACAAAAACTGAAAAAAAAGGGGGGGGGGAAGGCACGACATGAATGGACAGTACAGTAATGTTAGAATCCCGGCCACGGCGGCCGCATTTCGATGGGAGCGAAATGCGGAAACACCCGTGTACTTAGATTTAGGTGCACGTTAAAGAACCCCAGGTGGTCGAAATTTTCGGAGTCCTCCCCTACGGCGTGCCTCATAATATGAAAGTGCTTTTGGCACGTAAAACCCCATAATTTATTTTATTTAGTAATGTTACAATTTAGTGCACGTTCAAGTCAGGCATGGGATATAACGTGTACCCTAATAAACCAAGCGTCTGTGAGCAAGGAGTTTTTCAAGCGCCGCGTAGACAGTCAATCATTTCCCGTACGCTATATTACATTTCTCCACGTCACATTCTCAGGAGATGCAGTCTACAGAACTACGATTTTGCTAGAGAGTTATAGATGTGAAAATATTACGGGTTAGCTTTCTTTTTTGCCTGATGTTGCCAATATTTAGCAACGTTTGTAAAGCTTTTGAAGGCCCAAATAAAAAAAAACCTGCTTGCAACAGTCGGCACAGACTTCAGCTTCTGCTCTTCATAACGAGGAATTTCATTAAAACTGGTCGAACTGCTCTGCAGTGATAATATTTCCTCATTCAAAGTGTATTTAGGCAGAAAAAATCGGAGTCGGCCCGTGAGCAAAGCTTCCTAATAAGGGCGCGGAGGTATTTGTCAAAGAACTACGCAATGCGCTAACGACTTATTGCGTAACTCGCTGGTCCACAAAGAGTCCACAAACTCTACAAATTTGCGAAACCCGACAAAACCACGTCCCTAAATAGGACGACAGAAAGTTGCTGCGCTACCGGAAGCGCCGAGTAGCTCGAGCAACGGCAATGTTTTCTGCCTGTCACCGTTACAGAACTCGGCTTGGCTCGACTCGTCTCAACGACAAGACTGCAAGGTTCCCAGATGCACTGCTGATGGCGCAACGAAAAGTGATATCAGGAGGAAAGGAATTCACGCGGAAGTTGTAGCACAGTACTAATACTAGTACGTACAGTACAGCACTAATCAGCTCATCGCGAGAAGAGATTTTGACCTAAGTACAGTAACAATTCCTAAAACCACACACACACACACACACACACACACACACACACACACACACACACACACACACACACACAAACACACACACACACACACACACACACACGCACACACGTACACACACACACACACACACACACACACACACACACACACACACACACACACACACACACACACACACACACACACACACACACACACACACACACACACACACAAAAGAACATAAACATTTATCTGCGGTATAACGACGAAAGTACCAGGCTATGTTTTAGGACAGGCTATCGTTTCGTTCAACAAAGCAAAAGCCAAAATTTTCCAATCCCTCTCGTACATCGTTGGAAACTCATTAGTGAGAAAGCAGCGGATAAAATTAAAAAAAAAACAAAGAGGCGCAGGGTTGCGGGGGGGGGGGGAGGGGGAGTACGAGAGTTTTATTAGAGACTATACATGTGTCCACTGGAAAGTGGGAACAGCCCGAAAACTCGCGCGGATAATAACAGCACCGCTTTTGAGGGAGTCGTCGGTCATTAAATAAGTAATAATTAATCTCTATCAGTGTCACTTATCCGGAACAGCGGATGAATTACTGCCGAGATATTAAATCAATACTCCCGAGAATGTAAACGGAACGGGCACCATGGAATCACTCACTCGATTGTATTTCATTTTTTTTTTTCGATCCCTGACACAACGGCTTAAAATAACGCGGTTGAAAGTAAATACAGCTAAAAAATGGTCTCAAACGGGAGCGGTGCGGCGACTGCCTCATTAAAGGGGCATGCATATTCATGCGCACATATTTCAGAAGCAAAAACACTCATTAACTAACACTGGATACGCAAGAGAGCGCGCCGGCGAGCGTTATACACTTCGTGTTACATGTCGCGGACAGTTTCGCCGCGCTTAAAACGACGTAGTTTGCCAGGCGGGAGCGAAACCCCAGGTAAACAAGAAAATAAACAATTAAAGTGGCGGAACAGAGGTAATTGCGAGAGAAATGCGTTAGCATAACGTCGCACCGCTCTGGGGTTCCCGGATCCACGATTTAAACCGCGTTCACCGCACTGCAAAGTGTTGTGCAGGAACACACTCGACACGACTGACGTAAATAAAGGGGGTTAACCGCGGGGCCCGATTTTCATTAGTCACATCATAAGAAGCCAACAAACACTGACACCAAGGACAACATAGGGGAAATTACTTGCGCTTAATAAGTGAAATGAAAGAAACGATAAATTAATGGAAATGAAAGTGGAGGAAAACGCAACTTGCCGCAGGTGGGGGAACGATCCGACAACCCCAAGAGGAAGCTTTAGCTCGGGTGCTCCTATCTAAATACATGTAAAAGGAGAATTCGTTTTTCTCGGCAACCACTGCACCAAATTTGACGAGGTTTGTTGCATTTAAAAGACAAACTTAATATCTAGTGACTGTTGGTTTCGAAATTTTGAGTTAGGTCATCAATCTTTTATTAAAAATTGGGAAAAATAAAAAAAATTCAAAAACAAAATTATCAAGTTTACAACTCTAACTCAACCACTAAAAATGATAATAGAATTCTGTGAATTGCATCTAATAGTACATCTAAAGCGGACAAAATTGATATGTTACACAAGAATATAAAAGAATTTATTCATAGGAAAATACAACTTTTGCAAAACCGTTGTAACCAACGTAACAAATTCACGTAAGATGTAAAATGACATATTGAATTTGTCCGCTTCGAATGATCTAATGGATGCCGTTTACAGAGCCGCGATATCGGTTCTTGATGCACAGCTATAAATTTATAAACTTCGTGCTTCTATTTTTTCCGAGCGGTCAAGTATTTGAAAATCGTTTTAAGAAAATGCAAGCCCTAAATCGAAATTCCGCTTCCAACAGTCACTAGAATTTAACTTTCTCTCTCAAATGCAACAAATTTCATCAAAATCGGTCCAGGGGTTATCTCATAAAAACGTTTTTGCCTTTTACATGTATTTGAATAGGCCGCGTCGGAGTTGGGCCCGAGCTAAAGCTTCCTCTTAAAGCACAAGTAATGTGCCCTGTGCTGTCCTTGGTGTCAGTGTTTGTTGGCTTCTTATATATACACCTCTGCCACGTGGCCATAGACACATACACAGTTTCCCTCTGTGACACGCCCAATGTTAACGAACTAAAGAAAGGAAACGCGGGGACCCAAAGCAACGACGGAATCTAAATGACGCCAAGCTTGTTCGAGTTATAGAGAGGTAGCAAGCAGCAATGGCTGACACGCGCAGTTTCATCATCGCCCTAGCTGTTGGCTGTCCGCATCGAAAGCGAGTTGTGGCACTTGAAGATTTGAAGTTCACTCGAGTTTCAAGTGCGACAGATGAAACACTCAGGAGGAAGGGCAAAAGAGAGGCTTCGATGTCTGTCATGCTTCCCTCCTCCTACTCCCCCCCCCCCCCCCCCAATAACAAAGAAAGAAATATGTGCATTGCGCTCGAAAGCCTGACCACGGCAGACTTCTTTTCTGCATTTCAAGGGCCCGTATAGTTGAGCTTGTCGAGGGAATCCCTCACTCCATTTTCTCTCTAGTACTGCACAGCCGACCGGACGCCCGTGTGACTACAGCCTCTCTGCCTTCCCTCGTTACTTCTCTCGCTTGTCAAGGGAAGAGTGACGATTTCCTAGAAGTGCATGCATACGTAAGTACGGCACATACTTAAATACAGTTAAGACTCCTGTACACCGGTCGCGTCGCCGTGGCAAACACCCATTCCGAGGGGTTCAAAGAAGAATGGGCAGGGAAACGCAGTGGCACTAGAACAGAGTAGTCCATAAAAGAAGTAGTATATAAGATTATAACAATTAGGTATATGGAATGTGACATATATTTTAGGATGAGAGAACGACGAGTAGAAAACACGCTTGGAACAATAGCTTAATGAATACAGCTCGATTGACGTTGCAAAAAAAAAAAAAAAAGAACGCGAGTACAATCATTAGGCGAGATTAGAGCTAGGGACGTGGCTTTCGGAAACCAACTTCGCATCGACCGCTGTGTGGACCGCATAAAGAATGTCGTGTGCGGAACTGTACTCGAAGCGATGTATTACGAGGAAAAAAAAGAAAAGGATCAAATTAGGCGCAATCGGGACGCGACGCGATTATCGTCGCATTTGAGATAACGTCTGCAAGCGTGTTCGGCCGCACGCAGGCATCGCGGCGTGCCACAAGGAGAGAGAGAGAGAGAGAGAGAGAGAGACTTGCCGATTAAGTACAGAGGTTCTCGCCACACTGAGAGAGCGGGGAAGTCATTACGCAAGTTTTTTCGACGCAAATGAGCGGTATGCGCGCGCTTTTCTGAAACGCGGGGAGGGATTTGCGTGCGTATGTACGGCGAGCACTCGCACGCACAAGCAGCGGCGGCGTCTGTATAGAAAGCTGACGTGGACTCCCGGTTATATAGCCGTGGGCTCCGAGATCGCTTAACTGTGGCCTCCGAGATCGCTTAACTGTGGCCTCCGAGATCGTGCGGCGCTGCTCGTCCCGGAGCAGCCTCGGAGACGGTTTCTCTCATTTGTAGAATGGATGCAGCAGCTTAAACAGCAAACGGAGCAGACTGGAGCAATTGGAGCAACATTCCCAACAATGCGTTTGTCCCATGGAGCTGAATAAGGGGCCGAATTTCGGCTGGATATGCATTATTTCGCTACTTCTCGGCTTCAGGCGCGTCCTATGACGATTAATTACGAAGTTATTGAGTGAAACTTAAATAGTCAGCTTTAACACGCCTGTATCCAGAAAAAAGAATTGTGCACACGATACTGTCGGCGCGTACATAAACGTTTATTTCACCACACCGCATTAACGGACTGATTTATACGAATTAAGGACTCATACGAGGGAAGAGGTGCGAAGAATTAGACCATTAGCAGGGCCGCTTACTCGCCGCTTAATGGTATTTTTTATTATTTTTTTTTGGGGGGGGGGCGGGATTATGGAAACACGATAATATACAGAGAGTAGTGACTGCGGAGGCGGCAATGACGAACTAAAGTCGACCACTCCGCGCTGTTGGTGTCGGCAATAAAAGCTCACAAACGAATGGCAATACAAACCGAGCCCACGAAGGATATGAATAAGGTATACGCTATTTACGACGCATTACGGACGTCCTCAACAACTGCTCGCTCTATAATGGAAGCAGTCAGCAACGTCAAATGCTCGTTAGTTCGACAGACTCTTCATTCATGTCCTACAGATGCATTACTACTATGTCATCATTCTCCTGACCTGAACTATTATGTGATATATGTTCTGTTGATAAAACTCAATGGGTGCATTAAACCTTCCAATTTCCTACAACAGAAGCATTCGTTGACAATACACTACGCGCGGATTAGCGGTATTAGAAAAGCCTTGGCGTGTCGGTGAATAAATACATGGTGATGGCTGTAAAGTGACACGTGATAATCTGACTACCATAGGCAAACTTTGGAAACAAGTTTACACGTAGGTTAAAACACGTTGGCGGGCTGGTTGGTTAGAATCCATGGTAGAGTGTATAAGCGCGACTGGACGAGGACGAAGAAAGAAACAGATACACAGACGCAGCGCCAGACACAACACGTAGGGTAACGTGGAAAACTGGCCTGGTAGAAACCACGACGATGTGTTAAACGGCTCTTCGTAATTGCGCAACACGTTGTCTACCAATTATTGAATTCATTCACGAATCATTTCTGTGTTCCCACCTGCCGAGCGTTAACGACTGTGTCCCTAAGTGGATGTGTCATCGTCAGTATACTTTTTGTTTTCAGTGGAGTAGTGGAGTATATAGCCCGTCAGCCTGTCACTGACGACCTCTCGATTTCCGTCCACACGCAACCTCAACCGCTGCTTCCCTCACCTCGCCAAACCTTACCTAACTAACTTTGCGCTGCGTATTGTACGTTTGTTAACCGACGTGTAGCTCCCAGTGTGGCGATCGACACAAAGCCGGCCTCGAAGGAACCCGACGGCTGTTTGGGACGGCTTTCCGCAATTGCGCAATAGGGAAGAGGATGTATTCTTTGGTACGGTGAAACAATAACCTCCCCCCCCCCCCCCTCCCATGTTCCACCTGCGACAAGCTACGGACGCGGCTAAAGGAGGCAGGGAAATGGAGGCTCGGTCTGAATGTCGCAACAATGTTTCGCAAGCGTGTAGGCCCGTACATACAGCGTCTTCGTTAGTCACAGTTCCATGGGTCGATAGGCCCAACGTCTGCCTATAAGTACAGGAAGCGAATCAGAGAACGGTTTGCAATATTCGTACATAGACTGTATACAGAGTGCTCTATAGTTCCATATTCGAAGGGTTTATAGAAATAGCGTAAGCTCAGAGAAAGAAACGTGCCGAATAAGGCACCAAATTTTGTTCAGCGCCGTACGGGGCGCATCACCCCACGCGGTAACCTTCGAAGTGCTACATGGCCTTTTTTTAGGCGCACCGCCAGCAGCTCGGCGTGGTACCGAGCGGGCCGCTACAATCCGAAAGCAGCATACGTAGAATTCCACTGCACAAGACAAAGGGAGAGGCAGTTTGGGCGGGGAAAATAGCTGCCACGGAGGGAAGCTCCACGGGACCAGGCAGGAACGCGCGGCGTCTCTGCAGATGCCAACGGCCGGTATATTTAGACGTCGCACGCGCCTTAGCCGCGCAAACCAGAGAAAAACCAGCAAGGAATACCCCTACAGTAGGCCAGGGTGTGGAAACAGACGGCGCTGGGGGAGGTCGTCGTCGAAATAGCGCGGTGACGCCGAAACGAAACGAAGCGCACGACGAACTTAAGGGAACAGAAGAACAGAGGATACACTTCTGCTCCCGCATTCCCTTTTTGCAGACGAATGCAAAGACAGCAGACGTGCCGTCTGCTCCTTCTGTATTTGTCTGCTCTCTAGACAGCGCTATAGGTCACAACGCTGAAGAGAGCAGCGTAGAAAACCGCGACAGTAGGCTAAGAGGTGGAAGGAGAGGATGGGTATTGGATGAGACCATTGCCGAAACAGTAGGGAGGTAGAAACAAAAGGAAGCGCCCGACAAACCTAGAACAGCACAAGAACAGACGACAGGGGTCCGCGCTCCTAGCATTCTCTTCTCGCAGACAAATGGAAAGAAAAGCGGAGGCATGTCGTCTGCTACTAGTGTATCTTCTTTTGCAGATGAAGTGTCTGCTTCTCTAACACGACACAAAACGAAACACGCGAGCCAAGAAACGGTGCGATCTGGTGCGCGTTAATAGTTACCGTCGTACTAGTTACTAGGCTAGATCCTTACTATGACGGTTGGCGCGCGTTCATGGCGCTTTCGTACCCTCGTTAGAGTCGTGTACGTTTTATTTTGTTTACCTGCAAATCGCAGCGCATGCTAGACAACTACGAAACACGCGAGAAAACGCGAGAACGTATGACTCAGCGAAAAACTACGCCGGGAAATCACCGTCGCTAAATGCGCTGATTTGCACGAACCCCCCCCCCCCTCCTCCCCCTCTGCAACACACAGCCTCTACATGCCCCTGCAGGAACGACATCGCCTAGCTGTAGCAAAGTGAAAACTCGGCGAAAGAGAGTGGGGATGGGGGGGGGGGGGCGTTAAGGGCAGGAGGCGAGATGGCGAAGAGGGGGCTTGGGGGGCGCCAGTTTCCTAATCCGCAACTTTCCCAGCCAAAGCCAGTGGCGTCGCCAGACGCTATATGAGCCGCGAAAATGGCATCAGACCGAGCAGACGCTGAGCAAATCAAATACGCCGCGAACACGCCGCGCGCCAACCAAGTGAAGCGCGCAGAAGTCTTATGCGAGAGTGCAGGCGTGTACTGTCGCGCGAACTACACGAGATGCATACATCGTTGCAGCTAGGAGGTTGGGCAAGGAAGGGGGAGGGGGGCAGAAGTGTGCCGACGCCGCGCGTGGGGTCTTTTCCCGACAGAGCGCCACGCTGAAGAGCGCGCGCTCGACGCAGACAGCGTAGTCAGCGAGAAACCGCAGACCCCGGCCGCTTGCTGCTGCTTCGGCGTCGGTCGGTCTTTCGTTCGCTCGCTCACCCGAAGCGATTTGTCGACATTGCAACGGGTAGAGGTCAAAGGCAAGTATGCCGGTCTCACTCTCGAAGCTTTACTCTTTCTCTCTCTCTTTCTCTCTCGAGTTTCGCGAACCGCGTGACGAAGGCATCTTCATTGGATTTGCTTTGCGCAGCTCTCCGTTATCCGTGATCGCCCGAAAAATGTATTTCGCGCTGCTGAAGGACGTGATGTCTCAAGATCGCGGACAAGAAAAAGAGGAAGGAGGAGAAATGTACTTTTCAATATGCAAATTAACCCGGTGATTTCCACACGTTCCTTTTTTTTTTTTTGGTACGCTGAGTTCGATGTCACCAAATTCTGATTGAGGGAAGGCAAACGTGATTGATCGCCTATAGTAGCGTTGTTGACACGCTGGAGGGAATCTTGAATTGTAGATAGTTTGAAAAACGATTACTATTGACTATTTGTCGCACTAACGAAGTTACTTTACATACAAGATTTAACAGTTTGTTTTGTTCTTTGCACAAATGCTTTCTCCGCGGGCCAGAAATTTAGTTTTCTCTATCGTGGAACTCTGTTTGATCAATACAATACACTTGTTTTCACTCGCCGAAACCTAACCGCATGCTTTTCGCCCGTAAGAAGGTACTACGTAGGCAAGTCGAAGACGGTCAAAGGCTACGAGATATTTTTTTTAGTTAATAGTAAAACCGATCTCCAAACACGTGACCCGGCTCGTCGACACCGTCGCGACGTCATGAACGCATAGAAAAATTTGCCGACGTCTTGACGCAGCAAAACTGGGTACGATGGCGTTGCTCTTAAAGAAAAGTAAACAAGAGCGCTGCGCACGTCTGTTCTCGCTGCGAGAGCAGACGACGCGAGCGCTCTCCTGCTCTTGAATCTCGCGATGTACCGACGTGACTGTCTGACTTTGCATATCTTCGCGCCAACGACTTCTTTCGACAAAGTAAATAACTCACAAAGAACGCTATTTCTAGAATAAAAACGAAGCACCGAAGCTTTTGCATATTCAAAAACGTTCACAGATGATGTTCTGCCGAGAAAAGCTCTGCACCGTACGGTAAAATAGTGGCCATCGATCGCCGAGCGATGCCTTCAAAATAATGCGTAGAATAAGCTTGCGACGTCTTCTTCCTGAGAACAACGCGGACAGCAAACTTTTAAAAAGAAGTACTTAGCATAACTATACAACACGCGTTTCATTCTTCACCCGCAGACAACAGATATTTGAAACGCGCACTCCCGTTTATGGCGCCCTGGGAATTATTCTCCTTAAAAGCACGTGGGGGGGGAGGGGGGGGAGGGCGTCCAGCGGGAATTGTGAGCTCCCGTTATAAAGACTGAAAAACACAAAAAACCACCGGCGGGTCAGATTCGGAAAATAAAACCCCCTTCTTAACAACCACTCTCTAATGCGAAACGATCACTCCCAAACGAATACGAAACCTGGGCGAGGCAAGCTCGCATCGTGTTCCGCTAAAACGTCGTCGTCTCGCAATTCCCCGTGCGACTGGAGTGTGTGCGGAGAGCGGCGAAATCCCCAGGACCACTGAATGCGAGCACGGACCCCGGGCGAAGAGTTCGAAATCACGAGACCGAGCCGCGGCGGCGGCCTGGAATGCTTACAGATCAGAGCCTCCCCCCCCCCCCCCTTCCTCTTTATATGAGAGCTATACACAACTCCGCCGCACACCGTGCAGTGAAGTGAAAGCTGCGGGATGCTCTGGCAAACCGGAATAGACTGCAATACATGATTTATACCCTTAGAGCGACTAAAGAAGTAAATCTGTACGCTCTTATACCCTTATGAGCGAAAAGGGATGTATGTAGTTTTACGGATTACACCCTTAAACCACTGAAAGTGAACGCGGGACACCCTTACACCTTTAATGGTGAATAATGATGTACATCCTTACACCCTTAAAAGTGAATAAGTTTGTACACCCTTAAAGGTGAATGACTATGTAGACCATTAAATGTGAATAAGGGTGCACGCCCTTACACCCTTCAAGGTGAATAAAAGCTTCCAAATAAGCATGTAACTCGCGCACTTACACCCATTTCGGTTGCAAGCGTGTAAGTCATAGACCTGTGTAAACTCTTATTCACTTATAAGGGTGTAAATTGTATGACGTTGTACAGAGCCAAAAGAAGAGATCATCGCCTGTCCGACTGAAGGGAAAGAAGATTCACGGAAGGATCAGTGGCGCACTGTGGGCCAGGCCGCTTCTCCCCTCTTCGGAACGAGAAACTGGATCTCGTAACCGAATGCCTAACACTACTAGCCTCATAGCCTCACTTACAGAGCATGGAATTAGTGAAAGCCTACGTTTGTGAGGCGGACTTTGTATATATACATTCTGTCACCAATTCCGTGCAGTCCAAAGAACGCTGCGGGGCTCGTATCCAGCCACTCAGCAACGGGAAGCGGCGGCTGCGTGTTGCAGAGAGCTAGGGAAGACGAAGGCTCGCCCAATACGCGCTGACAATTCTTCCCTGCACATTTTCCGTGAATCTATTGCAATCAGTCGCCGTCCCGTGAATAGCGATTACAGGCGGACAATGTAGGAGCCCCCCCCCCCCCTCCCGCCCCGCCCCCTTCGTGTGGTTTCCGTTCGGGAGATCACGCTTTACCCGTAGCTTTCGCCGCACTGCACGTGAACGGAGCCGGTGGGACAAGAGTACATCCCAGACATCGGGCACAACCCGATCCCGGAATGTTTCCCTTCTCTCATCCTTATTCCCTCATGGGGAAGAAATTGGAGGGGATGGGGAGGAGAGAAAAAAAATCATTTTTTTTTATATGGAAGGTGCGCAGAAATAAACGCGGGAATGAATAAAAATAAGGCTGCTTCGGAAAGGGGAAGGCTCGGGCGAAAGAAACGAGACGAAAAGTAACGAGCAAATACAACTGGCAGCCGGATCGCTAGCGCTCGCGCGTGCGGTGGTACGCGACCTCAAAACCTCGAGTGGATCGATGCCACGAAGGCGCGCTTTGGTCGACGCGCTACCCAGCTTCAAGGCAGAACGGGTCTTTGCTTTCTCTTCGTTCTCTTCCTACGAACGGCTGCTCTCTGTCTTTCTCTCTCTCTCTCCTTGTCTCTATAGTTCTTCCTTTCTCTTTTCCTTTCATTCTTTGTCTGCAATAGAACCTAAGTGCCTGCAGATGCGTCTCTGTTAACATCGTGTGGATGTCGTTGAGCTTCACCGCGGAAAGCCTGACCACGATGGAATTCGGGAGATAGAAAAAAAAACACGTGAACGCTCCGCTAGCTTACGTGTAAGCAAGAGCCGGCGACAATAACGCTAAGGATGGCCCTCTTTTAGGCACTCTAGAAAACGACGAGTTGTAACATCGATTGAAAACAACGCCCCCCCCCCCCCCTCCGGCGTTTCATGTGCACCGAAAAAGACGCCAGCCGAGGGAAGCGTGGATTATACTGTTAAGGAAACTCTTAACAGTGACACGGCGAAAGCGCAGCTACCGGCACAGCGACAACCGCGTGACTATAAGGCGATAACGACGACGACGGCAGAGACGAGAAGTTCAACGAAAGCTCGAAAAAAATTCATTCGCGCTTAGTTTTTTTTCTCCAGTCAAAATGTCAGACCAACTATCCCAACAGTTAGTCCCTCTGGACAAAAAGCACGGCTGCGATAACGATGACACGGATCGACGTCTACGACGAAGTAGACGACGACGGGCTCACACGATGATGACACGACGGCGGCAAGATAGGTGGACGACCACGATCACAAAAAGAATACAAATGGACGATTACGACCAAGCCGACGACGATGGGGCGATGATGGAACGACAAAGATGACCACAGCTGTTGAAATTCAGAAACTTTTACGACAGAAGAAGGACTAATCGTTCTCGCACCCGGAATCAGATACAGCGTGGGGACAAACCTTGACTATCTCGCATGATCATCTCTTGATCACTTCTACTTGGGTCTGCTTGAATGATTATCAGTAAAGAAAAAAAAGCACGTTAATGATGATCTTGATAATGACATATTGGCATCCCCTTCGAAACGGAGTAGTGGCAAATAGTCACCCAACCTGCTCCAGCTATAATCAGGTATACTATACATGCTTATCGTTATGTAACATTTTGTCTACACCTCCTTAACCGGTTTTGTCTTCCTTAAGCGTTCTTTATACGAGGGGGTGCTGAAAAGTTCCTGGCTTTGCCTATTTACACTTAGAATTCAAACATAAACGTGGTACCACATAAAAGCTTGATATTTTGTTAAGCAATGGTGAAAATATGAGATGTATCTGATTTTTCATAACTATTTGAATGTCAGATAGAACCTGAGATGGCAGAGGCAGAAGTTTCAAGTCTGTGGGCTTACGGGGCATCATCAAAATTTTGTTTCTCCAGGGAAAGTCTGCAAAGAACGTTCTTACTGAGATGTCACAAACACTAGGGGAGAAGTGTCCTTCCTACAGCACAGTAAAAAGTTGGGTTTCTCGTTTCAAGACCAGGCATTTTACTATTGAAGATGAACCCCGCAGTGGGCGCCCCACAACCTCAACAGATCCGGCAACAAGCGATCGTCCCCATTAGCTGATCATTGAGGATAGGCGAGTATACCCCAATAAAGATAGCCCAAATACAGGACATCGCCCGGGAGCGAGTTGGTCTCACTGCTAGCAATATCCTGCACATGCGCAAGCTTTCAGAGAAGTCGGTGCCAATGTGTTTGAACAGTGAACAGAAAGAGGCACGAGTTGAGGCATCCAGGGCTGTTTTGGCCCATTCTGATGATACAAAGGATTTTTCGGATAGGTTAGTCATCGAGAATAAAACCTGGCTCCACATTTATGACCAAGAAACCAAGGAACCGTCAAAGGAACGGCGTCACAGTGGGTCGCCACGACCGAAAAAGTTCCGCACCCAGAAATCGGCCAAAAAAACATGGCGTTTATTTTCTGGGACAAAAGACGGTGTTCTCTTGGCAGACTTCCTGCCTCAGGGCAGTAGTACAACCGGAGAGTACTGCATCAGCATCCTGGAGCAGTTGAAGGAGGCAGTAAAGGCGAAACGCCGGGGAAAGTTGAGCAAAGGGATCCGTTTGTTGGAGGACAATGCGCCTTCGCACACGTCCAAAGTTGTGGCTGCCAAACTGAAGACCCTGGGTTTCGAATTGGTCCGCCATCCCTCCCATTCACCTGACCTGGCGCCTTCTGACTACCATCTGTTTCCTAACTTGAAGAAACAGCTGGAGGGTCGCCATTTTGACGACATTTTTGGTGCCAAACATGTTGCTGAGAGTTGGTTTGACGACCTATATCAAGAGTTTTTCCTAAATGAACTAGAAACGCTGAAGCAACGATGTATCAAGTGTATCAATCTGAAGGGGGAACATGTTGTACAAATGTGTACTTTCAAAACTTTGTTCCTTCATTGCAAAGCCAGGAACTTTTCAGCACCGCCTCGTATATACTTGCACCGTTACCTCTGCCTTTAACGGATCCAGTCCCATCAATCACTTCCCTGCTTCTTTTTCTTTTTTTGGCGATACTCTAAACGTATCTTGCCTATCTCGAAAGCTGATCGGTTCATGCTTCCATCCATTTTCAAAGCCAGCGTTTTTGGAAGGTGCACGTTACTAACCTCGCTGCGCGAATACGTTAGCATTCCATTACGAGGTGCCGAGTTATCTCTGGTTTTCTGCTGCTATAGACACATTTCGCCTCCTGTGGCTATTTGCTCCGATATGTTTTTTCTTTCTTTCGTTTTGTACTTAGGCAACCAGCTAGAACCTCGAATAGCAAGGCATTCCCTTTAGCGTTATATACAGGTTTTCCCTCCAAACTTTCGTTATCGCCATTTTTGGGAATCTACATGGTCTTCTTTGCTTCCATCCTTTGCATCCAAATTACCGTCTCTTGTTTCTCTAACTTTCCTTTTCTTACCCGCCGTGGTTGCTCAGTGGCTATGGTGTTGGGCTGCTGAGCACGAGGTCGCGGGATCGAATCCCGGCCACGGCGGCCGCATTTCGATGGGGGCGAAATGCGAAAACACCCGTGTGCTTAGATTTAGGTGCACATTAAAGAACCCCAGGTGGTCAAAATTTCCGGAGTCCTCCACTACGGCGTGCCTCATAATCAGAAAGTGGTTTTGGCACGTAAAACCCCGAATATTATTATTATTATTTCCTTTTCTTTTATGACTCCTGCTTGTCTATTTGCGCTTAGAATTACCCTGTACTTGGTCGCAAACTTTCTGGACCTCTTCCTTCATTTTGTGTGCATGCTTTTGAAATACAAACATTTGTCCACTTTAGCCGCCCATTTATTTTCATCCATGTTCCTTAGTCTTCCTTTAAAACTAATCTTGCCCTGCATTTCTCTGATTTCGAAAGAGGCCCGACTCATGTCACCTTGCACTTCCTCACTTGCGCTTTTACCGTGGACCCCCAAATCCGACCGGCTCATCAATCATTGCTTAGCTTCCAACTCCGCCAAGATATCCGACTGGAAGCACATTTGCCAACGCTAGCGCTGGCATCATCACTCCTTTGCAGATTCCACGCACCACCTAATATTTCATTCTAGGCCCAAAATACCCTATGTATTACTATCCCTGCATTCCGCTCCCGCTTCATTTCAGTACATCTTGGTGGGTCCTTGAGCAATTATTTTCTTTCTACATGCATACACCAAGACATTTTATAACGTCGCATTCTGAACGCCAGCGCCACCGAGCGTTCATGACGTCACGCTCTGCAGCATGTCGACAACTGCCCCCGACGCCGTCAGATGAAAACTTTAACGGAAGCTGTTCATGTTGTCAGCGATAATGAAAGCAAGAAGACCAAAGCACACACGGTGAGAGAGGAACGACTAGCATTAAAATAAGAAAGAAGAGAGGATAAAAAATAAGTATAGAGGTGCGAATTCATCGGCGAGAAAGAGCAGAGAAAACAGCCTCGACAGCGTCAGCGACAACTGCATCACGAATCGCGCGAGGCAGCGCGACAAACGAGAACGCACGCGAGAAACTCGGAGCAGACGAACAACGCGGGCAAACGAAGTGCTAAAAGAAAGCTACAGAAAAAAACAAGAGCAAAGCGACGTGTAGAATGACGGCACACATACACGAAGACTCCCGAGCGAGAACTACACAAAAACAAACAACCAACAAAACAGAAACATGAGCGCGGGGGCACACGGGCGGAAGTAAGAGCATCAGCAAAACTTCCGGTGCCCCGAGCCTCGCTGTCAACGCATGCCAGGCACGGAGGGGGGCGCGAGCAGTGAGCAGCAGACGACACCGTCGTACATCGGGAAAAAACATCGAGCGAGGAAAAAAGAGCAGACGACGAGTTCCGACTGCAGACGAACCAGCTTGGACTGCAGACGAATTGAAGGCAAAGATGGCGGCGCGAACAAGCCAATATGAAAATTGCGTCGATGCAAGACAAAGGAATCGAAAGGCAAGGCGTGAGATTTGAAATGGCTGTTAGCACAGAGCCCCATCAAGAAAGCAAGACGAAAAAAAAAAGGCAGAGGCGTACGCCATGTCACAAAACACGAAGGCCGAACGTTGAAAGTCGAAAACAATATGCTGAACGGTGTCGAACCAAGAACGGCCGCCTTTTTGTTATGTAGGGGAGGGGGGCGGGGCAGAAAGAACGTTTGTAAGGTTGAAGCTGGCTTCTTTTCACAATTTCACGTTCTCGTTTGCGAGGCGACAAGAATTTTGCGCACGTGCGCGTCACAGCAGCAAACGACACGCCGGTGTACTGCGCAAAATGTGCTTGGACAGCAAACGCAGACAGAATGAGCAAACACGGCAGCGAGCAAAAAAAAAGAAAAAGGAAGGTGGATGCAAAACTGCGATAGTACTAGACGCTAAACAATAACCATGGAAACAAAAGAAGGTAGACGTCAAGCGTGAAGGCAGAGGGCAGCGAGAAGAGAATGAAAAGTTTCAAGAGACTTCACAAAATGAAGGAACTGGGATTGCGTGTTTACATGGGTCGAAGTCAACAACAACAACAAAAAACGACAGTTTCGTTTCAGAGCAGCACGTCGTGCAGAACACAACCGGGGCGTTCTAAAGAGGAACAGCACACGCACGCATCTTCTTTCCCTCGCGAAAGAGGCTTTACACGAGGCAAATACGATAGTCAAGCAAAACAAACAAATAATAAAGAAGGTAGGAGAGGTATTGCTAAGCTGAAAAGAAAGGGGGGGGGGGGGGAAGGGGTGGACGTCTGACATAAGAGTGAACTAAAGCAGGGGCACAAAGCCCCTTCGAGGACGCTCGCGAACATGATGACCAAGCAGTTCTGAACGACCGCACGAACTGCTTCGGCAGCTGAACGAATGTTTATTCACGAAAAGGCAGCGGGCGTTGATATTAGCGTGCTGAGCGTGCAGGATCGCTATTCCGCCTGACGTAACCCAATTGGCCAAGCGCGGAATCGTGCCCACGCTCCACCTCCACTTGACGTAACCTAGCGTAAATAAATATTTCCAAGCTAATTGCTGCCTATAGCTTTTTTCTTTTGTTTGTGTACTACGTAAATACCATATCTTGCTTCTGAATGCAATTTGCGTCTGCCAATAACAAATCGAGGGGCATGCTATGGACAACTGCTAAGTAAGGGAGAAAAACAACTAGTACGTCTGCGCAAAATGCATCAACATCTTTTATCGAGCGTGAATCTGTGTAAATTCACAAATTATACAATTTCCAGAGGGAAGAGTGACGATGGGCGTGGTATAAAACTTGTCGAGATACGGCCTCCACTTGAAGTTAAGATTATCTGAAGACAAATTTACTGGGAGAAGTTGTAATCAGATAACACAATACGATTACAATATGCGTCTTGTGAATGACTTACATAAACTGTATACAACATATACGATCGCTATCTTATAGGAATCTTTTTCTTCTTTCTTTCCTTTTGTATCATAAGTGTAACTTTGCGCCCTTGTTATTGGTCAAACTTCTTGCTCATAACGTATCGCACACCAAAGCTATATTACGCAAGTAACATGTTCGATTCAATACCATGTGGCTGTAGATTTATTCTCAGGCATTACTACGCTAACACTAGCCCCACCTCGGCCATAAAAACACAGCTTCGACTTCCTAACTTGCTTCACGCCGCAAAATCGTATACATCTCTGCCCCACGGACATTATTTCTTTTATTGTCATCCAGACAACGTGTTTCCGACGACACCACAGTCGTCGTTATCACCAGACCGGATGTCCTCCCTCATGGCACTTAAAGAAATAGAAAAGGGAAGCCGAGAAGCTAGATTTTGGTTAATCTCTCTCTCTCTCTCTTTCTGTCTCTCTCTCTCTCTCTCTCTCACACACACACACACACGCACACACACACAGAGAGACAGACAGACAGACAGACAGACAGACAGACAGACAGACAGACAGATAGACAGATAGATAGATAGATAGATAGATAGATAGATAGATAGATAGATAGATAGATAGATAGATAGATAGATAGATAGATAGATAGATAGATTTTCCTAAGCAGACAGACAGGCCGGCATATAGACAGATTTACCTAGTCTAAATATGCATCCTGACAGTCGGAACAACACGCGTTTTTGTGACTTGTTCGCAACTGCAAAAGCCAAGACGAAAGACGTCACTAATGCGGGCGTTGGGAGAACCGCCTACGCGAGTGGTGAAATAGGGAAACCAACCAGTGACGATCGAAGCGCCACCTTGGAGACGACGAGAGAGGACGTTCGGCTAGGGACAGGGCGTCCGGCGCTTGGGCAAGAAACATTCACCGTCGATTAGGATTCTCAATGCGAAATTTGAGCGCAGCTCTATACGTGCCGTCATTTCCCGATATAGTACTCGCTGGAGCCGGCGATCTGTCTCGTGCCGCACGTTGCAAACATAGCCTAGTGCGGCGCGACTGCTTCGCTAACCTTAAGGTAGCTAACCTGGAGATCGCGAGAGGCAGCACGTGGGTGACGCGTGAGCGCGACTCGGAGCATCTGCCGCCGACAGACCTGCCACACGACGGGCGTGACTCTGGCGCCATCTCGTAGCCATCGTCGCCGCACTACACTTCTCGTTATTTCGCCACACTTTCCTCCTCTACCTCCTGCCTCACCGTTCCGCCGCGCCCTCCTCCTCCGCTTTCCTCCTCACGCCTTTCGTGCCACGCTTCGCTCCGCGTTCGCTTTTTCGTCATTCGCTGAGCACAGCCTCTCGGTTACGCCACCACCACCGACGCCGACGCTCGCACCAGGAGCGGGCGCCTAAGCGCTGCTCTCTGAAACATAAACAGTTTTAGTTACACGTACGTAGAGGCTTCGCGTACGTAGAGCTTCTACGTGTGAGCAGTGCGCATGCGTAGAACGTAGCGGGCGCGCGCGCGTCTCAGGGACGTACGTGAGATTCAATTCTTTGCGTGCGTTTCTTGTGCACGTAGACAGCTTCGCGCGGGAGTTCCGCAAGATCACGAACAAGCGATAGCGGTCCGCGCACGCGCAGACGGCTCGCATCGAAACACGGCGACGTGATTGAACTACCACCGTGTGATTGAGCTACCACCGTGTTCACATTTCCCGATAGATGGAGCTACGGGGTCCCTCTTGGCGTGCGTCGCGTACGTGTAGCTAAAAGCGTTTCAGATGGCGTGCACGTAAGGTACGTAGGCTTTTCACGTTTGCGTACGTGAAGCCTCTACGTACGTGTAACTAAAGCTGTCTACTAAGGTGCCTGTACGTAGTCAGAACGCCACAGTAAGACGAGACTGCGCGACGCATGCTTCCGTCGGGCGCTGGTGTAGTTAACGAGGCGAAAATAGCGAAGCTTGCAGGTGACGTAACATGTCTTGAAACCGGTATTTAGGCCAGTTTCGTAAACGCGGTGTACCGACGCAGTGGTACGTAACACCCGAACGCAGAATGTGACGTCAAACACTGAACTTGGAAGGCTGGGGCGCTATAACGTAAAGCTATTCCAAATCCGCAATCAGCCCTCCACAATTGGTCAAAATTATCGCTCCCCCCCCCCTCAACTTAGAATGTCAGTGGCGCGACGTCACGAAAACCGCGATAGCTATGATATGATATGACGTGTGCACACCGATTATGCATGGATAAGCGGAACAACAGAAGAAGAATTACGCTTACTTCTGATTCGGCGACTTTTAGCCATTTGCCCTCTGTCATTGAACAACAGTTTTCGTGCAGCGTCCACTTTGCCTGTCAGTTACGCGACGTCAGAAAACCGCAAAAGAACACACGCCATCAGAGTGACGTCTAAGCGAGAAACGTCCATTAAAGACCAAACAAAACAGATTTTTTTTTTTCTGAATAACCGCAGACTGCCCCGTTCCGAAAGATATAGAAGGTGGCTACACGCAGATCGCTCAGGCACTGGCTATTCACACCAGCCGGAGAGCGTGGATTGATTAGCGTGTAATAAAACTATGGCATGCGTGGCAGTATAACGCTATCGAGCCCTTTCGGCGCGTATAGATCACGCTGCCAACTATTCCTTGTTGAGAATTCGTTTTGGTGGCACTCTTAACCTTCCGTGGTACGCCACCGCAATTTCCTACCAGCCACCGCAAGCTAAGTAAGGGGAAATGGACCAATCGCAAACGCCGGAACCACCCTCCTCATCCGGTTATCTATTTTCACGGCGCTGGCTCGGCCCCATCGAAACCTTCTCAGCTTGAGCGTGCTCCTCGCCTCTTGTCAGACAATTAGATAAGAAAAACCACTCAATGTAGGCAATGTTATTCGTTCTGAAAGCAAACAAAAGTGACCTCCGATGAACGAGGATAAGCCGATGATTGCGTAGGCGGTTACGTAAATTTGAAGTCGGGACATTGGAATATATTTGCGTTACAGGGCCCCTGATTAAAAAAAGGATAGAAAATGAAGGAACGGCGACTCTTAGCACTAGAAAGACGGAAGTACACTGTAATTTGGCGGGGAAAAAAAGAACCCTACCAAAAACTTGACGCAGGAAGTCCGACGACAAGATCTCAGCTCCAAAGCAGCGCGCCAAAGGAAGCAGCCAGACTGTCCTAACAAGCAGGGACGGCGGAGCCCGAGACCAAACGTCGCGTTTTAAAAGCCAGTTAAAATTGCAATAAAAAAAGCGTAAAAGGCGCGCGCGACCCAAGTTATAACGCCAAGAGCTACAGAGGCTATGGGAGCGGGTTGCCGAGATCAAAGAGCCACGGAAATCAAAGCAGAGACAAAAAGTGAATGCCGATAACGCGAGTCGTGCGCAAAGCAGAAAAGAAGAAAGAAAGAAAGAAAGAAAGAAAGAAAGAAAGAAAGAAAGAAAGAAAGAAAGAAAGAAAGAAAGAATGAAAGAAAGAAAGAATGAAAGGAAGAAAGAAAGAAAGAAAGAAAGAAAGAAAGAAAGAAAGAAAGAAAGAAAGAAAGAAAGAAAGAAAGAGAGAGAGAGCGTGGCGGAAGGATTCAGACGATGATCATTACGCGAGACCTGGGAACCTGAAGAGGCGCCGAACGTGGATCACAGGGATAGAAAGGTGGGAGTATAGAAAAAAAAAGAAACCGAAAAGGGATAAATTTGGGAAGGTAAAGGAGTATCGCAGGTGTCGCAGCAAGACGGGCGGGCGGGCACCGCGATGCTTCCGCGCTCTGAACAGCTGGCGCGTGCCGAGATCCGATCTTCCGGGAAGACTCAATAATAAAGAAGAGAAAAAAAATGAACGGGTAGGGAACGATCAAGAAACAAGGAAGAACCGGGAAACGAACAGTAGCGAATGGGGAAAGATAAGAAGAAGAACAAACACGGGGAAGTACTCCAGAGGTTCGAAATTAAAAAGGACGAAAGGTTTTTCGTAGATCACGCTAGAGAGCAAAAATTGAGCAGCGTGCAAAATCATTACGCAGTAATAGATGCAGGAGGTAGCAGAAAGCTGGAGAAGCCGAAGCCCCATGGATAGAACTGTACCGACTCTCGAAGAGCTTTTTTTTTTCTGGCTACGATGGGTACATCGAAGTGCGAGCGTGCTGGCACTACTGGAAATACTCCCGTAATGCCCAAGTTTCACGCAAGACGAGATTAGGCCCAGACGATTGCGTGACAAAAAAAAAAGTTCTGTACAATATCCTATTTTTGACATTCTGCAGGCAGCGGCATCTCTAACACTCAATAAACTCTCTACAATACCTTCGTCAAAGGAAACGGACGTTCAACCATAAAGTTGACGTAATAACAGTTTTTGCGTTAGATATATTATTACGCGGCCATGAACAGACTCGTACTCTCTGCGGGAAACGATGCGACAGTGTAGACGCATGCGAGAGGAGATGAGACACCTTATACACCGGGCGAGCCTGATACGGCAACCCCGGTGCTGCCCTCAGTGTATTCGTTTCCTCGCGCGCTAGAAGCTTCGAACCCAACACACGCACACGCTCACACGCACAAACGCACGTACACACACACAAAGGCAACGGAGAAATCGGGTTACGGGGAGAAGAGGACGCGCGGCTTCGCATCCCTCCTTTCTCCCACGTTCCCGTGTCGATCGCGCAGGAGTCGGGTTCCGGTGCTCCCCCAACGCGAGATGAAACGCCGAGAGATCCAACCCTAGCCAACGGCACGGTCCCTACGCGCCCCCACCTCCCGGCCTTTCCTGTAGTACACCACGGGCCGTTCCAGCTGCCACGTCCTTCTGTCTCGGCTTTCATATAGCAGACGACGCGGCAAAACAGCTCTCGCGTGCCCGCATCCACTCGAGCGTGCAATTGCGCACGCCAATCGCTCTGCGTGCTGTGACGTCACGGGTTCAGGCTTAGCAGACGTTATAGAAACGAAAGCAGCAGACGTTGGAAACGAAAAATTGTAGTTCGAAAAAAGAGCAGACGTTAGGAACAAAAGCAGACGTAACAACAACAGGAAAAGAATAAGAAGCGTAAGCTCCAAAGAGAAAACGTCGAAAATAAAGGCGCATCACGCAGCAGCGTTCTGCACGGAAAGTTTGGTCTGTCTGCAAAAAAACGTGCAGCACCGCGAAATGCACGAACAGCATAGAGGCTGTCCCTATGGTGCACTCAACCAAGTAGCGCGAGTACTGCTCCGGTGCTTCCTAATGCGTTTACTCGTAGCGTTTAGGTGCTGGCACATTTAGGGTATTAATGCAGAAGTAGTCTACCCGTAGTTTCCAAGAAACGCTATTAACTGCGTAAATATTGAAGTGCAGAACAGCTCTAGAAACAAACGTTTTAGGAGTCGACAATAGATCTCAGGGGACAACAGCGAAAAATGAGATAGGGCTATCCAACATGGCGACGCGTCTGTATCGATGACAGTTCATATGTGCAGCCAGAGATGAATTAACGTATAGAATCACAACATGTGACAGACGTAAACGACATACCAGCCCCTCCCCCTCTCCCTTCTTTTCTTCATTCTGTCTCTTTCAAAATAATGAACAGGTGCAATCAATTGGGTCACTGAGGCCCCCACATTGTCGTACCGCCAAGCACGGGAAAAAGATTCGCGTCGAATCTATTTGTTTGCCTCCAGCAGCACGGTGGAAACTGTCAATAGGAAAACAATAAGGCTGTTTTATATGGCAGTGTTAACAAAAACAGTTGTTAACACAGCCGTTCGAAGACCTCTGTTATCATTTCGCAATGTTTTAATACATAAAGTGTACTGTGGCATTAATCAAATTTCCTACAGGAAGACCTACACGTTACCACCGTTGAACAGTAGCGAATTTGTACGAATAGTTCGACGTAAGATGAACGCTCTACTTTTAAGGTAAATAAAAATTCCAGTATTTGCAGTTCCAATTATGTTTCCTTCCTACGATAAACAGTCGATAGAAAGTATACCAACCAAGTCTGCATTTTCTTGAACGTACACATGAATGTTTGCGGACAAAACGCGTGAAGTATTGGAAATATAGAACAACGAAGGACAAGGTTTTGACAAACGCTTTTTTTCAAGAGCTTTCCAAAATCATACGAGATGCGAAGCACTCCCCATATGTCCTGCGTTTTAAAACACAGCGATCACATGACTAACAGCGCTTACAGGCCTGCCAACGATTGTGTCACCTATGAACAACAAATCTAACTATACAACACTACTTTTTGAGGAAAACACTAAAATCTGATCTTGGCGCGCAATGTACACCATGTCAAGTTCAGAGCACTCCCAATCCCCATTCACTTTTTTTTTTCAGATGAATTAGCCATTTCAAGCACTTTTCACCAAGCCATGAATGACGACGGGTTTCGGGTTTAAGCTCCCGGTTAGCGTGTCATTCAATTCAATGCCTATTGTAACGTTTTCGAGAGTGGATGGCCTCTAACCCGAACTTTTCCGTATACTGGTATGACTGCAGAACAATGATTTCGTCTGTCTGTTCTTTGTCTCCGTCTGCACTGCCGTCTGCTTCAGTTAGGCAGAGCAGACAGCTCCCGCTGCGTATAGACACACACACACACACACACACACACTGCACGTCTGTCGGTTAGACACGGCCTCCACCTCGCAGAGAGACGATGCACGCTTTTCCAAAAGACGCCACAACCCGGCACCCATCTACTTTCCGATCTCTTCTCATTTTAACGCGCGAAACAAGGGGGAGCGCCACGAAGTCTCTGTTTTTTGTCTTTAACTCCATAAGCGAAAAAAGAGGAAACGAAAGCAAGGAAGGAAGGAAGGAAAACGGAGCGCCACGACGAACGAAACCCCAAACGCTGCTCTCTATTACATCTCGCGAGCGCGTGGGTCGGCGTGATCTCTTTCGAGAACGGCCCGACGTGCAGCGCGCGAAGACACACAGTGGTGCCGGGTGTGGCGATGCGAGAGGGGCAGGAAGGGACTATAACTGAATAAAGCGAACGAGTAAACAAACGGGCTTAATAACGTTTCCTTTGTTATTTATCTTTATTTATTTAAAAAAACGGAAAAGCGGGATGTGCTGGCTGGTCCGCACCACGCATCTGCCTTTGTTTTCTCGCACGCGAGCGTTTTCGAATGTGTACGCGTGCGCTTGAAGAGGCGCACAGGTGTTCCTTGGGCGTCACGTTCTCGGAGCACCGATCCCAAGGATCTCCGAATGAAAATAACTTAAAAACAAAAGCAATGCCCGCCGTATGAAGCGGAGTTAGTATGTTGAGTCTGCTTCTTTTTCCCGAAAGCTTCCAAGTTGTTTGTCGTTGCTGGTCCTCGTTGCAGCCATTGTTCTCGTTCGACTGCATGTTTCCAGGTTCCACCTTGGTCTTCCGTTGCTTCGTCTTTGAACGCGCTTGCTGGACAAATAATTAAAAGGTCGTGGCGGTGCCAGAAGGATGGGGGTTGCGGTAGTTTTCGTGTGTGCGTTTTCAGGCGACTGCGTCCCCTACGTCTTCCAGGTATCCCACCTTTCCCCACAGCACAGGCACAGACGCTGACGAGAAAGATATAAACAAGCATCTTTTGTTAAATACTCGTGTTCCCGAGTGCATTTAGAAAAATATTCTGGGTTTTAACGTGCCAAAGCCACGACATAAATATTAAGGCACGCTGTCGTGCGAGGTCTCCGGAATAATTTCGACCACCTGGGATCCTTTAACGTGCCCCCAATGCACGGGAGACGGGCGTCTTTCCCATTTCGTTCCCACCGAAATGCGGCCGCCGCGGCCGGGACTCGATCCCGCGACCTCGCTGCCTATGACATCCACGCTGCAACAAAGATGCACCCATCAAGCGCATAATTTCTTCAATAAAGCGAACGTGGCTTTCTAGCAATGTAGCGACACCATATATCTGATAAGCCACCGCGGCGGCTATGGTGTTGCAGTACGAGACCCGCAATGATATCAGAGGAGAGGAGTCGTTACGAAGGATGAGAGAGATAAGAGAAGGCAGGACCCGTCGCTGAGATGATGACGCTTTTTTTTTTTTCTCTCGTCCAGATTTGCAGCTTTGATCTGCAGCAGATGCACACCTTCGCTTCGTGTCGACAGCTGTCGTTTTCCTACTGACAACAATCTTTTTTTTTTTCCCCAGCACAAGTATCTTGTCTTTCCTTTTTTGTTCTTTTGTCCCCCCAGACAAAAACGAACTAAGTAAATTTGCTTCTTTCTGCGTATATCAGTTCGTCTGTCCGATTTCCACCTACTCGTCGTCTTTAAGGGACTGACATGACATTTCCGACTTTTTCTTTCTTTCTTTCTTTTCTTTTTTACCGGTCAGTGAATGTCCTGGATCTAGAAATTCCCAACAATAGAGGCGAAAGCCTCAAAGTGCCATAAATAACTTACTGTGATAGCTATTTACGATGAAGTTTCGGTTTAGTTTGTCAGGAGGTAAGTGTGTCGTGACGTCACGACGGTGAAGACGGTCACGTCGTAGCAGAACCTTAAGACGTATTGGCACTCGCCCCGGCTCAATCAGGTCGTCCGCTATGCTGCTACACACAGTATCATATAAACTACGCAAAAGCACGTCCTCCCGCCCTCCCCCCCGCCCATACTGCGCAAGGGAGAAACACACGTATATTTCACGGCCCCGCGCCAAAACGCAAGAAATACTGAAAGTGTTTGTCATTATTCCTCTTTCAACAATATAGCTAAAGTTGTCGGAAATTTTAATTTACGATAGAACAACCCTAAAGACGAGAACACCACATTGACGCCCGAAATCGCACAGAACAAACTCGCGCAGTGCGATGTCATGACTCAACGCTGAAATTTGTTTCGATGTCTCTCGAGCCGCAACTCAGAAAACGAACTGCGCCATGTAAGTTAGACAGTTTCAAAAAGGAATCACAGGACTCGGTTACCCTTCCATTGAGGTGTGTTTGCCTTGCATTGAAATTCTTAATAAATGCAGTGGCATGCTACATGCGATTTTTTCAAGGCTTGCTTAACATTTCGGAGGCTGTAGTATTATGTGGCTCTCAGATGATCTGTCAGCACATAAGATCGGTTTCACGCGCGTCCATAAGTCTCTGAATCACGCTGAAATAAACGCTTAGCTACCAATCCTAACGCGATTATTACTGTAGCCCCACAACAGCGCCGCTGGCAAAAACGTTTTGCACTTTAAGAATAAATGCGGAAAGCAGGTAATGCGAAAATAAACGCAAAACTCGAATTTGGCGAAAGGCAAATTATTTGAGGAACCGTACAGTAAAGCCGCCTCTAGCGGTAAACGCACTCTGCCGAATGAGAAGAAAAGGTAAATAAATAAAGCGGAACAAAATGACCTGCACGTTCGCAGAAGAAAAAAGAACGAAGGGCAAAAGTAATAACAATGGAAGTAGACTGAGAAGGTACTACAATGAGCTCCATTAAAACTCCTCTCGAAACACAAGAAGCGAGAAGGAAGCATTCAGAATTTGAAATCCCCAATCGAGACTCCGTTGTCTCACCAGCAATCAGGAAACAAGGTATTCCTGTTTCTCTCCTCTTCTTCCTTCTTTCTTTTGGGGTGGGGGGGGGGGTTCATTAGAATCTTGCTTCGTGCAGAGAAACGACGAACGTGAAAAGCCAGTAATTCCCCAAAACGCCACCAGACGGCAAGATGGGCGGCTATGGCTCGTTAGCCAAAGACAGTAGCCAGAGGGAGCGAGGCTAGCGAGGCAGAATAAAACGAAAACACATTTCAATCACGTTTATTAAGACCGACTCGGCCAACAGCTACAGAACCTAAAGGAGAGAGAAGACTTCTCGAAATCTGAGATTAGGGGGTAAATAAAGAACGCTTCAAAAAAGAATACCGCACCTGTCGAAAAAAAAAACTAAACTTACAGTCGGACTTCTACTGTATTTGTGACCGAAAAAATTGCGTTTGATGTACTTGGAATGACAACGTTTTTTTTTTTCGGTAGCCGTAAAGAATCGTATTATCATTTATTATTCTTATACGTTTCTTCGCATCAACAGTGCTTCTTTGGTTCTTCATGCAAAACGCGCGTGCAGATACGGCACTGGTAGTAATTTGATATTGGTGCGAAGTCCTCGTCTTAGTTTAGCGCAAATTTTGCTATTCGAGTCGGGTGCCCCGAATAGCATGCGCATGGGTGCCTAACTGAGCTCTGTTTAGTTACGAATGTGTATATACCCGCATGCGCAAAAATAACGCAATTACGAAAAAAAAAAAGGAATGAAGGCTTCTGCGGGAAAAGCAATAGACGTGTAGGAAAGAAAAAAAAAATTAAATTATGGGGTTTTACGTGCCAAAACCACTTGCTGATTATGAGGCACGCCGTAGTGGAGGACTCCGGAAATTTCGACCACCTGGGGTTCTTTAACGTGCACCTAAATCTAAGCACACGGGTGTTTTCGCATTTCGCCCCCATCGAAATGCGGCCGCCGTGGCCGGGATTCGATCCCGCGACCTCGTGCTCAGCAGCCCAACACCATAGCCACTGAGCAACCACGGCGGGTATGTAGGAAAGAATGTCAGACGAACAGATATAAACAAAAGATCGATTTCGCAAATGGAAAGCACTATCTTGAATTTGAAACCATTACTTCAATGAAAACAAAAAAAGAAGTGAGAAACTAACGCGGAAAGTGAATTAACGCACACTTCGTGTTTACGTGTCGGAAAGGGCGGGGGAGAGGGAGGAGGGGAGGGGACTGTAGTAAATCAACCAGTGCAAAGCGAACCGAAATGCAACGCCAATAAACGCTTTTCTCCCTTTTTATATAAAAAAGATATTCGGAAATATTAATGGGAGGATTATAGAGGCCACTCTGCAATCATAACACGAAACGAAGAAAAAAGAAGAAGAAACGAGAGAAGTTTCACGAGAGAGGATGTTTCCCAACAGTATAGGCACGCTGCAGAAGGCCGCAAACGCTCAAACGGCACTGTAAAGAATCGCAAAACCATGAGTGCCCATAAAGTGAGGCATAACATCTTACGAAACACCGTAATGAAGGCAACGAAAGTCGCCGAGGGTTGAGCTGGCACTGCACCGACTCCAAGGTTTCCACGCGCAACAAACCGGTGTCCATGACATATGCTAGCTACACGGGCGGCTGTTTAACGTCGTTGCGTCGAAAGGGCGTTATGTGCATAACTTGCGCTCTGGTTTCGCTCTTCTACAGAGGAAACGGAAGAAACGGAGGAGGAAAGAACAAAAGCGGGACGCTTGATCTGCACACTTGGCGTGTCGCACACTTGAGTTGCAGCTCGTTGCGGGTCGCCGTTTGCGAGGCAGAGAACGCATTGCGTTGTGCACAATTCCACGTCGTCGTAGGAGGTTGCGTGGCATGCACAGGCTCCGCCAATAGAAGTCGTTCCGAAGCGCAATGGAGAAATTCCAAGTCTGTTTTTTTCTTTTCTCTTGTTTGTTTTTTCACTTTCTCTACGGTCAACCACTATCCGAATGAGCGCACAGTGCGACCGGCTGTAACGCGTGCAGGTTAGGTAAAAAAAAAATCCTGAACCGCTTAAAGAGTACTGAGGCCTCCGAAGTGCTTCCCGTACGTGGTCAACAAAATTCATAAATATAAGTGCTCAAAGGACTATGAAAGCATACCAATAACGAGCGTAATAAACCGGGATCAAGAAAGAGGGCCAGATATGTCAGGCTTATGAACGCAGGTTGCGAAATTTTCCTCGACATATTCCATCACAAGGAAAAAGAACCGCTTCCCACACGCTTAAGTGCGGCCTCATTGAATCGTAACATTCGGATATTTACGACACCGCTCGTGCGCCTCGCTATAGCAACGTCCTCTAAAACGGCCATTTACTCGACTTTGCCTCAAGCTATAGCCTGGATATTACCAAGCCAGGATTTCAAAAGACGCAGCCGACATGGTCGCCTTCGGGAGCGCCGGATCCAGAATTCTGACCCCAGTTCCGCGCGCTGTGGATGACAGCAAACGTCTTACGCGATAGTTAATGCGTAGTGAAGGACCGTAATGCGTGTGTGGATACCACCATGCGTGCTTAAATGCAAAGCATAACTGTAAGTTGCTAACGACGGAATGGGAAAGGCACTATTTCTGGAAACCGTCACAGCGCAGCCGAACTGCACGCGACACTTGTAGAATACCGTAATCTGACGTACGTACAGACTGCGCGAAGGGAAAGCAGAGATAGAGATTGGACGAACCACGCGCAACAAACAAACAAACAAACGCACGCACGCACGCACGACGCACGCACGCACGAACGAACGAACGAACGAACGAACGAACGAACGAACGAACGAACGAACGAACGAACGAACGAACGAACGAACGAACGAACGAACGAACGAACGAACGAACGAACGAACGAACGAACGAACGAACGAACGAACGAACGAACGAACGAACGAACGAACGAACGAACGAACGAACGAACGAACGAACGAACGAACGAACGAACGAACGAACGAACGAACGAACGAACGAACGAACGAACGAACGAACGAACGAACGAACGAACGAACGAACGAACGAACGAACGAACGAACGAACGAACGAACGAACGAACGAACGAACGAACGAACGAACGAACGAACGAACGAACGAACGAACGAACGAACGAACGAACGAACGAACGAACGAACGAACGAACGAACGAACGAACGAACGAACGAACGAACGAACGAACGAACGAACGAACGAACGAACGAACGAACGAACGAACGAACGAACGAACGAACGAACGAACGAACTAGCGAACAGAACGGACGAACGGACGGACGGACAACCGGACCGAGAAACGAACGCGAGAATGAATGAATGAATGAATGAATGAATGAATGAATGAATGAATGAATGAATGAATGAATGAATGAATGAATGACAGTGGGCTTGTGTTCCAACTTGTGAACTCGAATAGCGGACTTGTGCTTGGTGCGTTACGACTCGTGTACTACTCACGGTGATTCATACTTGAGTCCTTTTTTTATCGCTGTGACGGTTCTTCTCCGGATGTTCCTCTTTTTTATATATATTGCTCGTCGGAGCAGACAGGCGCCGACACATATCGACATAACATTAATAAAAAAATAAGAAAACCAAAATTAATTAACTAGCAGCACTAACATGTCGACTACAGAACCGGGCAAACTATAGAACAAGAAAAAGAAAAGCTGGAGGAGGCAAGGACACAAGCACTGCGGCTACTTCAACAGCAATATTTAAGTGCGTCGCCGAGTCGAACGTAAATACCTTTAATACACTGCGTCAAGGCACGTGCCCTTCTTCAATAAACGACAACAGAAAGAGATCCGAATGAGATGTCCTCACCGTCTTTTGTGCTACAACTCGCCTTGACGTGACGTACCAACCACTACACATCGCAATTCTGGTCCCCTGAAGGAGTTACAGGAATGTACGCACAAGGTAACAACTTACGCGCTATATAAAAGACAATAATTGACTTCTCTTCCGAGAATGCCTTGCCGTCCGTACAACGACAAAACAGTCCGCAGAGCCAGATTTCAAACAGATAGACCGAGAAACAGAAATCTTGGGCACGGGGAAATGTCCCACTCAGCACTAAAAATGTAAAACGGTAAAAATCAATAATAAAAAATATGGGGAGTTGTGGAATGAGCTCGCGGAGGAAAAGCAAAGACGGCCGACGGCTGAAAACGAACGATAAAGCACACGTGTCAGATTTATGCGCAGTGGGTGCGGGAGAAAGTAGCAAGGCTTTCGGCCGCCTTTCTTGAAAGTGCGCTGCGCCGCATGGCAGGAACGCGTATTGCGGAGAAATCAGACCGAGGCGGCGAGAGCAAGAGAAGGAGAAACATGTGGAGGATTCTAGCCTCAACATTCCCCCCCCCCCCCTTTCTTTTTTTGCCAATCTTTTTATATCTTCCAGAGCGGAAGAGAAACAATAAAGGAAACAGGAAGTACGAGATTTGAGTCAGCACGTGTGTACAACGAACCTAACCAGAAGCAGAGAACAATTTTCTTTTTAGAAGTCATCCATAGCAGGAGCTTGACGGCTCTTGCTGAGGAAACGCGTACGACATGAAATTAATGTAAGGGATTGAAGACTATAATGGTGGTGTGTTAGGGATTGAAGACTATAATGGTGGAGAGTGATGCTTCGCTACGGTAGTTGCTGGTCAGAAGAGAAACAACGCGAAGAGGAACTTTTTTTAAATTTCTTTATTCATAATAGCTTTCAGGGCAGCACGAGCGGTGGAACTAATTGAAGCCGGGCGTGCGGAGACAACGAAATCGCAATTACTCCCAGCCGCACGCGCCTGACCTCTGACGCCGGTCGACACTGCTGCGGGAAAAATCCGCGGTGTTTGCCACGGGTCTCCGAAATCGAAAGAAAATCCGACACTTCCTAACGTACGATATCATATTAAAACAATATTTAAGGCTCGAAAACGCCAAGTGACCTAGTTCAAAGTTAGAGAGCGACATAACTTACTTGCGGAACTAAATTCAGACAACCCACCTTCGACGACTATGCCGTAAGCCAAGACCAAAAAACGCGTCATGCCTGCACGTACTGCAACCAGGCTCCTCTAGAGCGCTTCCACGCAGACATGCTCACGGAGCCACGCGACCGGCCCAGATGTGATCGGCGCTCATTTTTAGACTGCACTATGCTCGGAATCGGCCCACATATTATTGGCGGGATAGCCAGATAGCCGGAAAGAAAGCTAACCTCGGAATGTTAAAGAACTTTATTCGCATTAAAAAAAACAGTCTGCGGCTGATAAACTCCAAGCTACCGATTTAGCACGTATAGTTAGTAATGAGTAGAAGCACGCAGATATTCATCATCCGCATTCAATTAAACTCCAACAAGGTTTGAGCGAACTTCAGCAAGAACTGTAAACCCCTTTGATATCGCCGCCTACATCATCATCTTTTTCTTTATTTTTTTTATAAGAGACACCGACGCTTCCTCGAGCTATCATACTAATTCGAAGAGTTGAAAGTGGCAGCGTCAAGTAGTTTCAGTTACACGTTCTCTTCCAGTCACTCAGTTTCCCTTACCACCCATATTGGAACAGTTTTGATCTTAGTCGTAATCTCCTTACATTTTACGGATTACCGTGTAACCGGAGCCGCGGGCGGATGTTGCATCAAGCCCCTAGATACCTTACAGTAGAAAGCTCGCAGCGACATCTTGTGACGCGTTTTCGAACTACAAGGCGTCTGAAAGGCTTCTGTGTGCTGCGTCAGTGTTCTAGCCGAAGGAAAATCATAACTCGACTGCACATTATCGATTATAATATCTCCCGGCAACGCTTCAAGCCAGCAGATAAACAGAACATAAGACAGGTCTAAAATAGGTCGCCGCAGTATATAAATACACATATCACTAAAAGCTACTGTTTGTTTTATTATTATTATCATCATCATGACCAGACAAGATGTATTTGTTGAGGGTTGGCTCGAAGGCCTATAAATGTGGAATACGAAGGGGATGGGCCATAATATATAAATAAATGCTCTCCCGCACCACTGCAACCAGGCGCAGGATGTCTGAGTCTACAGCAGATGTGTACGGCAAACGCAGATACCTGTCGGCACCGGGCACTTAGGGACGAATCCATCCTTCGAAGGTGGTGACTTCGGCCGCGGTGCTGTTGGGGCACCGGCATCCAAATAAATAAAAAAAGTAACATCGCTATCTAAATCCCAAACTAAAATCGAAGTAGATTCCTGATGTGGCACTCACGCTGAATGCGATTCGCCGGGTCTTCCGAGTCAACCTAGGTGACGATGCGCAGCCGCCACCATCAACGTCACTCAAGTTCACACCAAGATTTGACGATAACCAAAAGAGGGACCGTCCCGTATAGGCTTGCAAAGCTTCGAAATTATTACAGTCGCCGGCGAAAACAAACGATGGGTGTGCTGAAAGAAACAGGCGGGGAAAACGATGAGCGAAAAACACAAAACAGGGAATCCGGAAGACACGACGAAAGAAGAGCGTTTCGAAGCTAAATCAAACTAGAAACCGCCGTACTTCCTGTCGTGTTTATTATTATTTCTTTGCTGTAGCTGTTTCTTTTCAGTCTTCTTCTTCGCGCCAAGTGTTCACGTCCCGAGAGGATAAAGAAAACGACAAACAACAACAAAAAAAAAGCGACAGCGCGGTCGTTGAGCGGAATCGTAATCCGGACAGGATTAGGAAGCATTTCCGTTTCACACCTCCCCCCTTCTCCCTGTAAAAAAAAGAAAAGGAAAGAAGAGAACAAATAAACAGGCATGGTTGCCAGAGCTGCTTCTCCCGCCGTGAACATCCTCAGAGGGCTTGTGTACAGTCGTTGAACGGCATGTCTCAAGCACCGGGACGAGGCGCAACGCAAAAGCAAGCAAGCAAGCAAGCAAACAAACAAACAAACAAGAAAAACACGCAGAGCGGGAATCGAAATATAAAACCGAAATGTGTCGTACGTGTCGTTTGGGCGCGAATCTCTCTCCCACGCTGAGAGAGTGTGATGAGGAGGAGGGAAAAGATGGCGAGGGAGCGCAGGGGAAACTCGAAAACGACGATCGAGCAGTGAATTTCCCCCCATAGAGGGCGCTAGACTATAGACCCCCCCCCCCCACACACACACACCGCTCCGCGGTATAAATCGCGCTAAATCGGCAATTTTCCGACAAAACGTGCTCGGAGACTGAAGTGGTTCACCCCCCACTCCTCCCAATTAAGAAGAAGAAGTGTTTCACCGCAGGGTTGTGATGTCTGTTAACCACCACGGTCTTTGACCGGTCACGCCGAAACCTCAAATTCCAGCAACCATATGGCTGGTAGTAAATAAACGAATGAAGCCTTAGTTCAAGTTTATTTGTACTTTATTCATCATGCACAGGAAAGAACGAGACGAGACAGAGAAAAGGCACCTTGATGAAGCTCTAGCCGCGTGTGTCCAGGACAGGCCGGGATCGGCATTAGGTCGCAGGCCCATCGAACGATACCCCACGTGGCAAACTACCTACAATTCACTCAGATTGACACTTGAGCGAGGTACACTCGTATGCAAGTAAATAAAATAACTAAATATAATTGAGCGGCCACTAGGCGATAAACGTGAAATAAATTGCGTTAGCGTTAAGTCGCACTTCTGAGGTACCGAATCAACTATATCCTCCACGAGAAGCAAAGTGCAGCAAGCCTGCTCCGAAACACCATCGGCTGCACTAATGTTTTAAAGGGGATAGAGGACGACCCACCATATCGTTCCCATCCTTTTCCAATATATATATAAATATATATGTTGTGAAGTGCGGCTTCCCACCGTTTTTTCCACGTTGACACTCCTTAATATATGAATGAACGAATGTGTGCGGCTAAGTATGCACTCCTCCATCTCAATTGACTTCACATACTGGCACTCTCCTTAACCTTCGGTGCGGGTGAGTCGCTGATGCAAACGTCGTAGCCTAAGCCAAGTGTTAGCACTGCCTACGTCGCTCGTCTCTTCGGTGCACTATTTGCCATCCTGCAGCTGAGTACGTCGCCGCCCCTTCCCTAGTTTATCTGGCAAATTTGCGTACACTTTATCCACGTATGCAGTTAATAATTCAAGTAACGCGAGAAAGCAAACGCGTACTCCCGTTGCACTAATCCAATGACGGCCGAGGTGCCTCATTTTTTTTTTCTACGGTCCTTATTTCACATACCGCGCGATGCTACAATAGCAAAGCAATGAAGGGGGCTAGTTGGTGAACGTTCATGGTTATATTGCGCTCAGTTCTACACGGACGATATTAAGGAAGGACAGGACGTGGACGGACGTAGACCCTGTTTTCTTTCCGGACGACAAGTCGAGAAAGAGAGGCCGCTGCATTTATTCCTACGACTGCTAATGCACTGAAACAGATGGCTCCGTCCACGTCCTGTCCTTCCTTAATATCGTCCGTGCAAAACTGAGCGCAATATAACCATGCCACAAGAGCGATGACGAGTCGACATTAGGGCCTCGAGTGGCGTGACGTCGCGTGCGCGTTTGGAAAGCACTCGCCAAAAGATTACCAGCCGCAAAAGCAACTCTACATCGCTAGAGCGTACCTTGGCTTTGCAATACTTTGGGCAATAAACATGGGACACGCCCGGGCTAAGCGCACGCGCTCATCTTTATACTCTCTGGTGTCCCGCAAAGCTCGCGAGAACTCACTCGCAAACACTTTTCTTTGTTCTTTGAGGTCAACTTATGACGCGGGTTTCCATTCCAACAATCTTTTTTTTCCGTGGTAAGAGGTACACGTTAAAGAGAGAGAAAAGATCCTGAGGCAGACAAAAGCAGTTGCAAGACATCTGCAATACGTCTACGCACAGTCTGTGTTGTGCAACTTTATTTCAAGCCATCTTATAGCCCAAGCCAACACACACTTGCCAAGCCAAGACTCTCACCCCGCTCCGCTCCTTTCTTTTTAAGGAATTCAACACGGGCGACCCACGCGGTTTACTCTATTAAGGCACTTTTTTGTTCAGCAGCGAACATCTTTATCGCCAGACTGGTCACGCCTACGCGGCTTTCCATAACGCTAACTAGTTTCTTCATGCGGCGTTGTTTCATGGAAGACGAGGTCCACTGGCTCCTTGTGACAGGAACGGTATCTACTTTTTCTGTAATTTAGCTGCTGTTTTCTGCTTCTTTCTTTCTTTCTTTCTTTCTTTCTTTCTTTCTTTCTTTCTTTCTTTCTTTCTTTCTTTCTTTCTTTCTTTCTTTCTTGTAAACCCTGCTGCAGGCGACTGCAAGTCAGCGATCCCTATTGCGCAAACCTGTAAACGCGAACGCATCATTTCACTTCTCTCGTATTTTTCTTTCTTCCTTCCTTCACCTGACAGCAATGTTCGTGCCTCACAGTGAGCTCTCGCCTGGGGACACAAGCGTCAACGGTTTTCAAAGGTTGACATCGGTCGATGCGTCTCGCTTTCTCGCCCACACCCCGCGTCCCCAGGAGTCCCAAGTACAGCGGTACCGATTACGCAAACAGCGAAGGACCGGTCTAACTCGAAAAGGGATCAGAAGACATTGAACTCGGATGCCCTAGACAAACGGCGTCCCAGGAGGTGGTGTTAAAAAAAATTACGCTGAAACTCCTCTGGGAGTTGTCTAAGTATGGATGAGCACTGTGCCACTTGCTCATCTCCAAGCAGAAAGATGTCAATATCAACGCTATGAAACATTATCGGTCCAGTATAAGCTCTTATCAACCCTTATCGATCGTTATCAACGTTATCGGACTAAATCAGACCCCTGTCGGTCGGTAGCAACCTTGCAGCAACATATCGCACCCCTATAAACGCTTATCTGTTCTTATCCACCTTATGAGACACGATCCGACCCTTATCAGCTCTTATCAGCCTTATCGGACTTCATCCGATATTTATCAGCCTTTATCGGGGCTTATTAACCTTGTAAATATTGCTCCGACCACTATAAGCCTATATCGCTCTTCAGCATCTTATCGATCTGCGTCGAACCATTCTCAACCGCGACGAGACCCGCATAGCCCCTCATCAATCCTTATCAACTCACTCACTGCTTATCTGTCTCTGCTGCGCGACGTGAAGCGCACGAGCCCTCAGAGATCGGTGGCATTTCGGTCGGTGGAGGAACGCCCCAACGGAAGGCGCATCCCGCGACCACCGAAACGGAACGGGGATGCAGCGCGTTTGTGATTAAATTTTCGCAAAATCGGAATGTTCCCGATGTCCACAATGCCCCAAGTCGGCTCTACATGTGGTCCTAGAGATGGTGTTTATTCCACGATCACCAAATCTATCAACAAAGTCTTCGTAGAAACTGCTCTCCTTTGACATTAGCATTGTACAGCCAGTACAACACATTCATATGGTTCAGATACGTATATTCATCTCCTGCAGCGGGTGGGTGTACAATCCAGTGGGTAAGACACTCGGCTTCTGGGCGTAAAAAAATTGAAAAAATAGGAAACGGCGTCATGCAGAACTAACAACAGCATGGTGTTTAGCGTCCCAAAACAGCAGCGGCGATATGGGAGAAGCAGCAGCGGTACTGCTCTTATCTAACCTGGGTTTCTTTAGCATTCTGCACGAACTCTTTTTTTTTCTTTTTCCTTTTTTCAATTTTTTGAACATTACAGCCCAATCGCAAGGCAGCAGCTGCTGCCGGAACTCGAACACTGAACCTCTTTTCCAGTAGCACAATGGCTATAGTCACTAAGCCCGGGATATGGGTTCGCCTTCGAAGGTTAACTACCGATAACGGCTTATCGAGTTTAACCTCCGAAATCTACAAATAGCATGCAAGTACGCTGTGTCGAAGGGCTGGAGATTTTTTTTTTCCAGCCGGAGCTCTTTGAGACAGCTGCAGTTACGCTATAGGAGTGTAACTAGAGATTCTGCAAGCGTGCTTCTCCGCGCATCTCGTTAGCCCAACACAAAATGCCGGAAGTCGTCACAGAAGCGGTAATAAAGTACGAGCGCACGAGCTGCTCCTTCCGCTGTCCTTGTTAAACTCTCTTTAGTGAATCCTAGCTGTTTGCACACCATCCTGGGCTTAATAGTACCATCATCGGAAGGTCGGCCATCTTACGTAAGGCGAGCTCACACGGTGGAAAAGCCTACTTCCAGTGTATCGCATACTTTCCGTCCCTGCCCCCCAACCTCTGCCACAGTACTGAAATCATTTATTCGGAGAAAGTGGGAGAATCGGAGAGCAACTCCACTGGCCTTACAAAGACAGAAGCCAAACGCCGGAATGCATTCTGCGGCTCCCAGATTCTGAGAGAACGGAAGAACAACAGGACTCCGATTCTTTTATGGGCACATAAGATAAAACGCCGTGCGCTACCACTGAGCCGATTTGAATGAAATATAGCATACTTCAAAGAACAAACAAGAAGCGCCTAAGTTTTCATGACTGTTGGCCGCAGGCTGTTGACCTGCATGGGCGTTCAAATAAAGCATATTATATCACAGGCAGCTTAGCAGCCAGTTGGGGGATGGCTTCGGGTCAAGTTTCACCACCGCATCGAAATCAAAATTTTAAAAATCATGAGCCATTCCACTCCGTGTAGGTGGAGTACCAGCTGTGTAGACCACGACACAGAATTGACACAAAAATTTGAGCAAAGCTACGAGCCCATTTATTGTCTCGGTCGGTGGTCATCATGACGAAAGTGCACGCACACACATTTCTTTTTGCACATCACCGTTCGTTCGTGTTATGCATTCAATACATACATTCCTGTTTTCACTTCGCGACATATCGAGGCAAATGATACGAGACCGAAATCACCGCACCGACTGTCACTGGGGCCAGTGCCGTCAGCGCCTTCGCAGAGGGAGGGGCAGTGTGGGAACGCTGGCATTGCGAGCGGCAACGGAGCCAGCTGTGGAAGAACGCGACGACTAATGAACGCGCGACCAGTGGAACGAGCCACTGATGCTGATGCAGCTGCTGCTGCTGCTGCTGCTGCTGCTGCTGCTGCTGCTGATGATGATGATGATGATGATGATAGTTTTTGCCCACACAGATTTGTTGAGGGACACTAAAAATTCACGGAACCCTAGCCATAATAAACAACTTCGCTGCAAAAGAGGCTCCTTCTGCTCAACCTATCGAGATACACCCACCACGGCTGGGAATCAAACCTGCAGCCTCGCGCACAAAGACAAACGCACCGCGGCCACTGAGCTACGCGACAGAGCGCTACTTGACGATACGCATTAGCTGCAAGTGCGCTTCTCCTCGCGACCTTGCGCGACCTAACAAGGACGGCGGACGACAGGCTGGGATGCTTCCAAGGCATCGGCATGTAGACTAGGTGCCGCTATCCATCGTGTCCTTCGTTCGTTCCTCGCAACGTGCGAGCTTTCAAAAGGTGTGGATTTTCACCACACTCGACTTCAGAAGTGCTTAATGGAGAGAGGACGGCCATGTTGGTTAGGGCGCGGGTTAGGCGTAGGCGGGAAAGCGTGCCCGCGCTATTTCGGAAAGTACGAATGTTAGACGAGGACGCGTAAAGAAAGAGAAACAAGAAGAAGAAGAAGAAGAAGAAGAAGAAGAAGAGCAGGAAGAAGACATACGGTCGAAGGCTAAACTGTAGCTGCCGTGATTTATTTCGAAGCGAGATTTATACGTACGGAAGCCAGGAAAACAAAGCTCCAATACTAAAAGAAAATTGAAAGCACAAACAAGCTTTCTTTTTTTTATTTTCTTCAGGTCTTTCTTCTCTATTTCCGTTTCGTTGGCGCCTAAGTATATACCTTCAAGCTTAACCACGTTAACTGGTAGTCAGCGTTCGTCTTACAGTGTCTTGCTTACGTGTCTTCTTCTAAGGCTGCGACAGCTCAACCAGCCAAACTGCAAATTTTCATTTGCATTCGATGAAAGGTGCTCGGAAGACAACGGAAAGAAGGGCTCCAAAAAAGGAATTGCCCTACGCTTGCTAAAACGGCAACGTGTTTTTCGTGACAACGGCGCCACCCACTAGCGGAGCAGGGTCTCGCCTTTCCCATAGAAACACACGAACTGAAACGTTCGACGAGCAAAGCGAAAGCCGCACTGCTAATTTCAATCTGCAGTTGATAAGAGGCGCCAGAACCAGACAAAGAAGATAGGCTAATAGAGAAATTACTCCGCAAACTCTAAAACAGCTACAGGTCTTTGAGCACGATCCGTAAACAGGACAGGGTCTCCTATCGCATAGAATTTGCACGAACGCAGACGTCTGAGCAGCAAAACCAAAACTTCACTGCTAATTTTAATCTGCATTTGATAAGAGGCTCCTGAATCAGACGAAAAGATAGACTAATAGAAAAGTTACTCTGTACACTCTAAAACAGCTACAAGTCTTTGAGGACACCTGCACAATCCGCAAATAGGGCAGGGTCTCCCTTCGCATAGTATTTACAAGAATCCAGACGTCTGAGCGGCAAAACGAAAATCTCACTGCTAATTTTAATCTGCATTTGATAAGAGGCTCCTGAATCAGACGAAAAGATAGGCTAATAGAAAAGTTACTCTGTACACTCTAAAACAGCTACAGATCTTTAAGGCCACCGGCACCATCCGCAAACAGGCCAGGGTCCCCTATTGCATAGAATTTACACAAACCCAGACGACTGAACAGCAAAACTAAAACCTCCCTGCCAATTTTAACCTACATTTGATAAGAGACTCAAGAGCGCAAAAAAAGAAAAAAAACACAGAGAACTTACTTTATACACTCTAAAACAGCTGCACATATATAAGGACACCGGCGCCATCTATAAACATCGCAGGGTCTCCTATCGCCTAGAATTAGACGAACTAAGACGCCTCAGCAGTAAAAAAGAAAAAGAAAGAAGACAAAAAGAAAGTCGCGCGAAAAAGCGCCGCAAGACAGGATCGCGGCAACGAACCTGACTGGATTATACACACACACGCAGAGGCATCGATATAGCTTCGAGCCGTGTGTATACGAGCCCGTAAACAGAGCGTATACGGAGCGCTCGCTCTCGCGTCCCAGAATATATCTTTCGCTTTGTTTCTCGCTCGCCACTCTGTCGACGCCTCCACATTCAGTTCGCCGGGGATGCGCTCTCTGTATATTGGATTCCGTGCAAACGCCGTTGTCAGATTACCCCCGGCTCACAACGCGATTCCGCTGTCGCCAAGTTTGCCTCTTTTCGTTTCCAAAAATGTGTATTTGTTTGTTTGCTTTAAGTTTTCCCGGCGTACACGCCAGCAGGCACTAATCTATTCTACTGTTTCTTCCCGTGTTCTCTTTGTGTGCTGTTCTTTCGTTTCCTTTTCTCGGCCACGAAAGGAATTTCGATCGGACGTTCGCGCCGCATTTCGCCCGACTCGCCGCATTGAAAATCGTTGCCCTCGACGATATCGTTCGCGTCTCTCGCCCACTAGGCGGCGGGTTGCGGTGAAGGAGGTAATTTCTGAAAGGGCGAGGTACAAAAACAAAATAAACAAGCAATGCACGCAAGTGCAAGAGGTTTGCTACAAAAATAAAAAAAAACAACGACAGAGCTGGTAGTACCTCGTTCCTTTTCTTTCTTCTTTTTCTTTTTCATTGCAAAAGCGGCGAGAAACGGAACATTTGATCGATTTATTAGGAAGCAACGGGAAATGCCGCCAGGTATACAGCGCGTCGACGTCTTATCGCGCAAACAATAAATCGTTCGACGATTCAAGCGCGATAACACGAGGTGATACCGAAAGCATCGACGCTACGAAACACTTTCTCGAAAACATGCCGTGATCAGTACGTACAAGAAAAGAAATAAAACAGAATTATGCAGATCCAACGCACACTTTAGAATCTACGTGATACGAATCAATATTGTAAAGCGGTTTATACAATGCCATACATGCACACATTTTATTTCTGCGTCACAGCACGTCACAGCGCGTCATAGCGCGTCACAGCGCGTCATTGCGCGTCACTGCGCTTCACGGTACGCGCGTTGTTAGCGAGACATAGCGCATCCTGCTAGGAAAGTAGCGAGTGCAGTGCCTTCAAGAAAGGAACCGCAATCGAGACAGATGACGATTATTGTTGTGTGGCGAAGATACGACTCAAAGGGTGTAATCTATTTTTAGAATATAGAGAACAAGGTTTCAGATGGGAGAAAAGAGAGAGAGAGAGAGGCCGTTTGCTAACAGGGAAAGACAGAAAAGGAACCGAAGTGTGAATGGAGTTGAGAGCTGCACGGATGAGGGTTGCTTTCGCTGCCCACTGGCTACCAACAGTGCGGCCATAGCAGGCAAACAACGATACCACGTATTTCACCTGACGCTTTGCACACACAAAAAATGTAATACCACTGACCGTAAATGTGAGCACTAAAAAAGAAGCACTGAGCACAAAATGCTCGACTAGAACTTCCCATAGAGGAAAAAAACGCAGGTTACTGGATGCAGCGCTCACAAGCAACAGGCGCTAGAACAAATAAAAGTGAGAAGGAAAAAAAGAACTAAACCCTAGGAGGACAGTAAAAGAAACTACAGAGGGAACGAAGCAAGCAAAAATAAAGGCACCTGAGAACGAAACGGCGGGAGAGGAGACACCACCGAACGCAAAGAAAGGCCGATTCCGCAATCCGACCAAAATTACCGGAAAGACAGCCGCAGGTGAGTTTCGAATTAATTGAAGTCGTTTCCGAAGCGGCGCGAAGAGCTGTGCAGGCGATCCTCTTGCGAAAAGCGCGAGACAGCGCCCGGGAAAAGGCAGCCATGGAAAGAAACGAAAAGACAAGAGACAGACGGTACGTAAAACTATAGAATGGAGAAGCGGAAGGGAACGGAAAGGAGAGGAAAAGAGCAGAGGAAACGGAAAGTAACGGAAGGCGGCCGGAAGAAAAGAAAATAGGGAAAGTATAAATGATAGTGGTAATAAGGTGACGAGCTCCAATCGGAATCGTCTGACCCGGGGCCAAACCACACGATACCATCGCGAAGACTGTCATAAACAGGCTTGACCGCTTCAGTGGGGGGAGAAGAGGGGAGGGGGGCGGGCGCTAGACGTTATACGACCCGTTCGGGGAGCAGACGGCGCGACCAATACGTCCATGGTGTCCGCGTCGCACACCCACGGCGGCTTTTGCTGAGTAATGGAAGGCGATCTCGAAGGCCATGCTTTTGTCGCACTGGCAGTGGCTCTGAGGGCCGATGACACCATGAGTGCCATTTTTCTTATCCACCAAACATAGACAAGCGGCACGTTCGTAAACAAAGAGGTATAGTACTGGCAAAACTTAAAAAACAGACAATTATGGTCTACGCTGCATTGAATACTTTTCTTTGTAAAGCAATTCTCGGAAACTTGGTCACTCTAATGTTGCTTGTTGAGAAAATTCCCGTGACAAGACTTTGTCATTCTTTTCTAACCTGCACCGAACGCGACGGCAGCACCACCGAATCTGCTCCGCGTCAGTTTCTGAAGCTGGTCTAAAGACCGAAAAGAAACGGTGGGTAGTGTTTGCGTCTATCGAACGCAAAGAGAAGACTATATACGCGTGAAGCAATGGTGTGACCAAGAAAAACATTGAGCAAACTTCGTATCTGAATACAGATCAGTGGCCCGATAAGTCTGCGGTAAGTGAACGCGACAGAGGTATGGAAACGCTCGCCAACGTTAGACTTAGGCGACCCTCGATAGTATACCTGCAAACGCAAAGAAAATATTAGATACGTGCGAAGCAATGGTGTGAATAAAAATGTTAAAAGAATAAAAGGTTAATCTATCTATCTATCTATCTATCTATCTATCTATCTATCTATCTATCTATCTATCTATCTATCTATCTATCTATCTATCTATCTATCTATCTATCTATCTATCTATCTATCTATCTATCAGTGGTACAAGTGTGCTCTCAATGGCTAGTAATGAAGGTGGTCGGATTGTCCTAATTTCCTTCGGAACAAAAAGAAAGCAAACTCAGAAACGCCAGCCGAGAGGTCGCCAGGAAGGCATAACACTGTCTGCTCAAAAGAAAGAAAGAAGAAAGGCGGCTCTAAGGAATTCAAGGGTTGAGGAGAGAGTGATCACACTAAAAAAAAGTAAAGCAAAGAGACAATCGTTTGAGCTTTTGCCTAACACACACAGTCATTGTATAATGGTACAAATTACCTTGTTTATTTGTAGTTTCTACATCGCACTTGCTCGTTCTTGTTATATTTGCTTTTTTTCGCACATTGAATCGTCGGGTAAGCCGAACGCGCTTAGAAGCAAGAGCCACTGTCAGGCCACAAGGCCTTTAGCTCTTGTTTCCTCTTTCTGTAACGAAAAAAGAAACAAACTTCAAACTTCAAAATGGGCGGGCACTGCCTCTCGTCGTCCCCGTACTTCGGGCGCTTCGTCAAAACCGCCACAAACGAAACCGTGCCTTCGGGCCACGACCGGATTGAGCAACGCCACTCGTGGCGAAATTTGTTCGCGAGCAGCCAAAGCTTGAGCACACAGCGAACGGTAAGCAAGGCTCGCGATTGAATTGCGCGTCGCGTGCACGCATACGCCCGAAACCGCGCGCAACAAACGACGCAGCAAACAGTTTATGCGCGAGCCATATTTGCATGTTTGCACTGGAGAATGAATGAAGGGGGTCAACGGATAATACTACGCAGAAAAAGGGAAAGATATCAAAGCTAAAGGCTCCTGGGAAAAAGAAAAAAAAAGAGAGAGAGAGAACCGCGACTGAAGGGCTTGCGAGATAGAAAGCTCGGGGCTCTCTCGCACGCGGTGCCACTGACGTACAGTCGGCCACAAAAGTTTATGAGACACGGTTTTCGCGACCAATCTCAATTTCTAGGTTTTTTTTTATGCGAAGCATATTAACGTAGGTTTCGGGCCTTCGCGCGACGCCCGGCGGTGGTCACCATTGACCCTGAAGTGGGGGTCACGTGACATGACGTCACGTGATGACGTCACACCGGCTGCAGATGGGGCCTCATATCGCGCCGTTGGTCGCCTCCCGGCGGTGGCCACCACTGACCCTGAAGTGAGATCACATGACGTGACGTCACGTGATGACGTCACACCGGCTGCAGATGGGGCCTCATATCGCGCCGTCGGACGTCGCCCGGCGGAGGTCTCCACGCTTCGGTTCGCTCAGTTAAGCCCAGTGGATGCTTCGGATACACTGGGCTTAACCTTGATGAGCTTCCAATTTTTTTTATGCATTACGCTTCCAATTTGATGGATCAACGGGTAGGTCAAGAAGGCAACTGCGCAGTGAAACTTCGCATTCGAAACTATGTGTGCCAAAGTTTCGTGGGAATTCGATTTCTTTTGCGGATCCTGTGTCGCGAAAACTTTTTTTGCGGTCCACTGTAAAGGCCCCTGATCGTAAACCGTCATTTCAGATGGACGATGGCAAATTAGCGCAAGCAAGACGCATATACTGCGCGCCCTGGCGAAGAAGTCACAGAGGTCGCTGTGGCGGTGATAGTGTGGCGACATCTAGCGTGCAATCAGCGAATTACGACTGCTGCCTCCGAAATTTACTTCCACACACCTGCGGTTTCTTTATTGTCTCTTTTTAGCGTGATCATAAAGATGTATGACAAGCAACAAGCTTCTGAAAAGCGGACGAGAACCAGTGAAATGATCAAGCAGATCTTGCCGTAGCGAGTAAAATGTCGCGTGACTAGGCATCTCGGAGGCACACATGACAAAGACGAGGTTACGAGGGAAACGTTGCGATAACCAGTAGGAACACTAAGCAGAACAGGTTGATACAAGTAACACGTAGAAAGTTGGCGCTACCAGCTCAGCGAAATGCGCCTGCATATCGACAAGAGCCCATTCATAATTTTTTTCTTTTTTGCATGCTCTGGAGCTTACCTTGTACCCCAAGCAATCGTCGTTATCTATTTTGCGAGCATTTCCACTCACTAGCCCTCCGCGCTCACTGCGTTCCTAACGGGATCGCTACGTCACGCTGATACGCACGTTGCTGTTCGCGACCTGCAAGTGCATGGATCCCAACGTTGAGGAGGTGAAATGTCATGAAATGTCAAGGAGGTGAAATGACATCTTAGTTGAAATCAAGAAAAAGAAATGGGCATGGGCAGGACATGTAATGAGGAGGGAAGATAACCGATGGTCATTAAGGGGTACGGACTGGATTCCAAGGGAAGGGAAGCGTAGCAGGAGGCGGCAGAAAGTTAGGTGGGCGGATGACATTAAGACGTTTGCAGGGACGACATGGCCACAATTAGTATATGACCGGGGTTGTCGAAGAAGTATGGGAGAGGCCTTCGCCCTGCAGTGGGCGTAACCAGGCTGATGATGATGATGATGTATGCAATATAGATAACGAATTCTAATTGAGAAAAATAGTTGAGCTCCAGAACTGCGAATTTTTCTACGACAATGGTTACATAAACAAAAAGAGCGAGCAGCATCCGGATCTCTAACGAGACGTTTACTTGAATCCGTTATATCTAGCGAATTCGGGACGACCACACTCTAAAGAAAGTTGCACCCTTTGGGTTGTATTTTAGTTGTCCCCAAACGATAGTCGCGATCTGTCTCGCCCGCATTTCCTTTCTTTACCGCTGCGAGCCCGGCACTTGCTAGTCGCGAGCGGCTTGCGCGTCATCAGCACGACAGAGCATTCTCGACAGGAAAGCAGCGAGCGCCGAGTTTTCAAGAGAGGAAACGCAAGCAAGGCAGACAAAGACAACGTTACTAGACTAGCTTCAGTTGTAAAACTCTCCGCCCGCGCGCTTACAGCCGGTGTCGCCACTTCTGTGACAGCCGCCAGGTGGCAGCACCGTTCCATCGGGCTCCACTGCAGACGCCTCGCCGCAGCCTTCAGCCCGTGCGGACGGGCAGTTTGCGCGTGTTTCACGCTCGCTGGCGTTCTCCCTTGTCCGAATTAGTGATAGCATGAGAAAGCGGTATCCACCTACAGCAATAAGATTTATCGGGCCAGTTGGTTCATACTGTAATAAGGGTAAAATGCACGAAAGAAAGAAACGCATAGAGCGAAGCGCAGAAGCTCTGTTTTTTCCTGCCGTCTTAACGTTTCGCGCAGTTTAGGCTCAGAAGCCTGAACATTTGGCCAAAGTGTATGATTAGGATGATCTTCATCCCCACCGAGGCTTCTCGCCACGCCAAAGAAGCGCAACAAAAAGAAAGATGAGGTCAGTCTTTGAACACACAAGCCACACACACACACACACAAAAATATCATCTGCTCTTCCACTCCGTGAAGATGGTTAACCAGCGAAGCTGAAACGTGCGGCCCGTGTTTATCACTGGGTTAATCTAGAGGATTCATTAAAGTATTTCTGAATTATGCGGTAACACACACAATCGGCTGCGACGGAGAGAACGACGTCACTGACGATATGCCCGTAGTCCGCCGTTGTCGCTTGCGTTCGATGTCTCGAGTTTGCTCGGAGGCGTGATTAGCTGCTTTCGCCCGATTTGCGATTATTCAAAATTAAGTTTCTTCCGAAATTAAATCTATCCGTTACGTAAGACAATGAGTGGCTCATACTGCCTTAAGCAATGGCCCCTCCCACCGTAAACGCGGCCTCCCCATTACGATGACAGAAGTGAAATTCTACGCTGGAATGATGAACGGCAACGCAGCCAGCTGTGGAAGACGACGATGAACGTGGGAGCAGTGGCACGAGCGCGTGTGCCGGTCGGCACAAGGAATAGCCGAATTCATGGCCGTGGTGCTAGCATTACGCAAATTAGGACCATCAGTTACGTCAGCCGTGATAGTTACTGATTCTTTATCATTGTGCTCATCCCTTACTGCTTCTAGTGATTCTCGCGTGATGAGGACATTTCAATCATTGGTACCTGGTTACTTGAGAAGCGTGCGTTTGATTTGGGTGCCCGGCCATAAAGGACTAATCATTAATGAAATTGCAGACTCTCTACCAAGGCATCGATAAGTGGCCCGATTCTTTCTTGCTGCCCTTTGACTGCTTATGTAACTGCAGCTAGATTTCGCAGGAGTATATCATTATACAGTCAGTATCAGGCTCCGAAATTACTAACTCTGTGGAGTACGGACATCTCCTGCACCCTTGGAACAGAGATTTTTGCCGAACACGGAAAATTGACGTGTCCATCACGAAGCTGCGCTGCCGTATACCTGCATTGAACTTCTACCTCCACAGGTCTGGTCTGGTCCCCTCACCACTATGCTCATTCTGTGGCGAAGCGGAGACAATCGACCATTTCTTGTTGTCTTGCAGACGTTTTTCTATTATAAGAAAACGACTACTCGAAATCCCGCTTCGCTCTATTGGTCTGACTTTATCAGTGCCTGTGGTCCTATCTTTTGGAGCTTCCATTGTTGGGTTCAGCAACAGAAATGTTTGCTTGGCGATCCAAAATTACCTCATTGAAACTAATCGATTTCCATGTTAGATTGATCGTTCTCCCTCCCAACCATAGCTTTCTTTTATTTCTTATCTTTTATTAATTATTATTATTATTATTATTGTTATCTTATACCCGGTTTTCATCTGATTATTTCCTTTTTTCTCCTAACACAAAACGTTTACTTTTAAACTCACACGCCCAAACTGTTAACTCCCTTGTTATCATTATTATTTTAGGCACCTAATTAAACCGCCCGATTCTTGGCCAATCATCCACTGTGGGTATGTGCCACGGCCACTCAGGACAACAACAACAACAACAACAGAATCGCTCTGTTCCACGCCGAGCGAAGCGTCGCATTGCTGGCGGCACAGAAAAAGCAGCGCGCCGAACTGTCGACATCGTTCCGATAGCCGCCTATGCAGCCAGGTGCGCAGCACGTCGGCATCGTCTGCTTATATTCTCAACAAACTCGGCGAAAGCTACAGTTTCGCGGATTACATGCTTGCTGAAATTCGCCTTCAACAACGAACCACACAATACGCTGCACCGCGCGCTTAGTCCGGCCCGCCCGCGTAGCCGGCTAGTGAGGAAGTGAAGCCGGGCGCGACTGCAGCGCCACGAAGGCGCGGGCGGGTGGCGGTTCCGCGCAACGGCGCCGAGTTTTAAAACTGAAGCTAGTCTAGTAACGTTGGACAAAGATTATTATTTGGGGACAAGATAAGCCTTCAAGGCGTGTAAACTTTCTTTTATAGAGTGCGTCCCTCCTCCCCCACCAGCCCCTTTTTCACCGGCAACAATGTAAACGTAACTTCCAACGCAAAGGCTCTCGCAGCGTCGCCTGGCGCAGAAACGCCGAGGCAAGCGACACACCTCAGCGCCAACAGAGCACAGCAAACGGCGAGCTCATTCGTCTCTCGTCGTTAGCGCGCGCGCGAAACGCGAGGAGGGGGGAGAGCGGGGGCGGTTCAATCAACGAACTCGGTCCACCGAGCCGCATCCATCCAGAGAAGAAGCAGAGCACGTTCTTCACGAATTGGCGCCGAGCCGTGCTCCCTTCCCACAAGGGCTGCGGAAGATAGCGACAACCTTTCCCCTTTCCCACAACGAACCGCTTCTCTCTCCCCACTTCGCGAACCTGCCACCAGCCAACATCCTTTCCCAATTCTAAATCTCGCACCACCGCGCCGCCATGTTTGTGCGAACAGCTCCCTTTCCGACCGCCTCGCCTGTGTTCACCCTCCTTCTCCGTTGGGAGCTTCTCTCACCCGCACCGCCGCCATGATCGCACCAACATCCCGCCACACGACCCACTCCTCACCTTCGATCCCCCGCCAACCCCGTTCGGCCCAACTTCCAGACTCGGCGCTTTTTCCGCGTCAATTCATCTCGTCTCCGGCGCACCGTGTTGGACTACCGACGCCGTTCGCGTTCCAATACGGAAGGGCTTGCTCGGGTCGCGGTTATAAATGGCTCGCGCCCCTGCGTGCGCCAAGTTCGACAGCAGGCGCTTGTCCGCGTGTGTGTGTGCGCGCGCGCAAGCGTTAGAAAGCCGCGGCCCCTTCCCTCGCACGCGCACTATTTTTCTCTGTAGTTAAATTTGGTTGCCAAATTTGCAAGCGCTCGCTAGCGCTCCGTTTCGCTCACACCTGTGTGATGGCAAACTTCGTCCCAACCCCCTACTCGGCCCCATTACATCCCTACGAGCGTTCAACACGCGCATCCATCCTTTCTCACACTATTTCGCCCCTTCCGCATACGCTATTCCCACACAGGTGCACGATATAGAGTAGCGTGCAACGCACCAGAGGCTACAGCGCCAGAATAAGCCAATAATAACCTCGCATAAAAAAAATTCTATCAGCCCTCTGGGAGGGCCTTAGCCAACTTCTACATTGCGTACACACTCTGTTATAAATTTCATTATCTATTCTACAGAAGCAATGTGCTAGCATAGTAGCCAACGACCTTAAACGTTTAAACACAATTTTCAACATATACACTGTTTCAAGGCGGGAGGAAAAAACGTCTAGAAGGAGAAAAAAGCCCTCTGCGAGGCGTCTAATGATAGGTCATTAGTTATTTTCAGCCCACGCCGTTATACGTACATACTTTTCGACCCGCGAAGATGAATACGCTGTGTTGCAAAGTGTGCGAGTACGCGTTGCACGGAAAGAGCCCTCATCTTCAACTTCTTCACCATACCACCAGACTCCCTGTTTACATCGTATCCCTGTTACTCCCCCGAAATCATTTCCACACCGTGGAGTAGCAGTCTAGAAGCGCTTCACTCAGGCCGAGCTCTCCACGTTTCGGCCATTGAAAATTCTGTCTCTCTCTCTTTCTCTACCTCTTGAAGGAAGCAGTTCAGGAAGGAGTAAGCCCCCTAAAATGCGTCCGCAGCACCCGTCCTTACGCTTTTAAACGAATGCTGTCTAGACTATGTGTACAAGTCACACAGACTTGAACAGAAGCATCGAGAGGGACATCTTTGGGGAGACTACATATGTGACGTCGTCAAAATATGGCGCTACGCGTCTACTCAAGGACTACCAGTATGATTTCTGAAAGTAACATATAGACGAAAAGGAACACATCTATAAGGACTCAATGCTGCCTACAAGACGTCTACAGACCGTTAATCGGCTGCCTACATCAAGTTTCGTAAGGGACACCCAAGCGCAGGAAACTGTAAACACGTAAGACCAGGCGGCGCATTATGTGTTCCATCGCTGCCTCTTCTAAATCCTCCATAAAACTGCGTTTTGATACGTACCCTACAGACCACTCATAGCCTTTACCATACCTGCCAACTTTTCTCATGCAGTCAAAAATGCCGTGGACATGACACCGAAGAAGGGGGGACGGAGGGCTGGGGGAGGAGGTGAGAAGAAACTTATTTTTGACCTTCCATACGCACACCTTTAGCGGGGTGGAAGCACTTTCTTGAAGGTGACGTAAGCGGCGCAAAACTCGGAAAAGCGGAGATTGAACAGCAACACACTGCTTTTAGATCACAGTGTCTTTTTCGGCGTCTTTGGTGTTGCCCACATTTCTGCCTGCTACAGGGAGAGAGAGAGAGAGAGTAAACGTTTATTGTAACAGAGACTGTTTGGTTATGGTGGGTGGAGCCCCTCCTCCAGGGCCCCACTGGTTACAGCGGCTCGCCGGGCCTGGTCAAGGGTCGCCAGTTGGCTTCCCAATTCCACTTCCGCGAGTCGCGCCTCCCACGACCAGTTATGTAGAGTGTTGTCTAGCAGCGGCGAGGTGGCAGCCGCCGGACGTGACGCGCACTGGAATGTTATGTGTTCCAATGTCGGTGTTCCTTCGCACCACGGGCATGTGTTGCTGTATTTGTCTGGGTACATTTTGTGTAGCCTGTATAAATGTGGGAAAGTGTTTGTTTGCAGGCGGCGCCAGTCCCGTGCTTGCCTCCTGTCTAGGTCTGGGTGAGGAAGGGCTTTGGTTCGCCTACTTAGCCGTTGTAATGCTACAGGGACGTGCCTGAATAAGCTTGCTCGACGCCGAGTACTCCTCTGGCTACCTTTCAGCGGATATGGTCCCAGACCGGGTGAAAAAGAAAGATAACCTTTTTCGCGAACAGAATTCTTCGTAACGCTCGAGCCAACACTCGTAAGATCGTCGAACGAGTCCAAATTGGTAAACTTTTCGGAGAATTCGCGGCAGTCTAGGCGTATGCTTTAACGTATCCAAAAGTGCGAGTCTCTGGGAGTGCAAAGCGGTGCACGAGAAAATCCATAGGTTGCCTAAATTAATTCTCATACGAGACTCGCTGGCACGCAAGCAGGATACGAATCACGGACGAGTTCGTCCAATCGTCAACGATTTCGCCGAATCACCTCACCGGATGGCCTAGCGCGAGCTGCACAGAAACCGCAGCGCTGCACAGTTCTAAGCGAGAGTGCCAACTCAGTGTGCGATCTTGCTTATAATCGCAAACAGGACGAAGACGTGCTATTCGAGCGAGCAGCTCGCGAGCAGCTCGCAGGCGTAGGGCGCGCGGCTAAAAAACGTGCTGCGAAAAATGGAAAGGAGGGGAGGAGGTGAAGTAGGAGAGAGGAATTTCAATTATGAGTGGACTTCTCCGCTCGGCACGCCTGCAGTGCGGAGGCACACAAAAGCGGATATGAAGGGGAACAATGAACAAGCAAAGGGGCCATTGATCATCGAGCGCGGTTGAACTTATTCCGAAGGATGGTTGATCCAGGGAACAACAACGTCTCCCGTTCTTCCTTTCTTTTCCTCTGTTCTCAAAAAAAAAGAAAAGAAAAAGTGCCGAGCGAAGCGGTATAGTGGGCGGTTCAGAGCGCAAATTAACCACCCGACCGGGTGGCTCAGCAATTTTGCAATAACGCCGCCTATACTGCCCTACCCCCTCATTTTTTTTATCGTTCCGTAGTTATTACGTGGCGACCAGTCTTAAAATTTAGCAACGAACGGGAAATGAAGTGTTCATAGAGAAGAGAGAGAGAAAGGAAAAGGAAAGTGTTCATAGAGGAAATGGAAAAAGAAAGCTATTTAGACGAGATCAATGAAGGATAAAAAAAGAAATACGAGGAGGAGAGACAAATGCAATGCGGGAAGGAGATAAAACGGAGCAACGAAAGTGCGGTGGTTGCCCAAGGCTGCTATCATGTTCGCAAGCCGTCACTGCCGTGATATGAACGCTGTGGAAACCCTTTACTGCGACACATACCTCTTCATGAAGAGGTGTCTGTCGATTAAATGCACGCTGTGGCAAACCTTCGTTGATTGAGTGATTGATCGATTGATTGACTGACTGATTGATTGACTGATTGATTAACTGATTGATTGATTGATTGATTGATTGATTGATTGATTGATTGATTGATTGATTGATTGATTGATTTCTGTCCCAACGCAACCAATTGATTATGACAGGCGCTGTAGTGAGGGGTTCCATCCTAACTGTGAAAAGCTGGGGTTCTTCAACGACAACAAATATAAATACACGAGCGTGTCTTTCTTCATTTTATTCTATTTATTTTTTTCCAATCCGCAACTCGGAGCACAGCGTCGCGGAGCGGAATCGAACCCACCACCTCGTGCAGAATGCCACCGCGACTGAGCCACGGCAGCGAGCAGCCCATTAATTCGCGAGTCGTGTTCCTTACACACAACTGGCTGGCGCGCGATAATCTGCTGGCACCCGACATCTCGCACGCTCTTCGTACAAAAGCGGGATTCACAACGATGGGCTACCAGCGGGAGTCACGTGTCCGCAAGCAAGGATAGTTGACGCACCGAATATGGGCGATTTATGAGAAGTTTCGCGCTAAAACTCTCGTTGGCGTTACCATTAACGCATTATGTATATGCGATTGTAGATGGAATTCATAAACAGTCAGAAAATTTTTGGTTCCAGAAATTTGTGCAAGGTCACTCTCAATGTTTTGAATCGCCAAATTATCGCCATTGAGAAGTTACTAGAAACGGCACGCATTGCAATTTACCAGTTGTACACAATCGCCGAGTTCGCAAGCCGTATCTACTTGGAACGAATACCGAGGATTAAAAAATTAAATTCTGGGGTTTTACGTGCCAAAACCACTTTCTGATTATGAGGCACGCCGTAGTGGAGGACTCCGGAAATTTTGACCTCCTGGGGTTCTTTAACGTGCACCTAAATCTAAGTACACGGGCGTTTTCGCATTTCGCCCCCATCGAAATGCGGCCGCCGTGGCCGGGATTTAATCCCGCGACCTCGTGCTCAGCAGCCCAACACCATAGCCACTGAGCAACCACGGCGGGTAAAAAATTCCGAGGATGCCACAATTCGAGCTGTGCGGTCCCAAAGCGTGCGACAGGACGCATTGGTGTTTCCGCTGCTTTTAAGCTGTAATTCGTGAAAAAGTAATTCGTCCGGAAAGTAATGGGAAACGACTGTCTTTTTTTTTCTTTTTTTACTGTAAGTTTGGCATCGCTTGTTTCAAAACTGGCGCAAGTTAAAAATTCGTTGCGCAAGTGTACGTGATTCGTGAAATCACTCGTTTCAATTAATAAATTGCGAATTTAAGCGCTGAATTAGCTCAGGTTCTGATTACTAAAGAAATATTGTTAATGAGTCAATTAGGCATTTTTTTATTTCTCGTGCAAGTTTTGTCGCCCTCCCCTAGGTAATTCAGATAATGAGTAGATTTCTGCAATATACGTGCCACTGGCGATCTAAGAAAACGTTGCTGCCGTTAAGCAAAAAAAAAAGAGAGAGAGACAGAGAGAGAGAGAGAGAGAGAGAGAGAGAGACGCCAAGTATAATGAAATGTTCGTGAAATCTCCGGCAGATTTCGCGCAGTAGCAGTGGCGAACATCCGGAAAGGTTCGAGCCCTCCCGTTACGCAATATGTCTTGATTGCGCGTTGTAATATTTTTGAATTATACACTCCACTTTTTCTCTATTACAATTCCAGTGCTTCGAAATTGTGCTTACGAAACATTGTCTCAAATTGTATTTGCCTATGCGTTGTTTAGGTGCCTTACTCCTCATGCATTCCTACTTTCTATTCCATTTATCCGGAGCTTTTCTACTCCTTCGTCAATCTATTGTGTTCTCTGTTTTTTTTTTTGTATGTACCTTTTCCCTCCTGCCTGGGCCTTCTAAGGCCAGCAGTATTCCTAAGTAAAATATACAGTGTCGCTTGCCTTTGACGCAGCATGTGCTCGGGTTCACACGCATCTGCGACGGTTTGTTTTTGTTTCATTCTTTTTTTTTTCGCGAGAAACTCGTTCCAGGCGTCTGTTTGCGCTGACGTCAGGCGCAAGGCAACCCTGGTAACAAATAACAGCAAAACAAAGGACTCCCTCGTTAGGGCGTGTCCCGTTACATAATCTGTCACGCCGCCGATTCCGTTTCCTCGACGGCGGCGCATGTGCGAGTTAAGCCAGGGCTAACACAACGGGACCGACGAAAACTGCTCGCTCTCGACCGAGCCTAACTAATTCGCAGCAACTGACTTGTCCACGGCGAAGGCGCCTATTTCGGGAGACGGCAGGGATTATGCTGTTCGACGAAACTAACAACAACAAAGAAAAGAATAACAACGCGACAGATTTCCCCACGATTCTCTTCCAAGTCATTAGCTTCGCGAATCCGAAGAATAATCGGTAAGCACGTACGAACCGATTCGAGCATAAAAAAAAAAATGGCTGTGGCTTAGGTAAGGTTAAGCCCAGGATGCGAAGCATACTAGCCTTTATTTTAGTTGTTGAACCACTGTTTAGCCTGGTGAACTGCTGTTGCTTGGCTATATTTGGTTCGGCTAGACGAAGAAACAACTCATGCATTACTTCTTCGCCTTCAAGAGTGGAACGCGACAGCGTTCCCGTCGACCCGCCAAGGGGTGTAAGACAATGGGCTACAGGGCAGCGACTACGCGCCCCGCATTGGACGCGGTGAGCGTCGAGCAAAGCAGCGTTCGGCGCGGCAACGAAATGTGCGCCTGAGCAAGAGACGCACGCCTTAGAAACAGCGCGTTTCTAAGGCAACACCGCATTCACTAGAGGCGCTTTTGTACCGCTTTGAAGCGTTGTACTCGTGGCTCAGTGGTAGCGTCTCCGTCCCACACTCCGGAGACCCTGGTTCGATTCCCACCCAGCCCGTCTTGCAAGAGTTGAGCCAAAGCCACTTCTCCTCTGTCGTGACGTCACGGTGTCACGTGATTTCATGGTCACCGCCGCGCCTGAGGAGCTGGCTTGAGCCCTCGTAATATGCTTCGCATAAAAGGCGAGTAAAAGACAAAAAGAAAAGTGAGAAGGAATCCGAGGCGAAGCTGACAATCGTTGCGTGATGCTCGAAGAAAGCCAGACGCGATACAAAAACGTTAAAAAAAGATGAACACGTCTTTCCTTCTACGTTTTTTTTTCTTCTTTGTCCAAGGGCCATTCGAAAGAAGCGCTCCTAATGAGAGGAGAGGTAACGAAGCAGGTATTTGCCGTGAAGGCCGGCTGGGGAGCAAGCAGAGGCTATAAGCGCCCTCAGATCTATCCCCGTACACAACGAGTCGCTAAGGGCCGAGAAAGGCACTTCTATTCCCCGAAGGGTCATCCGCCCACGCATCCAATAGCACGATAAGCGAACGCCACATATAAAAAAAAAGCTGCTTTGATTGAGAGCGCGTAGAAAGTAGAGAGAGAGAGAGAAGAAGAAGTGAGCAAAGGCATGGAGGTTAACCGAAAGAAAAAGCAAGTTCGGTTTGCTACTCTGCAAGGGGGAAAAAAAGAAAGTAAGTCTATGGGGATATCTAGATGAAGTCGATGGCCGGAAATTTTTGAAGGCTCTGAGAGGTCACGTAAAGCGCATTTCTTAGAATGTGCTCGACGTTGATGCGCTCAACCTATTCAACGCGTTCTGGTTGAACAAAGCGTCAAAAGACGTCGGTACCGGCGCTACGACTCCCGTTGGCGTCTCCAGGAGTCCGTGTATAGCCCGTGCAGGTGTAACGTGGTGCGTCGCACAGAAAACCTAAAGGTCTCCCTAAAAAGAGAAACTGTGCGAATCCTGCACAAACCGTAAGCAATGCAAAACGCCACAAATTGTAGTCCATTGAGCAATCGGAACTAAGCAAAAATAAATAACATAAAGATACACAGCTGGGGGCGGGGGGGGGGGGGTGCGTCGCACAGAAAACCTAAAGGTCTCCCTAAAAAGAGAAACTGTGCGAATCCTGCACAAACCGTAAGCAATGCAAAACGCGACAAACTGTCGTCCATTGAGCAATCGGAACTTTGCAAATATAAATAAACTAAAGGTACATATGTGGGGGTGGGGGACGTGCTCTTGCAGGGGGAAAAACCCGAACGGTACTAAACCTACTGGCCCGGCTTATTCAAACACAACGTAACGAACTCGTTCCACTGGGCCATAGGCCAACCGGCTCCTGCAGTTGTTTTCGAGGGAGCGCGTGCACCTGTACACAAACCCCGTCCAGCAGGAAACGCGCTTCGTTATCCTTCGGAGGCGAAATTCCGAAGAAGCGTGCAGGGAAAGATTGCGCACATTTCCAAGGGGGCGATGTTTATACGACAAACGAGTGCGGAGGCCCTAACCGGGGGGAGGGGAGAGAGGAGTGAGGGTGACGCCACCTATAAGAGAGTAGAGAGATACGATGCGCGGCACGCACAACAAACACGCCGGTTTGTTGGCGCCGGCAGCAAACACGCCTCGAGTGCTTCGAGTGGCCCCCGCGCGCGGTGGCGCCACTCCGAAAGCACCCACGTTCGGCGATTAGTTACGTGGAAAGAAAAGAAAGAAGAAACGCAAGCTCACGTTTCCCATAACCGTGGGTGTCAAGGAGGCGCACTTACTGATGTACTGGTGCTTGGCGCTGCCACGTATTTAGCTGTACGTCAATAAACGCACGCCGAATTCGAGGTACAATGGGTCGCGCGTACCCTTTCACGCCCTGCTGTGATTGTCCGATACGACTGCGAAATTGATCGACACATAGACTGATCGGCAAATAGATTGATTGATTGATTGATTGATTGATTGATTGATTGATTGATTGATTGATTGATTGATTGATTGAAATAGAGGAGCGTCTGGTACATCGTAGCCTAAGGTGACTCCTCGCCAATGCGAAACCCGTGCCACGAAGTAAAGTAAACCCGTAAAATGCAAGTGCTCCACCGGCGCAGCCAGGCTGAGTCTCGATCAGCGCTTGCTGGCGAAACGATGATTCATAAGCAGGAAAAATCGCAGTTAAGGCCAAATTGGAAAGATATTGCACCTTGGCTAAAATGGCAGGAAATCAGCAGTACATACAGCTGAAACAATCTTGACAATACCGCATGACTGGTGTCGGCTAACTTTCTTTTTTGGCGGCCTTTACACAGCACTTAAGTAGGCGACACGTTCACCCGGGTGCCCACAAACATGACCTAGGCCACAGCACGTCGCCTCCGAGATTTTAGGGCGCGCAGCGGGCGGTGCCCAATCTCAGAGGTCATGCCGAGGAACCGCGCGTATAGGGAAAGACGTCATGTCGCGCGAGCGTTAATGGCGTCACTGGCGTTCTCATTTTTTAAAAAAAATTTTTCCTTCAGTTTCTGTGTCAATACTGTCCACTTTTGGTAGCCTTTCGTGACGCGTCCACTCCTATTCCAAAATGTAAATCTTTGCTCGGAGGCTGCTTTGTGTCTGCATCAGCTTACGCTAGGCTTTCCATGCAGCCAGAAATTTCATTGCAGTTGGCCTTTGCAGTTCGCCGTTAATAACCGCCCCTGCAACAACTGTGGGAGCGATGACGTCCTAGTCGAGCCCAATTAGCCTCGACTAAAAGCCTCCAAAACAACGCTCTAGGCCCACACGAGGGCTACAGTCTACTGTACAGGACAAAAGTCACCGAGCGCTCGATCAAAGCTGCCGCATCGTCAATGCGTCTTCCTTTCTGCGCGTCCCATTTGCCGACAAATACGTTTTTCGCCGAAGTTCCCGAGGCGCCACAGAGACCTCGTTTTAAACAGAAGGAGGAAGCCAAGACAATCAGAGCATTTTCTGAGCTCGATGTCTGACGTCATCGATCACCACGCGTCGCCTAGGGCTACCGACGCCTCACATCTTAATCAGTCGTATCCTTCTGTACACGTTCCATCGTTCTTGGCAACGAATCCCACCCACAGCCCCTCTCCGCACGCAGGACTCGCAGAAATAGGACGTCGGATTAGTTAAAGGATTCCACTTCAAGATTTATTCGGCGTCTTGGTGCACTAAGCGCTAAGCAAAAAAACAGAGAAGTATCAGACAGACCAACAGTACTATTGGCTAACAAAAGACTCAGTTTACACGTACGCAGACTATTAGCTTAAAGACACCCTTCAACTCAGTCACGCAAGCGCCAGATCCAGGCAACGAATGACAGACGAGCATACAGGAACACGATTCCGGTGACTTCCGAAAATGTCCATCTCCTTCGCAGAGAGTGCGATTGAGGAACAGCTTGAGGAACATGCGGTATGTCTCTGTAATGTCTCCCGCAAGCTGAAGACCCAAGCAATGGAAAGTTGGACTTAACACAACCTATCGTCCCGAAGCCCGACTACTTCATACTCTGCTGAGCAGTTTACGAATACTTCCTTTTTCTCTTTCCCTCTCTTTATTCCTCCTCTTAAGGCAAGGAAGTGAGAGTTCGCGTACTATAGGCATACTGCACAGAATTCTCGAGACAACATCGGTCCTAAGTGCTTTCGCATCATGCGTTTACTTATTTATTTTCCTTATTCCAGCTTTACGCTTCCGTGCACTGTTTGGCAACCAATCAACCAATCAAACAACGGCGGCGCGTGGCGTCCTCTGGCAAGAAAGAAATTCACTCGAGAGTCAAGAGGCAAGCATTTTCTAAGTCCCCTCACTACCCCTTTTCTTCCTTTTCATTTCTTTTCTGTTGCTTAGCTTTTCTTTCATGCGTACTTTCGCAGTCTACAGCACCGCATTTTTTTTTTCTTCTTGCGACTGTCTTAAGCAAACGACGCTGATGACGTGTTTATTCAGCGTTCTCCACTCGTTGGACTCGCTACGGAGAGCGACAAACAGCAAGGACCGTGAATGAAGAAAAAAATGCAAATGATACGGAGGCAAGAAGCAAGCAAGCGCCGATATTCGCGCTGATGACGCAATAGAATACAAACGGGCATTACTGTGGCACGCACGGTGTTGCAACGACAGTGCGACTCTATTTGAAAAGTATACACTTATTGCAAGTATATACGACGACTAGTATGCGTATTTGATAATGAGGACAACAAATAAATTATCGGAGCCGTCGAGTGTTTAGCGTCACCGTTCCTGTTGTCGTGATCTCGTAGCATACCGTGTATACGGTGAGTTATACAGATCTTTTATATTGTTACGTAAGAAGACGCAGATGAAAAGCTATATACAAGTATATTTACAACGTATTACGCCGCACTTGGCCAATAGGCAACAGCCCGCGCTAGCCTCCAATCGTCGTCGTCGTCTTCTTATTGCTCGCCTCTTCGTCATTGGTAATACTATTCCGTAACACTACCCCCGGCGGCAAAAGCGCCGTCCCGGAGCGACTAAAGAGCGGACTCGGAAGCAGTGTAGTAGGCCTTTACTACTGACATGCACGACATCACTAGATGCCAGAGGAGAGGACGAGGTTGAACCCACAGGAGCAATTGGGTAAGTCACAGGCGTCACCTGGCGCAGCACGCGGTAGGGCCCTGTGTATCGCGAAAGGAGCTTCTCTGAAAGTCCGACGTGACGAGAGGGCGACCACAGGAGCACGAGCGCACCAGGCGAAAACTGTACGTCACGGTGGCGGGCGTTGTACTGACGCTGCTGAGTGGTTCGCGAGGCCGTCAGTCGAGCACGGGCAAGCTGGCGTGCATGGTCGGCGAGGGCGATGGCGTCGCGCGCATACTCGCTTGTTGAGATCGAAACAGGAGGAAGTGCCGTGTCAAGGGGCAAGGTCGGTTCGCGACCATAGAGTAGATAAAAGGGAGAAAATCCGGCGGTGTCGTGCCGGGAAGAATTGTACGCAAATGTTACGTAAGGAAGGGCAATGTCCCAGTCGTGGTGGTCCTTCGAAACGTACTTGGACAGCATATCGGTAAGAGTACGGTTTAACCGCTCTGTCAGGCCATTGGTTTGAGGATGGTATGAGGTAGTCAGCTTGTGCTGAGTGGAACAGGAACGTACAATGTCGGCGATAACTTTCGAGAGAAAGTTACGACCACGGTCACTGAGCAGCTGTCGCGGGGCGCCATGAAGTAAGATAATGTCACGCAAGAGAAAGTCCGCGACGTCAGTGGCGCAACTGGTAGGGAGAACCCACGTGATAGCGTATCGGGTGGCGGAATCAGTTGCGATGGCTATCCATTTGTTCCCAGAGGATGACGTGGGAAAGGAACCGAGCAGGTCTAATCCAACACGAAAGAACGGTTCCACAGGGACGGTGATCAGCTGGAGATGACCGGCAGGTAGCATCTGAGGTGTTTTCCGACGCTGGCAGGGATCACAGGCAGCAACATAGCGTCGGACGGAGCGAGCGAGACCAGGCCAATAGAAGCGGCGGCGGACGCGGTCGTACGTGCGGGTTACCACAAGATGTCCTGCAGTGGGTGCGTCATGCATCTCAAAGAGCACAGTCTGTCGTAGCTGTTTAGGCACGACAAGAAGAATATCAGAGCCGTCAGGGAGGAAGTTCCTTCGGTACAGAATGCCGCCCTGGAGGACATTACGGCGAACGGATGCGTCGGTAGGTGTAGAGCGCAGACGCTCGATAAGTGCTCGCAGCGATAGGTCTCGGTACTGCTCATCGGCGATGTTAGCGAAGGCAGACACATAGAAAATGCCGTTGGCGGTAATACTGTCGGCGTCGTCAGACTCGTCTACCGGGTAACGAGACAGGCAGTCAGCGTCCTCGTGTAGTCGGCCAGATTTGTAGGTGACTGTATATGAATATTCTTGGAGGCGTAAGGCCCAGCGACCAAGTCTTCCTGTAGGATCTTTCACTGAGCATAACCAGCAAAGCGCGTGATGGTCTGTGACAACGGAAAAGGGTCGGCCATATAAGTATGGGCGGAACTTCACAACCGCCCACACTAGGGCCAGACACTCACGCTGAATGATGGAATAGTTGCGCTCGGAGGGTGAGAGGAGCCTGCTGGCGTAAACGATAACACGGTCATTGGCGCGTTGGCGTTGTGCCAGTACTGCGCCAATTCCGTGACCGCTGGCATCAGTACGGACTTCGGTAGGTGCAGAGGTACCTAGAAGGTACCTCGTCACGTCGCGAAGCTCCGTGACGAGGTACAGGGAACGTCCACCTCCACCAGATATGTTACGTAAGAAGACACAGATGAAAAGCTATATACAAGTATGTCTACAACGTATTACGCCGCACTTGGCCAAGAGGCAACAGCCCGCGCTAGCCTCCAATCATCGTCGTCTTCTTCTTACTGCTCGCCTCTTCGTCATTGGTAATACTATTCCGTAGCAATATGACTAATACCGCAGCCACAAGCTAGGTGAAAACGTTTATTGAAACCAAATGCCATTGAAATCCGCTTTTCAAATGGCTCCTTTGCGCAAACTCGCGGATGGGAGCCGACGGAGCTCACTCATTTAAAATGGCCTTCAGTTTGAAAGGTCGTCGAAAACTAGCGTATGACTGCCGTCATTCGATCCATGTCCAAGCTGCCAGCCAATCCAATCCAATCCGCGCCCAATTGAAACGATCAATACGTCAAACACAAGCCAAAAATATACCCGTCCGTCGACCACACCGACAAAGAAGTGGAAGATATCAAACAGACCACGACAATTTCTGTCCAAGGTGCTATTACAATTGTACATCGGTGCCAGGTGATAAGCTGTGAGCAGGCAATACGTCTTTGTATTGCATGTGTGTTATCAGTGGAAAACGGTCCACCGTAGCGATATCGTTTGTTTTCTTTGCTCTTTTTTTAAAGAAATCTGAGTTTGAATAACATACGTACATTAGTTCACGTGCTTTAAACGAAGCGTCAGTTGCGAGTGAACGCTCGTCGTTGTGCTACTTCTGTCCGACCACGATCAAATCACGCTGCTTTCTACAACGAACGCAAACCGACTTGCGCTACACTTTCAGCCTTGTTGCGTAAGTTGCTAGCTGCTAGGAATTACCACCCACGGTCTGGGAAATCGGTAGAACCGTCTGCTGCAGAAGGCCCGTCCAATCAACGGCAGGATTACATCTTCCGATAAGCAGCAAGACAGGCCATGAATCGTTATAACAGCCGTCTGTTGCCTAACCGTAACAAAGCTAGCTATGGCGTCGTTCCTGCGTTTTATAGCTCAAACTAAATTGCGCTGGGTTGCAACGGAGTGACCGAAGATTACCGACCGATTGACTGCCACGGGAAACGTGTGCTTCACAGATTTCTGCATTGCCAAACTAATCCACGAGGGCACTGCACGCAATTAATCACGTCGCAACTCGTGCCGCGGTGAGGGAGGTGAACTGTGCGCCACTCCCACGAAAACTCATCACACAGTCTATATTAAACAGTCTCTATTATGCAGTCTATATTATCAACAGTGTGCGTAGTCCCCACACTGTTGACAGGGTGCCTGAAGGTATCCGGATTCAGAATTTTTTTTTCTCGATGAACTTCTGGAAAGAAACAATCCGGTTCGAACAGGCAGCTGCAGACGAACAGAAACAGACGTCTTAGGGAGCTCTGTCTGCAGGTAGTACACTATAGGACTGCTAAAGCCAGGGCAACGAGTCTACCAAAAGCGCAGAATGGTCTAAAGAATTTCACAGACAAGCAGCAGGCTGTTGAGGTGTACACATTCTTGTAAGGTCAGCACAAGGAGAAAATGCCACAAGCTTAAAGAATCTGGACGGGTTACTCTAACGGACTGAACTTGCGAACGACCTGCTCAGTCAACAGGCATTAGGCAAGAGAAAACTTAAAATACCATAATATCGAAAACAGCGTATATAAATACACTACAGCCTTGTACTACCGAAAAAAAGATACCGAAAAAGAGCCTACAGAATGTACGAAGCGTCGGAGGTCTAAAGTTTTCTACAGACACTCTAGACTTCCATATGCACAGATGGCGCTTGCGTAGTAGACAGGCGGTCGTGGGTAGAAAATGTAAAATGTCATAAGTCTAAAACCTGACAACAAACATTCCACAAAGAGAGAGGGAAATGAAATGGCAGAGAGGCTGCCTGGTTTAATATCTATATACACCGGTGAAAGGGTATACAGTGGGAGAAGAAATACTGAAGGCAAAGAAAAAAGCATCCGCGATGGACGGAAAGATGAGGGAGGGGGTGGTCCGAGAGTATCAGTCTGTCTTTATTAGGCCACTCGAACGCGAAAAACTTCAATAGCGCCTCAAGAGACTCCGCCAGACCTGTGAGTAAAAACACACGCCACTATATGCAGCTCACATTCCGACTGCCAAGTATGAACGCAAACCAGCTCTCCCCGTATTACACCCTGCTGACTTTATCATTCTGTGCAAAAGACGAGCAGAGGAAGATGCCTACTTCCAGCGCGCATCCCCATTCACAGACTTCTCAATGAAACATATCAGACACCACGCAACTCACGTTCCAACTGCTAAGTATGAAGTCACACCAGCTCTGCCCGTATTATATCCTGCTGACTATCATTCTGTGCAAAGGACGGGCAGAGAAAGATGTCTACTTGCAGCGCAAATGCCCATTCACAAACTTATCAGTAAAAGATATCAAACACGACACAAATCATACTCGCGAGCTCCCGTATATGAACGCACACCAGCTCTCCCCGTATTATATCCTGCTGACTTCATCATCCTGTGCAAAAGACGAGCAGAGGAAGATGTCTACTTCCAGAGCATATACCCATTCCCCAGACTTATCAACAAAACATCAAATAAAACTCATACTCGCGAGCTTCCAGATATGAACGCATGCCAGCCCCTTTCTTCCCGGCATCCTGTCCTACCGACTTTACCGTACCCCGCAAGGCACGAGCCAAGGTATATAGATGTCCCACCCATACATACCCACAAGCGGTTTGACGAAGCAACCTTCGCGACAGACGGTCCACTCGGCTCGGAGGGACGCACACTCGACTGCAGCCCTCGTGTACCGAGAGCGACCACCGACGACGCCTGCTAATCAAGGGGGAGCTAAGGGCTTAGGCCCGAGTTCGCCCGTCGCCTAATCCAATTGACAGCGCGCAGCACCGCGGCGAAACTGGCGGGCCTCCTTAATACGCGCACCGGCAACACGGGCAAATCCGCGCGGGAAGCGCGGCAAGCCAAACAGAGCCCTTCCCCCCTCCTCCCACTCCCCCCCCCCCCCTCTGGGAACGCTAATCCCGACGGGCCCGCAATCCCGGCGGAAGTGAATGCCTGATTCCCGCGAGAGAAGCAAAGCAGCTGGAGACCCGTCTCCAACGTCACAGATGCCAAACTTCTTCTTGCACGACACAACGTGTATGTGGGCCTTGGGAATTAGGTAGCGCAAGAACGTACGTGTGCACATATAGCACCGTGTACTATATGTGTCGGCATGAAGTAATGCACGGACAAGCAGAAAAACGACTGGAGTGCGTGGCTGCGCTTCCAGGTTCGCCCGAGTTTGCGTTGTTCCAGACACACGTGTGCGGTGCGCTTTCGATCGCGCTCGAACCCGATCGGGGTGCAGAGTGCGACCCGAAGATTGCTTGGAGGAGCCTGTGGTGATCGAGAAGTCCGTTCCAGATTAGGCTCGACCGTGACCGGAAGTGCGCCATGTGCCGCCGTGCCTTAATTTGGGCTCCAAAGCGTACGTTCTGCGACTAAATCACAGTTAGGGATCAAATAGGGAGTTTCCTTTTCCTTTTTTTTGAGCGCACATCGCATTCCCATGATGATAACGCGTATGGGGTGTAGTCATTTTCTTTCTGTTTTTTGTTTTCTTATCGTTCTTCACGTTTCAATTTGTGCTGATGGCAGATATTTCACTGTACACTATCATCATCATCGGCGGCGGCGGCGGCGGCGGCGTGGTCGTCGTCCACGCGCCAGCTTCTCTCTCCCTTCTTTTTTCTTTCCATCCACCTAGGTTAAAGTAGCAGGCCAGCTTCTCGGGAGGGGGGGGGGGGGGTAAACGCCTTTACCCTTTTGGTAAAGGCGTTTAGAATGTTTCAAATAGCACTGTGGGAGAGAGGCTAAAGCCAAAGTAATATTATATCGGGCTGTCCGAAAGCAGCTTCATTGCAATAGCAGATTTCGAAGTGCGCAAAGTTGACACAATGCGTTCGGAAATGGCCCAACATATTTCTGCAAAGCGGCGACAAACAAGGCCCTATTCGCAGCACCTAATACGTAGGACAAAGCCATAATCTAAAACGTTCAACGGTAAGGAACGACATAAGATACATAATTCATAGATATCCCATTCCACGCACAAAAAACTGCAATGTTTCGATAATGTAATTCACTTTAAGGAACTATCGTCATCTTTAAAGGTCGATACACTCTCACGGCGAATTGAACTGCGTGAATCGACTACTGGCTTAGATACAGTCTAAAGATCGATTGAATCCCGCCAATTGACAGCCGGCTTCATCTAAGGCAAGGCTACCACAGCAATCCCGATGCGGCACCGATTGCCTCCCGGCATCTTCCCTAGGCGCCTTTTCTTCCCACCAATAAAGAAATCCACCACCTACGCACAGACAGGCAACACTGGGACATGTACGTCTCCTCCACTCGGCTCCGCCGACTTGCTCTATTGCAGGCTACACCCCCCTTCCCCTTCCCCGTACCCCGAATGCCACACGTCCGGCGCCCGCCGCTTGTCCCGTCTCCCTTCCTCCCTATATCTTCGTTTCCTTTCGCATCCCATTCCTCTTTCGAGCGTCCCTTCTGGCATACCGGACAGCGCCGAAAACGCATCGACCCGCTGGCGGCGCTTTGGGGAGCCAGCCAGCTCTGCCAGCTTGGCAAACCGGCGTGGCCTCTCGCGCGAGCAGCGCATTCTCCCTAACCAGCATACACACAACGCGACGCCATGGTGGGGGACGCGGTGCCGCGCGGCGCCGGCATTTTGGGGAAGGGATCGCTTCTTTTCGTTCCCGCGGCGCCTTCTTCATTTCGTTCGCTTCGCGCTTCCTTTTTATTCTCTCCCCAGGCGCGGACAGCACGGCGTCCGCGGGAGCGCCACTGGCATCTCTATATATGAGTCCCGATTGGGGAGCCGCAGCCAAAGAAAGGACGCCTGCCGCGCAAGACGAATAACCGCAACAAGATGCGAGGAACACACCGCGTGCCGAGGCACAGGCCCGGGGAAACAGGGAAGCTTGCGGGAGAGAGAAAGAGAAAAGGACCGGGAGTATTACACTGCGCTCAAGTAAACGAATGAGCAAGGGAAAGACCACGAAAAATAGGGAAGCGAAGGGGCGGACGAATAACCGTAATGTATGCGAAGGGTATGGCGTGCGAGCTGGAGGGGAACGTGGAGACAGAACGGGAGAGGTCAACAGAGAGGGAGAGAAAAGGAAATGGAATGGGAAAGAGAGGGGGAGTGAAACACTCCTTTCGCCAGGGGTGGGGATCGAAAACGAGATAAAAATTGGGAGAGACAGAAGTGTGGTGGGGAGAAAGGCATTTCGTAATGAACGACGCCACGGGGGAACGATGGGGAACCGCCATCGGCGGCGTCCAATACATCTGACTCGACAGGTGAGTAATGGCCCAATTAATTTCCGGCCCCTCCCTCCTTCCTTCGCTCCTGCCCACGTTGTCCCCAAGTTCTCGTTCTTTTTTTCCTTCTTCTTCCTGCACTGGGCCGATCTATACATATCTTCGCCATGACAGCGGCGAAAGCGATACAAGTTCGGGTAGAGAGCTTATGTGAACACAGTAGTTTGCGATCGTACTTTTGCGTTTACGCGATGGCTGGAATGAGGGCAAAGGAGTGAGGTGTAAAAAACAGGGCCCAAAGCGACAAAATGAACCGCAGAAATTTGATAGGGCTGTCCACAGCGCAGCGAAAAGTGAGAAGTCGGTCGAAAGATATCAAAATAAACAAAATCGCCGATACGCCAAATGGGAAGCAGACCAACATGTGCGCGTGAGAAGAAATTGACGTGCCCGATTCAATAAATAATAAATGTAGATAGATCCGCAACAATGCACACACTGTATTGACACCCCATGGGCGCCACCTCCATTTTGTCCTTCCTGTCTACCACCCACAGCGGTTTGGTGCATAAGAAAACATATACACAACTTCTATCAGCAAGAGCCTTTAAAAACACAGTACATTTTCACCTATTCGCAGTCAATAAACTTCCGACCGTCTGTTTATAGACGCTATGCAAGAAAAACGCCATTTTAGGTAAAAATTTTACAGGTAAGGTTTAGGAAATCTCGTAAACTTTTTTCCTAACCTCTCAGACGGTTTTTTTTTTTTGAGGAACGCGTCACAATGACTGCCATCTGCGACAGACCTCGCTTCTCCCCGGTGTAGCAAACGCCACTCGCGCCTTGTCTAAACACAAATCCCGCATTCTTCCTAACATGAGCATATTTTTCTTTCTTGTTTTGTTTTCATCCTAAACACTTGCCATAACCTAGAGAAAGGGTACGCCAAGTAAGGAAAAGTCACCCACGCACTCGTTTTGCAATAACATTCCACTAAAAAGCCAGCCGAAGCTCCTTGTTTCCGGTATGCAAAATGCACGTTCTCAGCATGGGAAGCAACGCCACATATCAGTAAAAGAAAAAAGTGTTTACCAGCTATTGACATCCTATACTACGGAACTCACGCCATCGGTTTACGCGAGAGCTGCAGCCTTTGCTAAGAGATTGTGAGAGTGGCGGACCATCAGGGCCTTTGGCAATGCTTACACCTTTTCAGTTGTCTTCGTCACGTCTCTTCCAACATTCGTCGTTCCTTGACCTACGCTTACAATCAGGACTATATGTCGTCAGGGTTGTCACGACGCGAACACACCACGATGTAGATTTTGTGGCTCGGCATTGCATTTATTTATTTATTTATCTATTTATTTATTTATTTCCTATCAACCGCAGACCAATCTGGTCCAAGCACTATGGGCAATGTAATTTACAACATTTCAGTATTACAAAAAAAGGAAAACAAAGCACAAAAAGCATGATATAGCACCTGAGCGTATAACGCAAAAAGGCATGATCATCTAGTAATGCAGCGCATCATAAGGTTCTGCTAGGCAATTCCAGTCGGACACAAGACGCGGAAAAAAAGGAAAACTTGTATATTCGTTCTCGTAAGGTAAGAGGTTGGAAAGTGTGTTTCTGAAGTCTCCTACGCCTTGGTCGTTTGAAATGTCTCGCAGCCCCGAGTTCTACAAATGCCGCTCACGTCGAAACCTTCTCACGTCTTGCCTGCGCGTGGCCACGCTACACAGCGCCTCGAAGCAAGCGACGTGCTCAGCGAATGTCAAGACTGAAGAATCGTCCGCTATCACAACACGACGTTCTAGCTATATGCTAGTGTTCCCAAAGCAACTCCCCGCACAAGCCTATACCTACATGCACTGCTCGCGTTCCCGAGGTCCTCGGGACTGCACCTTAAGGCTCGGAACGCTGCGTGGTACTGCTGGTTCGCGTAGACGGTTTCATTCGTTCGGCGGCACTCTCACCTCTTTCTATGCCCTTGCGTCTCGTGCCCGCGAAAGGTAGCCACCTGGAACTAGCAACGGTGGTTAACGTCACTGTCTTTCTATGCATCCATTCTTGTCTCTTCTCTTGCACTTTTCCGCGTACGTTCGCCGAGAATTCTGCAGGCCACATCACTGAGTGCCGACAAGGAGGAGCAAGCGACACCAAGCTGACCAGCGGGCCTGGGCCCCGAAATATAGATAGCGTTCCTGACTGGGCAAAAAAAACGAAAGAAAGAAAAGCCCTACACAATTGCTTAAATGATATTGCGCAACATGAATAACGACACGGACGTGAGAGAAGACGACACACCAACGTCGCTCACGTCCGTGTCGTTATTTATGTCGCGCAATATCATTTAAGCAATGGATTCCCAACTTGCCCGGAATGCTGCCCTACACAACGCCTTGCCATCCCCAAGGCGTCGTGCATACATACATCGGATCTTCCGGCCGCCGGCCTCGTCGACAGGAACTGAGGCGCTGTTCGACGCTTTCTTCCCGCGCGGCCAACTATACACCACTCCCCGTGCTCGCCGCTTTCTTCCGGCAACGCTTCCCCTTTCGGCGGCCCGCCTTCCCTCCCCGTTTCCCCAATTTCTCGGACCAGTGGGCGCGACGCGCCCGAGCCTCCCCTTCATTAGCAGCACGCGAGCGAACGGAGGCGCGCGTTTTCCCGGTTGGTCGGCGCACTGTCGCGCGTATCCCGACGTCGCGGACCGTAGGGAGGGGGTGCGGGACGAAAACAGGGGGATAAAAAATGGTGCGCGCCATCCCGAAGATAGACAAGAGTAATGACTGCGCGGGAAAAGAAACGCGTCGGCAACCGAGACACCTATATGACGCGGCACCGCGGGGTGAGGCTATGGTTCCCCACTGTTCACGACTCTCGATCAATCCGGCAGAAATATTTTTGTTAATTTGTTGTGGGCTTGAAAGGAGTACTGACGTAATATTTTCTACTATTCTTTGCGTGATATCAAAGGTCTAGACAGCTAAACTGAAAAAAAAATTTTGCTGGCATGGATCAGAGCGTCCAAAATAAGTGAACTTATTGCCATTCTTACAGCTAGTTTTTGGGTTCGTTTCGGATGAGGTTACCCCGTCGTCACGTCACGAAGCAGAGTTTGATCACGTGGGAGTCGCACGTCGCGGCCCTCGCTCCGGTTCACTCGGTCGCGGCATATGCCCCTACTCGCTTCAGGTCCCACAACAATTCGTTTAGCAGACGACCAGGCGAGTCGGAGTGTCAGCGACGTCACCGCACAGTAGAAACGAAACCGAAACTGGCTGTGGAAAAGCCGTTAAATTAAGATGGCGTTCTCGGGCTTCCCGGTATTTCTTGCGGGATTTAGAGGTCCCGGATCTCTAAGGCAAACATTTATATTAAATAACCACCGAGATGCGGGGCGTGGCTGCGTATGCGTTTATTGGCCGCGCTAACAGCCACACGCAGCCACGGTCGGGCTAAAGCAGGAGACGCGCAGATGCGTGCTCACGTGACCCTTACCTTTCTGCCTCGAGTGCGCGCTTCGCCAGATTACCACGCGTTGAACTTTAAACTTTTCTGTCTTTGTATTCTCTTTTTCTTTTCTTTGTTTTGCAGACTCGTTCCGTTATTTCTGCCCCTGTTTTCATTGTGTGCGTACCTACTTGCCAGTGGTTCGTGAAAAATCGTCCGTAAATACCATCACACAGAATAGCATGCCACGCAGATACGGCGTGTTATTATGCCGCTAGCAGTAAGCCACTAATCGAAGAAGGTCTCAGTGATTATCGTGCTGCGTAGTTTTTGGAACGAGTCCGCTTCGTTGCAGCAACATAATGTGGCAATGCTACTGTAAGTATACAAATTTATTTGTTAAGATCAAATAATGTGATCGTCACCCACTGTATTCGTTTTCCTTCTTCTCGTTCATTCCAAGTGCTGAAACGCGTAGCTGACGAGGAAAATTTGCGCAAAACAAGAGACAGCTCACATCGAAAAAAAAAAAAAAACACGCGAAAGACAAGCGCTATAAAGCATATGAGCAGTTACGTACGTTATTCGTTGCTTACTTATGTCCTATCATTTCAATCACTCTATACTCCCAGTCATGTTATAAACTTTCTGCACTTTCTCACAATAAATTCTGAAATATTATGTCTTCTACATGGCCGCGGAACATTTCACTGACGCAACACGGCAAACAGCGCAAAAACGGGACAACAGATGTTTGCCGCGTTACGTTGTCGTACTAACAAACTCGGCTAAAATGAAATTGTTTGGCAGTGGATTTCGCCGAAAGGTGACGCAGCTACTAACTTTCGTGCGCGAGCACGCGCGCGTGCCTGTGTGAAATAAATTATTTATGTGTCACCAAGGGCAAGTGAACAGGTCACTGCAGCCCCGTAAGTCGGCTCAAGCATCCTAACACACACACACACACACACACACACACACACACACACACACACACACACACACACACACACACACACACACACACACACACACACACACACACACACACACACACACACACACACACACACACACACACACACACACACACACACACACACACACACACACACACACACACACACACACACACACACACACACACACACACACACACACACACACACACACACACACACACACACACACACACACACACACACACACACACAAACAAACACACACACACACACACACACACACACACACACACACACACACACACACACACACACACACACACACACACACACACACACACACACACACACACACACACACACACACACACACACACACACACACACACACACACACACACACACACACACACACACACACACACACACACACACACACACACCAGGGCTTCATGTCACCTCGAGAGGCGACAGGGGTAGTCGGGAAAAGGGTTTAAGCAGCTTGACGAAGCCCGCGGTACAATTGGGTACATTTCGAGAGCAGGGAATAAAAAAATGAAATGAATCAAAAAAGATATAGCCAAAACACGTCGACATCAAAGGCTGCGCTGGCACACATGGCACAAGCAACAGACTTCACTGCATTTCGCACACCGGTTCTCCTTTACTGCGCTACATGCGACCACACAGGAGACACTGAACTTTCTCTGCGGTAATGGCCCCATAATAGCGAGGCGAAATGGACGCATTTCTGGAGTACTTGTAAAAGAAGGACCTTGCGCATGCGTGCCTGCGGCACCTTTTGTGCCCAGACGCATCAGTTACAGCCCGCAAAGAAGCTTAACGATATCTTATTGCATTCCTAAGAGAGATTGATTTGACGGACATGTGGTGATAAACACCGCAGTGATATTGAAGGAGACGTCCAGGCGGAATAACGGCCGGCCTTAATCGCCCGCCTAATTAACCCACGTGTTGCTTTAACCCTACACCGCATGAAACAACAATGAGTATCTCATCTCTTTGCTACAGTTTGCTTCTCAATGCTTTTCATTTTAATGCGAAAGCATTATATATCCCAGGAAGCAGAGGATTCGGCGTGATCAAGCGATGGCTTGGAAAAATACGGCCGACGGCGCAAAGAGCAAGAACACGTCAAGAAAAGCTCAGGTTGACTTTAAATTTCTCACGGAGATTCCTGTAAACAAAGTAAATTGATGGCTATGAAAAGAAATTTTCGTACAGTCGGCCCGGGGTAGGAATCCTGTCAACAAAGTAAATTATTGGCTATGAAAAGAAAATTTGGTACAATCGGCCCTGGGTATGAATCGAGCCCGGGACTCCGGGGTGCAAGAGGAGCGTGCTTCCCCGACACCACGGTGACTCCACGGTTCTGGCTGACTAAATGTGTGGCCAGTGCATGCGTCATTGCACACCTCACGCCGCATCTGGCGGGGACATTAAAGTGATTTAAGGTGGAGTAAAGTGTCTCAAGGCTGACTAAAGTGGATTAAGGTGGATCAAGGTTAGTACAAATTACGACAAGGTGGAATAAGGTTGGTACAAATTATACCAAGGTGGATTAAGGTGCATTAAATGTTGGTGCAAGTTAGAGCAAGGTGGATTAAGATTGGTACAAATTAGATCCAGGTGGGTGAAGGTTGGTACAAATTATAGCAAGGTGAATTAAGGTGCTTTAAATGCTGGTTAAGTTAGAGTTAGAGCAAGGTGGATTAAGGATGGTACAAATTAGATCAAGGTGGATTAAGGTCGGTACAAATCATAGCAAGGTGGATTAAGGTGAATTAAGGTAGAGTTGTGAATGACACGTGGCAATGCATGACGTCACGTATCAAGGATGTAACCAATTATTTAGGCAAGTCAAAATGCTCTTGCATTCAAATCACGTAAGGATATGTTAGTGACTATCAATTTTTTTATTTATTTGTTCAAGAATCTTCATGCGATGCCGTGTTGAGCTACACTTACCTAGCCTTGCCCGGTGTCAATACCCTACCCGTGAGAGCATTTAACGGGGTTTTTTTAAGAATAAATAAAAAAGGACGTTCGAGTAAATTAATCACGATGAGGAAAAAAAATAAAGAACACTTCTCCATCTTCCACTGTTCCCCTACGCTGACGTTGAAGAGCGCGCATTCAGCATACCTTAATAGACAGCAAGAAAAAAGAACAGAGGAGACCGATCGCAGATATGCTTCCGATGATTTTTATATAAAACATAGCGTCATACAAGCGGACAGGCAACAAAAGATACTTTTTTTTTCAATCAAACGTCCACAACGCCCATTCAAACCACTTTTAGCACCTCGGGAAGCCGTAACGTTCACGCAAACCCACGAAACGGAGAAAAAACAAGCCACAAAAAATTCGGGAACGCATAGTCCACAGCGTTCTCCGTCTCTTTTTAAGCAAGTGAGCGATTACTTCAGCAAGTGTCAGCGATAAAAGTGTATCAACGTTACGCTCCAGAGTCACTGCGACGGGTTCATGACAACCGATATATATATATATATATATATATATATATATATATATATATATATATATATATATATATATATATATATATATATATATATATATATATGTGTGTGTGTGTGTGTGTGTGTGTGTGTGTGTGTGCGAGAGTTTACGAGATCAAAGCACTCCCACAGCGATCTATATCACTCGATCTCGGTCCACTCAAGATTGTTATCACGATTCTGCCTCGCCAAGTGAGCACGAAGCGCTGACAGGGGTGAAAACGAAGCGCTTGTCAAACTGCTCTCGAAAGGAAAAAGGGATTCTTGAAAATGAGGTAAAGAACAAAGAGCACAAGAGAGAGAAAATGCCGGATCTCGCTTTCTTGACAGACGAGTGGCGGCGAAGAGTGCAAAGAAAAAAAAACAATTTATAAACAGTAATAAATAGATGTAACATCGTGTTTGCTCTCGCGATCAGTGCACGCCGAAAAGGGGGGTCCCGAAAAGAAACCGAATCCACAGCCAAGAGAATAAGTATAGGAAAACGCACGCGGCATTTGTTTTGGATGGAGACACGTGAACACAACGGCGTCAGATTACCGAGGTCCACACGTACGGCGTTTTTTTTTTTTCGATGATCGAGCAGTTTTCTCAGCAAACGAGCACCGAGCGGTGTCAAGTAACTTGACACCAACCTCTCGAGAGATAATGAGAAATACGAAGTTCATGAGGAGGTTCACCGCTCTCACATTTATTATTATTATTATTATTATTATTATTATTATTATTATTATTATTATTATTATTCTTTACCATCGTTTCTTTTTCATGCTCATATTTTATTATTGTTTTTTACAAAGTTTTTGTATCCCTATTCATGCGTCGGCAAACCGATTTCCGCTTGTTCCTGGGCACGTTAATTAATTAATTTATTTATTTATTTATTTATTTATTTATCAAAACCAGCGCAGCTTCAAGCGGTCTTCTGGCATGAACAGAGAGCGCCAGACGACACAAATGCTTCGAGCTGAGCTATGCAAATTAGATGCCTTACGAAGAAGCCCTGCTGTCTTTTGTATATATACCTTAGCTCGCGTCGATCTTTTAATAAACGCGCCAGCCACAGCGCGTCAGCTTTGCATAAGAAGCTACGATCCAAAACAGCCAAGGTTTCGAGGAAGTCCTAAAGGCCAACATGAATTTGAGTGAAGAATATTTAGTCGACAATAAAGCATTCGTGGCTGTCTCTACCGTCATGTTAGACGGCATTACTTAACTAAATCTGCCTTATCAACTTTTAAGGAACAAGATATATACTTGCATTCGAGCCATCCTGTCAAATTTAAATTCGTAAAAGATTAGCAATTTTTTTTTAAACTTTGCCCTGAGCTTGCACACACCTCTCGTGGGGTACATACGCACTTAATTCACACTAATTTACATTTTGACGCAAAGCACAAGAAACACCGAACTTGAAATAGCAGAGACTGAAAACCAACGCGTTTGTTTTGAAGTTAACTGAGTATTGCGGCGACTTTGATGCTGTTGATTTGGCTACTGTAGGAACAGGGCTGAATAGACTAGCTCGAAGCAAGTATATATCCCTCTGAAGTACTTTCACCAACACACTATTTCCAAGAATAGATTCGAAGAGCGACGAGCGAGAGTAAAATCGTAGAACGAACCGAATTAACCAATTTTTTTTAAATAGTTGGGAACTAATTACGGCAAACATTAAAAATATTTTAAATTAAGCAGCGCATAAGTTGTGGGGGGGGGGGGGGGCAAGAAAGTGAGAGAACAGTAAGACAGAGTGTCTGTATTATTTCTACAACGTTCTTGCGCTGCTTAAGTTGAAATTTCGGCATATAGACAAACGTTGTGAACAAGACTGCATATTTCCCGATCAATTCCCAGACTTACAGACGGACGTGTAGAGTCGGTCGAATAAAAAATACTGTTTTGTTTTTTGACCAGGCATGCGGCGAGCGCGCCCACCGATACCATACCTGAAAACAAAGCGCTGGCGTGGGCTTGGGACCCACTGCCACAATACATCGCGAATACAAAACACTAACAGCTGCGCTCAAAATTCGCGTTAGGGAGTGTCGTAATCGCAGCTGAATTTCTTTTTCACCCACTTTCATTTGCAATTATTTATCATTTATTTATGTATTTGAATTAAGAGCTGCATATAATTTCCGCTGTGCTCTCACTGTTTCTTGGCAGATAGATAGATAGATAGATAGATAGATAGATAGATAGATAGATAGATAGATAGATAGATAGATAGATAGATAGATAGATAGATAGATAGATAGATAGATAGATAGATAGATAGATAGATAGATAGATAGATAGATAGATAGATAGATAGATAGATAGATAGATAGATAGATAGATAGATAGATAGATAGATAGATAGATAGATAGATAGATAGATAGATAGATAGATAGATAGATAGATAGATAGATAGATAGATAGATAGATAGATAGATAGATAGAAACAGACAGACAGATAGATAGATAGATGGATGCAGACAGACAGACAGACAGACAGACAGACAGACAGACAGACACAGACAGACAGACAGACAGACAGACAGACAGACAGACAGACAGACAGACAGACAGACAGACAGACAGACAGACAGATAGATAGATAGATAGATAGATAGATAGATAGATAGATAGATAGATAGATAGATAGATAGATAGATAGATAGATAGATAGATAGCGGTTTTCTGAACCTAATTCGGTGCCGGAGTGCTCTGGGGTTAATTAACGCGTCTGTCTCTCTCCTCCCCATTTGCTCTCTCCCTCTCGCTCTCTTCTCTTCTCTCGTTCCCGCCAGGCGCAAATTAGAGGCGCGCATCAAAACCCGCCGATTCCGGGAAGCGGGCGGTTTCCCGTTCCGCCGCAGTAGCGGCAAACCAAGCGAGCTACCTACCGCCCGCGGTTACGAGGGCGCCGAAGCCACAGCACGCCATGTAGGGGAACTGCAGAGTGGGCGCGGTGAAGGCGCTTTTTTGCCCCAAACCCAGCCACGACCACACGCGAAAGAGCGCAAGCGTGCGCGTGTGGTCGGCGGAGTGGGTTGCTCGGTCGCTCGGGTGCGCGCACACGCACGCACGTTCGCGGGGCAAAACGAAGTTACCGAGACGCGGTGAGGAACATACGCTTCCGCTCTCCCTCTCTCTCAATCTCTCTCTCTCTCTGTTATCTGCCTTCGTTTGGTTTTCGTCAGTTTTTTTCAGTGCCGAGGAAACGCGGTGGAACGAAGACTGGAGCGTGCTTCCCCGCCACGCCACCAGCCGTCGAAAGGGAAAAGAAAGGCTCGCCAAAAACCGCACCACTGCCGCATTGTTTTAGTGTTACGTCGGAGAGAGGTTGCGAACGGCGAAGATCCGTGCAGGTTAGCGGTGCAAGACAGTGAAGAAAAAAAAATGAGAGAGAAAAGTCACCAGTCCTTAAGCAGCCCTAGCTGTAAGCGTAGCCAATAGAGACTTTTAGCGTGTCCGGTATTCCGGCAAGCGCAGGTGGTTTGCCGGTTTAGCGGGGGCGTAAACGTGAGCGGCCAGATTGGTGGCGCTAGCTGGTGGCGCAAAGCTCAATCATACAAACACAGTGCTAATTACTATATTCTGCTTAGCTGCTGGTGTAAATGTTCGACAGTGGCGTAATCGTGTTCACAATTACGCCGCTGCCAAAAATTTGCACTAGCAGCGAAGCAGGATATAGTGAGTTACTGCAATTTTAGCCCTGTGTTTGTCTGGTTGTACTCTACGCTACCAGGCGGCTGCACCGCTCTGGCCGCTCACGTTTACGCCCCCGCGAATCCGGTAATACGCCCAAACCGCTACCGTTTACCGGAATAGCGGACAGGCTAAAAGTCTCTATAGTCGGGTACAACTTTAGAAAAAAGGGGAGGCCCCGCCCAGATGACCGAAGCGGCGAAGTCACCAGCCGTCCGGCGCATGAAGTCAGTCCAGAGTGCGCGCCCATTGGTGGATGCTCGTGTGCATCCGCCTCGGAGGAGTAAACGTCCCCTTCTTTCTAAAGTTTTATCCGACTATAAATGTTGAACCAAAAGTGGTCGATCTACCGCGGACGGCACCCAACGTTGGGCCTATAATGGCCCTGCTTCACGCAATGTGCAATTAATTGTTACTAAATGTTATCTAACCTGGTGGGACGTCTCGCTTTTATTTACCCCGTGTAAAACCTCGCTTCAAATCCCCGTGCACGGTTTGGCGATGCTTGCATTCGAGATGGGCCGGTTCAGTCACATTCAAGCAGCGAGCGTAGAGTGCAGCGAACTGCGCAAGAATGCGCTAGGCCTAAGATCTCGGAGAACAAAAGCCACCCAGCTGGTCGACAACAGTAAGGCATGCGTAGACGTTACACAGGAAGTACACAGGCGACCGTAGTGAGTGCCAACCACGGAAGTAAAACATATTTCCAAGGCGGCACAAGAGGTTTACCGAATATGTTTAGTCACGTGATGTCGTTTAAGCTCTCTACCCCTCCTTCTCAAATTTATCTCTCGCTTTCTGACTCTACGGTGAGCTGTTCAAAACAGAGCATTTATTAAACCATTTAAGTATCACGGACGTGCCGCTGCGTTCCCGCATTTCTGTCACGCTATATTTCTTTTCAGATTCCTTTTGTCGAATAGAAATCTGAAGACCCCACCAAGAGAGCATTTGCTGTTGTCCGTGTTCCTCTTCTTTCTTTTTTTTTCATTTCTCCACAGCCAAAAAGGAACCATTGTGTGCGTTTTACAATCTCCGAGGGGAAAAAAAAAAGAAACCGACAACGGCGATGCGCCACCTCCGAAAAGATCTCGACACTGAAAGGGTCAGTTACTTCGTTCGATCTGTCTCCCAGCTTCAACACTGAAGCCACCGCACACAAAGCAGGCAGCTGTCACGGGTTCTCGACAAGCGCCGGCAACGCGTTTCGAGCAGCGTAACTACTACGAACAGAGATCCAACCTCATCGGGCGCTTTCCGAAAAGCGCTCACTGTCGCCACAAATCAACAATGATACACAAACAACAAGCGAGCGCCTCTCCCCCCCCCCCTTTCCCCGGGGATCACCGACCTAAACAGACGACCAACATCACCGACCGAAACAGACGGCCAAACTGGGAGAGCCAAAGGGCGCGTTAAGTTAAGGCGCTCGAGCGCGCTCTAGCCAGCAGAGCGCGCTCTTTTAAGCTTAACGACTAAAAAGCGACTTCCGGTGCGTGATTGCGGAGCGCGCTCTACGCGCACCATCCTGGAAACGGTGCGCGAGAGCGCGCACCTGCTACAGCTTCCGGAAAAATGACGTCTTTCCTACTCTTTCCACCAATGCAAGTCCGTTCTCCTTGCCCACTCGTTCCTCTCGCCGCCGCGCTGCCGGCCGTCTGAAGCTGCTGTCAGGCGAGATCGGCAACGTGTTGGCGCGCATTGAGCTTGCATCGCATCGTAAGCTGCTGCTGCTGCCTCCGTCGCCGCGCGTCAAGTTCTTCTACCTCTTCATCGTCTAAACAAGGGCTGCAGAAGTACGGTCGGCGGGGCCAAAATCGAGAAGCGCGCGAAGTGCAATAGCGGATGCGGAAGCAACATAACATTTGCCAGACGGCACGTTCGTGCACCCGAAAACAGTCGGCGAAAATGGCCGTTAAGTTAAGCTCCGAAGGCGTCGCACTCGAGCGCACTCGAGCGTGCTCCCTTGGAGTTCGGAGCGCGCTAACTTAACGCGCCCAAAGATTCGTAATAATAACGCGCGCACTTAGAACAGAGCGCGCGAGGAGAGAGCGACACGAGTTATATAGAAAGACGCGGGAGGCACAAGCACGAACCGGCCAAGCTCGCGGGAAAAGCCGCTACAAACATCCTCCTCGGGAGTTGACGCGAGCGCCAAATGAAAGCGCGGCGGCGACACACGGCCGCGACAACCCTCCGACGACTTCTCCCTCCCTCCCGTCGACCGAGATAAAAGAGCCGCATCGCACCGCAAAGCCTACTGGCACGCGCGCGGCGCAGTCACGCAGATTAAGTCGAGCGAGCCAGCCACCCTTCCCGCCAACAACGACATTTTCCCGCCGCCGCCAAACGCGCGCAGCATGCCGACGCTCGGAGCCGTTGCCTCGCTGCTCCCTCCGCGCTTTTCCTCCTCTCCAACGCCTGCCACCGACGCCCCTTTCTTTCTTTCTCTCTCCCTTTCTTGGCCACACTTCGCTCGTCGCTCCTTCCATCTTTGCAGGCAGTGAGACGCGTTCCCTAACGGGCTGCAGAAAATTGCGCCTCTCCCGTCCTACATTCTCTCTCTCTGCTGCTGCCTCATTCAAAGGGAATCCACTAGGACCGCCGACGCCCGCTGCCTTCCCTACCCTCCCCGTTTTCCCTTACCAACTCGGTGCATTCCCCGCAGGAGCTACCGCGTTTCTTGGCTCGCTCATGTGCCCGAGACCGCCAAGGACAAAAACAGCAAAGCGTTCACAACCCGTGCAATGACTAATTGTGCCATCACCCATTACTATACGTAATCAGCGCTGACTCGATGACGGGACCCGTCCCACCAGCCAATCACTGTGAATTGAACTGCGCACCGCTGGCGATCATTCTTTCAATGATCCTTCGGATTCAGCCGGCATCGTCGGCAAATGGGTACGGGCCGGCCGGACCATCGGCGCCAGAGAACAAGACACGCATGACAAAGACAGCAAGACATGTGCAAAGACGCAGTGAACAACGCAGTAACTATCGACAAGTACAGTCTAATCAGTGCTGATTGGTTGAAAGGGCTCGTCCCGTCAGCAAATTCAGAACCATAACCTGCTGCCTGTTGCTAATAAGAGTACTCCCCCATTAAGCATCGGTTCCTACATTTTCATCGCTTCTTTTAATTCAGCCGGCGTCCTAAGGACAGCGATAAATGCCGCACTATCGACGATCCACCGTGCTCTAAACATCCTTCCCGGTTTGCTGGCGCTACACATAAAACTAATTGCAACACACATACACTGCACAGAACTGCTGAAGTTCCATTGTCCCCTCCTCCTCCATCCCTATTCTAAATTCTTGCTCCCCGTCGACCTCGATCCGCCTCCCTCCAACCCCAAATTTTTTCCCTAGTTCCTTCGCCATCCCGCGGCAATCAGACGAAACGGAAGATGCAGAGAGCAACTGTTCTGCTCATGGCCACAGACGCGAATTCCCGCGTCTCCATTCCTTTGTTGTTTTCTGTTTTTTTCGGGCAAGTATCCGTCCCGGCGCATTCTCTTAATACCCGCCCTCGCCAAAGTCTTCCCTCCGGCCGGACTGCTGGCCTGCGGCCAACCGCGTTCGCGCACGCTGATCGCTGCCTCAATTTCCGCGTGCAGAAGGACGCACTCGCGCGCGCCCACAAACACACTGAGCCGTACGACGCGTGACCTCGTTTTCAGCCGCAAACGAACCGCGGAGCCGCGAGAATGACCTCCTTGAAATTAATGCGCTGCCCGTTCCACGCATTCCTTCTTGTTTCTCGGCCGTTGTGCTCCTGAACGTTGATTGCGCGCCTTCAAGTAAGTTATGGAGTGCCAGGTGCTAGGCATCGCCTGTATCCCAAGAAAGTCGACAGAAACGGTAACCGGTCGCGCACGATATTAGAGACATTTAGCGTGTCCGCTATTCCGGCAAACCGGGGCGGTATGGGCGGATTACCGGATGGTTGGGGGCCTGAACGTGAGCGGCCGGAGCGGTGCAGCCGCCTGGTGTCGTAGAGCTCAATCAGACAAACACAGAGCTAAAATTGCAGTAACCTACTTTATTCTGCTTCGCTGCTGGTGCAAATTTTCGGCAGCGGCGTAATTGTGTTCACATTTACGCCGCTGGCGAAAACTTACACCCAAGCTAAGAAAGGATATAGTAATTGGCTCTGAGTTTAGGTGGTTGTGCCTTGCACCACCAGCTGGAGCCACCAATCTGGCCGCTCACGTTTACGCACCCCCCCCCCCCGACCATCCGGTAATCCGCCCAAACCGCCCCGGTTTGCCGGAATAGCGGACACATTAGAGACTTTTAGCGTGTCCGGTATTCCGGAGAGCGCGGGCGGTTTGCCGGTTTAGCGGGGGCGTAAACGTGAGCGGCCAGATTGGTGGTGCCAGCTGGTGGCGCAAAGCTCAACCACACAAACACAAAGCTAATTACTATATTATGCTTAGCTGCTGGCGTAAATTTTCGACAGTGGCGTAATCGTGTTCACAATTACGCCGCTGCCAAAAATTTGCATCAGTAGCGAAGCAGGATATAGTGGGTTACTGCAGTTTTAGCTCTGTGTTTGTCTGGTTGAACTTTACGCCACCAAGTGGCTGCACCGCTCTTGCCGCTCACGGTTACGACCCCGTAAATCCGGCAATCCGCCCAAACCACTCCCGTTTACCGGAATAGCGGACAAGCTAAAAGTCTCTATTATGTAGAGTTTTAGCTTGTCTGTAAACATATAACATTCGCGGAACAATGTGTTACCGGGGGCGTTGTACGGAAGAAGCAAGGCTGATGGCGACGTCTAGCGGAGGAGCGTTTACGCAGTGAACACACAAAGCTAACACCGGAGTGACCTGCGGCAGCCTATACTTGAGCGTTGGTGTACAGCGTTGGTAATGAGGCAATCGTCGACGTGAATCCACCGTTTTCAGTCCACGAGAGCGTTCATGCGAAAAAATGACTTTTCCAAGGCAGTGTAGTTGAACAAAGCACCATAAGATGTCGCTACCAGCGTTACTAGTGTAATGTTGCTGGAATTATGCTACTGCGGACCACGGCTTCGAAAACCCAGTAATCTGTACACAATGAGTTTACAGACAAGCTACACTTCTCTATTAAGTTTAAATGTTAAAGCAGTGAGTTTCATCCCGTCTGCAGGCGCTTTGCAGTTTACAGACAGCATCGACGCTTGTAACGACATTGTTCAAGAAAGCATCTTGCGATGCTTTCTTGAACATTTCAAAAACGTTCTTAATAGGAAAAAAAAAAGACTACTATCTCTACAGCGATTGTTGCTGCCGACGGTGTGTATCATAATATAGGTAGGTCATTGCCGTTGCAATTAAAGTTCTGCGTGCTCTTATTGTAACCATACGTCACACGTAGGCACCACCAGCTCTTTTACGCTCGACCGTTTCTCCGGTGTTTGGGTATTTTGTAAAGCGCAATGCATTTACTAACAAGCCGAAACTCTTCAATGAGCGTGGCAATCACATTTCGCCTGCATACTTAGACGGCTGGGCTGACTGCCACTTCAGAAGCTCTGCATCCTAACACTCCTTGGTCAGCGGAACCCAACCAACCATCTTTTTTTTTCATTTTTCTCGTTCAATACTCTTCTTTATACAAATCGAGCACACGTGTGCCATTCCTCCATTTCTCTTCCACTCCGAAGGCATCCTTTCACAGTCAAGACAGTTCTGAGAAGCACGCAGAACCCTATGCCCCCTTCTCCCTCGCATTTTCCCCTCCGTTGAACGCTCCTTTCCCGCAGTATCCTTCATATCTCCCCATCACCCCTGCTCTTCGGCACCAAGCTTCTCTACTTTCCCTTCGCCGCTTTCCCTCGTTTCATCTGCCATCCCGACACGACCTCCCCGACAAGGAGGGGAAGCTTTACCGTTTGCCTCCCGTCTTTCTTAATCCCGAGGCCAGCCGCTCACTTTGAGCCGCGCTCGAGCGGAAGAAATTGCAATCTCGGCGAGGGAAGAGCCCGTGGAGCGAGCGAACGAAAAGAGAGAGAGAGGGGGCACGGCTATATACCGCACTACCGCGAATTTAACCCGCGCCTTCGCGTCTTCACACGATTGATCAAAACTGCGGCTCAGCCTGGGTTTCCGAGAGCACTCGCACCGACATCCTGGAAAAGACAAACGTTCCTACAACTTCCGAAACTGGAAATGAATCTGCAGATATCTTAACTACCCGCCTCCCCCCCCCCCACCTGCCTCATAAAGAAGTTCCATACAGTCGACTTGTACACAGTGCGTAACTAATTGACAAGACATATCGATCGTTCTTAGCGTGAAGAGAACTGAAAAATAAAACGCGTGTGGCATGAAGCGGGCGTCTGCACATGCGTGCATGAGTATGTGTGCGTGTGTGCCTTCTAAAGAGACTATATCCTCGGCCAGACACGGTAAACAGGAAAAGATCGTCTGTGAAAAGGCTTAAAAAGCACGTGGCTTAGAGCGGCCCCTTAAAGAGGTCAGCCATCAGGCTTTTATTCGCCGTGACACGGGACTCTCCTGTGAAGAGCTTCTTGGAAAGCCCGTTCGGCGGCCGTCATTCACCAGAACCACTCTCCCCCGCCATTCCCGAATTTTCTTCCCCCAACCACTTCTTCCCAATATCCCCATGTTTGCTTTCACGCATCCCTCAAATCCCCCTCCACCGAAATGAAGGCGCGCGCACACGCACGCTTAGGGCCTCTCTTCGACCGCGCCTTGTCGTCCTCACTTTCTCTATAGGCTCGACGTCACTTCCCCCTCACCCGCTCCCATTCACCCAGCAACCTTTTCCCGGCGTCCAGTATTTTAATTCTGACGGTGAGACGGCCCCTTGGCTCTCGATTACAGCGCCGCCGCCGCATCTATTCGGGAGACTCGACAGACTCCCTTTTTTTTTGCTTTTGAACTCTCTTTTTTATTAGGAGCTTAAACTGCTGCGCCTACCTTTTTTTGTGTGTGTCTGGCTGCCTTTACCGACCGAGTTTCCCCGTTTAATGCAATTCCTAGCGCTCCGCGCTCCGGCCATCCTTTGATCGATACGCGGGTTAAGAGCTGCGTTCGCTCGGAAGAGCAACGAGAAAAAAGGGACCCGACGGGTTCGCTCGCACGCCAGCAGACGACGGGCTGCGGTATTTTTTTCGTCTGCTCGAGCAGGTAAAGCGAAGAGCGTCACGCTGAACAGACGAAGCGCATCTTTCGTAAAGGAGCCACCGTGGCACGTTTTCGAAGCTGGTGTACGGCAAGGCGGGCGGGCAAGCAGGGACACAAGTAGAACGAAAAAGACGGGACACCTACACCCGTGTCTCGATGTCTCAACACGTTCTGCAAGGTGGGAGTGCAAGACCATGCCCCAGTGGTGGCGCCCTCTGGATGGCAAATGCTGATCTCGAAGGCTATGCTTTTGCAAGCTGCGTGCGGCGGAAGTTATTGCGGCAGTCGAAGACACCTCATAGACCCCGTATTTTGTATTCTTGTGACCCGCGTTTGCGCGCGTGCTTTTTTCGTACCAAGAATCCCCGCCAACTTGCTTAACTTTCAATTGTAGTAGACGCTCTAGCACAAGTTTCACGCACGTAAGAGGATGCTACATTTACACTCTAAGAAAAAAAGGACTAAAAGGGGTAGTCCTTTTAACTAAAAGGTTAGTCCTTTTGGGGACTAACTGATTTGCCACAACCATTAGTCCTTTTGGGGACGAACTGACATGGGATGAACTGTTACTCCCCATGCGCTTACTCCTTTGGGGACTAACAGTTGCGCCTGCCCGATGGTCCTCAAGGGAGTAACGCTAATTCGTTTTGATGCTCCGCAAAGGCGGAATTAATTAAATTAGTCATTTATACCCTAATAAAAAAAATTATACATGAAAAAAAAACGAGCCCGAGAGCAGGATTCGAACTAGTGTCCTCCCGCTCACAAGTCAGGCACTCCGACCACTACACCACGCCGCTTGGTTGACAAGACGGGATATTTAGACATGGTTAAGCATGGGAACACAAGTGCGGCAATATAAAAGTGACTTCCTATTTTGTACAAGCTATGCAGTGAGAGTCTAACGTTGAGTGTACTTGCAACCATAAGCGACTGCGAAAAGAAATCAGCCCGAGTATTCTTAGGGTGATTTAAACTGAGGCACTACGCCATGTATACGTGTAGCGAGCTCAAACGGGGCACCGAAGACTACAGAGAAGCGCAATTTCTCTGTCTTAGCGTGTGCCGTTTGAGCTACACATCGCTTCAGTTCGCAACCTCCTTGGAACGGAAGGAACTTAGGTACTATTGACCAAGAAAATATAGCCGTCTATCAATGACTTGCGCGTTTAATGTGTATCGCTCACTTATGGGGTGCGCACGAAGGGCATGCATCTTCACATTCCAGTTTTAAGTTTCACGTAATTTTCTCACGAAGAGGCAAGGTGCTGCTTTGCATGTAGTTGAATAGACAATGCACGAACTTCGAACCATTCAAGATTTATAGACAATACCGTTTTCGCCGCATCGCTCCATGGCACGGACGAAAACAGCGAAGTGCCTGGGGAGTAACTGTTGCCGTTCGTCCCCCCATTGCTCTCTTTCCGAGCAGGGACTAAACACTTACTCTCCGAAATTTGCACACGGCACGCACATTCATGCAGTTAGTCCTCTGAGGGACGAAAGCGCCCTTTTTAGGACTAACGGCGCAGTTACTCCCGCTTTCCCCGGGATTTTTCTTAGAGTGTATAAAGTGTAAACGTAGACAAATATGTGACACTTTGCGTGGATGTGACAATGCAAATCCACGCCCTAGCGATGATATCCTCTGAGAACCAAAACACATCTCTACGGCTATGCTTTGCGGGCTGCATACGCCGTAAGTATTTGCAGAGCCAAAAACGCGACATGACCACCATGTGTTTTAGACAAAACCTATCGACACTAAATGTGTGACAAATGCCGGACCTGGCGTCATCGGCATCCATTCGGCTGACCCATTCGCAAAATAATTATCAAGAAAGGAAAATTCGTCCTCGGGAAATATCCGGTCGTTTGCAATCACAGGCCACTGGATTTACCACCGTATCGCAAGAACCGAAAATTGAACGACGGACAACTCGTAACACGTACGGGGGATATGTAACAAGCTTTTCTTTTTTCTGCATGATGTACCTTGTTCTTTGTCATCAGGGAACCTTTTAAAATAAAGGTAACTATACGACAATCAAAGCCTACGCTAGCACAGTCGATCGAGCCGCTTCGTTTCAACTCCTGCTAGTAACAGCGCAAAAAAGTAGACAAGAGACGAGACAAGAAGACACCACAAGCGCTGACTTCCAACAACGCTTATTCCGAACGAAACACGGCTTCTTATAACCATTGCCCACACGTGTCGCAGTCACGTGATCGCGCATCATGTGAAACATGCACTTTTTTTCTTTTTTGCACTCAAGATAGGGGTTGCACATGCAAAAGCTCAAGTTCTTTTTTTGTCAGTAACAAAAAATTTGTTACTGACAAATAAAGAATAGAAAAAAAGATTGCTATTTGTTACTGACAAAAAAAGAACTTGAGCTCTTGCATGTGCAACCACTATCTTGAGTGCAAAAAAGAAAAAAGTGCATGTTTCACATAATGTGCGATCACGTGACTGCGACACGTGTGGGCAATGGTTATAAGAAGCCGTGTTTCTTTCGGAATAAACGTTGTTGGAAGTCAGCGCTTGTGGTGTCTTCTTGTCTCGTCTCTTGTCTACTTTTTTGCGCTGTTACTAGCAAGATGGAAAACCAACAAGCCCAAGCTGCTCTTCTAGCGAAATACATTTCGTTTCAACTGTTCCGACGAAACTATTGCTCGCTTAAGGAGGCCGCGAGTAGCACTTATCTACGAAAGCAAAACAAACCGAAAACCTGCGGAGTCGCTCTTACCTTCAGTGATGGACACGGACAACGTGTGTTTGGAGACAGCAACGAAGACGAAGCCACATGAAAAAGACAGGAAAATATTGCTTAGTACATCGATCCAAAAGTACATCGATGCACCTATAACAACGTCAATTGTTAAGAGGAAGATTTAGCTCGGGTGCTCCTCTTGTTCATTGTTTTTTACTAAACATCGACAAAAAAGAGACGAATATTTTCAGAAAACGAAACTATCGAGTTTACAACTCTGTAACTCAGCAATGAAAAATTATACCACAATTCCGTGAATTGAATCTGACAGTACATCTAAAGCGCACAAAATTTGTATGTTTCGTATGAATCTCGAAAAATTTAGTAATATGGAAATACAGCTTTTGCAGAACCTTTGTGCACAACGTAACTAACCCACAAAAGATATAAACTGACATATCAAATTTGCACACTTTGAATCAGGCACGTACCCAGGATATTTTTTCGGGGGGGGGCCCACCACCTCCATCATCATCATCATCAGCATCATCATCATCATCATCATGTTTTATGTCCTCTGCAGGACGAAGGCCTCTCCCTGCGATCTCCAATTACCCCTGTCCTGCGCCAACAGATTCCAACTAGCGCCCGCGAATTTCCTAATTTTATCGCTCCACCTAGTGTTTTGTCGTCCTCGATTGCGTTTTCCTTCTCTTGGTACCCATTCTGTAACCCTAATGGTCCAACGGTTATCTAACTGGCGCATTACTTGACCTGCCCAGCTACATTTTTTTCTCTTGATGTCAATTAGAATATCGTCTATACCCGTTCGCTCTCTGATCCAAACCGCTCTCTTTCTCGCTCTTAACGTTATGCCTAGCAATCTTCGTTCGATCGCTCTTTGCGCGGTCCTTAACTTGCTCTCACGTCTCTGTCCCATATGTCAGCACTGGCAAAATGCACTGATTGCACACCTTACTTTTCAATAATAATGGTAAACTTCCAGTCAGAAGCTGGTAAGGTCTGCCGTATGCGATCCAACCTATTTTTATTCTTCTGTGAATTTCCTTCTCATGATCAGGGTTCCTTGTGATTATTTAACCTGGGTAAACGTACTCCTTCACAGTCTCTAGTGGCCGACTGGCGATCCTGATCTCTTGTTCCTTTGCCCGGCTATTTATCATTATCCTTATCTTCTGCATATTAATATTCAATCCCACTCTTACACTCTCTCTGTTAAGGTCTCCAATCATTTGTTGTAACTCTCCTGCATTGTTGTTGAATAGAACAATGTCATCGGCAAACCGAAGGTTGCTGAGATATTTGCCGTCGATCTTTGCTCCTAAGCTTTCCCAGTTTAATACCTTGAATTCTTCTAAGCACGCAGTGAATAGCTTTGGAGAAGTTGTGTCTCTCTGTCTGACTCCTTTCTCTATAGGTATCTCCCTGCTTTTCTTGTGTAGAATAAAGGTAGCTGTAGAACCTCTGTAAATATTCTTACGCTAAGGACGAATCAGTAAGACGAGAAACTATTTACAGATTATATTTACAAAAACGGTTGCAACGCTGACCAGTTAGATTCACAGCGCGAGCCCTGTTCATTCCTCCTCCTTTCTGGAGTGATGGCGCCCACGCGCCTCGTTCAACCAAGCAAATACCACACGCATGTAGCAATATTTTCCAAGCTTTTTACGTAAGCGTTCTGTACTCCTTGATTACGTAGTGCCTCTATGACTGCTGGTATCTCTACTGAATCAAATGCATTTTCGTAATCTATATAAGCCACATAGAGAGGCTTATTGTACTCTGCCGATTTCGCGATAACCTGATTGATGACATGGATGTGATCCATTGTAAAGTATCTCTTCCTGAAGCCAGCCTGTTCCCTTAGTTGATAAAATCCAGTGTTGCCCTTATCCTGTTGGAGATTATTTTTGTAAATATTTTATATAATACTGGGAGCAAGCTAATGGTCCTATAATTTTTCAATTCTTTAACGTCTCCTTTTTTGTGGATTAGTATAATGTAGTAGTTTTCTGGGACCCTTGCAGTCGATAGACACTTCGTATAAAGAGCCGCCAGTTTTCCAAGCATTATGTCTCCTCCATCTTTGATTAAATCGACTGTTATTCCACCTTCTCCTCCCGCTCTTCATCCTTTCATGTCTTGCAGGGCCCTTCTGGCCTCATCGCTAGTTATAGGAGAGTTTCTGTATCCTGTTCATTACTGTTTCTAAGTGAGATATCGTGACTCCTCTGGGTACTGTATACAGGTGAGCTTAGAATTTTTCCACTGCTTTCACTATATCTTCGATATTGCTGATGATATTATCCTTCCTATCTTTTAGTGCATACATCTTGGTTTGTCCTATGCCAGGTTTCTTTTTTACTAATTTCAGGCTGCGTTCATTTTTTACGCCTTCTTCAGTGTTTATCATGTTATAGTTTCGAATATCAGTTACTTGCGCCTTGTTGGTCAGTTTTCACAGTACCGCGAATTGCGTAACGCTGTGCGGCCGCCAGTCCCATACAACCGCGTAGAGTGCAGAACTCTGCGATTCTAGACGTACTGCGCTCACCGCGAAAGGTTAGAAAGACACCCACATAAGCACAGCAGAGAAATGGCTACGTGAGGCGGTTCGACCGATAACTGTAGAAGCGTCATTCAAAATAAGTAATTGTTCTCCATTTCCGGCGGCGCTTTCTCTACTTCCTGTTTAAATGAAAAGATGTTGATCCATAAATAGTCTCATGAACAACGGTTAACTTTCTTATTATTCGCTTTTGCTTGCAGTTTGGTTGTTGCGTTGGCTCTCTCCCTTCGTAGATCGCTTAATTTCTCAACTCCTTGCGATTTTTGTTTCCAGTTGCCAATTTTGCACGAAAAGTGCTATACAGTTAGGGAAAAACAGACGAGGTAACGGGCGACAGTCATCTTGTTTAAGGGCTTAAGGGTTATTGCAGGGTTTCATGATGGACACTCTTTCACATTATTTTATTTCCCACCTTATTTAACCCATATCACGTGTATATGGTTGAGGGCATATGCCAGCGCCGCGGCGAGCCGTAACTCAAGGAAATAATGAAGCAAAGGGAAAAGTTAAAGGCAATTGGCATTTTCTCCGGCCGCAACTCGTTCCATGAGAGTACAGACCAGCTGAGTAAGAGCCGCATCCCTCCCCTGGTCCCAGTATCAGCCTAAACAAAAAAGGTTGAACTAACAAAAACAACAGCTATGCGCGTGATGGTTGAATAGATGGTGACAACTGAATGCATCTCGATTTAATCGCGCGGGTGCGGTCTCTATGAGAAAACTGTCCTTCATATTACAATAGATGCCGATAACTACCACCATCTAAAAGAAGTGATAAAGGCAGCATAATGCTGACTGATGAACAGCTGCCAAGTCTCAACATTGATCTGGCGGCGCTTTAGGAATGTGTGAGGAGTGGTGGCGTGGGCGGGAAAGGGGGGGGGGGGGGTGTATGCCACTTGATTTCGGGGGGGGGCCGGGCCCCCCCGGGCCCCCCCCCCCCCCCCCTGGGTACGTGCCTGCTTTGAATGATGTAATGGATGCCGTTAACAGAACTGCAATATCTGTTCTTGGTGCACAGCTGTTAATTTGCAAACTTCATGCTTCTATATTTTTTGTCTGTGTTTTCGAATATTTGAAAGTTCCTCGAACAAAATTCAGGCCCTAAATCAAAATATCACTTCCAACAATCACTAAAATTTGTTTTTCTCTCTCAAATGAAACAAATTTCATTAAAATCGGCTCAGTGGTTATTTCAGAAAAGCGTTTCTGCCTTTTACACGTATTTGAATAGGCAGCCTCGGAGCTGGGCCCGAGCTAAAGCTTCCTCTCAATAGCAAATCGGGTAATTCAATCTTTAGTCACGATGGAATAGTCTCACGTGTTCACTTAAGTTTACACATTCTTTTTGGGTGAACAACGTAGGTATGTTTTAAAACTAACACTATGCGACATTGTTCTTTTTATGGATAGCGGTAAGCTGCCGGTCATTCCCGAAACGCACTGCGTAGTACATTACTTCTAAACTCTTCCGAGAAGAACAGGGTATACGAACACTACATTCTACCAGCACTAACATATGGAGCTGGAACTTAAAGGTTCATAAGCAAGCGTTGGGCGATGGAACAAAAAGGGCTTAAAACCGTCGCTTAAAAGCTCTCACGACTGGACCTACACTTTCTACAAACTACCCCCCCCCTCCCCCCGATCACGTTGACCCCTCCACCTTTTCCCCGCGTCAGTAAATGCTTAAACTTCGTGTCTGGGAGGTCTCCAAGTAACGAAAAAAAAAGAATAAAAAGAAAAAAAAGGAAAAGAACGCCGAACACAGCCGTCGGCATTTATTAGGCGAGAAACACGCTACACACACAAAAAAAAACATATAACGAGAAACGAGGTACAGGAACAAGAAACCACCGAAACATGGCTCACAAAGCCGCCCAGACCCCCGCCCTAACCCAAGTCCGGAAGTTACGGCCGACACGCTCATAAACGCGCCCATATACACGAGACCGCTATTCCGGGGGTTCTACGAGACGAGCGCGGGAATGGAGAAGAAGACTACGATCACGCCCGCCGGGTGGCCCTGCGCGGTCGCGATCAGAAATAATAAAGTGTACACGCGAGGAACTCCCGCAAAGGAAAAGGAAAAAAAAAGTAAGCGCGAAGTACACCTGGGACACGGACAGAGAGGAAGCCATTTCCATTACCGATATTGAATCTAGAGCATCTAGAAGGGGCCCTATATGTCCCGACCGGAGAACCGTCTTTCCCCGCCAGCACCCCATTCTCACATCATCCTCCCCACTCAACTATACCTGTATACGGCTATGGGCGTCTGCCGTCTGCCTTTTAGCGGATATTCCCTTTCGTTCCTTCTTTTTCCTTTCTTTTTTTAATGCTGGATCGCCGTTCAAAACCGTTCCCTATACGCGTTCGTGTCTTCCCGCGGCCCGCGCGCTCGCCCTTACTTCCCCATTAACCCTCCAGCCACATATCGATACCCTTTCCCCCGCCCCGCGGTCGCTCAACGCCTTCCCTTCGTGCTTTCCCTCCTTTCCACACCATCTCCCTCCCGCACCACGTGTTTTTGCTGGAACTATGCAGTCGTAAAGAAAGGGACGAAGAGGGAAGAGACAGCCGGCAGTGCCTCTGACTATAAGGGACAGGTAGTAATAACGGTGGCTGGCTGCAATGTTATTTAGTTCTTGCTTTCTTTTCTTCCCTAAGTTGGGAAAGTAAGGAAGGAACTGCTCAAAGTGAAAAAAGAAGAGTGGGGGTTTGAAAGGAGAAGTGATAATGTCGGCACCCCGGCAGGAGAAGAGATGTGAGTTCCATATCCTCCGGTCGCACATGAAAACGCGCTCATTCCAACCAATATTTTGGTACGAAACGGCAGCAAGCGATTTCAAAGGGGAAAAAAGACAGAATGACGACGAGGCGATCACTTCACAGCGAACACTTCATAACGAACTCTTGATAGCGAAAACTTCATAGCAAAAACGTCACAGCGAACACTTCACAGCGAACACTTCATAGCGAACTCTTCATAGCGAACACTTCACAGAGAACACTTCACAGCGAACACTTCATAGCGAACACTTCACAGCGAAAGACGAATAAAATTCGCATCGTGCCCGTGCGACCTTCCGCAGCGAAGAAGGAAGAAGCGATGGCTGTTGAGAAGCCGTGGGTGAGACTGCGCCAGCATTCTCGGTTTCCGAACGTTCCCTATAGCGCTGCACCCGATTGGCCGGAACCGCACTTTCGCCAGCGGTCAATCTGCACGGCCAGGCTAGACAGCAAATTGAAACACCTCCTGCTCCAGTGACGGAGAAGGCAAAACTTGGCAACGTTCGGAAAGCGAAATGGTTGACCGAACAAGAGAACGCGCCAATGTACACGACAAACGCCGACTTAAATTTGCCCAGACGAAACGACCGATCAGGTTGCTCGACACAGGTTTCGGTCGCTATACCAGACCGCAGTTTATTCTGGCACGGGCGAGGATAGCGTCTTTTTTTTTTAATGAGAGAGTAAATGCCTCAGGGCATACAGGGGTATGGGATGGGGGTGAATAGGCATGATTAAATGAATACTTTTTACGACACCGAAGTTTTCTGTTTCATTTCTGCACCACCAGCTGATCAAGGCGGCAGAAAAAAATACCAATTGCGTGTTCCCGGTGAAAGGAAAATGTATCTATCGTCCACTGTGCTACCGCTAATCCTGCCGTGATCCGCGTATTAAGCCGACGACACGCACGAGGCGATTATTGGCGGACACTGGCCGAACCACTCATCTAGATCCCCTCCCAATTGGGGAGAGTATGCGTAGCATTCGCCATATAACCCTTTGCAACGCTATGTACGCAATTGTACACATTCTAAAAACGCGTTTATTACAGCAGATTCGTTCAAGGCTAGACAACTTTACTTAATTTAGCCGAATCTCGTGCTTTTTTTTGGGGGGGGGGGGCAAAGTGTGCGTTTTCAGCACCGTCCGGAGAAAGAAGGAACATATTATACACCAAAACAAACAGCATGGTCACAAACACGGCAGCATCTTCAAGGAAGTCGGCCCAAATGGATCTTCTTTTTTCTGCTTTTCTCGGAGTAGCACTGCGACGCTTATAAATTTGTCAAATGTGTGAAATTCATCGGACAACAGCGCACGCAGCGAAATGCTCAGCCACGCTCCCAACCGCACTCCCGTTACATCCGGGTGCGCGCTTTTCATGCTGAATTCATGTGCGCATAAACTTCCACACTCATACGCATACGACTCGCACAGCTGCGTATGCCGCCCGAATCATAAATACGCGAGTGTCTGGCCGTCAGCCGCATTTCGCGGCCGCCGCAAGGAAAGAGTAAGAAAGCACCACATAGAAAGGCGATAGCAAAGCGGTGGGTCACTAACGGCTCTTATCATCTCCGGTCATCTCCGCAGTACGCAAGGCGCCGCACGTTAACGACCCCCCTCCCCCCCTCCCCCCCCTTCACTAAAGCGCCGCCTGACGCCACACGAAAAGGATGAGGCCGCAGACGCCACCGGAAAGAGTGCAGGCTGCAGCTAAGACGAGGGAAACGCCGAACATTACGCGCGACCCATAAAAGAGGAGGAGGAGAAGAAGACGGGACCAAGCGGGCACAAGGCCGCCGAAGGAATTAGGGAGAAATGCCCTTTTATCGTAACTCCACGAGTTTTTCTTTTTCCCCCTTATGAAATCACGTGACGCCTGCGGCTAAATGGATAGCACCCGTCCGCCGCCGTGGACACGAGTGGCGCTGGCGAACACTCCCAGAGACAGATCTACAGTTCACATTGTAAAGAACGGCGGGTTGCACAACAAGATTGTCACCTTGCCACCCGATTACGACAAGGGGTGCAAGACGCGCACCTCCCGCTCTCCGCCGCTGCAGCTGCGAGGCGTTCAAAGAAGCGACCTTTGCGCTGGAATCCGCCGCCTTCCTCCAGCCCGCTTCGACATTGTGACAAGACGAGTTTGGTGTGTGGACAATGATTCCAGAGTTCCTCAACGCGGCGCTGATCTGACACGCCTGAAGAAGCTACCGCGGGAACGTCTTATTTTTGCGCTCTCACGGTTCCGCATGTTGCAAAACAACGAGCGTCCCTCGAGCGGCGTCGATTTTCCGGAACGGCACCACCTTCAACGCCGTCGCTTGGGCTTCGGAATGTGTGTGCCTTTGTGTCTGTAAACTGGTCTTCAGAGCAGCTGCGAGTTGGTGGTGTGTAAACGAACAGCCGCCGCGTCGTAGGACCAGCGGATCGAGTGTATAAAAACTGTGGTTGTGCGATTGTTGGACACACTTCTCTTGAGCAGTCATGTTAGACTGGTTCACTTCTCTCATGCAGTCCTGTTGGACTAATATTATTTTTCTCAAGCAGTCATGTTAGACTGAGTTAATTTCTGTAAATAAACCCCCTTTTCCTCGTTCTCGATGAGAAGCAGTTCTTCACTTCATCAACGATCTCAGCGTAAATAAGTTGGACGACGGCATGGGCCAGCTACCTTCGAATTCATGCCGTACTCCAATCTTGGCAAAGGACCACGGACGAAGGGATTGAGCCCCCAATCCTGACAACATACGCAAACGTCGAAGAAAAAGGATGGCAGCATGCCATGTCGCCGCGTTATTCAGGAAGATGCGAATTTCGCTTCTATACCAACGACGCGTTGACTTTGCGCCCACTTTCATTCCCGTCCTATTATTTCCACATTTCAATTAAAAAAACACACGCACAGTTAATACGGCTGGTTACATCTAGGTTGGTGTGGTTGCGTGCGGCTTTACGTGTGCTGCCTAAAAAAAAATCAAGCGCCACGGTTCCCTTTCTTGCCGGCCAATTAGCTGTGAACGAAGCAAAGAAACAGAAAAGGAAGGTCACCACAAAATTTCTTGGCACAGCCACCATGTGGCGCCCCTTTCGCTCGGCGCACATGCGCAGTTGCACGTTACACTCGAAACAGAAGAAACGAAACGAAAAAGACGTGAAAACATAAACAGACCAAAACCCCGTCGACACGTCACACTTCCAGAAGGAATTGAGTCGCTCCAAGAGGGGGGAATCTTGCGTCGATAAGATACAAACAGCACGAGAGCAGATGGACAAGTGACAGACGCGGCGCTGCAGAACGCAATCGCCATCTTTGTCCGGAGTTTTCTTATCTTACGTATACCAGAGAGCGGCGCATTCAGCTGTCGAGCCGGAAGGAAACATCAATTGGCGCGCGCGGGCACCTAAGAAACTAAAATCGAGACGGGGGAGGCGGGGGGGTCTGCGGGGTGAATTGATGCGTTGCCTGTCAGATAAAAGGAAAAAAAACAAAAGGCTTCTTCCCGCCTCGTGAGAGAAAAGCAAGAGCTGCAGCGACGTTCGGAGCGGGCACGCTAAAAGTAAACAAAGGTAATGTTGTTATAAGCACAGCGTATAACACCACGGCAGTCTTGGAAAACAAACGTAACCGGCCGAACCACGCAGGCACAGTCCGTCACTATTCTTTTTTTTTTTCGTTTTCGATTCAGGGTCTCACGGAGAACATTCAGGGTCTCACGGAGAACACGGAGAGTCTCACGGAGAACCGCTCCACGGAGAACATCGAAAGAAAGTGCGCCAGCCTTTGAAGAAACGAACACTCGGTTTTGCTTTACATTCACTCGCTCTTGCCCTCCACGTTACGCGGGCTCGCGTTCTATACGTTTGTGCGCGCGTGCGCATTAGTGTGTTGATGTGTGCGTGTGTGTGTGTGTGCGTTAGCGAGTGCACGCGTGAGTGACGCAAACAGTTGGATCCCGCGCGCACACGGAGACACGACAGTAGAGAGTTTTAGTTTAGGGGACGCAAGCCGCTTGCGTCCCCTAAAACTCTCTAGTGTGTGCGCGTTAGTGCGTGTTGACGAGGACACCCGCGCTACAACAAAAAAAAAAGAAATAAATTAGTGAGCGGTCTCATCTATACCATGCTACACCGACGCCACACTGATTGCCCCACTTCCCTCTCCTCCTCTCATCTAATCTTGAGAGTCTCTTCAGACATGTTCCGTCGTTTACGTCTCTCTATTATGCAGACTCTTCCGGCCGCCACGATGGCCGCAACGCCACGGCAAGATTGGCTCAAGGAGCGCCGCCCTCTGGCGGTAAAAGCGGGAAACAAAAGCAACAAGAAGGTTCAGATTTGCGATCCACTAGGAACTCAGACTATATGAGAACAAAAAAAAAGATCGTAAAAATTCGAGGACGCTGGAATGAGAGGCGTGGAGGGGGGTGCACGCTGGCGTTTTCCCGTTTTCTCCCACTTAGTCTTTCCAAACCGCCACCACCCGTACTCCCGCGCCGGGCCTCGCATATTGTGCCAAAGTCGCGACGTCAGCTTTCTTTGTCGTATTTATGCGTCTAAGTCCGGCGTTTCAAAACTGCACTCTTTGGAATCCAAAAAACGGCGGAGCGAAAAGAAAGGAATCCAAAAGAATTGTGTGAGAAGGAGAACGACGTCGTGCCACCCCTGGTCCAGCCATATCTGGTTGCGAAAGTGCACAGGGTGGGCGCGGAGGAGGGGGGGGGGGGTGCGAGGGAGGTACTGAAGGTCTGATTTATTGTAACGTCACCGCGCGTCGCCTATCTCCAAGGTGGGTAATCTGAACGCTAGCCCGAACGCTGCATACTGCAGTGGCGAAATCGCGTTTGTGCTTGTTATGTATACTTTTAAAGCTTCAAACGAGTTCTGCCTCTCCGTTGAACTAAACTAAGTATGGCAGGAGGCGGGGGGAGGTGTACCTACAGTGGCGAAAAGTAACAAATGTGTTTCACCTTCAAAGAAAGACCAAACAAGAAACACACTCGCACCACGTGCACAACTGTATTTTTCCCACCTATATTAGCGATTAGCTAGCGTACAAGAATGCGCACGTGGAATAATCAAATCACATAGTAAACCCGTCACCATGCAATACTCTAGTTCAGCAACGCCATTTTTACACGACGACAACATTCGCCCCCTGTGCTACACTCCACCTCAGTGACTTCTCGTATTGCGGCAAAGCATACCAGCAACGAAAGCGCCCCTGTGCACGTTCCCGATGAAGAGGACCCGCGCGTCAGGCTAAAAACAAGCCGAAATCCCGCTACATCAAGCTGAAAATTCTATAAACTGGCAACACTGGTGCGCACTACGCGACTCTTTTGAAAGGCAAGCACGCGGAAGCGTTTCTCCTATCCGACAAATATATGTGGATCTCTCTTCTAGCCTTTTTATACGTCAGAGCGGTTGCTGGCCACCAGCCAGCGCAAAACTCCTCTTTTTTCTATTGTCAATTTCATCAAATGAGCACCTCCTCCGACACCAAAGCGGACGACGATACAAGCTTGTCGTTGAGGGAAAAAGGTATAGGCTTTTCCCTCGCACGCAGCGTCTCTTCCCCACACCAACCACATCCCCCCACTCTCTTTCTTCATACACCTCGGCGACTGTTCCAGATCTCTCTGCTGTTTCCTTGACGCTGCCTTTCCTTCTTCCCAGAATACACCACTCTTCCCCAATCTACCAGCATTCCCCCTTTCAAATGTCTGGCACCAAAGGCACCACTCTTCCCCAAATTCCCAGATACCCGTACTTCCCCCTTCACCCAACAAGTCTGCCTTCCTCCCTTGATCGCCTCGCACGTTCACGGCGACGGTGCTGCTGGCACCTCACCCCTCCCCCTCCCTTCCCCAACGGCCACTTCTTCCCCACAAGTAACTCTACCAACATCCCCCCGCATCGTCCCCTCCGGGCTTTTCTCCCTCCAAGGCCCATTGTTGTGAGGCGACGAAGCGCGGAGCGAGCCAAATTGGATTGCGCATCCTTCCAAAGGCCCACGTTAACGGGAGAACACGGCGGCGACGAGGAAACGGGAGCAAGAAAAAGGAAGAAACGCGGCAAAGGTGGTGGAGCCAGAAGCGGGAACCGGTCCCGCGGTCCAATGTAGCAGCCGGATGAAGATGGAGCCAAAGAAGGGAACAAAGGAATAGCGCGGGATGGCAGGAGAAGGAGCGGGGTGCGCAAGCAACCGGCGCTTTTGTAAGGCTGGCAAGAGAGCAGTCGGTCGGAGGAGCGGCACAAAGTAACACCGCCGTCCATCTCTATCTTCCCATCCCCTCCCAGCCTTCTTTTGCACCTTGCGAAGACGACGGTGACAAGGACGAGAAATCTCGCGGAACAAAGAAAGGGGAGACACGCCGACTGCTCATTCAGAAGCGTGTGCGCCTTTTTCTTTTATTGATTTTTTTTACGCGACGTCCTCTCACGCCTAAATACGTGCAGCGACTGAGACTGTGCAAAACGTACGCCACGTAACCTGCATTGCTTGTCTGCCGTCTGTTTCTTCAAAATTATCCCACAGGTGCAGATGATCGCATAGGCTTGGTTACGTACCACGGTGTTACCGCTTAAAAAGCGACATTCTCGATGTATCCGCGCCATTCGTAGTACTCCCTAAAGGACGCCTCCAAGGTATCCGCGAAACCGAATTAATATTTTTGCCTAGCCTTGAAACCACCCTAAATCCCTGCGACAACAACTAGCCAAACGTGACACGCTGGTACACACTGCTAAACACCAACCAAGTACTCCAAAAAGCGCCATGCCGCGCGCGGCACCTCCCTTACAGAGACGCTGCACGCAACTACGGCGAGACTGAAAAGAGCAACAAAATGCAACCGAATCACAGGAGCCAGGGGAGAAAAAGGAGAGTAGAGGACAGAACCGGGGAAGAAATGCACAGCTCGAAGACAGAGTCAGGTAACCAAATTGAATGGAAACGTCTCAGAGGAAGGGAGAAGAAGCAGGACTGATAGAGGAAGGTGATTCGGGGACGGACAGACAAAAGCGCTACCAGCACAAGCTGAAGCTGCAACGGGCAATACGGGAAAGCTGAATGCAGCTTATAGTTTTCGTGCTATATGCTTGCGGACGAATGCAAAAGTTTCCCTATCGCAAATGTACTTGTACCTTGCGGATTAACGCGAAAACTTGCTTAGTTAAGAACACGGCTGGCGGAGGAGGACGGTGCCATTTCAGACATGACCCCAACAGTCTCTTGCACAGTGCCAGGGGCTCATCGCATAAGCGGAAGCATTACCGCGTGCGTCTCTGGCTGCGAGAGGTTCTTGCCGCCTCGTCGGCAGCGGAAACGGGTGCTTAAACCAATGAAGGAGTTTGGGCCTGGCTTGGTCACCGAGAGCTAACCGAGGGCTCCAGCCGCAAAAAAGAACACGGACATGAAAAAGAGAGAATCGTTCTTAAAACCCACGAATACGCGTCTTGCACAAGCAATATTCTGGTATGTTCTGGGCAGCTCATACTAAAAAGAAAGCTTGAATGAAAGCTGGAAAGAAAGAAGGAATGACGCAACCACAGACAGGCATAGACGAACAGGCAGAAGGCCGGACCGACACAGACGGGCAGACAGACGGACGAACGCAGAGGCACACAAACAGACGGACAGCCAGAGACAGCCGGACAGATAAACAGATGGACTGATAGGGACAGAACATACGGGCAGGGACGCACAAACAGAAAAGAGATGAACAGACACAGTTGGACGAACAGACAGACGCCCAGAACAGGCAGACGGACGAACGGACAGAGACATACAGACAGACAGTATAAAAAACAAAGGCCTAAGAAAACGCAGTACTCGAGCCGGCCTTGCCACGGCTATAAAGTTCCCCGGAAGGATGCTGGCCATCAACGCATGTGCTAAGACCGGCGCCCGATTCGCAGAGCGCTAGGAGCCTCATGCTCTTCGTGCGCGGAAGGAAGACACAAAGAAGAAATGACAGGCAGGTGGGCATTCCACTTGCGAAGGGGCCAAGATACGAGAGTAGATGGACATCGGAAGTGACCCGCTAGGACAAGATGGGAACGAAAAATGGGGACGTCGCGAGAACGGACGCGGCAAGAGACCATTCGCGCCGGTGACATTTCCTCCGTGGACGAGAAGTGGAGGGGACCGAGGGCGCAGTGAAGCTGGCGTGCCCACAAATGGTTCGTTCCCAACGGTTGTGCTTGCCCATTTCTGCAGGCGTTGGTGGAGATACGGAAGAACGTGGCTGCTATAAAAGGTGATGTCTAAAACATGGCGGCCATGGCGTGCTTCCGACTCCACAACTGCTTCCGGCGTATGCAGTTGGCAAAAGCCCAGCCTTCGAGATCCCTTTCTGTGACTCGCAGGTAACCGCAGCTGGGGCGCAAGATTTGGACAATTCCCCATGCTTTCGTCAAGCTGGTCCGTAACGCACACACACACAAGGCGAGAAGAGACATTATTCCATATCAAATTAACGTTACATATTTCAAGATTTTCTGTTCAACATCTTTGTAATAGCATTGATCAGTATTGTTTTGCTGTGTATAATTATTACATGTGTAGTACACGTAGCTTGGTGTGTGTGTGTGTGTGTGTGTGTGTGTGTGTGTGTGTGTGTGTGTGTGTGTGTGTGTGTGTGTGTGTGTGTGTGTGTGTGTGTGTGTGTGTGTGTGTGTGTGTGTGTGTGTGTGTGTGTGTGTGTGTGTGTGTGTGTGTGTGTGTGTGTGTGTGTGTGTGTGTGTGTGTGTGTGTGTGTGTGTGTGTGTGTGTGTGTGTGTGTGTGTGTGTGTGTGTGTGTGTGTGTGTGTGTGTGTGTGTGTGTGTGTGTGTGTGTGTGTGTGTGTGTGTGTGTGTGTGTGTGTGTGTGTGTGTGTGTGTGTGTGTGTGTGTGTGTGGTTAAAGGAATTGCTTACTTTAAGTCTTTCGTACGTTTTCGTGGTATGTCAGCGGTACGACGGTAGTCGGACTCCGGGGAGGGAAGCCGAGGAAACGTGCCAAGGGAAAGGGCACGTAATCTCGGACAACCGGAGGGGGGCAAGTGAAGTTGCGGGGGGTAGGGGGCGTGAGAGCTTACGCAAGTTTTATTAGAATGTGAAGACGTCTACCCAGCGGTCGGTTTAGGCACTACTGGCCTCCTTGAAGCCCTTGGGTTCAGAGGGAGCAGTGGTAAAGCAAACATGTCCGCAATAGACATTAGTAAGAGGCGACTGGAGGATTGGTGGAAGAAAAGTAGGGAAACGACAAAAGACGGAGACGTACAAAAGCACAGTTCGCAATAGGGGATCAGAAAATTTGGGCGCGGTAGTTCATAGTGTTTTTTTGTGTCTTTTTCATTGTTTAACCTAGGTAGAATATTAGGCAGTATAGTAGGAAGAGCTTGGTGGCGCAACCCACCGCCCCGTTCCAAAGGGGACGCTCATAAGATCCATCCATCCACCCATCGCGGCGGTGATGAGCGGGGGATCGTAAGCTGTCGACGGCTCCTTCCTCGCGGCAAGGTTTCTGTTGCTCAATAAGTGCCACATAAAAGTGGTTTTTGGAGCGTGAAAGAAGCCCGCAAATACGCGCAAAGTGTCTCGAGCAGCCAGTCGCGCCTCAATTTTGAGTGCATATGCGGGCTTCTTTCACGCTCCGAAAAACACTTTTACGTGGCACGTACTGAGCAGCGGAAAGCTGCATAAGGAGTTTTTTTCATGTCGCTCTACAATTTTCTTGTTAACACTTTCATCTAAATATAATGTTTGAGAAGTTGATTAATTAATTGCGATTATCTAATTAGGCGGAATGAAAAACATCTGAGTATCTCTAAGCGACGGCAAACAACCTCACCTTGGCTCTGTCCAGCTGCGTGGCATTCGCGTATTTTTAAACTCTGGCTAAAGTTAGCTAGGAAACCGTGTATATACCACACGCTGTTACACCTTACTCTTCGTGTTTGTACAAATAAAAGCTCTTTTCTTTTACGAGAAGAAACGCGAGGAAACGATTCTTTTTTCGAAGTACATGGAAATTCCTGATATTCGCTACTTATACCACGGCATTCAAATAAAATGCTTTCTTTTATTCTCATTTTTGTACATCGTACCTGTCGGTTATAGAAACCAACTTGAAAAGCGATCGATAGTGTGTCTCAGTCCTTAAGTGACTTCGGGTTTCACTGAATCCAAGACGAAACGTCGTGACTACATACACAGCAATATAATTTAGATGCTCAGAGTGAATAAGGATGTAAATCGTTCTATAACTCACAGCATTATACCACTTTTAAACCCTTACTCGCTTTTAAGGGAGTAAATTATTTTGCAGCATAGGTCTCATTTTAGGATAGAAGTTTTTTTTCTTTCTTTTTTTAAGCGACCCATTATTTGCCGGCCCGCTCTATGCAGTTGTGTGCCCCTCCTGTAGTTCACCGAATCTCAAATGAAGGTAACGCAGTAAGTCCATGTAATATTCAGGGCGTGTAAGTTAGCGCTCCAGGCTTAGATTTAAATAAGCCATCCTTCGCGTCTCCTTGACATCTCTTAAGACGCTACAATCCTGCCTAAGCGGGACAAAAAAGCGGTGAACGGCGGCAAACCAGACGCGGCGATCCTCGCGAAGAAATCCGCGCCTAAAACATCGCAGTGGAAAGAGAGAGAGAGAGAGAGATCAAGAGAGAGAGAGAGACGAAAAGAGGGGGTTCTCGAAAAACCCGCAACTGCTCTCTATAGCAGTGAAAACAAGGTCAAACAAAGAAAAAGAAACAGAGCACCCGCCGCTATAAGTAATTATTAAATAACGAGAGAATGAAGAGAAGACGCAAGTAAACAATAACGCGCACCGCAGGCGAACCGAACGAGCAAAACGAAGGCGACAGCAACTAGTTGACCACCCCCTCTCCTCCGCTGGGAGTCGTAAACTCGCTAAACTCGGCAGGACACATATATACAGAAGCAAACCTGGAAAGACCGCAAAGAGGGGTCACGCTCGGCCGGTGTCCTCGGCCGCTGCACGTACAGCGCTGGGTAACAAGAGGGTAAGCACTTTGTCGCACAAGAGTAAACATTCTGCCACGCCAAACCGCCGCCTTTCATTTATTTACTTCTAAAAGTTCACGAGGGAGACGCGCTGTGCTCGGTCTTCTCGCCAACTCCGTGCAGTGACGCTCGGGGTATGGCCGCCAGCGCTACTAGCGCATACCCTCGCGTACATTGCGTGGTTTCCGGACCAATGGGGAGCGGCCTTCGGTGAAACAATGGCGGCGGAGCCAATTGAGTAGGGTTGTCACGAGCGCACTTTTTTTTATCCTGACATTTTTTTGGGGGGTATTCGCTGTTTACAAAACAAGGTGTATGTATCCAAAAAGGAGGCGTATATAGCGGCAAGTACGAATTTTACTAATTTCCGTATCTCTTCAAAACGAAATCATCCGCCACGTCTGGTACCACCACACACTGACACTATTCTCGGTAGAGCACAGACAACTTTCGCACCCGCCGCCAATGGTGCGTGACAGGGTGATGACAAGGGTTGTCGTTACTCTGCCAAAACTGCATTTGGATGAGGCCACCATAGACGACGGCAGTTTTTTTTTCTTCTTCTTCTTTTGCATTTGTGTGATCTCGCAGGCACAGAATGCATGTATACAACGCTATGGCTCGAATCAGCCAATCAGTAACAAGTGTCACGGCTACGTCTACATTGTGGTAACGTCTGGTAACTTCAGCGAGTTCTTTAAATGTGTACCAATGGTAATTTTCGAGACAGAATCAAATACGAATCGCACAGTGTCACAATTAAGGGAATCGAATCGAGTGTCGAATTACGAGCAAACCCTGTTTTCACCATAAATACGAAAAACAATTCCCATTCTAGGGTACACACAACGTAAGCAAGTTTCTTGCATTACATTTCAGGCTTTCTTGTTATACCCAAGATAGTGGACGGGTTTACGGCCGTCGCCGTAGAACAATTGGAGGTGCAACGCCCGCGCAATGCAGATGTTGCGGGTTCGTCTCCCACCGACGACACTATCTTTTCAACCAGTTTTATTTTCCCTTTTTTTCGTTATTTTCTACATTTCAATTTCAACCAACGCTAATTATTCCTATGCTCTCCTTGCCTTCATTGCCAGTTCGCTTTATGTGATCCCGATTAACGAAAAATCGAGCACCTCCGTTTCCATTCCTCTCGTTCAGAACACGTGAACGAAAGGGCAGAGGCTCTTGCAAGATGTCTGCGAGCTATGAACCAAATTGCCTACGTTCGTTCTTCTTAAGCTTCTTCGGCATTTTTCATGCTGTAACCGATGTACGCAAGCGAGTCGGCATTAGAGCTAACTACATGGTCCTACAGTTAAAGCCGGGTATGACCGCACCTTTTCTCAGAGATCAGCGCAACCGTCGTTTCGTACGTGATCCAAACGCGCGGTGTGGCAGAGCAAACATAACGTTTTAGCCTCCACGACGGATAGCACGAACTACACTCATTCTTACAAAAAAATATCAAAACCAGGTCATCGAAAACAAAACAGAAACATGGATGTCTCCAAGACGTCTATAAAAGAGCTACAGACTTGTGTGCATTCATCCTTAATAACAGAATAACAGAAGTTGGAATGTGCGCAGAGCGGTCTGCAAGATATCTACGAACGAACTACAGACATGCATTATTATATACCACGTTCTTATAAATGTATTCTTATACAGACTTGCCTTCTTATAGCAGAACACCAGGAGCATAAAGAAGGCAAGGAGGTCTACAAGACGTCTAAGAACGACTTCAATTTCCTGCATTCATTCTCGCAACACAGAACCACAACACGTCTGTGAAATGGGAAACAGTAGTACAAGACGTCTAAGAACGACCCACATACAGTCTACATTTTTATTAAATAATAGCAGAACAATTCTGTAAGGCAAGATAGTCTCCGAGATTTCTAAGGAGATCCTATACACTGCCTAAATTCATTTTTACAAGAGAACACCCAATCAAGTTACTAAGAAGGCAGAGAGGTCTGCAAGATATCTAAAAACGACCTAAAGACTGTCTACGTTCATTGTTAAAAGCGAGCACCATATCATTCGAGTCACAAAGGAATAGGAGTGGAAAGAAGGCGAAAATAATAAAAACGGGAGGCAAATTAAGGAAGTTGTTGCCCTTCCGACCTCCAACACCGGTGTGCTGATGACAGGAAGCCAAAAGTTTGAATCGCTGCAGCGGACGTACGGCGCACGTCCGCGTAATTAAAGCACTGCGGAGACACAAACGAAACAAAAGAAGAACAAAGCAACCACACATCTACATAGGAAATTACCGGCTGCACACCATTCCGAGATTAAAAAAGAAGTAATATGTAAAAAGGAACAGGCCAACCACTGGGCGGCGTTTCGATGGGGGAGGACGCCGAAACGTATATATACGCTGATGAGTTTCCTCGTTGGCGTTTCGTCGTTGAATGCCAGGCGCACGAGCTGACCTAATGGGATTCGGTACGGAGCCTAGAGCGAAGATCCGCAGACCGGAAGAACCCGTGCAGACGGTGCTGCGGCGGCCGCGGCGAATGAGTGAGACCCGAGTTCGACGAGAGGAAACAATTCCAGCCTCGCCAATCAACGCGCCCGCATAAATGTGTTTGTAGAATAAAAGAAAAGAAAAAAGACGCGATCGGAAAGGCACACGACGGACGCAGAAATTCGACTGTATGTGGTCTCTGGTTCGACGGCATAACGTTTTGTTAGTGTCATCGACAGTGTCAGCCCTACCCGCCATGGTTGCTCAGTGGCTATGGTGTTAGGCTGCTGAGCACGAGGTCGCGGGATCGAATCCCGGCCACGGCGGCCGCATTTCGATGGGGGCGAAATGCGAAAACACCCGTGTACTTAGATTTAGGTGCACGTTAAAGAACCCCAGGTGGTCGAAATTTCCGGAGTCCTCCACTACGGCGTGCCTCATAATCAGAAAGTGGTTTTGCCACGCAAAATCCCATAATTAAAAAAAAGTGTCAGCCCTAGAGAAGAAAAAGCAAAAACAAATCCATCCTATATTCCATCATCCCACATGAACATACCCAGTCCAATACGAAGATCAGTACATTCTTACGTATATTATATGGGCACGTCCCATATTATCCCCACATCCATTGTGTTGTCACGGGGAGGAGAGAGGTTCAGATATATTTACAGGTTATTTACAAAGCACTCACTGGCATACAACATGCAAGCCGATCCGCGCGACATCAGCGAGCATCCCCGTCGTCTTCTGTGCTGTGCTCATATTCCGTCTCTGGCTGCGCTTGGTGACGATACGAACGCATGGTGGTCCCACACCGAACCCGCACCCTGCTGCATGCGCGTCACACGAAATACGGGGACCATGTAGGCTCTTATATGAGATTCCCACGTGTTCGTACGGTACTACTTATAATAGGGTTCATGTCCTTTTTTTTTTTCGACAAAGATTCTCCTTGTGAACATTCGTAGCAGTCATCACCCACGAAGTCCGAGGATCGGAGGATCAACCGAAGATCCCAATATTTGTCACAAGGGGAATCTTCGCCAAAAATTCCCCTTGTGAACATTCGTAGACGTCATAGATTCCTCTTGTGACAAAGATTCCCCTTGTGAACATTCGTAGCAGTCATCACCCACGAAGTCCGAGGATCCGAGGATCAACCGAAGATCCCACTTGACAAAACAAGCAAAATAGTAGATCTCCACTGCCGGGCGCAACATGTCCTACACCGAACTGGCGTGCTTATGCAGTATATCGTTATAGCCAACTCAGGCATCACAAAATCGTAAAGGGCTTTAAACAAACTGCTACGCAAAGCACGACAAAGCCCCCCCACACCACCCAACCTTCAGCCGAAGGTGAGATGAGTGTGATGGCTATGACGATGGTGACGATGACGACGAAACAAATCTGTCCTCCGCTAGGAACGGTTCCTTTTGCAAAACTAGAGCCGCGAGAAGTCTTCGTGCATATTGGCCGCACGTAGTAAAACGCGGTTAAATCTCGATTCCAGCACTCACTGAACAAACCATACACAAAGTCAGTGAGAACCAAACTGACCTGTAAGAAATTCAGTGCGCTTAAACAGCGGGAACAAAGTATTATAAAACAGGAATGCTTTCGAAAGTGACCGCGACTTTAGGAAAAATTAAAATAAAGGTTATTAATAACGAAAACAAAACGTAAAAAAATGCAACCGAACGGTGCAATGTCACCTAGAGAGTGAGATGTCCTGTCAAACTCGTCGCGTACAACGCGCTGAGCCGTTAAAAAAGGAGGAAAAATAAACATTTTCAGCGGCTATTCGGCGGTAAATGCGAAAGAAATGCGCTAAAATTACGTCGCGCCTCTTTGAGATCCCGGATCCACAACTTAAACTGTGTCCACCACACCGCAACAAGGTGTTGTTTGTAGGAGCTCACTTGACACATGTCCTGCCTCTAAGAGGAGCGAAGTGCAAGTGACGGTGTTTCGGAGCGGACCAGCGTCAGTTGCACTGTACACTGAGAAAAGCGCAGCAGCTTTTCATCGAGTGGAGCGCAATCACGTGACCAACACCATCACTGGATCCCTCCAGACTTCCGCTTCAACTAAAGGCCGGCATACAGGAGGCTGAAATGTATCCACTCTTATACGACGACCCTGTTAGTGTTCGTGGAAGCGGCGTGATATCCATCGACAAGCCCTCCGAGTTTTCGTAACTCCTTCAGCCGTGGATGCCACCGTGCGCAGTAAGCCTGTCTCTACACCCTTCCTACCTCCTCCCCTCCCCCCCCCTCCCCCCCCGCATACACACAAAGCTTAGTTGAGCTGATCAAGCGGCGGAACGCCAAGGGGAAAGAGCTTAAGCTGGACGAAAGTAATTCGGCGAAAATGGGACAAAGGCCGACTAATAAGGCTCTCCGAAGTGACACTTGATCGATTAAAACACTATCCGGTCTTGTCGTACAGCGACAGGCTTGCAAACCCGGAGGATAAAGAAGTGATCGAAGAAACAAGAGGAGGTAAATGACGCGTTTATATTGGCCCTTTCTCGCTGGTGACAATATCGCGAAGCCCCACACCCGGCCTTGCTTAATCCGGCGACACTTTGGTGCGCTGTACGCGAAGCCTAGATACGAAAGCCTTAAGTAGGCAGCTGGAGCCTTTTGCTCATCGTGTAGTTAAACGCGTCTTTATTTTTTCCAATCTCCACTCTATGTTATATTCTCTTTTTTTTTTTATCTTCATTTGAGAAGAATACTGTGGCAGTCCAAGCTGATTTAGTCTTACTGTGTTGCGTTTTTTTTTTCTGATAATACCATAGTGCAAAGGAAAAAAAAACAAAGCGGATGGGCGTGGGAAAACACGTGGCGGAGTACATCGGGTGCTACGATATACGTTTCTCAAAAAACCACAACGCGTCCCAAGCGAAAAAACAAAACGATGTTTTCACCCAATGCCAGTTTCGACAACCAGGGTTTCTCGAATGTGTACTTGACTATATTTTCTACAATTTCCACCGCAAATTCAAACGAAAACAAATTTCATCACATTAACAAAAGCCGTTACACGACCGACGAGTCCAACCAACACTAGCGAGAGTTCCAGAGCTCTTCGGACTCCGTACGAACGCCCACACATGACGAGACAATCACTTCGCAAGCCAAAGGAAGGGGAAGAAAAGCTAGAACAACGGACAAAGAAACGACGCCGAAACGTCGCCTTAAGGTCGCCAAGACGTCGCCAAGACGTCGCCAAAACGTCGTCTAAACGTCGACGACGAAACATCGCCTAAACGTCGACAACGAAACATCGCCCCCGTTCCCGGAAAGTGGCCATTCTAATGACGATCCCGTCCAATATTACGTTGCGGCTTCCTCGATAAGGGTTGGCGGGCAGCAGTCCGAAGCACGAAGAAAAAAAGAAGCACAGAGCTAGGCGCGTTATTATTAGCCCGACCAAAGAAGTGCCGGCGTAATATGAGCAAATCGCCTCGCCAGGAGACGCCACGGCCAGCTGGGCGAGCTGGCTGCTCAATCGTGCGCCAGAGAAGGCACAGCGCGGCAAGCCCAGATACAGCCTCCGGAAGGTATTCCGAGAGAGAATGGGGGCCGCCAAGGCAAACAGGGCTCCCGAAAAGTGGCCCGAGAATGAACGGGAGGCAGGATAATAGGGAAGGAGATGAAGAGGCAGCGAAGCGCGAGAAACGTGGCAGACGACGGAAAACAAAGAAAATCCCGGACTAAAAGGCGAAAAGGGAAGAAAGCGGGAATAAGGGGGCAACAAAAATACAATGAAATCGTCATCGTGAAAAGAACAGAAAGAATTCGCGCGGATAGAAAAAAAGAAAAAGGGGGAAGCTAAGAGAGACGCGGCAAATGCCAGCGATTCATTCCCGCAGAGTCAACATAGAGGGGAGCCGACAAGTGAGCGAGGCATGCTGGGGGGCAAACGGTGGGGAAGAATAAGCAGCGAAAATGGGGAAGTGCGGGAGTGACGATCAGCGGAGAGCAGTTGCGAGAAACAGTGAGATGGGGATTGGCGGGGGAAGAGAAAGGGTAAAAAGCACGTGGGGGACAGCAGCGGTGAGAGGCGGTAGATGCGAGCTACTATCCTTGGGGATTGCGACCTGCAACAGTAAACGAGGTGGACGAGCAGGAAGCAGAAGCGCGAGAAAGCAGCAACTTCGAAGCAGCAGGTCGAAGCTGAGGGAAATGGGGAAACCAAACGAAACGATGAAGGCCAATGGCGAGTGCGGGGAATAGGGAACAAGACAGTCCACACGAGAAGAAAAAAAAAGGGCTGAGGAGGCAGAAAAACGTCGGGCTAGCCAGCTAGCTACAGCTACTAGACAACTAACCGTGCTCGCCTCTACCCGACGAAAGATATACGGGAAAGGCTACGAAACTTTCCCTAAAAAGGGAAGGGCACCGAATAGAGCACGAAACAGTAGGGAGAGGTGGCGGAGAACGCCAACCACCTAACAGTTAGCGACAACCGCCCGCCTTCTTGCGCCGCCAACAATCGCATAGCCTCCTGCACACGGCTTTCGCGTCCAGTCTGTGAGCGAGGATGTAAACCCACTTCCCCAACCCCCTAACGCTTCCCTTCCTTATTCCTGCCTTCGCGTCTTCTTCCGGAAGAAAGTCACGCTCCGCTTTTCCCTTTCCCCAACTCTTCGCCGCGTCGACGCGCCGGCACAAGGGAGGCCGCTGTCCCTAAAGACGGGAGATTCCAAACAACCCCCTCTCCCACCACTCTCTCTGCGACCTCTCTCCTCGCGCGAGAGTCCTCGCACGCTCCTCGCGAGTTCTCGCGATCTGGCGAAGAAATTAATCCTGATTAATGTACGACGAGATATCTGGGGCACTTCTGCTCCGCAGAAGCGGCGCGCGGTGGTGCATTGCTTTTGGTACGTTTTTCTACTCTCTCGCGAAAAGGCGCCTTGCGTTCGTCCGCAGCCTCCCGGGGACGACTGTTCCAGGCACGGATGGTCCTGCTTTGAGCGAGCACTGCCGAAGCCATGCTCTGCTCGCTTCTTTCGTCGCTGCTGTTTATCAGCCTTGCTCGGCAATCAAAAGGCCAGCTCGTCATACCGAGATTTTAGCCGATATATAGATATCGAGGAGCAAACGAATCATAACAGGATGTTATCAGGGACAGGTGACAAAGCATTAACGAAACATGATATACTCGAAAAAGGAACACTGAACGAAAGATATATAATGTTCGCTCGCAACTGAAGCGACGTTCTGCGGCAGCAGCGAGCGAAAGAAGAGCAGCGACACCAAACAAACGAGGCAAAAGAAAAAAAATTATTCCAAGGATGTGCCGCAAAGCATACGTAGTGAAAAAAAATGTGACAAATGGTCATCAAATCAACCCATGCGGCCCTATGAGGCGCAGGAGCTGCAGCAATGAGAGGGAGAGAGAAAGGAACTGGGTGGAAGTGAGCACCAACGACGAGAAGTTATGATTACCATAAGCGAAGTGGAACGCTAAGTAGACCATTACAAGGTATAGGTGCAGACTCAAACGATACTGTTCTGTGTCTCCTCTGCCTCGTGCTCTTGACTTACCGTTATAAATCTGTACAAGCACTCAGACTTCCGTGCTAACCAGCCTCGTCTTTGGCCCATACTAAATGTGAAAACGACTCTCGAGCAGAGACGGGAAAGAGGCTCAGACAAAGCAAAAGCGCTAAAGGAACGGCTGTGAGAAGTTTAATTATCGCAACGCGCTAGAGTGAAAGGCCGCACGAAGAAAACGCGAACCGGGCCAACGGAAGACAACAGCAAGGCAGAATCTACTACACACATCTAACACGAACCGCGCAACATATAAATCTAACCTTCGGAACAAACGCACAGAGGTGTCACCGTGAGATCGAAGCAACAAAAGAAACTGGAAAGAGAAACACTGACTAAAAGCGCGAGGGCCAGAAAAGCAGAGGGCGCGCAAGTCGGGAAGAGCAGTACGGCAGCTTCGTGTTCCTTTTTAAGCACACTTTCGCGTTCGGTGCTGTGGAAAATTACCCGCTTTCACGCTCGAGGGTGCTGCGCAAGGGAAACGCGTCGCGTCGACAGGGCTTCGTTTTGCTTTTCCGCTTTTTTTTTCGTTTCCTGCCGTATCAACCCAACGCAGGTGGGCAAAGCCGATAGCGCACGTGTCACGCGACAAGGACGCATAAAGTAAAACAAAAGGTCTTGTGTATGACAAGGCAACCATGACGTTCTTCTAGCGCCTGCAATCGCTTCCGGTGCTTGCGGTATGCGAAAGCATGGCCTTCGAGAGTGGGTTCGATTACACGCATTCACAGAAGTAGCTTCACTCGAAAACAGCTCCAGGACGCCATCACACTGATACGACGACAATACCACGTGGTGTACGTTCAGGCTCGCCTGGCGAAATACAGCAGCGAGCCCCCCGAGTGAAGGACTCACGAGCGCAGCTTATGCATCGATGACCTCTCGCTCTATAAGAGTGTTATTATCTCATGTTTATCCATCTGTCTGGCTGCCCGTCTGGTTATATATAGTGCTGAACAAAAAGATGTCATATTTTTCATTTGGGTCCTGTCAGACAAACTGCTCACAATGTTAGTGCTGCGTTATGCCACACCGCCAGCATGGGGACAATTGCCTCTTGAACACGCCCTGTCATCTTACGTTATTCACACCGCATAGCCCAGCCACCGTGTTCACTATTAGATCACTCCAGGAACGAACTAGAAGGAAAACCCTACATGTCAACCAGTATGTGAAGATGCGTCCGCACTGGTGAGAGAAATTTTCCTGGTGAGTGGATAGATTAGCCGAGCAAAAGTATGCTCCAACAGGTTTAATATCTTACAAGGGATCAAAGGACGAGTGAAAGGGAAAAAGTCGCAGTTTCGCCAGAAACTGCCGAAGCATCGATTGCGTTAACAAATTAGCAGACAGCCACACGAAGTATCGATAGCACCTTCATCGGCCGTATCAACTTGCAAACATTCGCTTGATAAGTAAATTAACAAGCATGCTATACGCGCGCACAGGAAGCACGAACACATGAAACTCAATGGCCGCAGACACTCGCTGTCAAAACGCTCGCGTTAGCAAGAGCGGAAGCAGCAGCGAGCGAATTGACCTTCGTGCTGTCTATCGCTTCAACGCAAACAGCGCCGGGAACGCAGAGCACGCACAAAGATACGAGCCGTCGACGCACGGAAACCCTGCCCCCAAACGCAGGTCTCTCTCACGATACGGCCGCGCGACCGAGCGCAGTCGCCGACCGCCTTTAGCTCCATCGCATTTCCGCGGCGTGCAGCTGTTTCTGGTGCACTTTCTCTCCCTCTACTTTCATTCCCTACCCCCTGTGCAGCGCGGTTGAGGTGTCCTCTGCTGAGCGACAGTTACTGCGCTGCACTTTACCCCAACCCTTCCTTCCCATCAACAATAATCTCCTTCTCTCTCTCTCTCTCTCTCTCAGCCGCCACATACGCAGTTGCAGCCGGCGTACAACACTGCCCCCTCCCCACCCTCCAGTGTCCCGCAACGTCGGGCGCCTCGCGCGCGACGGAAGACGGCGCGCTTCCTCCCCGCCCTCCTCACTATCGCGCGGGGAGATTGAGCCACGATTGTTTATTCTTCCTTTGTATGCCCGGCTAGCATTACGTCTTCAGTTAAATATTATTCTTAAATAATGTGCTTCCATTGGAAGATTGCGTTTCTTTCTGCTTGGTCCTGTATATAGCTCCCGTTTCACGTAGTACACCAGAAAAATACCGGCAATCTTTACATAGTACAAAGGGAAAAAGCAGGTGATCAATGAAGAGTGGTGCTCAGTTTTTCTCTTATCTTTTTTTTTCAGCAACTACCACGCCCGGCTCCTAAGGGCACATTTTCGCGGGGACAACTGTTCCACACCAAGGGACGGTGGTGGGCGAAGATTTCTTTTTCTTAACCGTATCGTGCGGGTCTAAGCTAAGCACAAGGAACTAACCAGCCTGACGACATCACGAAGACCGAAATAGTAAAAAAAAAAATGCGCACAGAAACTCACCCGGTAGTTGTCCAAGTATGCGTCAGCACTGTGCCACTCGCTCGTCTGCACACAGCCCGATGTCATTGTCAATGTTATGAAACCTGATCGGACCAATATAAAGGACAGCGCTGCGGCGACACGTAGTGCTGCGGGGGGGGGGGGGGGGGGGCGGATTAAAGTGCACTGATGAGACAAGCAAACTAATGCAAGGGGTAGCGCAGGGTGCGATGATGACATTCCTATCATTATAAGCAGTTAACAGCTCTTTAGCGTTTTATCAATCCGCGGTGAACCATTATCAACTGTGATCAGCCGCACGGGTCCTATCTTGAAAGAGATCTGCGATGGGGACAGAGTGCGCCCTGTGCTGATAGCTTCGTGTGCGCTGTGTTTTCGCCGCTTATAGTTCGCGTTGAAGCGACAGGAAGCACGAAGGTGGATTCGCTCGCTGCTGCGGGCCCTATCTTGAAAGTGCTCGTCTTACGTGACGGACGGACGGATGGACTCGTTTCCTCGTTAGGTAAGCATAGAAATGCTTACGCATTTGAAAGCACGCGCGGACGGACACGCGGCAATTCAGCTTCGAGCTTGTGGCCGCAGTTGCAGTAAACTAAAAGTAGAATGAACCTCCCAAGGCAAGAAGTTCTAGTTTCTTAAGTTATTCATAACACAGGAGAGAGTAAAGCATTGTTAATAGAATGGGTGTTTCCAAAGTTCAATAACTGTCAACAGGAACATCTTCACTGAGTGCCCGTGGTAATAAATTTCAAAGCACAGCAAGTGACATGGGAAGCGTCCGCTTAGTAGGATTACACACAGCGAAGAGCTTCGAACTGGCTTTGTTCCTCTAAGTTGAATGTTTCTGACTAGACCAGTATAAAAACGATGATCAGGAACTTTACGCCTTATACCAAGGAAAGGTTGGTACCGGTCGTCCCGCAGACTCATGTCGAAGGCGCGTTAAAGAAAATAATTTGCAGAGTTAGCTCGACAGATTACTCGTCTAGCGTTCCATCGTGGTTTTGCGTGCGCCAATATGTGACTCGGTGGTGAAGAACATTACCTCTGAAGGTCCCACTGTTGCTCCCCACTTTGAACCACCCACGCCGAAAACGGACGAGTTGACGTAATTCCAACGTGGCCTCCCTCTCTGCCGCTCTCTGTGTATCAGCCAGTGCTGACGTCACGTGAGAAGTACCACCATGGTACCAAAGTTCAAGATAGGTGGCGCCACTACAATTTCCCATTTTCGTCTTTTTTCTCGCTCACAAATGCTCTGTACTCGCTACGAAGGACCAATACGTTATTACAGAAGCCTAATGATTCAATCTAGTCCGAGTTAAAATGTTCCTTTAGTGTAAATTTGAAGATATTTGGCCAGTACGAGTAACGCTCTAAATGATTTACAGCCCCTGGCAACAGCTGCAGATAATATATCGAGATCAAGAACACGCGAGACGAAGTTTCCTTGCACCAGTATTAACGGTAGGACAAACACCTGTCTGCACTAAGACGACAATAAAATGGGAAAAGCTACTCCCAAATAAACACTAACGGTAACCGCGGACCGCAATGCGGCTACCGAGCTCGTCTGCTAAGCGCACGTCAGGATCGCCAGCAGCTCGGACGCTAACACTAGCCGACAGGTTATGGATCCTGCGAGAAGTTCTACTCGTAAGCAGGATCAACGGATCTAATGCAATTACGCTAACGCGGAATCCCGTGACAGCACGGAAACCATTCCACACTGCTTCGACGAATCGAAAAGAAAGATAACACTCGGCACGACAAGGCGGTTTCGTCCGACCGGCTGAGGAAATGGAGTGATGAGCCAGATTGCATCGGTGTTTTTATTGAATATGCATTTATTTTTTTGTTCCCATTGTTGTAGTGCACACCAACCCACACGGGCAAGCTTGTTCTTCTCATTTGCTAATGCGAAACAACGCAGAAGCACTTTATTTAGTGATATCCAACAAAAGAAAAACGTCATAGGAAAGCACTATGTCACAAACAGACAAAGCAGACGAACTGGCAGGGAACACAGAAGACGAAACACAGATTTCATGTTCGTCTGCTGCCTCTTTTCGAACGCCTCTATATTTATTTCTTTGGCCGCGTTTATTATCGTCTGTTGTGGTACGTTTAAAGGCGGGGATCAATGCCGAAATCAATGCGTTGAATAATATTACAAAATAACCTACGGCAACAAAGATGACTTCAGAAGTCTATAGATATAGTTCAGGGGTCCTGTTATGCAGTAAGCAAGCAAAGCATGGAACAGCCAAAGAAAAAGAAGCCCAAGACGTCTGACAAATTGGAAGCCGTCCGGAGAGGACATCAAAGGCAGGTCAAAATTGAAACGCGGCTGCATCACCACTGAGATACAGTGTGTATAATGAGACGTGTGCGGAAGGAGCTAAAAAACGCCGACTTACTACGTAGAAAACAGGTTTGTTAATCAGCGTCGAAGCTGCAAACGTGCGTAAACCCTCCCGAGGCCCAACGCAAATTCTCCGGATGTAACGCACTGATGACGGAAATGAACGTTCGTCTAGGCCAGGGGTTGACAAAGTCGTTTTCGCCGGGAACGCGGGCGAGCTCGTGGGACTTCTCGATGAACGCCTCGGTCATTGGACAGCATCCGACAAAAATAAGTGCAAAATCAGGCGGTTGGAAGCCGGAGGTTGGCTACGCGACCGCTACAGACTTCAAATTCCAGGCTCCGGCTACCAGGCTACCAGGCTCCGGTAGCCAGGCTACCAGGTTCCAGTGCCGTCTGCTAGTAAGAGTCGTCTGCTAGCTAGAGTTTGTCTGCTAGCTAGAGCCGTCTGCTAGCAAGATCTGCCTGGCTACGACGGCCTCGTTAGCAGCAACCAAAAAACAGCAGCGAGAAATGAAGACGCTGACACTTCGAATGCAATAGGTCCGCGCATTTAAAAAGAAAAGAAAGAAAATAACGCTGAAAAGCAAAACGCTCAATTGACACGCGGAAGCACGCGACGAACGGACAGAGGAGAAAAACTGGCAATCGGAAACGTGCCGACGGATGCCGGGAATAGGAAATAGAATCCGCGGAAGGTACCGTACGGCGGCCCGACACGTTTCACCGAAAGAACGAACAGATAAAAGAAACAAAAGACGACAGCGAGTCCAACACAAGCTCTGCGGAAGCACCAGCAGAACCGGGGGACGACTGGGCAAACAAGGCCATGTCCGCCGTCCTGACTGCCAGCCCGTCCCGCGACGCGTACGAACCGTGGGCCGTCGTCATTCGTCCACCTTTCGCGACCAGGACGCGATCGTGCAGCCCATACCGAATACGCGGCCACGGCGGGGATCCACAAACTAGACGAAGCACATCTAAGAAGCAACAACAACAGTAACAAAAAAAAAGAAGGTGAGACCTGGAAAGTCTGCGTTACGGATAAATTTACGTTTGGCTCTTCATAAGAGTGCTTCTGGCATGAACGTCCAGCGTTCCTCTCTCTTTCTTTTTTTTTTTAGTCACCTCACTCTGTTTCATTTTCCGTCATATCGATCGGAACGCAAGGAAACAGAAGAGCAAGTGAATGTGTGAACCGCTCTTAACGTGAGTTTCACGTCGCCCACGCTAGGGGAGTTTTCGAGTTCGACGGGAAAGGAAGGGCGCACGTGAATAACAGTCCCCGCGAGACAAAGGAGAGAAAAAAATACCTAAAGAAGAAAAACCACAATGAAAGACGGCAATACAAGGACGAGGATAAAATAAACACCTCCCCGGAGAGTTCGCAATGAACAGGGCCGGGAAACAAACGATAAAATGGAAATCGACAACTCACTGCAGAGAGCCATACAAAATGCAAACAAAACTGCGGTTGCCATAGGAGATGAAAATGCAAGCGAGGAAATGATCTCCCGTTAAAATGAAAGAACTAAGGGTTCTTCTCATAAAACGGTAAATGACGAAAGACCTACCATATAGGTGGAGTACAAATCCAGGCCCCACCAGCCCCTCCCACTGGGAAACAGAGTCTGATCTCGAAGGCAATGCTTTCGCTTGCGACATAACCCGAGAGCGATTGGAGGAACCGGGGAAAAAAAAAAAGACGCCCTGCATGTTTTACCTACAGAAAGTTGAGCTTGCTTTTGCAGACGGTGCCACAGATGTACGCACTCGCGTTGATCAATCGCCGATTCAAATACACGTTGGCAACTTGCTCACGGCGGAGGTTTATACAAAGCGGCCACCAGACGTCTACGTGTTTTCTGCGGCGCGGTATGTGGCGCCATCGAGCGGACACTCGGAGAAATGAGGGCTCTTGCCTCCAAGATGTTGGTTCAGACTTTTGCGTCATTTTCCGCCTTTCATTCTCGTTTCCATTTCTGGTGCGATTGCACATAAGAGGCACAAAAGCCTCAGACAAGATCACGCGAGACAGCGCAAGAACAAATCTCTTGAGTGATACAGCAAGCAAAAATTTGACTGCTTACCCATCTCGGAGGCATACATGACGCACAAGAAGCCTCTCTGAAAGATTTCGTGAGCCAGGGCAAACGCTAAGTATGACTTACTGTTATGAGTAATGAGTAAATAAACAAAATCGCAAGAAAAGTAACTTCTAAACAGTGCACAAGCGTGGTGTGTCTCTAGGTCCACGATACCTATGTGAATTCATGAACGCAAACACGTCGTCAAGAGTTATAAATATGGGGGGGGGGGAGCTGTGACGTCACTATCATCAGTCAAGGCGGCTTTTGTTACGAACGTTTGTTTTCTAAACATTGCTGCTGTGGAGACAGCTGCAAAAGAGCCTCGCAAGAAGAGCTACCCAGTACGCACTCATCGAAAAAGTAAGAGATAAAAAAAATAACTAACCTCCGCGAATGAGACGCCGACATTTTACGTTCCTGAAGCAAGACAAGGTGCAAAAAAATAAGAAAATTGAGCAAGCTCTGACACTTCCTTTCATACAGACGCTGTCAATAGAGCGCAATACCGTATAGGCATCCCGACTGAAACGTGCGACCAGAATAGGGCCCATATTACCAAGCCTTATCCGAGTGTATACGTGTTAGCGCTAACGCATTACCCTAGCACGAAAAACAGCCGCTGCAAAAGAACCGATGGGGTAACGCGCCTTCTGACGGCGCGCTAGAAGATGATGCGTTTGCAACGTTCTGCGCGCTCCCCAATTTTCCTGCTTCGAAGAACCAGAGCAGCTCCAAAACGGCTTTCCCTAAGACATGTCGCCACGGCCATCTCCACGCCAGCGGATAGAAGTTTTCGACGCATAACAGAGATTAGTTAGCTAGATAGCGTAGAAACCTAAATGCAGTGACGCTTTGAGCAAAAACGCTAAAGAAACAGGATCGGTATAGGCTTCGTTCTGGGCGTCTGAATTGCGAGCCAGTCGGCGTACGCAGTCGTCGTAAACTGCCAGCGAACTCGCGAAGCGAGGGACAACGCGTGAATGGACGTGGCCAACAACTGTGCGCTTCGTCTCTCCCACTTATCTCTTGTTTCACGACATGTGACCTTCTTATCTCGCAATTTGGGGCAGTCCATCTGCGTTGTTGCCGCTTTCTTTTGCGTAATAACCGTGGGGCGTTCCCAGCGTCCGACCGCGAGAGAAGAGGGAAACGTACAACCGCGAAATGGCGCCGTTCTCTGTCCGCGGGCGGCCACCTAATTGCCACGCACCCAGTTTTAATCCCTTCTTTGCGCTCGTCGCGGGCCATCGTCGCGTCGTAGCGTATACCGACTCGCCGGGCGACGACAACAGCCGAGCGACTACTACCGCGCATACGGAAGGCCGAGCAACGGGAGAGTGCGGTGGGGTGGGGGGTCGCGAAGACTTGGACCCAATCAAATCAGGCGCCGGCCAACGCAAACCTTATTACGCCCCGAAGAAATCTGGCGACGCGGCAAGCGTATACCCGCGCCGACCACTGGTCGCCCGAGTGGAACGCAGGGAACCCCGCGCTCCCTGTGTTTGTTCAGCACTTCGGTGCGTAGGCTGCAACGGCGACGAGGCCGACAAGGAGCGGAGGGGCGGAAGGGGGGGGGGGGGGGTAAGCACGACCGTGTCCTGTCGGCGCCTCTTTCGTCACCCCGCACTCCACCTCTTCGCCCGCCGCGGATTGCTTATTCGCGGTCCAAACCACCACCTCCGTGCAGCGCACCGAAGACTGCAGCTCGTGTCGGTCGATCAGTAACGAGAGCCCATTCCCGTGTGCCGGAGAAGCGAAACAGGACTCGCCCATTGTGCGCCACTAAGTCCTTCCGTAAAGCTGCAACCTTCGCACTCGGCGCCGCGCGAAGGGCAAACAGATGCAGACAACGGAGGAGCCCTTCCGCCGGTACTCTTTTTCCGGTGAGCTGAAACGGCACATGGCGTTCGCTTCACTGCACGGAATCTGTGAGAAAGGAATATAACCCGGGATGAAGAGAGGAGAAGAAGGCTTGGGCCTTCTCCTCTCCTCTCCCGTGTGTACACCGTCTCAACGACTCCGCCGAAAGCTGATGAGGAGAGGAGCAGGAAGGTCCCGTCGGACGGCCAGGAAGGAGAACCAGACGAGAGGCGCTTGGCCAGCGTCCACCGCTAATCCTTCCGTTGCTGAAACTGGACGAAAGGAAAATAATCACGGCCGGGTTAGCGCCGCCAGTGCGATAGATCCGAATCTCAGCCTACCATTTTTGTTTAAAGCGCGCGAATGTTAGACGAACACGCGTTAAACGAGAAAACGCCAGGACCAGGATTCGTCCGCTCCCGCCTAAAGTTCGCGCTCCACACGGAAATACTGCCACATGGCAAACAGCGCCACAGTCAGCCACGTTGATAAGGTACCTTCCCTCCTCGGAAGGCGTGAACGGCCGGTTCTCGATCCCGATCCCGTAACGTTCACTGCACCGCAAGGAGCAAGTGAAAGTGAGAGTAGAGTCACTGCCAACTGTCGCAATTGCCTCCGCGTCACCGCCACCATCTCACTTTTGCGAACAGAAGAGAACAATTGACCCTGCACCCCGATTCTCACCGCCCCTCACCACCCCCCCCCCCCCCTTTTCCCTGGCGCCCGCTGCTTCCTCGACCTCTCCAACTCCGAAGCACGGTCAGCTGCGTTTGCAGCACACAGAGGCACACAGCCGCGTTCGCTCAAGCGCTCCTCGTGTAACGCCACCGAGCGGTCCAACGGGGCCACCCCAGCGTGCTCGCTCGATGCATTACTTGCTTGCCTCAGCTGCGATAACGAAGCAGGCCGAGCTGGTGTAGGAGGAGACGCGTAGTACAGGGCGGGGAGCGCGAAACTGACTGCATGCTGGCATGGCAGCAAACAAGAGGCGAGGACAACGCGAGTCTCCATCGTGTGTGTACTGGGAGGAGAGGGGAGAGAGAGAGAGAAAGGCGCGACGGTGAGTTAGCCGGTCTCCCAGCGTTTGCCAAACAAACACTGGAGGGCTGTAGCCCGAGAGCTGGTAGCCGGGACCCACGGCACGAACAACGGTTCTTCGAAGGAAGTTTCCAAGTGCGAAGCGCTGTTTCGGCGCGAACGCGAGGGGGAGGAGGGGGGTGACATGTACTTGACGCGTGCGGGGGTATACGGGGATTACGGCTGGAGTGCGAAGTTAGGAAGGCGACGCTGTGCCCGCCCGAGACGCGGAATAGGGGGCTCACGATTGGGGCAGCTGGCAGACAAGCGGTTCAAGAGCGACCTACGTAGTTGACCGAGAACTCCCCGGAGAAGCAATCCAAACAGCCAGACAGGGCGTTGTTCGGTAGCGACACTTCGATTCAGTCGCCGGACAGCGATTTGGTCGGGCTCTGAGAAACAGGCTCAGAACAAAGTTAGCTTCCTTTTTTTCCTTTTTTTTTCTTCCAGGAAACCGTGCAAGGCGGAGACGCTTAATAAAAACGTAGACGCCGACGTGCCTCCACACTGTAGAACCAGGACCGGGGTTCTTGAATAAAGTTTATTCTCTCTCTCTCTCTCTCTCCACACTGTGCCACGAACGCGGCGGTCCTCGAACCTCAGCATGAAACAAATCGCACGAAACGGAATCTTCGAAGTTCATAAAAGAAAAAAAAAAAGACGATGGTGCGAGTGATATGTTCGGTACAGTGCGCGAACATATAAAAATATATGACAGGGGTATTTGGAGATCGCAGGGAGAAGCCTTCGTCCTGCAGTGGACATGAAATAGGCTGCTGCTGATGCTGATGATGACAATGCACATGCTTGCTTAGAAATTTCGCAAAGAGGGTACTGATAGTGGCAAGCACGCGTACGTGCCCACGCTTTCAGTCAGCTGAAGACTTTCCGTTGTCAAGGTTATAATGGACGCGAAACTGTACTTAAGAAACGACGGGACAGAAAAGAACGTTCCAAACAACGAAGTCGCGCACGTTCTTGCGAATGAACTGAGTTGTAACTTAGTTGAGATTGACACTCTTTTCCGTCTCGTCATTCCTTCTTGTAGATTGGCGTTGTTTACGCCCTAACTGGCACGAATGAATCGGCTCGGCAACAAGCAGGGAACACTTCTTAATTATGGGGTTTAACGTGCCAAAACCACTTGCTGATTATGAGGCACGCTGTAGTGGAGGACTCCGGAAATTTCGACCACCTGGGGTTCTTTAACGTGCACGTAAATCTAAGTACGCGGGTGTTTTCGCATTTCGCCCCCATCGAAATGCGGCCGCCGTGGCCGGGATTCAATCCCGCGACCTCGTGCTCAGCAGCCCAACACCATAGCCACTGAGCAACCAAGGCGGGTGGAACACTTTTTCCCCTCAAGGGCTGCTTGAGCGCCGCCATAATCCACGCTGTGATGTTGCTAACACACGCGAGCAGTAGCTCGAAAGCACAAGGAAGGTTGGATAGCGTGTTACACCTTGAACACGAGACAGCATATCTGCGTTCCGGCCACAGCATTTGTTTCATCCTGCACCAGGAGAGAGTACCCACTTTCGGGTGAGGACACTTCCTTTTCTAAGGCAAGCAGCAGTCGAATGGCAGAAGAACAAATAAAATAGCACGTGCGGCTAAAGGTGAATACGACAAGCTTCGAGTTCAAGACCCGTGTTAAATGCAGACTTTTCAAGAGAGAGTGACACAGAGAATGGAAAGATTTCGAGACACTTAATCAACCACATAACTTCGTTTGAACGCCTGACAAAAAAGTAAAGCTTCCCCGCCAACACAGCGCTTCTGCAGAGAAGCACCCTTTACAGGCTACCCGCAAGGGAGGTCGAGTGATCGCATAGGTTCCTCTGAAAACGTTGTTACGACTTTGCACCGTTGTCACCACTGTTACGACTTTGTGGTCCCGTAGCGCTCGTCACCCATTTCGTGACAGAGCGTTGGTAGCGAAGACTCCGAGTCAGGCGTCGGTGAGAATAACGAAAGGGATTTTATACATTATATACAGGTCATTACACAGGACAATATCGGATCGGCACTGGGGCCGAGTGCTCACAGCAAACGCGACTGTTCCCGCACGGCGACGTCCGGCGAAAACGCGTGACACATCTCATTCCAGTCGAGAGCGGCACTGGCTCCCGGTGGGTCGGCGGATCCGGTTTTCGAGGCGACCGCCTCGCGGCTTTATACTCCCCGAGAACCATTGTCACTCAAACGGCCCAATACAAAGTCAGCACTCGACGGTCGTCCGAGAGGTCCAACCAGCGACCGCGCTGGCCACACGGTTCAAAGTTCGCGCGCGCGGTGACCTCCAGGCAAAAGGAGGTGCGGCGCCGGGCTGTCTGCCACTTGCTGACACGTTTCAACATGTTGCTTGCCGATGCTTCTCCGCAGGACACCGCTGCCTGACGGCTCAGCATCTTGACTTGTCAAGGGAGAATTTGGGCGCTCGCAGGGCAAATTCTGCATCTTGCAGATTCGGAATCCGGGCTTGTAGTAATGGCACAACAACGTTTACTCTGGCGACACGGATCGAACACGCTGTCCAACATTCTTTTTTCGCCAACTGGGAGCCTGTTAACCAAAAGCCGACGCAGTTCTGAGCAATGCGATGTAGTTACTTCATTCGCAGGCTGCAAGCACTAGGCGGCTGAACAACAAATGGACCGAAAGCAGTAGTTGAGACAGTAGCATAGTAGCACACACAAAACACTCGTAGCAAAGGCCGTGTGGTGCCAGCGGTGCCCGTTACGGGTGTTTTCTTGAGGCTGTTTACTACGTGCCAATGCACCTGTATTAACAAACTACGATTCATCCTTGGCCACAGTTCATTCATAACGAAGGGCTTGACCAAATCAGCCAACTAACTGTTAAAACGCGAAACGCGAAGCCGGCTAAACGAGTACGACGGCCACCTCGAAAAAAGGCAAGAGAAAAAAAAACTACGGTGAGACAACCAAAAGAAAGAAAGAAAGCAAGAAAGAAAGAAAGAAAGAAAGAAAGAGAGAAAGAAAGAAAGAAAGAAAGAAAGAAAGAAAGAAAGAAAGAGAACACTACGAGAGAGAAGAGAGAAGAGAAAAACGAAGACAGAGGGAAACCGGTGCTCAGAACCGCGGGGCATTCGCACTCGTCGGACATTCGGGTCAACGAGAAAGGCCGGCGACGACACGCCGGAGGCACACCGAGAACGCGCAGAACAGGAAAAAAAAAGTGCGCGAGTACCGACACGCGACCAACATCGCGAGAAGAGGCGACCCAGGGTTACAGGGGCGGGGGGCTGTCATAAGCAATGGGAGAGATAGACAGCGTACGAGGGCGACGCAGGTTGAGGGGGGTGGAGGAAGGGGGGGGGGGGGGGTCGATGACATCGCTAGCCGCGCGACAGCGACGACGACGACAACAACACAGGCATCCATCACGCGGCGAGGACGACACGCGGGGGGAAATAAAGGAACCGACATGCACCGAACGCAAGGCCCGCGTCCTCCTACGTGCGCAGAAAGGCGAGCGCGGAAGGCACGCAAAACGAAAGGAAGAGCCGAACGCCCAGGACTTGAGCCAGCCCTAGAGAGCGAGCAATACAAAACCAACTCGCAGGGCGACGCGAAAGCGATGGCGAAGCTATACGAAATGACGCAACGAGCACAACAGACGCGCTCGTAACACGCAAAAAAAGAGAGGGAAAATGGAGAGGGAGCAGCTTCGCGAGACGTATTAGCGGCACGACACGTGAATAGCACGGCACGGCGCGCCCCAACACGAGAGGAGAAAGAATTGAAAAAGAGAGAAATAAAGAACAAGATGCAGAGCGGTACAGACAAAAAGAGAGAGAGGGGAAAGTGACAGATGTAGTGAGAGACAAGAGTAAGAAAAGGGTCACAGAGAAAGAGAGAGGGTGAAAAACCTAAAGTACAGGGTGAAAACAGACGAGGGCGACAAAACATACAGAGCTCAGGAGACGCGGCGGCATCTCCCGAAGAGAAATGACCGCCGGACGCAAATGCGGCAATAGTTGTCCGGTGGGACATGCTGTCGAGAAGAGAGCATGGCGGGACCGGGGAAGAGAAAGAGGAACGAAACAGAGAGAGAGAGGGAGACAGACAGCGCTGCCGGAAGTGGGAGAAGTCGCGCCGCCGCAGGCAGCACCAGGAAAATAAGGCATGTGGAACGCGCCTCGTTAGCGCTAAAGCTTTTACCGAACAGCGCGGCACAGTAATTACGTTATTGTGGTCGCTCACGTTCCCGCTACGGAAAGTGCGCTACATTTACACGGAATAAGAAAAAAAAACGGAACAGCCACCAGAAAGCGACCACAAAGCGTGACACCAGCTGGCCATGACGCGTTTCAGGCGCTCCCGATCACTTTCGGTGCCAGTAGCACGCGAAAGCATGGCCCTCAGAGGGGCCACCATGAGGCGGGAATGGGGGGGGGGGGGGGGGGGGGGGGGGGGGTGCTTTGTGGACATTGGAGACCACCTAATGAGTAAAAACGAAGCGGCACCGTAGAGTGCGCCTTGCTGCCTGCCTCCATAATCCTTGTGGAGGAGAGCAAGACTTTTACAAAGAGTGCTACCATACTGCGGTCACACTCGCACATTCCACTGTGGAGCTCAAGATTGAATCTACTCATAACGCGGTTTATCAGAACCGTGCTACAGCCGTACAACATTGCAGCGACAGTGATGACGTCGGCGCCTAGCCCCCATGGGTCGCGAAGTGCCTCTACGCGAGAAGCAATGCAGTGAATGTAGCTGCGGCATCCACTGCATGCAGTTGCTAACCTAACAAGCAGGTCCCACAATTGTACAGCGCACAGCGAATTTCTTTAATTTTTTTAGCGTGAATTTCCATCCCAGCGGTGCCACATTCAGGAAAGAGAAGACAGCGATCCCCCCCCCCCCCCCCCCCTAGTCTTCAGCTCATTAATGCGCACCACTGGTCTCCTGTCTTTTAACGTTACAACCCACCAATGTGCCACCCCATCGCTACGCGTACTATCCTCACTTAAGCTGCTTCGCTATCCACAAAATTTCAGCACCGAGGGTTAGTACCGGTAGTGATAAAGTACGGAAACTGGTACATAGTTCAGAGAACTAAGTGTCAAAGGCGATAAGCCCTGCCATAGCCACAACATCCCTCCAGTTTGCGGTTTATTTCACCTATAATTTCACTAATGCGACTACATCCACCCATGTACACGGCAGCAGGACGCTATGGTGCCCTCGAACCACTAGTAAGCGTACCACTCGCTTGAGGTAGACGAGATTTTTCAACACTCGTCAGACGCTGCCATCACTGCCCTCTCATATTACCGCTACACTATGGGGCGAACAGCTCCTGCATTGAAAATATAAGCGTGAATCCGCGGGTATAAAATTATGGGTTTAACGTGCCAAAACCACTTTCTGATTATGAGGCACGCCGCAGTGAAGGACTCCGGAAATTTCGGCCACCTGGGGTTCTGTTCTTCAACGTGCACCTAAATGAATCCGCGGGTATAGCCGAACCGACTGATTACATGCGCTTCTCCTTCGTCACAACTCAAATCATGGGCCAATCTTTCCAGACATAACTTACGCAGCGAAGTCGCCCGTATTGCTCTCTTCCGCAACGTCTTTCAAGCATCACATTCGATGATACGCCTCGCAAACCATGGAAACGGCAAGAAGTACTCTTGTCGAAACGTTGGCTCCCGCTTTCACCTTGTTTTCGTTTTGCTCATCGCAAACCACTGCAAGACAGCAACAAGGCCGTACTGTTTCCAATCACTTCTCGCTTTTCATCGAGACATCAAAGGAGTGGAATGACTGATCCGCAGACGTTTTGATTAATTCAGACCCAATTACAGACAAGCGCATCGACAAAGAACGCACTTGTCAACATAACAGTCAACTCCTCATTTTTCATCGAGACATCAAAGGACTGGAACGACTAACCTGCAGACGCTCCGATTAAATCAGACCCGCTCATAGACAAGTGCGTCATCAAAAACGCATCTGGGAACCTAACAGCCCTTTTTTTTTTGCCAGTCTTTTCCTTTATTGGGAGGAGGGGAGTGAGAAAGCGGGTGGGGGGCATTTCCCCCTCTTTTTAGGGAGAGACGGCTGTGTCGAAAATAAATTCGCCCAATCCCGAAGACAGTGTAATCAGAGCTAATGGCTTGGTGGTTCAATCCTTAAACCAGCCCACAATACGCGCTATCGCAAAAGGTTTTAGTATGGTTTGTATGGTTTGCCTATCTCAGCAGGTTTACCATGAAGCTGGCACTTTACTATGAAAATCACGCGCGGACAATTATTGCACAATTTTATTATAAGTAACTCTTCCGAGCTACTAGTACAGTGGCTAGCAGATGCGAAAGTTTTTATGCGATTTTTGAGAACTCATGCCGCTCTGAAACACTGAACGCGAGAAATAGACAACTAGGATTTCTAAAAATACCGGTTGTCGTTCGTCCAAAAAAAAAAAACAGACTCCATGACAAATTTTACTGCCATGCCGGCTCATACTATGTCTGCGTGCCGTCGCTCTTGCAATTCCATCGGCACTTCTGCAACGTATGCAGTATACCATTTATCTTTTGGCCACCACTTTCGTACGCAACCTCCCACTGATGGTCGGCTACCTTGCGAAGCACTCTGTCCGCTGCACATCTCCGCGCCGTACAATTCGCTGAGCCCGTCACAAAGGGGCTGCTAAAAACTTGCTAAAAAGGGACATACCTCCCACTTGAGCTAACTCTTCCCAAAATTGTCCGACGAGACGAGCAGCGAGCGGTGGTCCGACATATCAAAGTACCAGATTGGGCAGTGAAAAGGACAATATCGGGAGAGCGGAAGGCCAAAATAGAAAAAAGAGGGGCCCTCTGAAAAGGATGGCATCACCCGATTTATTTATTTATTTATTTATTTATTTATTCGTTCACTCACGGATTGAAGCGGATGCAGGAGCGGCGACGAATAGACAACCGATTTATTCATTATTTGATTTATTTAATGATTGATTGATCTAATTAATTATTGGTCCGTCGACCGATCAACTTATTCAGTGCGTGGGTGACCGACCACTTGATTGACCCTTTGGGCAATTTAGAGATTGATTGATTGATTGATTGATTGATTGATTGATTGATTGACTGATTGATTGATTGATTGATTGATTGATTGATTGATTGATTGATTGATTGATTGATTGATTGATTGATTGATTGATTGATTGATTGATTGATTGATTGAGTGAGTGAGTGAGTGAGTGAGTGAGTGAGTGAGTGAGTGAGTGAGTGAGTGAGTGAGTGAGTGAGTGAGTGAGTGAGTGAGTGAGTGAGTGAGTGAAACCACCACGGGGCGCCTTAGCGCTTGTCTCACTTAACTGGTAGAGAAACACGCGCAACTGATAACAAAAAGATATAAAAAAGGAAAGAAAAGAAAAAAAGCTGACCGATACCTAACCGCGATGAACGCGAGGTTGGTGACGAGGGAAATATTCCGAAAAGAAAAGGAACCGAATGAAAGATGGGAGAGACGACCGGCTTCGTTTAAGAAAGTTCCGCATATATTCGTAGAAAGGACGCCACAGGGTGAAATATATCATCCCTGATCGTGGGCCAAGAAAAAATTGGAACGGCAAGGTAACACAAGAAAAGAAAAGGTAAACAACACTACGACTTCAACAGAGATCAAACAGTGGGAAGTGCGGAACGACGTGAATAGAAAAACATGAAAAACGAGTGAGAGAAAAAAAAACGGGGGGGGGGGAGGAGGGGAGGCGAGAAGAAAGGGTCAGATCGCACTCCGAAGCACGTTAACAATACTTCTCCTTTCTTTCTCTCTTTCTTTCTTTCTTTCTTTCTTTCTTTCTTTCTTTCTTTCTTTCTTTCTTTCTAGTTTCGCAATGCACAGAATCCCTTCTAAAGCGCTGTGCAGGAATATACATAAGAAACGTAAGGGCGAGGCTTCTCAAACGAGAGCACGAGCTCGCTCTTCTGACTGCAATGCGGGACTTGCAGAGAGAGAGAGAGAGATGAAAAAAAGAAAAGAAGAACAGAGCTTCGGGGAGAAAGATGAGCGACGCGTAGTAATGGAGGCCATTCAAGCCGGACTCCTCCCACTACAAATGCCGGCGCGCGTCATCCATCCACCAGACTCCTCGCATCACATCCCCAATCTCGAGCCCCGACCCGAAAAAAAAACCCTTTTTCTTTTCACTTTCTCTCCACGAGATCCCTGCGCAACCGTGCGAGTCGGTGGGTGGGCAGCGCGCCGTCGTCGCGGCCTTTTAGACGAGTCGTCGCCCTCCTAACCCCCCCCCCCCTTCACCCCACCCCCAGGGGCTCGAACCGCAGCTCCAAGACGAGTAGCGGACCCCTATAATAAATTGCCCGTTTCGGCGAACTTCAACCGCTTGGTCGCGAGCAGCTCCGAAAAGAAGTATGCAAGAACGAGAAAAGAAATAAGAAAGTAAGCATACCTATCAGCATCCACGCTAGCTAAGATAGAGCGACCGCACCAGAAGCGCGTTGGTCCCAGGTTTGAATCCCAGACCCGGACGACTTTTTCCTCGACTGCGAAGCTTTATTTCCGAGTTTGACTAGGGTCAATCGTCACTTACAGCGCATACATAGACGGAGGACAAAAAAGGACGACGTAGACAAGCGCCGAACAGCGCTTGTCTACGTCGTCTTTTTTTGTCCTCCGTCTATGTATGCGCTGTAAGTGACGATTGATTCCATGGAATACCAACTAGCCCGTACTCAAACCTTGCTTGACTAGGGTGAAATGCAATAGACGAGACAAAGGAAGGCGATCGTGAGAGACGGGACAAGCGCTTTCTTTTAAAGCGATACAGCAATTATATGGACACTCCAGGCACATCTATGCCGGCGGCGGCGCCGTGAAGTTCCATATAAAGTCCAAGCGCGATAACATCGTCGTCGTGTGCCGTATGCAATACGTGCGAGAGAAAGTAAAATGGCTGTGGCTTAGCTAAGGTTAAGCCCAGGCTGCGCAGCATACTAGCCTTTATTTCAGTTGTTGAACCACTGTTTAGCCTGGTGAACTGCTGTTGCTTGGCTATATTTGGTTCGGCTAGACGAAGAAACAACTCGTGCAGGCGAGCGCACGAGCTGAGACCCGGCTATGTAGCTATACGCGGCCGCAAGCGAGCGCACGAGTTGAGCGTCCGCTTTCGCAGCAGCTGTTATGACGTTATATGGTAGCTACGCGGCCGCGCGCGGCGCAGCAAGGAAGAGCGTGGTTGTGCGGCTAGTACGCTTCGCATAAAATTACATTACAGGGTTTTACGTGCCAAAACCACGATCTGGTTATGAGACACGCTGCACTAGCGAAAGCGTGCGAGGGTGGAGTCGGCGATTGCGGCTCAATCTCGACCGCGCATAACGGAGGAAAGCTCGGAGAATGCGCGCCGCCTTCCGTCGCGCGGAAGGCTTCGGCGGCAGGGTAGGGAGTGGGGGGCGCGGCTGGTGCAAGAACAATACTTCGGTATGTTACACCAGTTTGTTGCTTTAATAATTTCAATTACTTTGGTTATAGCGATCAACCAGTCTTCACGAGTGTCGCGTGTGGCGGAGGCTTTGACGTTCTCGCTCATACCCGCCGTGGTTGCTCAGTGGCTATGGTGTTAGGCTGCTGAGGACGAGGTCGCGGGATCGAATCCCGGCCACGGCGGCCGCATTTCGATGGGGGGCGAAATGCGAAAACACCCGTGTACTTAGATTTAGGTGCACGTTAAAGAACCCCAGGTGGTCGAAATTTCCGGAGTCCCCGACTACGGCGTGCCTCGTAATCAGAAAGTGGTTTTGGCACGTAAAACACCATATATTATTACGTTCTCGCTCATGCGAGCGAGAACGATCGCGAGACGTAGTTGCGTAAGAACGCGAGACTTCGTCCTTCTCACTGCAAACATGTTTGTGGCTCTGCAAGTTGATCACAATCGAGAAGAAAATGTTGCGTCATCATCGTTACAGTTCTCGAAGGATTACGCGCATGCGCGGGATGTTATTGCCTCACGGGATTAGAACAAAATTAATTTGCTCGGGACTTGTCAAAGGATGTAGCTTAATAAATAAAGAACAACATCGCCTCGAAGCGACAAGCACCAAGACCACGTCTTTCCTGCGGTAGCGGAACAATGGCCGGTGCCAGAGTTCCGTCGAGAAACTTACGTACGAAACTCTCTGCTTAAGACTTTCGGAGACGACGCGGCAAGGACAACACCCACATGCGATGCTTCGACGTTCCGAGCAAACAAAACAAAGATAATCGCGTACATCCCATTTCTCCCCTCCCCCCCTTCCTTTGTCCTCAAGTCGGTGATCCTTCTCCGCAGCGCATCGCCTTCTTTTTTTTTCACGAATCGACGGATAAACAGCGGAAACACCGGTCCGCGCACACTGACGTCTCAGCACGCATCAGAGATGACAAATGCGCCGAATCTTCCTAAGTGCATATCTCATCAGGGCGCCACAAACACGGACGAACGTGCTCGACAGATTTCTCTCTCGCATTTCTCGCCATCCAGTTCCCGAGACGGGATCACTCTGTTCAATCTGCGTAAGCTCTTTCCGGCCTCCGTTCGAGACCGCTCTCGCTTTTTCCCTGAAAAATCGCCTACTCTTTTTCATTCTTTTCCATTTCGTTTTTCATTCTTTTCTTTCTTCTTTTTTCTTTTTTTGAAGGGGAGGGGGCTATATACAATCCAATCCAATCCTTGTTCTTTGTTCTTTTCACAGGGAGGCCAATCAACTTCAGATCTCCTCTTCTGAAATAGCAAAAAAGACAGTGAAGGAGCGCGCAGGGTGCGGGTCTAAAGGTCAATTGATTGATTGATTGATTGATTGATTGATTGATTGATTGATTGATTGATTGATTGATTGATTGATTGATTGATTGATTGATTGATTGATTGATTGATTTGTATGCTGCGTATTAAATTAGACCACTTACGGTTGTTCCAGCACATGTCTGGAACAAATAAAATACTCAAAGGGTTAATTAAGGTCGTTAACGTGCCCCTAAACTTGACTGTACGAGCTCTGTCGCGTTCCTTCTTACTATATTTTGTTACAAGAGCAATCCAAAGCTTTTCCGCACATTTCAGCACAAACGGAATGATTTTTTAACTTGCTACACGATTGAAATTATAACATTATTATTATTATTATTATTATTATTATTATTATTATTATTATTATTATTATTATTATTATTTACTTTAGCGGCACCTTGGAAACACTATTCGCACAAGGCGATCCGTCATGCCAATAGCGGCCCTCTCTAAGCGTTTCTACGCAGCCTAAGCATCGGTCCGGGAAAGCAACTGCATAAAGCCCCGTACTTTCCCGCAACACAATTAAAGTGGAAGGAGGAGGAGGAGGAGGAGGAGGAGGAGGAGGAGGAGGAGGAGGGTAGAACTTTATTATTGCAGAAACCGTTGCGCGGTTTATTCCTGGGTGGTTCCCTCTGACAGGGCTCCACTGGCGATCGCGGCTCGCCGGGCCAGGTCGAGGGTCGCCAGTTGGCTTCCCAGGTCCAGTTCGGAGAGTCTCGCCTCCCAAGACCACGTAGTGAGTGTGTGTGTTGTGACTCGCGGCGAAATTGCGTCGCCCGGAAGGTCGGTGCATTCGTGCGTTATGTGCGCGAGTGTCGCTGTGCGGTTGCTACAGCAGGGACATGTCCGGGACGTATATCTGTCTGGGGAGATTACGTGTAGACGAGACAAGTGTGGGTAGGTGTTAGTTTGCAGGCGGCGCCAGTCCTTTGCCGGCTGTTTATTGAGAGCTTTGTGTGGGGGAGCGTACTGTGTTCTTGCGAGACGTTGGCCCTGTAGTATTTGTTGACTTGTCGTTAATAACTCGTGGGTCGCTCGTCGGTCTGTCGGGGGCTGAAGAACGGTGTGGTCTGCCGCTCGGCTAGTGAGACCTCGAGCTGCGCAGTCCGCCTCTTCGTTGCCCTGCAGGCCTTCGTGCCCGGGGCACCAGACAATACCGTGGGTCCATCCTAGCGAGCGGCCCAGGATTCGAATGGCTTGTATAGGGAGTGTTCCATTCACGTATAAACGACACGCTGCTTGTGAGTCCGTAAGGACGCGGGCGGACCTTCGCTTCCTCTCGGCGTCGCGAAATGCGAGAGAGATCGCTGCTGCTTCTGCTGCTGCGCTGCATGTGGCGCAGATTGAGGCAGAGGCTACCAGGTTCCCCTGATTACACACTCGCCGTCGTCAATTAAAGTGGGAACACCCTCGTCCGCGTTTCTAACTCTTCCAGCGCGTCACCCTTGTCACCCGCAGTGTCGCCTCCAGTTCGCTGCGCGTCTGGTTCAACCACGTGACTTAAACAATCGCGCTTGAGCATAACATGTGGTTAACGCTTCTCCCTGGTCCACGCTTATGCGCCTGGCCTGGGTTCGCGTTTTCGCGCACTTCTAGACTAAGCGCTACAACTGTTTCGCCTGCAGGGACAACAAGAAGTAAAGTAAAGCGAAAAGGAAAAGATACATCCGAGAAGAACAATAACTGCAACTATATAGCAATACATACAAGAACAAAGCAGAAAGAACGGAAACGCTAAATGTACGTTACCGTCGTTCAATTTCAAGCAGATAGGTAGACAACCACCGGGTCATTCCTTACACGTACGCAAAAGAGTAGCGCATAATTCGCAATGACAGCTATGTACGCTTCAATGATTGAGCGGCGCGCGATATGATGAAATCAAGAAACGCTCAATAGGCAAAAAAAAGCAGCACGACAGATATCTGGAAAAGAAACGAACGAGCTTAAACGAAGCTAAGATAAGCTAAGATAAGCAGAAAAAGCGTCAGAATACCTTAACTTTAAAAAAAGAAGAACGAACACTGAAGAAAGAAAGAAAGAAAGAAAGAAAGAAAGAAAGAAAGAAAGAAAGAAAGAAAGAAAGAAAGAAAGAAAGAAAGAAAGAAAGAAAGAAAGAAAGAAATCACGACCACTCTCGGAAGGTTATACAAAACGAACGAGCAAGTCAACTGCACGGATGCATATATTGCGTCGGGCGCTCCCCCCCCGCCGGTACACTGCAGAGGAGAAGGGCTTTCAAAAATCGAGTTTCGAGAAGTCGCGCAAGCGTGATTGATGACAAACACGAAGCCCTGCGCGTTTTGCTATTACACTACGCTGTTTGTATGCGATTTGTTTCGCCGCCTCATCCTGCACGACATGCTGCCGAATTGTTTTTTTCGTTCTCTACATACATTTTTTTCTCTCTCTCTGTCTCTCTGTCTTGCCTGTTTTTCCGAATCGTCTCGCGTAAGAACGCTCTCTCCACACGACTCCATACAACCGTCGCGCCCGCACAGTCTGCGTCGCGAAAATCGATCGTTCAAACAAGATCAAACGACACACTGCTTCTGCGTTTTCACAAATGAAGACGTCGTCGTCATCGAGGTTTCAGCACGGCCGATAAGAAGAAGAAAAATGGCTGTGGCTTAGCTAAGGTTAAGCCCAGGATGCGAAGCATACTAGCCTTTATTTTAGTTGTTGAACCACTGTTTAGCCTGGTGAACTGCTGTTGCTTGGCTATATTTGGTTCGGCTAGACGAATAAACAACTCATGCAGGCGAGCGCACGAGCTGAGACCCGGCTATACGCGGCCGCAAGCGAGCGCAAGAGTTGAGCCTCCGCTTTTGCAGCTGTTATGACGTCACATGGTAGCTACGCGGCCGCGCGCGGCGCAGCAAGGAAGAGCGTGGTTGTGCGGCTAGTATGCTTCGCATAAAAATAAATAAACAAACAAACATACCTATAGCAGAACAAAACGAAAGAGAGATGTGCGTTCCCGTTGGCTGTTGGCAGAGGCTGCAAACGGGAACCGTCTCTAACTTGCATGTACTAAGCAAGCTGTATCCTACACAATTTAGGAACGCTTGCCCGTGGTGCGGGGCAACCCCCACGCTTTACCACATAACCTGGGAGCGTAAACGTAACTGCACATTCCACCAACAGAAAACCCCGAGTGCGGAGCAGTGGGAGAGCCGGCTCACCGGCTGCGAGCTCGCCGCCCAAAGGGCAATGGTGCAGCCCGCAAGCGAAGCAGCGCGGCTCAGTGGAGCCCTGGACTAGGGGCCCAACGCTGCTAAGAAGGTCAAGCGCCTGCAGCGATGAAGACGAAGACCGAACGCTAAGCCTTTAATGGACCAAATAGTTCTCTCTCTCTCTCTCTCTCTCTCTCTCTCTCTCTCTCTCTCTCTCTCTCATTGGCTGAACGTCAGGGTCGTTGCGTAAGCTTATCGATCAAATGCAGTGCACAACACTGAAATTTGCCAGACCACAAACGAGCTCGGCCCAGTGAACGTGGAGACAGATTCAAACAACCAGCCGTTTTGTTGTTGCAATGGGCTGTTGCGGTCGGTCAGCGGGGAGGGGTAGTGACCTCCTAGCCTCTCCTGCAACCACTGCGACGAATCGCTTCGTGAAACTAACAATGCGTCCCTCCTCGCACACACCTGCGGCGACGGCAAGGCGAGACACGTCGGTCGGATCGAGCGTCGCTTGTTGGTTCACCGTCGCTGCCACGGACCGGTGGTAGCGAGACAACTCCTGGGATTGCTCCACACATCCAAGCCAAGCTAACTCAGGACTTGAACGAAAAACCAGTCAAAAACACAAAGGACAAGAGGAGAGGTTCACACCACAACGTTCAAGTATGTACTAACTGGCCCAGATTTCAACCCTTCTGCAAAGCATTTCTCCAGTCGTTGTGGTGTGAACCCCTCCTCTTGTCCTTTGTGTTTTTGACTGGTTTTTCGTTCAAGTATGTACCAACTGGCCCAGATTTCAACCCTTCTAACTCAGGACGCGTGCCGCCGCAGCTCGAGGAAGCAACGCGGAGCGGCGACCAAGAAAAACAACTCCAGGCCGTCCGGCAGGTGATCGAGGCGCTGGCTAGGCAGGAGCCTGGCGAGCCGGCAACGGCGAGCGGGGATCCTCGCAGAACACCCGACAAGATGACGACGTAGGCCACGTCCGAAGCGCGCCTGCGCGCTTTTACTGCAGGCTCAATAAACGTTTTCCCAATCCAATCCTGGAAAGGGGTGCTCAAGGCGTCTTCCTCACGAACTCCGGTAACGACCACGGTCGTTTGAAGGACGCTCCAGCTAACTGGTGGGGTCATCCCAGGAACCAAGACACGCCAGCTTGAGTCAAGTTTGATAACCCCTGTCTAAGAGGCTCCCCTGGTTTCTGTGTGTTCAGTGAACAAAGGTGCGGGAGGGATTGTATGATCCCTCGCCCTCAACCCGGTTCCTTCGATGAATTTCGACGCTCCGGCCGACTGGACGAAGGCATGGTGGCAGATTTTCCTGGCCTTGGGATCTAGGGAGAACAGAAAGGGGAGTTTAGCAGACTTTTTCAGTTTCTCAGGGGGCTTCAATTCAGTCATGCTAGACCGATGAGACGTGACGTTCTGTGCTCTTCGTGTAGACATCGTAAACAAACACCGTACTCCTCATTCTCGATTGAGAACGTGTTCGTCCCTTCAACAACGTCCTTAGCGTGGATGGATCGGACGACGACATGGGGCAGCTACCCCTTTCTAAATGCCCGACCCCAACTCTTACAGCAAACGTAAAGAGACGAACAAGTCCTCTAAAAGTAAACAATCAAAATGAGTGAGGTTGAGAAAGAGTATAAGCCGCTTCGCGGACCAGCCTTTCTTTGTCTGAACATACTTCTTTGCGAGCTCCGTATCAGCAAGGCAAGAACGAGTGAGATGAACTGGAGTAGAACTGTCAGCATTTGTGCAACTTCATATGTGGGCACGTTTGTGTGTGTCTGCCCATGTACGTACGCATGTACGCATGTATGTATGCGCATTCATGTATGTACGTACGCGCGTATGTATGTGTAATGATGTACGCGTGTATGTATGTGTGTACGTGAGCACGCACGTGTGGCATAGAGCGTCCCCTCGCTTCAGCCTAGAGCGACGCAGCGTTGGGTGCTGAACCAAGGAACGCATATTTGACCACCTACATTTGTGGTTTCACAGTCAGTGCTAGAACTAAAGAGCTCAAGAGAAGGGGAAGAAAAGCCACACCGAATCCAGTACCATACCTTGAATGTAGGGCACGCTGAGATTACACGTATCCCTCATTCTCGTCTTTAAAGCGAAGGAAGGGGTAGGGCGCCCAAAAGCCTTGACCGGAGGCTGCACTCCAAGTGTGAAACTTTCAAGACGAACTCCGCATTTACAAGAGCGCCATTTACTACGTTTGCACTCAATGCACTCGTGAAACCTCTAGTATCTCACGTCAGAAATTCCACCGGAGAACCCAATAGAGAAAGCGAGCCCACCACCCGATGACATGCTGCAGACAACGCGAGTTAAACGGAGCTCGGGTGTACACAAATCCCCGTGGTCTTCTAATTACGTTCGCCAAGATACTTGGCGCGTATTGCACAATTCTTCCTTCGAAGACCCAATCACAAGTAGGCCACGGAAAGACGGAGCCAATGTGGGACCAACGTTGTTGCCCGACGTGAAAGCCAACGTGGCGCTACCTTAGGTCCTCAGTGTTGCTGACTGCTGCGCATTATTCGGCGCGCAAGGCACGTCGTACCGTAAGACGTAATATCTGCGTTGGGTCCGAAAATCGCAGCTGCCACCTCTTCGGCCTAAAGTCGAGAAAGCAGAAAAATAAGTACAAAGGACGCAAACGCTTACTAAAAATTTTACTTTCCCCATATCCTCCTCCTCCTATTCTTCTTCTTCTTCTTCTTCTTCTTCTTCTTCTTCTTCTTCTTCTTCTTCTTCTTCTAGTTCTTGTTCTAGTTCTTGTTCTAGTTCTTGTTCTCCTCCTCCTCCTCCTCCTCCTTCTCCTTCTCCTTCTTCTTCTTCTTTTCTTCTCTTCTCTCCTCCCCTCCCCTCCCCCCGAGAACAAGCTCGCCTCTACTTCAATGGAAAGCCACACGCGCTGCAACTCGATAAGTTCGGGGAGCATAAATCTACGCTCAACGACGAGGAAATAGAAAAGCGAACGACCAAGTCTTCGAGAATACAAGTTTAGGAGCGCTAGCAACAACGTTCGCTTCGGCGTATGAACGGACGAAGCATTTATCATGACCGCCTCTGGACAGCATGAGCAAGTAGACCACAGGCATAGCACACAAAAAAAAATGAATCGACATAACGGACGAAACTAGAAGCGACTTCGCGACGCGTACGGCCAGGGGAATACGAACGTCAGGAATACGCGAATCGGTGCTGGGGAAACCTAGCTCAACATTGACGGATCGCGGGATCGAAATAAATGAAAGCGTGTATTGCGAACAGCACTGCGAAGGAATATAAACAAACAAACAAACAAAAACACGGCGAAAATTGCGATGACGGCAAGAACAACAAGCACAGGTAATACGGCTGCGTAAATACAACCAAGAGGCTAAAAATCAGCATCAACAGCTACAGAAAAAGCTAAATAGCATGAAATGTCAACGTAAGCAGCAGCAGACGCAGCGGCAACAGGAGCAAATAGCACGCGGATAACCATAAACATGCAGAAGGCGGCGCAAGAGTGTTCGTCTGCTAGATCCTTCCGCTCCAGTTCGCTATTCTGACAAAAACGGACGAGCGTGTAGACGCATACGATTAATAGTGCAACAACACAAGCACAAACGACAAAAAAAAACCAACAGAAATCACCTCATCACAAGCACCACTACCGGCAGCCAACAGGACAGCAAAAAGAGCAAATACTACGCAGGTAAAAGCGAAAAAAAAAAGATGGCGCACGAGCGAGTGGTCGTCTGCTAGCATCTTCTGCTCCGAGGCGCCATTTTGACATAAACAGATGAGAGCGCAGACGCAGACGATCAATGGTGCAATCACTTCTACGCATTTTCTTCTTACTCTCTCGCGTTCCGGTGGCGCCGTAAGCACGGGCCTTTTTGAGGAACCTACAAACGCGCTGACCCGTTGCCTTCTTTCACACTGCAGCTATTCAGCGAAGTGGCCCCCGGGGGATTCGAAACGCTTATGTATGCAAGAGAAAAGGGCAAAACGAAAACAGATGGAAGAAATTACGTCAAGAAAGAAAGAACGATGCAAAATGAGAAGCAAAGCGAGTAACAAAGTGCGACCCAACCAGGGTACGCTGGCGGCGCCCGAAAAACTTCCAACGCCTCCATTTATCAATGTCGGGGGAGCAGAAAGATTCTCGACCTCTGCCTTTTATTATACTTACTCGCTTATCTCGGTGTCTGCCGCCCCCTGTTAACCTCGCGTGCCGATAACGCACCGCCATTCTTAGGCCTGTGCATACTAAACTGCGTTCTAGTGCAACTTACGCGAGCGAGGATTCATTATCATCGTCTGCCAGCAGAAGAGGAGTAGTTAGGTTCGCCAAAGGGCCCCTCCGAAAAATCTCCGATTACCTCGGTCCGGAGTGAAGGGAAGCCGAAATTTCTTTCCAATCTCATCACGTCATCTAATGCTTCTCCATTCATTGCATAAAAAAAAACGCCATGCAGTTAACTCTTATGTTCACACAGACGCTGACAGGCAAAAGAAAGATTAAGTAGATCCCACGTCGCGTGGGGAGAATCTGCGCTGATACGAAACATTAGGCCGCACAACGCAGGTGATATGAACGTTTTCGCTTCGGATGTGCTTCACCTCAGTACTGCCATGCCTGGTTGTTCATGGTGTCGAAGTTTGCTTGTATCGGTAGTGCGGTGACGGTTACGCGACTAAACTCATCCGGCTGTAGGTGGATTGACTCATGCACGCCATCTATCGGTTCGCCCGGCTTTACATAACCCAAGTTTAACGCGAACCGCCACCAAGGCGATCCGCAGTAGAGCGCCTATTGTCACGTGGAAGCACGATGCATGCCTGCGACGTACTCGAAAGGGCGAGGTTAGCGAACAGTCGACGTCCTTCTCAAACAGCCGCTCCCAGCAGCCTTTGCGGGTGTCACCCGGAGTGTGCCACCGAGGCTATTCGGATGCCGGACGGCCAGTGCTGTGCTACTTTTCTACAATGCCCTAAAAAAAAATGGCTGTGGCTTAGGTAAGGTTAAGCCCAGGATGCGAAGCATACTAGCCTTTATTTTAGTTGTTGAACCACTGTTTAGCCTGCTGAACTGCTGTTGCTTGGCTATATTTGGTTCGGCTAGACGAAGAAACAACTCATGCGTTACTCTGCTTCGCCTTGGACGCCCCGCATTGGACGCGGTGAGCGTCGAGCAACGCAGCGTTCAGCGCGGCAACGAAATGTGCGCCTGAGCAAGCGACGCACGCCTGAGCCTTAGAAACAGCTCGTTTCTAAGGCAACACCGCATTCACTAGAGGCGCTTTTGTACCGCTTTGAAGCATCGTACTCGTGGCTCAGTGGAAGCGTCTCCGTCCCACACTCCGGAGACCCTGGTTCGATTCCCACCCAGCCACATCTTGCAAGAGTTGAGCCAAAGCCACTTCTCCTCTGTCGTGACGTCACGGTGTCACGTGGTATTCAAGGCGACACCGCCGCGCCTGAGGAGCTGGGTTGAGCTCTCGTAATATGCTTGGCATAAAAACGTAAATTACAGATCGAATAGCGCGCGTAAAGACTTCCGTTAGCCTAACATTTCGAGTTAACATCAAACGGTCTCTTACTACTCAGCGCAGTCAGCCATGTATTTTAAATAAGACCAGCACACTACACCGGAGACAAAGGATAACACGCGTGAATACAAAAGCCGCCCCCAAAATCGGCGAGCAGAGAGCTGCACCGACCACTCGCGAAAAACTTTTTTTTTTCACCAGCCACATATTTCGATTATACGCGAGCGATCGGAACCACGAACCACTACAAGCTGCGCTCGAGTAAGAACGAGCAACAACTTTCAGTTTCGAGAGCGTATACAGCGAGGCTAACCATAACATACGTATATTCGGAACAGCCCGTTGAACCTCCTTCGCGATACCGCAAGTGTAAAAGCCGCTACGATTGTTCGTTCCGAACATCGAAATTCTTTTTTTTCCATTAGACTCCGTTCCTTCGTACAGACGCGACGCCCGCCCAAACTCACACTCGTATATTTACACACCGGCAATTGAATAGAACCGGCGCCGTAGGCGTAAAGAAACGGAAAATTACCCGAAGATTAACGATGCATCTTATAACGCTAACGTCGGAAGAACCACCAACCGCGCTGTTTTCTCCCACGGCGGCAAATTCCGCTCACCGGCGCGATCGCGTGTGGAAACGCCATATTTCCGCGTTTTCTCGACTACATTTCTTTTAGGTCTCGATTCTTTTTTATTGTTATTATTATTATTATTATCTTTTCCGTGCACTCGACTACGGCCGAAGCGATTGTTCGAGGAGATTTATAGAGCAATACGCGGCGGTAATGGTCGGGCGTATATCTCGCTTTATTTAGCGAGCTATACGACGCCTTGCGAGCGCCATGTAGTTGAGGAAGGTGATTTATCTGCGAAAAAAAAAAACGAGGCCTCTTCCCCCGGCTATAGCTGCAGCACACGCGTAAGAAGGAAAAAAAGAAAAGGCTCGGGAAGTGTGAAGACAAGAAGCTTCGGTGTCTGTGCCGTACACGCAACCGCGGCACCACCGGAGTGCAGCGACTCGCATTGTAGGTGTCGCGCAGCTTCCGGCCAATCCTTTCTCATCGCGCGCTCCGGATCCCGCGGTGTAAGAGGATTGTTGTCGACAAGTACGCGAGCTCGACAACGACAACGATAACGACAGCGCGTAAAAAAAAAACAGAAAAATTACCACCGCCGAGAAGGAAACAGTGGGGGTGTTGCCATTCTGACCGGCATTTTAAAAAGGCCAGTATATACGCCGTCTGCTACGAGCGGATGCTTCCGAGCTCCAGCAATAGGAACGCCGTCTGGAAGACGTCCCTGCGACTTGACGCCACCTGGCGTTGACAAGCAAAAGCAAAGTGCATATTGTAGTTGTATTTGAACACTTTGCGCGTGTGCGAAATTTAAAAAAAAAAGAATACAAAGTATAGCGCACACCGAGCGCGCAAGGAAATCGTGACCTACGTTTTCTTGCGCGAGGGGCTGCGGGTTAATTTTGGCAATCTGGGGGACGTATTCTCGGTCAGGTCGATTTCGGCGTGACCCGCCGTTGTTGCTCGGTGGCTATGGTGTTGGGCTGCTGAGCACGAAGTCGCGGGATCGAATCCCGGTCACGCCGGCCACATTTCGATGGGGGCGAAACGCGAGAACGCCAGCGTACTTAGATTAAGGTGCACGTTAAAGAACCCCAGGTGGTCGAAATTTCAGGAGTCCCCCAATACGGCGTGTTTCATAATAAGAAAGTGCTTTTGGCACGTAAAACCCAAAATTTTAATTTCGATGATTTCACCATTCAATGAGCCCTTACTGGATGGTTGCAGCAAAACTGGATGGGCCTATTGGCTGGTTGAGCAGAGCATGCGTCACGCGAAAGCGATATGCTATCGCCTAAAGTGATCGTCCGAGATTACGTGCCCCGGAGTTTTAGCATAAACGTGGCCCCAAATCAGGATACGCATCTCATCAGTAATACGATACCATGTAAATGCGGTCGGCGGGGTGTGGCATAGAACCCACAACATCGTGTTCGGCAGAGCCCTGCCAGCACGGCGGGTAATTAGGGGTCGATTGTTGAACTTCGACAAATTTTCTTTACGCAGCACGTCGCCGTGGCGACTACGACCGAACCGAGAATGATATAAACCGCAATTCGCGTCGATTCTCCACAAGTTAAGCCTCGTGTGCGCCCTCCAACGCCGTCTTATTCTTCGCACAAGCCCCAACAGAGATCGCTCGACACTCAATAAACCGACCTAACAAAGACACAGAGCAAAAATTTTTTTTTTTTTTACACCAACGAAACTCGAATGAACGAAGAGCGATTCCCAGTAAGAAACCCTTCCACTCCTCTTTTTTTCTTTTGCGTTAACTTTCCTTGTTTATTCTCACCGTTTCCTGGCGCTCTTTGGCCATTATTGCCCCACGCGCCGTTATAGACCCCACACATCATCGTCTTACTCATTCTCTCTCTAACTCATTCTACTCCGCTTCCCCGCTAAAACTGCTAGTCTTGCCTTTTTTTTTCTATCTCTGAGTACTCAAATAACGCTGGCTCGGCAACGGCCGGGAATCGCAACTTGGCAGCACACACACGCCTCGCTCCAACTATAACCCCTCTATAAGTGTAGCAGCAGCGTATATTCGGCGCTTAAACGTTCATGGAGCCGATAAAGACGGCGCCTTCTGTCGCAGCTCACGTTTCCATCTGCGCTCCACAACCCTCTCCACCCCACCTCCCCCCCTCCTAGTCCTATTTTGTGATATCACATTTTTTCCGGATACATTTATCCGCCTTCGTCCTATCAATCGAGCCTTCCCTCGCGTCGCACTGTACACGCACTCCGGCAAGCTTATTTCTATCGCTTAATCACAATGTACTTTTCATTTTTCTCACTTCTCGCTAGATAAAAAGAAAATGGCGGCTGACTGTCTTCTTTTTCCCCAATTTCTCCCTCACTCTTGCTACAACTCGCTTCCTTTTTGCTATTAGTTTATGCCAAATATATTTCCCCACTCCTTCCCCACCTTCATCCCGCTTTCGCGACGACTTTCCCCTTCGCTACTGCTGATTTCCCCAACTTTCCCGCTTCACCATTCTTCCCCACCTTCATCCCGCTTTCGCGACGACCTTCCCCTTCACCACTGCTGCTTTCCCCAACTTTCCCGCTTCACCATTCTTCCCCACCTTCATCCCGCTTTCGCGACGACCTTCCCCTTCACCACTGCTGCTTTCCCCAACTTTCCCACTCTACCATTCTTCCCCACCTTCATCCCGCTTTCGCGACGACTTTCCCCTTCGCCACCGGTGCTTTCGCCAACTTCCCCTTTTACCATTCTTCGTGTCTTCTCCCTTTGAATTATTCCTTCGTCAGCACTTTTTTTTCCGGTTTAAGACGCGAGGCGACCGACCCATTTATTAAAGCGACAACGAACCGACGACAAGGACGACTACTACAACGCGGTTCAAAGTGGGGAAGAAGGGGAGGAGGTGGGAGTGGAGGTTGCGGAGAAGATCGACAATTCAATGTCGTCGACTCGGGCCCTTCAGACGATAAAGAAAAATGTCCCGGCTCTCCCTATATTTTCCTCCCGCATTTTTTTTCTTCCCTCAATTTTTTGATAGCCACCGCTCGGAAAAACACACACGTAGAGAGACATCGAGTTGCGGTAAAAAAAAGGGGAGGGTGGGGACATAAATCTCTCTCTGAGCCACGTCAGCCATTACGGACATCGTTTTCATTATCGGACACGGAGAAGAAATGACCTCGTCTCTCCTCGAAGACAAAATCAGAATGGGGAGAAGAGGAAAAGGAAGGGAAGCGCGAGCGAGGATAAAGTAAAGCGTCGAAGACGCCAGCAGCTCATTAGATCTTGACAGATTCGAGAGAAGGATTTTCGGGCTGGCCGCCCGAGAAACCCTGACCTCCTTACAGGGACACCGCCCTTCCCTCCCTGCTTTCCCTGTTCTCGTATATAACGCTGTCGAAAGCGTAAGATGAAAGGGGGATGTCGATCCAAAGGAGAACTCAGATCGGCGCGTTCCCCATCGCGGCTCAAACGGGAGATGTAAGGAGGAGAGAAACACATCTTTTATTTATAACACTCTCGCACGCAGGCAAGTAAAATGTCACCGCAACGAAGTTGATCCCTTAGCGAAGGGAATAAAAAGCGCATGGGCGAGGGAGAAGGCGGGCGTTCACGGGAGAAGCATGGACGAAAAGGGCAAAAAAAAACTATAGTTTATTTATAACACACTTGACACACGTACGGAAGACAAAGTAGTACCGCAACGGAGTTGATCCCCAAAAGAGCAGGGAAGAGAAAGGGTGTTTCTTGAGAAGGCGGGGATAAGAATTCCGCAAGAGGCCGCATAATGATGACACCCGACGATGACCACTTGCGCTGACGGGTACGCTGGACTCGGCGCATTTACGATTCATCTATAGCTAGAAGAAAATAAAAAGGAGTCGCGCTGTCTCTTTCTCGGTCTTGTTCTCGGTCTTCCCGATAGAAAACTACAAATGAGCGCACGCGCCAAAAAAAATGACGAGATTTTTTTGCTACGGTCTGCAGAACGCTGAGACCGCCGCCGTAACTAGGAAGTCCATCGGTCACTGACGGTTACTAGAGGGTGAGGGTAGGAGGAGCTGAATTCAACGCGGCGATATCGATAGAGTGGCGTATAATGCGCGGTTTACCGCACGACTCACAGAATTAAGCATAGATGCTGCTTTCTCCGGAACCTGCAGAGCTTTCAAGCCGTTCTCTTCTAGGGTATATATACTCAAGGTGATTCAATGTGACCACCGTCTTTCTCCTGAACTGTTGTCGTAAAAAGCTTTCAATTTACTTTCTTTTTTTTTCGCTGAGCCAGAACTTGACTGCAATATCAGCTACAAGTAAAGGGCGTGGACTTTTACCAGTTATTTGTGATACAAGACGTACTTTAAACGAGTACTGAACCGACCTTCGGGCCTGGTGAAAAAACATGGTCGGCGGACTGCGTACGTTGCTGCGAACATCTCAGCAAAGTTTTGCTGTCGTACGCGGCGCGTGGAGTTCGTAAGCGGAGTGCAAAGTGATCGTTCTCTCAAACGCTCTCTTTTCAACAGAAGCCTGCAACGCGTTCTCTTCATGACGACGTTAATCAAGAAGGGTGTTTGGATCAGTGCGCTTCTTCCTATAACGTCACTGCGTATATTTATTCACGAAGTTCAATAAACAGGTTGAAGTAAACGAAAATGTGCTTTCGAATTTCGGTACTAATTACGTACTTCCGGAACAAGCCGACCATCGTCTGCTTGCTCTCGTCCGCGGCCGCCCGCGTAGCAATTAAACTTTGGCCACCCTGCTTATCGGTGTCGTAGCCCTGGAGGCCCGCTAATTTTGACCAGTTTCGAACGCTCAACTAGTCTCGAACCGGGCGAAATTTCAGGTCAGACTCCTGGACGCTCCTGCAGTTAGACGCCTCGGCCATACTGATTGATAGTGCCTCAAAAAACGCGCAGCTTGGACGTGGCTATCATCCGTCGGTGGCGCTGGTGAAGGACAAAGCTAGTCCGCACCACGTAGCACGGCCAGACTGTAGCACATGGGCGCGAGCACGCACTCAAGCCCTGTCGCACGCAAAGCAAACGCTGCACATATTTGCATGTGGCAACAGTAGGATACGCATGGCCCCCGAGATCACCCCAGCACGCGCGCGGGGTTAATCTCGGAGGCCATGGGCTACGTAGCGTAGATACCGCGGCCGCCGCGGGGTGCCGCGACGAGTTCACTGGCTAAGCGCACTGCGACTCGCTGAGGACAGCCACGTTTGGCTATAGTTTGGCTTTAGGTTGGCTATAGTTTGGCTTTAGGTTGGCGCGTACGTAGGCGCCGAAATCGGAAGTATCCAAAATCGAATTTGAACTGCGCGCCACGGTGATATATAGAAGGCGGGCACGCCCCACTCCGCCGCAGCCTTCGCTGTGCGAGGCATTGAACAAGGAGCGTAAGCACCGCGAAGGGCATGTTTGATTGCCAATACCTCCGCTTCTGCTGAACGCATTGAAATAAGTTTTTAGCAGCGAAGTATTTCTGAAATAGCCTATTTTGACGTCGAGTGCATTTTTCCTCTTCGATAAAGTGTGGTTCGGGGGCCCTTTGAACCGACCGAGAGCACACCAGTTCTTTGCGAGCTAATTATACGACTTGCAACTGAACCTTTTTTGCGCATGACACGCCCAGCATATAGACTTAATACACAAATCTATTGTGGATGAGAGTGCGCATCTTTTTTGAGGAACCAATTTCTCGCGAATGCCCGGTCCATCGCGATAACTGCGGAAAACTTCTTTCACGCAAAAACCGGTCGTTTACACTAACAGGCCACTGCGTTTACAGTCGTTACCTGAAAGCAAAGGCGTGCGAATTGGCACTGCCAGGGTCTACAGGGAAGCATAACGAGAAATTTTTTTTTGCTTTGTTTCGCATGCGTCGTCTTTTTCTTTTTTTCTTTTTCTTTAATTTTAATCAGACCAACTCGTTAAACATGTCACCATATGAACATCTGCGTTAACCGCGGCCAATCGAGCCCCTTGGCTTCGCCTGTCCCGACGAAAATACTGGTCGCCTAATTGCCCCGTGAGTAGCATTCGTCTATGAAAGCAAAACAAACACATGCAGAACTTCTCTTACCTTCAGTGATGGACACGGACAATGTGTGTTCGGAGACAGGAAGGATGACGAATGCGCATGAAAAAAAAAAGAAAGGTTATCACACTTATGCAAAAGTCATAGCACGCATACATCAATAACAACGTCAACAGTTCATAGCGAAAGCCCTGTAAAAGAACGAGGATTCTTAGCTCATGATGGAGTAGTCAGGCACGTCAACTCAATCCTGCACATTTTTTTTCTTTTTTTTTCACATGACCAATAGGTCGGAAGACTTTCGCTCTAATACCACGTGATAGCGCTTGAATGTCGTAAATCGTCATTCGTCAGAAACAAACGGTAACCCGCTCACGGCAAGTACGTTTCGCCGTTGAGCAGAAGATAGGAACACCGCGAGAAGCCGTCTCAATTACCTTCTCTCCCTCGATGCGACACGCCAGCGCCTGCACGCACCGCGTCAGACGACTTACCCCGTCTCGAACGACCCTCTCCTATCGCGCTCAATTCGACTCGCCTTCCCATAGCGCCTTAAGCTCGATTCCCCCAACGGTATTCACACGACGGACCCGTCATCGCTCGCGTTAAAGGGACAAGGCAAGGACTGAGTCGGCGTGTGCTGTTGGAATAACATTCCAAAAACCTCGCAGCTCTTGTTTCGTGACAAGAAGAAGAAAATGATACCAGGTACAGGCCTGTTAATGGTACAGGTTCCTGGTACTAATGGTACAGGCTCCCGATACTAATGGTACAGGTTCCTGATACTAATGGTACAGGTTCCTGTTACTGAACCGCAGGCGTGCCACCATGAACACAAGGTAGGAACGAACAAAAAAAGTACACACACACACACACACACACACACACACACACACACATTAGTTACATATGCGCACGTTCGAGGGAAGGCAGCGCCAACCCACAAATCCCAGACCAGCGTAGGCACTCGCGACCGATGATTGTTTGGGCATGACATGTCTTCTTTCAGCGAAACAATAGCGGGCTGACCATACGCACGCGCTACCGCCTTTGTCGATACGCCAAGCATCCACCCTGTGGCGCTATATGCCTGAAGGCGTTAAAGACTCTCCACTATGTGCTTTCCTTGGCTTCCTCGGCTTCGTAGACGAGCTTAATTCACGTGGTTGCGATTACAATAAGCCGCACGGCGTACACGTGCGAACAATGGGAGCGATCAGCGCAGCCCTAACCAATCCCAAGTGTTTGTGTATGTGTATATATATATATATCAATATATAACCACGCGGTCAGATAGGCGTCAGACAAGCCCGAGCGTCTCCCGCCCGACAATGCACGCGGAGCGAGCATTCACGTCCTTCTCGGCGCAGGAGTCAATGCCGACGACGACCGCACGACGAGGCGTCCCGTGTTTACGCAAATCAGGCCACTGTATGCAAAGGCTCATTATAGGGAGGCCCCCGGGTGAAGGACGCGTAGTTGGGTGCACTGTCGTGTCTGAAAAAAATAAACGTCTTACATGCAAAGACACGCATCTCTTCTCGGACGGAGAAGGAACGCGGCGAAAGCGCCCGATTATATATATGCGGCGGCGAGGAGTAGGGCACGCGAGTTTTTCGTGCGGTGCGAAATATGGAAAACGACGGTCGGAGAAGAAAGAAAGAAAGAAAGAAAGAAAGAAAGAAAGAAAGAAAGAAAGAAAGAAAGAAAGAAAGAAAGAAAGAAAGAAAGAAAGAAAGAAAGAAAGAGCCCGGCGGGAGAGAGCGGGAGCTTCCTAGTGACGATACATCTTCTAAAAATTGAATTATGGGGTTTTACGTGCCGAAACCACGATCTGATTACGAGGCACGCCGTAGTGGGGGACTGCGCAAATTTGGACCGTCTGGGTTTCTTTAACGGGCACCTAAACCTAAGTACACGGAGTTTTTTTTTTTTAGCATTTCGCGCCCATCGTAATGCGGCCGTCGCGGCCGGGATTCGATCCCGCGACCTCGCGCTCAGCAGCCCAACACCACAGCCACTAAGCAACCGAGGCTGGTGATACATTTCCTCTCCGGTCGTTTCTCCAAGGCGCTTCCGCGTCCTTTTTTTCGACGTATAAGAAGTACGAACAAACTATAAGCTCAGCAACAAGTAGGGATACGAGCTGTCAGACCGTGTGACGCGCATGCGACGCAGAGCTCTGCAACAAGTTGGAAACAAGGACGCAACCCTTCCGGCCTTTGCAAGTCGTAATCGTAATCGTCAGCCTACATACTGAAGCCGGCTGCTGCGTAGTACACCGGACATTTCCGGGATATCTCCGGCCGCAGAAGCTGTCTGCAGCAAGAGAAGCCATCTTGGTGCGAGCAGACTTCCTGAGTCATCCCGTTACTCCTAATAATAGGACCTGCTGCACGCCAGGCTCATCAAGTGACCCGTCCAGCTCCGAACTGCTTATCTCGGCTAATGAATATCCTTCACCCGCGTTTTACAAACTACCACTAACGAACTAAATACTAAATGGGAGCGAACTCCCAGGTAGTATTTCTGTCTTCCGTCTGTCGCCTCCGCCCTGCATGCCTGCAAACTTCCGCATATCCTTTCGACGTCAGTGTATGAAGCGCGCACTTTCGATATGTATATCAAGGTCGGAACGCAATAAAATTGGCTGTTATTAGGCGCCATATTTGTCTACATACTCTCGCGTCGGTCGTGTTTTGAGCATTGTTATACTCTGAAGTTCAGAGGTGTCATCAAGCAGCCCAACTAAACCCGCTTTCCATAGAACAGCATCACCGTAAGCTATTCCTCCGCCATATTCGAGTGCATTCTTCTTTCTTTGGCGATCACTCTGCTAAACCCAATTGTACTAAACCTAACCTGTAATCTGCTGAATGATATAAAGGACCTGTCCAACTCCGTTACTTTCACTTAATGTCAACTAGCTTATCAGCGACAGCCGTTTGCTATGTAACCCGCACTGCGATCTTCCCGTCTCTTGACCGGTTAGGCCTCTTAGTACCATTTCTAGGGGTCATTGAGCGTTTTCTCCTTTGTACTCGCGTTTCTTTGTTATCAACCAAGTTTCATGACCCGCCACAGGATATATGCACAGAGGATAGCGTTCGCTATTTAATCCGGCGTTGATATCAGGTCGTAAGCAAGCTACGTTCATTTTTTTTTTTGCCTCGGTTACACTCTATTCAAGAGGATCAGACGCCAAAATTCACAAACACAAAAACTCAGGCAGATACGGAAATTACCTTAGCCGCAATCACCTGCACAACGCGCGCAATTATACACGCTCCGACAGCAACGTCACACAGAGCAATGCTACAACGTGAAGGAATTTTAAAAGAATGAGAAGAAATACAGATTAGAACGTCAACAGCGAAAGAAAAATATACAAAAGCAACGAAATGGCAAACTGCGGCTCAAGAAAAAAAAAATATGCGCGAGCACAGCCAACAAATACCACGTAGACCAATGTACGCACAAGCGCGAACAGAAAAAAAAAGAAGAAGAAGAAGAGAGAAAGAAAACACAGGGGAAAAAAATGTTGAGCGGATAACATGTACCAATATAACAAGTGTCTGTTGCCGCGATAGTTGTTTTCTTCGTTTAATCCTGTTCCTAAGACCGCCGTTTATGCCAGCGTTCGTTAACTTCGTTTCATACACTTTCTAAGCGTTCCGAAGCAATCACGATTACGCTAGCTTAGTGTTCAATGGAGCTGCAGCTAAGATTGGCTACAAACCTGTAGCTCTCTCTCTCTTTTTTTTTTTTTGCTCGTCTCGACATAAGAAGAAAATTAGCAAAAAGTAAGCTCGCACTTCGAGCCCCTTTCCTCAGCCGACGCAGTGGTGGGCTGAGAAAAAAAAATCGACTGCGACCGGTTAATCTTATTCGAATTTCCTGTGCGCTAAATAAAGCGTCTAAGCAGTTTCACCGAAACTGGCCGATCAAGAGGCACCGGCGCGAGCGAGACCGCAAGTGCTGAATGAAGCGTCCAAAAAAAAAAAAGGTAAACGCAGAGAAGGAAAAGAAAGAAGAAAAAAAAAAGTCATTTCATCGGCGATCGATGAGATCTGTCCTAAGAAGAAAGAGCGAGAATTTTTTTATTTTCGACGGCCAGGGTAATGCGCGCGCACGGACGCACAGAGGGAAAGAATAACGAAATAAAAAAAAAGCAAGCTTCTGTTCTCCAGGCGCCGCTAACACAACTTGACCAACTTCCGTAGTAGAGGCACAAGCGAGGTTCACCACAATGTCCTCATTCACATTTTATATATATATATATACATATATATATATATATATATATATATATATATATATATATATATATATATATATATATATATATATGTGTGTGTGTGTGTGTGTGTGTGTGTGTGCAGCAAGAGAGAGGGGGGGGGGCACGAGTCAATCGCGGTCACCGGGGGTTTCCACGACACGCCTGGCGCATTACTGGCGCAGGCGCTGGAACAGAAAAACAGAGAAGGAGAGAGAGGGGGAGAGAGAGAGAGCATTTTTAGTGACGCTTGGCCCGCGTGATCGCAAACGGGACGCCACCAAAGCACGAGTTCTTAAGCACCACGGAGTCCAAGGACAGAATAAAGAAAGAATGGAGGCAGCGGGCGAAGAGAAAGAAACCACCCCCCCCCCCCCCGCGCCACGCAATAATAGAATGCCAGCCCTCTTCACCCCCACCCCCCCCATCTTCGCCCGTTGTGGTTGAGACAGAAGCACAAAAGACCCAATAGGTAGAAGAGAGAGATATGAGAGGGCCGGATATGGAAGGCCGGTTAGCGTACAAAAGAAAAAAAAGGATGACTGCTATATAAGAAATGCCACCGGGACAGCAACCCGGTTAAGCGTCTCATTTCGCGCCTCGGTGCGTTGCTGAATAAGGGGATTAGTCGCGGCTGCGAGCACCCCCCCAAACCTGCGTGCGCCGATCAACCGGAAGCGGAAGGCAAAAAAAAAAGAAAGAAAGAAACGGGCACGAGCCTTGTGCGTATAAGGTGGGCGTGGCAGTAAGGGAGGCAATTACAGACCGCCGCGAAACGAGGTATAGAACGCTAAGAAAGATGACCCTCGGGCAGGGCAGCGCCAGCGGCGGCGGCGGCGGCTAACAAAGGCGACGTAATTGGGGGAGATAATTGGAGCAGGCGTCGCAAATTAGGCGGGGACAAAAAAGTAAGCAAGAAGAAAGGGAAAGACAATAAAGAACTCGGTTAAGACGTCAGCCTGAAAACGCAGATGCGCATAAGCGTAAGGAAGGTTGACACAAAACTCAAAGAAGGTGGGGGGTGGGAGGAGGGGGGGACATCCACGTTTCAAGCAGTCGTGAGGAGAACTCGAGAGCAGCAAGCTGCGACATGCAGACGTGTCGGATCAAACGGGGTAAGCAGGCGTCTATACAAGCAGCATCAGCAGGTGTTACATTTTAATTTTTGTTTGTTTGCTTCAATGAACGCGCGAAATAAAGAAAGGACAAAATGAACGCAATAAAAAAAACAAGCAACTTCATCAGGGACGCGAGTGCGTGCAAAAATCTGAAACCGATGCTACATTACAAGAGGCATGACAGGTACCTTAGATCAGAGGTCAATGCACCAGTGCTCACGGTCGCCGACGAGGAAAGGACGCTGCGCAGTATCAAGCGCACATCGTTTAGAAAACTTGAAATTCCTGAAACACACTCGACAAACACCTTTAAAGACACGAAACATGAAGATGATGTTGATAATGGCGACGGTGGTGATGACGATGATGACGAGTGTGGTGGTGGTCTCATTTCGTACGTGCGCGAGTTGTGCGCGCCATCTTTTCGCTTTCTTGCGCACACGTGACAGAGAGCGCGAATTAACCGATATTACGCATTATCCGTTCTCGCAGGTCCTTCGTTAAAGACGCTACCAACGGCTGGCGCGAGAGGGTCGGCCGGTAGAAGCGGACACTGGTCCCGGCACATCCACGCAGCACGAGTTGAGGTAAGCCCTCGACGAGAACAGCCGGGGACTGATGCCGCTGCTCCCGCTGCCAAACACGGTATGATGCTAAACGCTCCGCATGTTCGGGCCCGCGATCGAGCTGGCCCAAGCTGCCCTGATGCTTTAGCGTACGTGCAGTCAAGAGCAAAAGTTTACGGGATGCGGTTTTCCCATTAAATGTGAATTCCTCCATTGTGAAGGCATGACACTTCGCATTTAATGAATCACTGTGTAGGTGGCGAAGGCTACCACATGCTGGAACATATTGTTACGGTGAAGTGAAGGAAGACGTTGAATTGGACTAGAGAAAGACGAAGTCTGGCGGTTGCCTGAACGCCATTTCCATCATTTGTAAATATAAGTTATTTTACACTCGTGGGCCTGCTTTCTTCCCGCAACATTTTGGTGGAAGGTGCGGGGTACCATCACGGAACTTCGCAGCGGACGTCATCTACCTGCTGCCACAATGGCAAATCAACCGACACAAGCGACAACGCCTCGGCAGCCCGTGCCCACGGTCATCCTCACTCACCCACGGGACCCGGGAACATTTTGTGGCACGGACAACGTCGACGTCGAGGACTGGCTTACGATGTACGAGCGAGTGTGCGACAACAACAGGTGGGATCCTACAATGATGCTTGCAAACGTAATATTTTATCTGAAGGGAACTGCGAAGCAATGGTATGACACACATGAAGCTGACCTAACGAGCTGGGATGTTTGCAAAGAAAAAATGCGAGACCTGTTCGGCAGACCTGTCGGTCGTCAGCTGGCAGCTAAAAAAGAACTTGCGTGCCGCGCTCAGACGTCCACAGAATCCTATGTGGTGTACATACAGGATGTGCTGGCCCTCTGTCGCAAGGCTGATGACAACATGACCGAGGCAGACAAGATTGGCCATATATTGAAAGGTATTGCAGACGATGCCTTCAATCTCTTGATGTGTAAGGATTGTGCCACTGTGGATGCAATTATTAAGGAGTGCCGGCGCTTCGAACAAGCGAAGGGCCGCCGCGTCACTCAAACTTTCGACCGGTTGCCCAATACCGCCGCGACATCTTCTTGCGAAGACCTGCCGCGGTTCGTTCAGCCCGCAGGACCGGAAGAAATAACGCGCATCGTTCGCCGTGAGCTTGAGGCCATGGCCCCGGCTCCCGTTCGTTCAGACTGTCGGGAAAGCGTACCCGCTATCTCCCTTATACAAGCGGTCGTTCGGGAGGAAATAGCAAGTTTGGGCATTCCATCTCTCTGCTCAGTCCGCCATACCAACACCTACCAAATTTCTCCGACCGCTCGCTCCCGGACGCAAAGCTTTCCACCACTCCGTCGCAACCCAGCTGAATGGCGCACAGCGGATGATAAACCCATCTGTTTTAATTGTTCCGGTATTGGACACATCGCCCGTCATTGCCGCAACCACTGGTCGTCGCCTCCTCGGTGGTCGTCTCCGAGTCACTACAGCCAAGTACCCGACAATCGCACTTTCTCGCCCTATACGCCGACTAGGAACATCAACGCCGACAGTGCTCCACCAAGATCCAGCCGATCCCCGTCTCCGCAAGGTCGTAGGTCCCGTTCGCCTCTCGTTCACCGCTCTTCGTCCCCTTCTGCAACCGGTCGCTTCGCTTCGGGAAACTAGGCGGTGCAGCTCCCGGAGGTGAAGCTGCAACTCCGACCCGGCCCACAAATCCTCTATTGACCCTGCCTACATGTGGAAACCTGCTGGACATTGAAGTCGATGGCGTTCCTGTTAGATCTCTCGTTGATACAGGAGCGCAGCTTTCAGTTATGAGCGCTGCTCTCCGCCGCCGGCTCAAAAAGGTTCTGACCCCCGCCGTACCGTGCACCGTGCGAGTCGCCGATGGGAGTACGTCACCTGTCCTTGGAATGTGCACAGCACGTGTGACCATTGGGGGCCATTATACCGTTGTTCTATTTATCGTCCTTGAACACTGCCCACACGACCTAATTCTCGGCCTCGACTTCCTTTCGAAACACTCTGCCCAAATTGACTGCTCCGCAGGTGTTGTACAGTTGGACCTGCCGCTTCCTGCCGACGCAACCACTTGTGCTCCACACCGCTTATGTGCTGCTGAATTTGCAAGGCTGTCTCCACAGGCTGCTACAAATGTCCTGCTGACGCCCTGTCCTCCCGTACCTGATGGCGAGTACGTCCTGTCGCCGCTTACTGACGTGGTTTTGTCGCGTAATATTGCCCTACCGAGCACCTTAATTCGGATCCGCGAAAACTGCGCTCGCGTGCCCATCCTCAATTTTGGGTTCTCGTCACATGTTTTGCCACACGGTATCGCCATAGCGCATATCACTCCTTTGGAAGAATTTCAGATTTCTTTTTTGACCTCTGAATCCTTCCTCAGTACGAACGGACCTTTGTCATCCACTCCTTCGTACTCGACGCCTGCGGACGATGTTTCTAAGATGATCGCCCCCGACCTTCCTTCCGAGCAAACAACAGCTCTTCGTCATCTCCTGTCATCTTATCGGGACATCTTTGATTTGGACGACCGTCCACTTGGCCAGACATCTGTTGTCACGCATCGCATCAACACCGGTGACGCCAGCCCCATTCATAGGCGGCCATATCGTGTCTCGGCAACAGAAAGGGCCATCATACAGAAAGAAGTAGACAGGATGATGGACAAGGACATCATTGAACCCTCCAGTAGCCCGTGGGCATCACCGGTTGTCTTAGTAAAGAAAAAAGATAACTCGTGGCGCTTCTGCGTTGACTACCGTCACCTCAACCGGATAACAAAGAAGGATGTTTATCCCTTGCCTCGCATTGATGACGCTCTTGACTGCCTTCACGGATCCCAATACTTTTCATCAATTGACCTCCGCTCCGGCTATTGGCAGATTAGCGTCGATGAGATGGACCGCGAGAAAACCGCCTTTGTCACACCGGACGGTCTGTACCAATTTAAAGTCATGCCCTTTGGATTATGCAATGCGCCAGCTACATTCGAGCGCATGATGGACTCTCTCTTGCGCGGCTTGAAGTGGTCTACATGCCTGTGTTACCTCGACGATGTGATTGTGTTTTCGCCGAACTTTGAGAGCCACCTGCGGCGCCTCACAACCATACTCTCCGTGTTTCGCAGGGCTGGCCTTCAGCTAAACTCCTCCAAGTGCCATTTCGGTCGCCGTGAAATTAACATGCTTGGTCATCTCGTCAACGCCGCCGGAATCCAACCTGATCCACAGAAAGTTCACGCCGTGCGAAATTTTCCTGTACCTTGTTCAACGAACGATGTCCGTAGTTTTCTGGGCTTATGCTCTTATTTTCGGCGATTTGTGAAAAATTTTGCGGACATCGCTCACCCTCTCACTGACCTTCTTAAGAAAGACGCCTCTTTCTCTTGGGGACCGCTACAGGAGAAAGCCTTCTCTACCCTGATTGAGCGGCTTACCACTTCCCCGATTCTCTCCCACTTTGACCCTTCTGCGCCCACTGAAGTACGAACTGACGCGAGTGGTCATGGCATCGGCGCTGTCCTCGCTCAGCGTCAACAGGGCCAAGACCGTGTCATCGCTTACGCTAGCCGCCGCCTTTCCACGCCCGAGCGAAATTACTCCATTACTGAGAGAGAATGTCTCGCGCTCGTATGGGCGGTCGCGAAATTTCGCCCGTACCTTTTCGGTCGGAGCTTCTGCGTTGTCACCGACCATCACGCCCTCTGCTGGCTCTCCTCTTTGAAGGACCCAACTGGACGACTTGCACGTTGGGCATTGCGCCTACAAGAATATACATTTTCTATTATATATAAGTCAGGACGCCTGCATAAAGACGCTGACTGCCTGTCCCGCAATCCCGTGGATCAACCGGACGATACCGATGCAGACTCGGACATCAGTATTCTGTCCCTCTCCGGCTTCCTCCACATTGGCGACGAGCAGCGCAAGGATCCTGTTCTTCGAACACTTATGGAACGCCTAAGCTCCTCGCCCAATGACCCGTCCCTTCGGATGTTCACCTTGCGCGATGGAACTTTATACCGTCGTAGCGTTCGTCCTGGCGGCCCGGAGCTCCTCCTAGTCGTCCCCAAGCACCTTCGACTCACCGTGCTCCAGCAACTTCATGACGCTCCTACTGCTGGACATCTGGGCGTCACTCGTACTTACGACCACCTGCGGCGCCGCTTCTTCTGGCCTGGCATTTATCGCTCTGTGCGCCGTTATGTCGCTTCTTGCGACCTGTGTCAGCGCCGGAAGACGCCTGCTATGCCTCCCGCTGGTTTGCTTCAACCCATTGATATACCTACAGAGCCCTTCTTCCGTGTGGGCCTCGACCTCCTTGGTCCGTTTCCAATTTCCATCAAAGGAAACAAATGGATTGCTGTAGCAACCGATTATGCCACTAGATATGCCATCGCACGAGCCCTGCCAACCAGCTGCGCTACAGATGTCGCCGACTTCTTACTAAAAGACGTCATCCTGCACCACGGCGCCCCGCGCCAGTTGCTGACGGATCGCGGCCGCTACTTTCTATCGAAGGTCGTTGATGATCTGCTCCGCTCCTGTTCTACAGAACATCGGATTGCTACCGCGTACCACCCTCAAACGAACGGCCTCACCGAGCGACTCAACCGCACACTCACTGAAATGCTCGCCATGTACGTTTCCAACGATCACCGCGACTGGGACGTCGCTTTACCATACGTCACTTTCGCATACAACTCGTCCCGTCACGACACTGCCGGATTTTCACCATTTTTCCTTTTGTACGGCCGCGACCCCACCTTGCCTTTTGACACGTTGCTACCTTCCGCAGTACAGTCACCCAGCACTGCTTACGCTCGCGATGCTATTGACTTAGCCGCCCAGGCCCGAGATGTCGCCCGTCATCGCCTCACAGTCTCGCAAGCTTCTCAAAAGCGACGCTACGACCTTCGGCACCGAGACCACCATTTTTCACCTGGTTCCCTTGTCCTTCTCTGGACGCCTTCACGTCGTGTCGGCTTGTCGGAAAAATTACTGTCCCGTTTTTCTGGTCCGTACCAGATCTTACGCCAACTGTCCGACGTGACCTACGAGATCGCCCCACTCGGTCAGCCTTCCGTGCCTCCCAACTTAACCAGTGATGTTGTTCACGTCACCAGGCTCAAGCCCTATGTCCCCCCAATAAGTGAGGCTGTTTAACTTGCACCGGGACGGAGCTCCCCCACCGGGCGGGTGATGTTACGGTGAAGTGAAGGAAGACGTTGAATTGGACTAGAGAAAGACGAAGTCTGGCGGTTGCCTGAACGCCATTTCCATCATTTGTAAATATAAGTTATTTTACACTCGTGGGCCTGCTTTCTTCCCGCAACAATATTATTCGAGGCTGTGTGACCACGCTTCGTGGGAATTCAGCTACTTGGCAGATCCTGGGTCCCGCAAACTTTTGCGGTTGACTGTACGTGCGTATACTACGCGGCGTGCTAAAAGGAATGAAATGAAGAGAATAATGTAACGTCATTGTGAGTGCGCTTCAGCCAAGTCAGAAAAACGCATTGTACGGGCAGACGCACGAACGGATTAGAACATTTTGATCAATCGGTGGGTTGATGAATCCATCTGTCGGTCGGCAAGAACGATAATGCGAAGCAGCGTATCGCCGTACAAGATATCCACTGCCAGAAACGAACACATTAAAGTGTGAAGCCATTTCTTAAGTTCGACAATCCTACAGAACATTCATAATATTATCAACTGTGTAAACGCCACGTATGGTGAGGCTACGATCGAGCCGCTCATCTGACTGCCAGGTATGTGGATCTGAGGTCCGCACCATAGATCCTGGTTAGATTTCATCGGACGTCGCCAACTACACGTGTATCTGCAATTTGCACGCGCCAAACGTTCTATGCCTTAAGAGAACTTCTTGCTGGGTAAGTTGGTATTGATTCATTATACCTATGTTTAAGGCGCCAAAAAACAGACAGCACACAAGAGAGGACAACGGGACAGAGCGCCTATATACGTCATATATACAAACTGCACCTGATGGAACACAATGACGGACCACTTCAAAGAGTAGCGACGGAATGTAAACGCATTTCTTTCACATTTACCTCCTAATCACCGCAGAATTTTTATTCTTCGTAAGTGCTGCCCAACGTATATATTTAAACACCTGCCGATTTGTTCTGGGTTTTTTTTTTTTGACTAGAAGCATACTTACGCAAGACTGCCAGCGCAATCACGTCGCACCAGACGGTTTACTTCAGGAGGACAGACCTTATACTGGCACGCCGAATCGAAGTTGATGTTAGTTAATTACCAATGCTGTTTCATGCCTTACATTTTTATTGCGATAGCAAATATTTTGAAACTTCAAGCGTGTTTTCGACGTCGGCCTCGCCACGAGGTTCCGTACATTTTTAATTATTCTACTTTGGGCACACGTCTCAAAGGCGGAACCCAAGCACAGTAATAATTAAATTATAATTATTAATTAAATTATGTTCGTTAAGCACGAACGCTGCGCTTAGCAACGGATTCGCAATACGCTTCCTCAAGTTCTATACGGCTAAATTCAAAAATGTTTTAAAACTGAGCTAACCCTCGTTAGCGCTGTGAAATGAAAAACCCGATCCCCCATTCCGTTCATAAATAAGCCCGAAACGTCCATACCAACAGTCAAGCACGGCGTAGAAAACACTCGCACGAAAGGTATCGCAGTAAAGAAATCCAAAAACACGACGCAATATCCCAAAAGTAAAAGAAGGAGAAAGAGGTACGCGCCTAAAGTTGCGTTTCTTGTTGTTTTTTTTTTCACCCATAGTTAAGCCCGTGTCCCTCACACTACGACGGCCAACGAACGAAATTAATGATCGAACGATGTCCAGCTGCTGCGGCTCTTCATTTGCCGACCCTCCTCTCCACAAGTCCCCGAACACGAGAGCCAAACAGCTTCACGCAGTTCGCCAACGAGGAGCAAACGCCGTTGTCAACGCCCTCTACAGCCACGCACACCTCCCACGTTCGACCAGATCCCTTTTTAATAGGCACCAATCCGGGATCGTTAGAGCTGGGCCCCCGCTTCCAACTTCAAAAAGTCGAGCTCGAAGCAAAAGGCAATAAGGCTAGCGTGCGAGCGGATACGGGAAAAGTTCGCTAACAACGAGCCTCTATAACGGGTTCGTTTTTGCTCGCTAATTTTTTTTTTTCGATCGTTATTCGTACTTGCTGCTCATTGCGCTATAAAAAGCAGGCACCTTTTTTTTTTTAGTATTAAGCTTGTCTCTTAAAACTGTAAAGCAGCTGGTGTCCCAACAGCGACCCCTGGGCGAGCGGCTTCGTCCTCAGTAACGTATCTGACGCAAGTTTTTGTCACCACACGTTTTTCTCTTCTTTTTTTGTTTTCTTCAAACTCTCACTTCCTTTTCCTGCGTTTTCAAGTTGGTTGTACTGCAGCTAGAAACCTTCTTCCGGCAGCAAAGCTAATTTGTCGAACGGGCCACGTTCGCTCTCTCAAAAAGTCCAGACTGGCGACAGCTTAATCTCGGTACGCCCGTCACGACAACTGTGACATGCGGTCACTCTTGCGTGTTTCCACCGGGGTGGTTGATGACAAGACGCCGTGAATCACATCCGCGTAGGTTCCGTTAAAAAAAGGAAAGGCAGAGTTTTCTAGAAAACGGCGAGAAAATGTTCGCGGTTTGTGAACAACGCCGCTACCAACATGCGAGCAGACCATTGTAGCGCTGTACGCAGCATAAAGCACAACCTGTGCGTGTGTGCACACATACATTGTAGGTTGAATATATTGTGTGTGTGACATTTAAGGCTCCCTCTGTTATGGCGAGTCTGTGACGTCACGGAACCACGGAACGGCTCAAGGACGCCTGCCGTCGGGCAAATGTTCACGACAACGAGTTACTTCTGACCGAGAGATTGCGCTGTCATGTACACTCCTTTAGAGTAACTGTACAGGCTCCCTTCAAAAAACAAAAAAAAAGGGGGGGGGAGGGTAGGCTATATAGTAACTTTACACTCTTCCAACCACATAAAAACCGAGAAGCGACAAGCGATGGTTGTCAACGCGTCCCTCTCGTCTTCTCTCAATTCCTTTGTGGCCCCTCTTGCACCTTTGTCATGCCCCAGCCTTGAAAGGTTGCCGTGGTTCCACACCGCAAAGAAGAAAGAAGCATGAAAGGAGCGATACATAGGCCGGGCATTGCTAACGGCGCCCCTCAACCGGAGAGGATATGTCGCGTTGATGAAGAATAGGGAAAGTAAACGTGTTCTTTGTAAATCTGCTATTATCAGATCGTTTTTGAAAACTTTCTGCGGGAACATATTTTTTAAAAGGCATCGCGCACACTCCAGTACATTCTCAGCTTCAAACGAAACCTATTTTAAGGCCTCTTAAATGAGCAGTCGAGGTTTTAAGCTAAACCAGCCAAACCAAACAAAGAACGGTGAGAGTCTATAGTAAAGAGAGCTAAATATTGGTTAATAATTACCCGAGAACAAATGTCCTACCGGGTTTCCAATCACCCTGTAAAGCGTGCACCGCCGTTGCAACACCAACTATGTGGCAAAGCTAACCATACGGCAAGAAAAACTAACGCTCGATGACGAAGTTATACGAACTGTGCCCGACATTCGAATAAGACCAGTGAACTGAGCGCTTCACAACCGAACCGATGCGGACACGTATTTGGCTCGAAAATACCTATGCAGTTCTAAGTGATACAGCCGCTGACCAACCAACGAAAAGAAAAGAAAAAAAAAGCAACAAACGCTTCCACCCAACTCGCCTCCTTCTCTGCGTCTTCCCGTGATTTCATTACACTACACCACTATTCCCGGACATTCTCGTGATCCGCGTTTAAACATCGTATTCTCCATCAGTAGCGCTCAGACTAGCGCGCACGCAAGTTAATGTAAAACAACTACAAAAAGAAAACATAACTGATTGCAATATTCAATAATAAATTTGTCATCGCAAGGCCACCTGCAGGGATGCCGATTTAGCGGGATTCAAAACTGGGCGTTTTTATCCGTTTTGAAAGAGCTGTAGCGGAGTGCGAAAAAAAAAAGATATCGCATTCTAAGAGCAAGCCACTCGGATCAAACAGCTACGGACGATGATGCACTCACTATCGAAAATGAGAGAGCGAATTCGGACGGATGAGCATGGGAACGATTTAGGCAGAAGCGCTTAGGCATTACTCGATCACACCGCGGCGAAGGTGAGCACAGGATTTCGCGAGAGCTCGAACAACGAGCACGCAGATCTGAAATGCCGTAAACACTCTTCTCCGAAATTCACCGGCCCGCCCCTCCTCCGAGTATCGGAAGAACACGAAGCTGCTCACCCCTTATCCCCGTGCGAGGTATTCAGAGAGAGAGAGAGAGAGAGAATATGCGATTCAATCGCGCGCTGTGTGGAATGGGAGATTTACGGTGCGAACGAGAACCATTGTCGTAGAGCGCTACGAGAGGAGTTTCTTTTTTTTTTTTTTCTTTCTCCGAAAGCGAAGCAACAATTCGTTTCCTGCGTTTTACATCCGAACCGTTCTCTCTATCCGCTGTAATAGTGCGAGAAAGTTGAAGCGAAGTGTCTAACGACGTAGCGTGAGAGTATGGATAAGTTGTTCGCATCGAAGCGAGGAACACGCGCACGGAAGCAGCTCATTGAGCCATTAATTTGTTTAACGATAACGCACGGGGCCTTACGCCAGTGTCATACCTCCACTTTCGACCGCGATCGAGCCCGACCTCAAACTTGTGTAACATGCTGCAAACAACATTCTAGAAAGCTCCTTCCTTGCGATAGCAAATATATTAGAACTCCAGGCTCATTTCCGCCGTCGTCGTCGGCGTCGTCGTGATGTTCCGCACAAAGTCCAAGTGCGCTAATATCGCGGCCACGCGCCGTGTGCTCTAGGTGCGAGTGAAGCATGCGAGGCAAGCCGAAAAGCACGGTGGCTCTATCTCCCGCGCGCAAGGGAGGAAGTGCTCAGTAGAGCGTTCTAGCACTCTAGTGCGCAGAAACGATTGACCACATTCTATGTATCTGTCCCCAATACGACGTCGAGCGCGAAGTTCTCCGGGCAGCACTGAAACAACTGGACTGCAGACCATTTTCCGTAATCAAGACCACTGGACCCTGGCCGTTCGTGTCCATGGCACAGAAAGCCACGAAAGCGCTCTAGAAATACTTCAAGTCGACAGGTCTTGGGCACCGTGTGTAGACTCGGCGCAAACCTTCCACTGTGCGCGGAGCTGTGCTCTCTCTCCTCTCTCTCTTCATGCCCCTACGTCCAGTGCAGGGTAGCAAAGCGGACGTGCGTCTGGTTAACCTCCCTGCCTTTCCTGTCTTCTCTCTCTCTCTCTATTGCGCAGTGTTACGTCGCGCGCAAGGCCGCAGGGACGGGGAGGGGACGGGAGGGTAGTGGGGAGAGAAAGGAGGAAGGGCATTTTATTCTGCAGGCGGCTCCGTGTGGCGCGGCTGAGTGCGGCCACGTCGCTGCACTTATCTCTTCCTTTCCACATATTAAAAGTCACTCTCTCTCTCGGCCGCGCGGGCCCTATCTTGAAAGCTGCGTTCTCGCCGCCCAGTTCGCATTGAAGCGAGAGCCAGCGCGAAGGGCAATTAGCTCGCTGCCGCTTCCGCTCTTCGCCACGCCAGCGTTTTGACAGCGAGTAACCGCGGTCATCGAGTCAGACGTGTTCATCTTTCCCTGTGCGTGCGTGACACCACGCTTGTTAATTTAGTTAGCAAACGAATGTTTACAAGTTTACATGGCCGATAATACTACCTTCCTTACTTCGTAAAGACGTCTAATAATTTGCTATCGCAATTGATGCTTCGCCTTTCGGGTGAAACCGACATCTTTTTTTTTTTTTTCGGACAACGCTATTCCGTTTGTCATGGGGGTAAGGCTATAATCGATCATCTGCTGATCGTCTGCATCTCTCAGAACTAGATGGCCGTAAGCCTACAATCGAGATCAACAACAAGATCACGGTTGTCTGGATTCGAATCGTGCAAAATCGCGGTCCAACGCGACCGCGCAACAGCGCTCCATCCGGATCGAGCTCAATTCGGATCGGGCCCAATCGCGATCGAAAGCGGCCTTGTAACACCGGTGTCACATACGACAAACGCGAGCATGTTGCGGCACTTAGGTCTACGCGCGACTCAAGAAAGAATTACAGTTCGATCAAAAAAAATTATGGGGCTTTACGTGCCAAAACCACTTTCTGATTATGAGGCACGCCGTAGTGGAGCACTCCGGAAATTTCGACCACCTGGGGTTCTTCAACGTGCACCTAAATCTAAGTACACGGGTGTTTTCGCATTCCGCCCCCATCGAAATGCGGCGGCCGTGGCCGGGATTCGATCCCGCGACCTCGTGCTCAGCAGCCCAACACCACAGCCCCTGAGCAACCACGGCGGGTTACAGTTTCATCAAGGCGCCGAGGAAACACCAGACGCAAAGAAAGCGTAAGCGTGGCGATGCCTGGTTTCCGTACCACGAGACACTGTAAAACCTGAGGTGCCGTTTCTTTGCTGCCGACGCGTCTCACCGGTGATACGGTGAGCCACGGGACCCAGGAAATGCATCCGTAGTGGGATTTGCCAAGCTGATCGTGATTTGCGATTCAGGCGAGACGAGAGAAAGCGAGAGCTTAGTGCACCGTATAATCGGTGATGGGCGATATGGAGAGCGCAGCCAGCGATCGCGACAGTTCACAATGAGGCGAAAGCCACGGGTGCCGCCACATTTAGTACCTTTATCGCTCAGCGTGCGTTGTTAGATATGGAGCTGGTTCCTGAGGCTACTTCGAGTTCCCCAAACCGCTTCGAGTGGCAGCACAGCTAATTGAGGAATGCAAAAGCAGGAAAGCGCATTCCAGAGAAGCGGCCGAGGCAACAAGTTTACGTGCCAACAAGTTCCTGCGCCGCCGGGATTAGCAGGTGGGCATCCGACAATGAAGCAGGTGCACGAGCGCCCTCCCCGCTCCTTCTCCAGCCTACAAGTGGATTACCAGTCTGCGTGGCAAGACCGCAGAGAGCCCCGACAGGTGTGCCACGCGACACGGGCGCCTACCATTGGCTGCAAGTGGCGTCATCGGAGTGGACTCTCCCATTGGTCAAACATGACGTGACTTGCAGTGCTCGAAGGGCTTATAAGAAGCCTTCCAGAGAGACCTGAGGATTCTGGGACATGCCCTGATTCCCTGATTCACCTCTCTCGAACTTCTTGCCGCGGGCCGCAGCGTCCGAGTTGCTGCCGGCCCGTAATGACTGTACGACTGTTAATTGACGCTCACCTCCTTGTACATAATGTAGAATAAAACCTCCCAAGTTTTTGGGTTTCCATCACGACGTCCCGTCCTTCAACCCCTACATCTGGTGGCAGCGGTGGGATCGCCTCCGAATGCATCAGCTGGTGGCAGCGCTACGGATAAACCTTCGGCAAGAAAGATCCTAAGAAACCGGGGAGAGCGAAGAAGAGAGAGCCTTCGTCGAAAGAGGTCCGAAGAAACTGGGAGTAGCGAAGAAGGAGCGAGCCTTCGACCCAGGGAGTCCGGAGGAACCGGGGACAGCGGACGAACGAACCGGATGGCAGGGTGCTGTAACCGTAAGTGAGCGCGTGGTTTTTTTCCTTATGATTCGCCAGACTCAAAGGTTGTGTGTTCAATTTTGATAGTTCTGGGAATTGGGAATTTGTTGCATTGTGTGTTTGCACAAATTCATTAAGGAAAACAGTTTTAACCACCTGTCGGGGCAGCTGCCATGGATCTTAGAAGGTTGACGAGGTTAGACTTGTTGTTGGTGTGCGACGATTTGGGAGTTGAGGCGGACGAACGGATGGAAACGCCAGCTATCATAAAGGCGATTAATGATAGTGGCAATGATGACCAAAGCATTGAGCTTGCTTGGGAGGTGATACAGGAGCCACGGGAGCGTGTGCGTCGTGTACGTTTGCGAGAGCGTCGTGAGCTTAGGAGTGAGCGTCAGCGTGAAGAACGCGAGAATGAACGGAAGCAGGAGCTTCAAGAACTTACTCTTAGGTGTCAGCGTCACGAACGTGAGAAGGCACGCGAACGTGAGCGAGAGGAAAAGTATGAGAGAGAGAAGGCAGCACTGATCAAAGAGATACAGTATTGTGATCAGTTATTGGCACAGAGACAACGGCTGTCTGAGAATTCTGTAGGTAGTACAGAGCGAAAGAATGAGGAAGCATCTAGCAGACTTTCGCCAAAAGCCGACGAGAAGAGTAGTGCCTGTGAGATTGGCTGCCGATTGATAAGTGAAGGGAAAAGGCTAGCTGCTAACGATGCCGTAGTGGCAACAGAGGCCGTTAAAGGCCGTAGTGAGAGCGACAAGGTGCTGTGCCAACAGATGACTGTGGAGACAGCTAGGCCAGCTACGAACAAATTGGCACAGTTACCGAGCGTGTGCGTCGCTGGTAAGGTTAGCGAGGTTGCTAGCGAAGAAAAGGGTACTGCTGACCCGGCAGAAGCGAGCACCCATGTAGAGCCAGATCTGCGTGCAGGAGTGAAGTGCGAGCTGAGCGATGCAGTTGAGGGTAATTCTCAGGATTGCGAGCTGTGTAGCTCAAGAGAATACAACTGCATTGTTCAGGGATCGGTGCGGCTCTCCGCCAGTCTAGATAGCCTAGATAGGGATGATTCAGTGATTAATCATTCGGACTGTGCGCGTGAGACAGCGATCGATACCGACGGGCTGTGTGCCGATGCACAGCGTGAGCTGGGCAATGTAGCAGAGGGCAGTTCGCAAGAGTGCGAGTTGTCTTACTCGAGTAAAGCCTGCTGCATTGTGCCAGAGTCGGTTGGGCTGTCCGCCAGTCGAGGCAGAGAGAGTGTTTATTTAAGTGAGAATCACTCAGACTGTGCGGGTAAGAGACCGATCCGGGCCGACGAAATGTGTACCGGCCAGCACGAGGCACGAGGCGACATGAAAGCGAGTGCAAAGAGAAAGCGCCGTAAAAAGAGGCGCGGTAAAGACCGAAAGTCGGTAACTTATGTTGCGCCGCCAAAGATGGCGAGAGCCCCAAGAGGGCAGGGCGCGAGGAAGAAGGTGCGGTCGTCTAGGACGATGTTGACGCATCCAGAACGTTCGAGCCACAGGTCAAAAGGGGACCGCGAAGAATGTTCTGCGCGGACGCGGACAAAGGGCACGGGGCAGTTAAGCTCCTCGTCGTTCCGTAGTTCTTTTTATAGCTCAGCGTGCAGTTCGAAGAAACGCAAGGTGGTAGGACGAGACCAGGTGGGGAGTAGCGACGCGGTCAATCGAGTTTGTGTTGAAAGCGGGGCGCGAGGACGCAAATTGGCAGGAGACCGTAACGTCTTGGGGGAGCTGATAGTGAATCAGCCCTTTTGTTGTCTCCCGGCAGCCAGAGTAGCTTTCAGACCACGCCCACCGCGGGTTCGACTCAAAGTATGAGTCAGACGGAAGCGTTTGGAAAGGGAGGCCAGGAGCGTTTCCGTAGAAATGAAGTGTCTTGTTTTATTTTTGAGCATCGGAAAATTTCGCGATTTGAGACTAGGTTTTCTTTCAATATGTAAAGGTATGAGCTTTGTTTGTGTTTTCGTTTGAGAAGCTCGAGATTTGAAAGATGCGTTTTATGTAAACATGTAGTCTCGCGAGATGCTCATTAACCAGTAGATAGGCCTTTTTTTTGTGTGTGTAAGTAACCTGAGGGTCAAGGTTATCGTTCAGAGGCCTATAAGCGCATGTGTTATTTAACCTTCTTTCTTTTTAAGTGTTTTGAATTTTGTAAGGTTAAGCGCGTAGATTTGAGTGAGTGCATGATTTGCACTGAGAAGCGTTCTTAGTTCCATTGGCGCGTGTCCTGTGTGGACGGAAGGAAGCAGATTTATGAGTGGGTTGCTAGTGTGTGTGGAGGGCAGCCGTATTCTGACTTCTTTAGTGAGCGTGCGTGGAAAGAGTTAGTAGAAGACGCATTATTTTAAGGGTTCTGCGGAGTGTGTAAGTCCCGCAAGTTTAATTGTTCGTTTACGTCACGTGTCCTGTAGGACTTTCAGGACAGAAACGTGAGTAAGCGTGAATGAAAAGTTTGCCTACAATGCAAGTACGCGTTCTGTTTAGTGACCACAAGGCTGGTGCACTTGTGATTACGTACTTGTGAAGTTGACCAGATTGTTCAGTGGCACCATTACGTGCGATAAGTACGCCACTGCGATAGATTGGAAACATGCTGTTCGTGTGGTTAGACCACTTAAGTTATGTTCGGCTGTTTTCATTTGTTGTTTGCATCCTCGGCGACCCTTTTGTTTTGCAACAACAATAGTACTCTGGTCTTGTCGGCAATCGAGGAGAAATGGATAGCTGTTTGGAAGGGTGGTTGGAACTGTTGTCAAAATTGGGGAACTAAAAGATCAGGGTTGATTTTGACTCAGTAATAGTCTGGCGAGTCAGGGGTGAAGAGCCTGCGCTTACGCGTGGTGCAGCGCTGTGCTGTTTTGTTTGTTTGACGTTTGTTCTCCAGGGCCTAGGATCCCGAAGTTCGTCAAACGAGGCTCGACCCCAGTACCCTGCAGCTTCTTTCAGCGTTCCTCCTGGCCAGCGAATTGAGTTCACCGGCCATTCAGAACAACCGGGGCGAGGACGAGCTGTTAGATATGGAGCTGGTTCCTGAGGCTACTTCGAGTTCCCCAAACCGCTTCGAGTGGCAGCACAGCTAATTGAGGAATGCAAAAGCAGGAAAGCGCATTCCAGAGAAGCGGCCGAGGCAACAAGTTTACGTGCCAACAAGTTCCTGCGCCGCCGGGATTAGCAGGTGGGCATCCGACAATGAAGCAGGTGCACGAGCGCCCTCCCCGCTCCTTCTCCAGCCTACAAGTGGATTACCAGTCTGCGTGGCAAGACCGCAGAGAGCCCCGACAGGTGTGCCACGCGACACGGGCGCCTACCATTGGCTGCAAGTGGCGTCATCGGAGTGGACTCTCCCATTGGTCAAACATGACGTGACTTGCAGTGCTCGAAGGGCTTATAAGAAGCCTTCCAGAGAGACCTGAGGATTCTGGGACATGCCCTGATTCCCTGATTCACCTCTCTCGAACTTCTTGCCGCGGGCCGCAGCGTCCGAGTTGCTGCCGGCCCGTAATGACTGTACGACTGTTAATTGACGCTCACCTCCTTGTACATAATGTAGAATAAAACCTCCCAAGTTTTTGGGTTTCCATCACGACGTCCCGTCCTTCAACCCCTACAGCGTACGCACCGTACGATAAGCTCGCGAATTCAAGAACGCTAACACGCCATACGGAATGACACAAAGGTCTCATAACTTGCCGTGCACCCGCAGTGGAGAGAACACTGTTTCCTTGCGTTTGGAAGGCCTTTACGTTTCTTTTATAAATCTGTATATAATACACATGCATGATCAAGGTGTAATAGTAATAAACTTTATTGGTCAAAAGAGCAGACGTCATCATCATAATCATGATGGCTATGGTGTTGAGCTGCTGAGCACGAGGTGGCGGGATCGAATCCCGGCCGCGGCGGCCGCATTTCGATGGGGGGCGAAATGCGAGAACAGCCATGTATACTTAGATTTAGGTGCCCGTTGAAGAACCCCAGGTGGCCTAAATTTCAGGAGTCCTCCACTACGACGTACCTCATAATCAGAAAGTGGTTTTGGCACGTGAAACCCCATAACTGAATTTTTTTTTCATAATCACGGTGAAAGCACGGTTTCTCTACATATGAGAGAAGTTTCAGCAAACTGACTTGTGGCGCTTTTCCTTTAGTGTGCCTTGCACGGCCGCCAACCAGACATGTTTTTTTTTTAATTTTCCATTTCGAAAGAATTTACAGAATCGTGAAGGGGAAATGAAATCTCATAACTTGGAGATATTTTTTTTTTTCGCTAGCTGAATTCTTGATGCTGTCTAACTCAAATATCCACCCTTCCTGGCCTACACCGACGACAACCTCAATTTAACTTACGCTGGTAAAGTATTTTTTTTTCTTCAACTATATATTCACTTCTATGGTGGAAAGTGACGTGTCCGCGAGTGAAGAAAAGAACGGCTAAGATTTTCTTCAATTTCGAGCCGGAACTTCAGCTCCAGAAGGTCGTATTACGTCGCCCATTTCGAAGTTTCCGCCTTGCATTTGGAATGACTTTACCCGAATACGATCCAGCTTAAATAACACCAACACATCTTCAGCGGAATGCCTTAGGTGGTCTTTTAAGCAAACGCTACGCTGCGGTACTGTCAATCGCTTGTAATACTGGAGGCGCGCGTAAACGTACACTTGCCCGCCGACAGCGACCTGAGTACTGACACTTGGAGGCAAAAAGCAACCATAGCACAACCGCTCCATTTGTTATATATCTTGTCGTAGGTATGACCTTTGCTTTCTCCTTTCCATGCAGTTCATAGTTCACGCAACTATGAAACGTAGGGTATCGTCAGCTGTTCTCAAAGCAAAGCTGCTTTTCGAGCAATGCACAGAACAAACATCAAAATTATGGCAGTGACGTTGCACATACACTCTATCGGGCAAACCTAGAGCGGAGGCAGAGTTGAACTCCGCATCGCTTGAACATCGCAAAGGTCGCCAATCCAAGCGAAATCAGAAACGCAAGAAAAAAGAAACATAGGCACCATCTTGGGTTGAGAGAAAAGAAATTGCGAGCAACGGAAAAAAATATAAAAGAACACGCGCACTCTGTCTGTCGTGTGCTGCTGAACCAGTCTGGTCACGTCAGCAACAGCAGTCTGGCGCAGCAATGATTACCAGACGACGTCCGTCTGGAAACTCCATTTTGGCGGCCTGGGAAAACGAATGAACGCTGCCGACTCAGTGGCCGACCAGAAGTGCAAAAAAAAAAGAAAGGAAACAGACGACCAAAACTGGAAACTGCATTAAGGAAGGCTGGCGACGCGCGTTTGATGAGTTTCCGCAAATACACGAGTAGGCCGACACTATAACCTGACGCTTACTTACTTACGCAGGACTTCAGGAACACAAGTAAAAGGAAATGCGTGCAAACAAGGGGAGGGATGGAGGGAGGGAGGGAGGGAGGGAGGGAGGGAGGGAGGGAGGGAGGGAGAGAGGGAGACTGACGACAGACTGATGACGGCAAAACAATGACCAAGAAACCGTGAAGTCCTGGGGACCACGCGTGACCACGACGCATTGACGATTACTGAGCGACGACGACCGAGCGAGTAACTACGCCATAACGAGGACGGGTGAACGGTGACAACGGAAGCACGACGAAAGGGCCGAGGACAGAGTGGCGACGCGGCGGAACGATGGCCACTTAACCACGGTGGAACCGAGGGCTACGACACGACTGCGACGGAATGACGACTGCAGCGTGACATTGACGGCTTGCCAACTACGGCACGACGACGTGAAGATGACGGCATGATAACGGCGCTACAACAACAATGACGACGAAGTGGACGAGGACGACGGCGTGCGACGAACGAAATGCGACGAAGAAATGATGAGAACGTAGTGACGACTACAGACCCCATTCGGTGATCTGGTTTGCACTACGGCTAAGGAGCGACGGCGCAGACGAAAAGTGTCTTTCTGTGGCGATATCGCGTTGGCGCCTGCGCGTGTCGTCTGCCGCGCAGGGCCGCCTCTCTGTGCACTGTTTCCGATGTCGCCTTACGCTATAGCCGGAACGGCAATCGCGCACGAAAGCGGCCAGCAGCCAGTACTTGACACATAGCCAGTTGGCCAAGTCGTCGAATCGGGAACACAGCAGCAACCAGCCACCCTCCCTTCCCCCTTCCCTCCCCCCCCCCCCCTGCCCGCAAAAGAAGTGCGGAGATGAGTAAACGAAAGCTCCGCCTTTAAGGGCAAGCACAAACAAATCGAAACGAGTTCGCGACAACCGCGTGAGAAGATCGAAGCACACCAGCGAGGTAAGTGAGGAGAACAAAAAGACAAAAAAAATAAAGCTCGAAACACGCGTGTGCTCACACGCAAGTGCCCCGCAATAGCACAGACACACACATAAAAATCAAAGAAAAAAATCGCGCCAGCGAACAGCAGCCAGACGTGGCGGCTAATCAGGGCGGAGAAAGTAGACACACAAACGTAGCGGAGACGGGAGAGCCAAACGTGAGAGAAGAAAAAAAAAAGCCAACGCGAGAGGCGAGATCAAAAGCCCGGACTACGCTACGACGACGAAGAAGCAACAACTCCATCGACCCGGCGCACGCACCCGCAAGCGATGCCGCCCTCCTAAACAAGAGCCCACAGAAAAAAAATAAAGGCACACAAAATAAATGGAAGTAAGCCAAACACGTATTGAATGCCAGCACACCGCAGAGGCAGTATAGAGGCAGTTGGCTTTAGGTAAGCCAGAGAACGGGGAGCAAAAGGGGAGGGGGGGGGACGAGCTGAAAGTAGGGGGAGCAAAAGGAGAGGGGGGGGGGGGAGCTGAAAGTAGTTCGGCAAGGGCGAATGCACAGGAAGAATGGGACGAGAGGGAGGCTCTATTGAGGGCTGCTTCATAAGCAGAAGCTACGCGCGCGCGGCCCCGAGCTGGCGAATAGCGAGTATCGACCACCGGGGTCCTCTCGACGGGATGGTGTGATCAACTAATCAATCTCTCCCCACGCGCGCGCTGCGTTCGGTGCCGCCGACGGCGCATCGCGGCACCTTCTTGGGGAGGGGGGGCAGCGCCAGATAGAGTCGCGTGGCTCCGGGCCACTTCTAGGTCTATCTTCTCGAGTGCATCTTCCCCGAGGATTCATCAGGCGCCTCTCTCTCTCTCTCTCTCTCTCTCTCTCTCTTCTCGAGTGCATATTCCCCGAGGATTCATCAGGCCTCTCTCTCTCTCTCTCTCTCTCTCTCTCTCTCTCTCTCTCTCTCTATCTATCTCTCTCTCTCACTCACTCACTCACACTCTCTCTCTCTCTCTTCTCGAGTGCATCTTCCCCGAGGATTCATAAGGCCTCTCTCTCTCTCTCTCTCTCTCTCTCTCTCTCTATCTATCTATCTATCTATCTATCTATCTATCTATCTATCTATCTCACTCACTCACTCACTCACTCTCTCTCTCTCTCTCTCGCAGACAGAAAGATATAACGCTCGACAGAGATGGTGAGAAAAGGGAGATTAGAAAAGCCACCCTGCTGTTAACAGCGCAAAATGCAGACGAGAGACGAGACAAGAAGACAGCACAAGCGCTGACTTTCAACAACGTTTACCTGCTGTTAACTGCATTTTGCGCTGTTAACAGCAGGATGGAAAACCAACAAGCACAAGCTGCTATTCTAGAGAAAAGTCACGGCACGAACGTCTTGCTTCCTACCGTACGCGTGGGGAGAGGAAACAGAGGAAAAGAGAGAAGGAAAAACGGAACAAGCGAGAGAGCTACTAGTGAAAACACTAGTTAAAGAGCTGGTGTAAGAACAAGTTAAAGAAAAAAAAAATTACCGACGATTACGTTACTTCCTAATGCGAAATTTGAGCGCAGCTGTTTGCGAGCCTTTGTTTGCGTTTGGCCTCGGCCTCGGCCGCGCGAACGGTAGAGTCTTCTCTGCGACGGCGATGAGCTTCTGCTTCAGCCTCGCTTACTGCTGGTTGCTCTCGACGGCGGCGATGAGCCTCCGCTTCGGCGGTGCGAACGGCAGGGTCTTCTCGGCGGCGGCGCTTAGCCTCTGCTTCAGCCTCGCTTACTGCTGGTTGCTCTCGACGGCGGCGATGAGCCTCCGCTTCGGCGGCGCGAACGGCAGGGTCTTCTCGGCGGCGGCGCTTAGCCTCTGCTTCGGCGACGCGTACTCCTGGATCATCTCGACGGCCGCGACGGTAAGCTTCTGCTTCGGCGGCACGCACCTCTGGATTCTGACGGCGACGGCGCTGGGCCTCTGCTCTGGCAGCTCGTTTAGCAGCAGCAGCAGCAGCAGCAGACGGAGGACTTCTATCGGTCGTCTCGCTCATGGCTCAGAAAGAACTGGCAGATAATTTCGCAGTGGCGAACGGCAGCGGCAATTTCGGCTCGGGCGGTGCACATATACAGATCCGCCGCCACCGATCTGGCTCTCTGATTGCCACCGCACAGGGCGAACGGCAGCGGCAATTTCGGCTCGGGCGGTGCACATATACAGATCCGCCGCCACCGATCTGGCTCTCTGATTGCCACCGCACAGGGGTTGCATTGGAGGAGGAGCGAAGAAAGGAATTAAGTTCGAGCCGGCGCTTTGACAACCGGAGACTCGCAGGAAGAGGGGGGAGGGGGGCGGCGTGTACACCCAGCGGCAAACGATGGGGGCAGAAGCGCGCGCAGCAAGCGGACAACACGATAAAGGGAGGAGGGAAGAGATAGCAGCGACTGACTGATGCCGCTGACGCCGATAGTGAGTCAACACCAGCTGCGGAGTTGGTTTCAGGGACAACGCCGCCGATGCCGACACAAACAATATGATACCCTCGCTTCCGCAGCGCTAAGAACCAGGTCTAGCCGTGGGAAGGTGGTCACGTATTCGTCGACGTACCGGGGCCTACGTGAAATAACCGGCGCGTCGGCAACTGAAGAGCACCCTATCCGCCACACAAGAACAAGGGGGGGGGGGGGGGGACCCTTTCCTTCTCTTTCTGCATGGCGGCGACGGTGTTCTATGCAGTCACGTTATCTTGACTCTCTAGCGGCGTCAGCGGCATCCAGAGGTATCAGTCGGTCGCTGCTAGCGCTGGGGGGATGAAAGGGGGGCGGAGCTGGTTACGAGGCCGACGACAATGCCGACGACGACGCGAAACCCAGGAACGGACGCCAAAGAGCTGCGCTCTAAAAGCAAGCAAACCTAAGCACTTCTTACGAGTTGTGAATGCAATAGCATTAACGTCCAACCGAACGGCGCTGAGCGGTCCTTCCAGTTTTGCGTTGCGAGTGACGTACCACTGCGGTACGTGCTGCCCGAGCCAGCAAGCAGCAGCAGCTTGCAGCAGCACTGACGCGGCGACGCCCTCTCCCCTCACGCAAAACTTGGCGCGCTATCCCCGAAGCAGGTGTTCCCTTTCGCCCGTTCAGCTAACGCCTCCTAGATAGTACAAGGCCTATGCACTTCGATCCATGACGTCATGCTACCTTGCCCGACTGCCTTAGAATCCAATGGGGATGCTCAGTAGCACGTAAGCGGCGGTGAAAGCGTAAAGAAAGAGACGAAAAAAAAGAAAGGTCGATTACAGTCACATGTCACCAAACTTTCCTTTCGGAGCGAACGCGGAGCTATGTCCTTTTTGTTGTCGATCTAAACGATACTGATGCGAAAGGCAAGCAGGATCTTAGCGGTAGTAAACAGTGCCGGCTACTCATAGTCCAATATACCGAGTGTTTTAGTTTAACGTTAACCAAACCTTCTTAGGATTGTATGTGGCATATGGCCCACATCGAATCATCCAGCTGGGTTGCCCTTAGAGGCAGCCATTACTTACACTGGAAATCAGAATGCTAATTGACTAAATTATACTAATCAACTTTCTAACTAATTGCTTTCGCGGACACATTGCAATACACTAATGGAAGCCAGTGATTTCAGAAGGCATATATCATATATAGATGTATATCAACAAGACGCCTCTTCACACATGATTATCGCAACGTCAATGCATTCCGTTGCAATATATATATATACATACATACATACATACATACATACATATATACACACGTAGTGGTGCTTTCTATGCCGAGTCTCTAACGAAATTATAAGCGCCAGACGACGCAAAAACCATAACAGAAACGACAATGAGCGAAACTATCTATTCCAAAGGGAACCTCAACACCCCAAGTATAGAAGATTTTCTGCGTCATGATTGAGCTTCCAAAATTTCCTGTTTCTCTCTGACGCATGTTGATGATGATATGGGCGTTTTATGGCGCAAGGGACATTTGGGCCAAGTTTTCCAATACATGGGGGAAGCCCGGCGTAGCCTGCTGAAGCGTTGGAAAAGGCAAAGATTAAATCGCAAGCTCAAGAGGCGAATAGCACTACTCACACAAGAGGCTGCGGAATACGCTACCACACTATGCCGAGAGAATTGGCTATCCCTCTGCGACAGCTTGAGAGGAAGACTGAGTACTTCCAAGACGTGGAAGTTATTGAGGTATTTAATCAACCCGGCCAGCAGCAAAACGGAATCCCACCACAATATGGCCCGAGTAATTCACCAATTTCCTGGAAATGAGGCGGACCTCCTTTTGGCTCTCAAAGCCCAGCACTTCCCCACACAGCCATCGGAGCCTCTGCCACCCTACACCGGCACCCCTAACGAGCTCCTAGATGAGGACATTCATCTACATGAGGTAACAGCGGCGATAATGGGCTTGAGACGCCACACAGCCCCGGGAATGGACCAAATTACCAATAAGGCACTCGTAAATCTTGACAGCCCCTCGCTACTAGAGCTTACCGCTCATCTTAATGAAGTATGGAGGAAAGGAAACCTTCCCGAGGACTGGAAAATAGCCGAGGTTCGTCTGATACCGAAGCCCGGCAAGCCACCAGCCATTGAGAACCTACGACCGATCTCCCTCACTTCGTGTGTAGGAAAGCTCCTAGAGCACATCGTTCTCAATCGGTTACAACCATTCCTGGAGGACTCGGGGAAACTTCCAACAACGATGATAGGATTCCGTCCACACCTCTCAACTCAAGACATCCTACTTCAGCTGAAAGAGGAGGTGATTGTACCAGCGACACGCAACTCCCCCACGGCTATCCTCGCCTTAGATCTTAAAGGGGCGTTCGATAACGTCAAGCACACAGCAATCTTACAGAGGCTAAACGCGCTGGGCTGTGGGGCCAGGACGTACTCCTATATCAGAGATTTCCTCTCAGATAGAAAAGCCATCCTAAAGGTCGGGGACAAAGCCACAAACCCCTTCCTACTGGGCGGGTGCGGCACACCACAGGGCGCAGTGTTATCCCCTCTCCTTTTCAATATCGCCCTAATAGGCCTACCGCCGCTTCTCGATAACATCCCAGGGATCCGGCATGGCCTATATGCTGACGACATTACCATCTGGTCGTCCACAGGGTCCATCGGGGAAATGGAGAACCGCTTGCAGGAAGCTGCAGACGTGGTGAGCGACTATGCTAAGTCATGCGGGCTCAGCTGCGCCCCCCAAAAGTCGGAGCTACTCCTGGTCTCACCGCGAAAGAAGCACAGATGCGACTCGCCCACTATCAACATACAGCTGGAGGGACACACCATCGTTCCGTCTCGGAGCGTAAAGATATTGGGAATGGTTTTCCAGTCGGATCGCACCAATACAATATTAATTCAAAAGCTTAAGACTACAACAGCCCAAGTTACGCACATGATCCGGCGAATAACAACCAAGACAAGAGGCATGGGGGAGGCGGACACGCTTCGGCTTGTCCAAGCCTTCGTCGTGTCTCGAATAACTTACGCTATTCCGTACGCACTACTCAACGAGACGGAACTCAAGAAAATCAACACAATGATCAGAAAGGCATATAAGCAGGCGATGGGTCTGCCAATCAGTACGTCCACAGAACGCCTACTACGACTAGGTGTGCACAACACGGCCGAGGAGCTGATCGAGGCACATTTATCCAGTCAGCGAACAAGGCTGGCGATTACGGAAGCAGGGAGGTCCATTCTCTTACGCCTGGGGCTCTCTGCCCCTATGAGCCATCCGACGCCTCAGACTGTGAGCTTACCCCATGCCATCCGGAGAAAAATCACCGTACGTCCTCTGCCTCGCAACATGCACCCAGTGCACCACGCAGAGCGAAGGGAGGCCCGCGCCCTGGCCATACACAAGCGATACGGAACTTTACCCTCTACAGCCTACACTGACGCGGCTTCTTACTCCAGACGCGCAGCCACAACAGCCACCGTAGTCGTCAACACAGAACATCGGAGCAGCATTTCGCTCACACGAAACAATCCCCTCCAGGCCGAGGAAGCGGCCATAGCCCTCGCTCTCTCCCAAACAGAGGTTGAAGTCATAGTGACAGACTCCCAACAGGCATGCCGCAACTTTGCTAGCGGCAGAATTCATGCCACTACACTCCGGATCATCAATCAAAAGCCGCCAACGAGATCAGTCATGATCATCTGGGCGCCAGCTCATCAAGGCATTCCTGGCAACGAGGTCGCCAACCACGTGGCTCGAGATCTGACCCACCGAGCCGACGCCGAGGAATCTGAACCCGAGCGCATGCACCCTCTAGTCTCTTACCAAGACATCACACAACACTACAAGCTAACCCGCAGAACATATGCACCCCCACACAAGTCACTACCTAGAGAGCAGGAGCGATTCTTCCGGGCTCTACAGGTCAATACATTCCCCCACCCAACCAGGAATCACCTCATAGACCCTACAAAATTCTCTCCGCAGTGTCGCTTCTGCGCAGAGCCCGGGTCCCTCAGGCACATAGTAGGAGGTTGCAGAGCAGCGCCATTAAATCATCCGAACCCTTACCCCACTAACGAGCTTTGGGAGAGAGCCTTGGCCAGCTCCGACCTCGAGGATCAGCAACGGCTGATTGCGAGGGCCCAGGACGCGGCCCGAGCTCAAGGCATTCTGGACTGAGGACGCCTCTCCCTAGCTGCTTCACCTAATAAAAATGTTTATTCTCTCTCTCTCTCCAATACCTGGCACACACCGTTACTCAATAGGAATAGCGAAGCTCATCTGCGAAATCTCGCGATACAAAGAAAAAGAAAAGAGAGAAAGAGCAGCGCTTGCGTCACACGGACGATGAGTTGTTCTGTTTTCGCCGATTTACGACTGTCACCGCTATTAACTAGTTTCGATAAACGTAAGAAGAAAATGAAAAGAAGTTAACTGTCGTGTTATTGATAATAATGATGACAGTAGCACTTGCAAAGAATATTGTTAGCGTTACTAATACCAATCATGAAACAATGTAATAAATCCCTGGCTATTAAAAGAGAGCAAGAAAAGCTGCAGCAGCCGGCACAGTTCGGTACCACTCCTTACTCTCAAAGAAGAGGCTAATTCCAAAGAAGGCTAATTCCCGAGTAATGCGTTTCCATTCGCGACTCTGTCAGAGAAAAACAAATTATACAATGAACTATACGCTATGCGCCACGTGCACAAACAAACGAACAGAGGGGAGGCTTTGATCGGTAAAATCCAATTTTCCGAAGAGCAATCACTAGGCTTTCACGTTACGAAACGACCGAGTAACGGAGAGAGCGGCGTGTGTATTTCGCAAAACACAGCATAGTTCGAGCAGACGATCTGTCACGCGTGAAAATGGCGTCTGCACTTAGATGCAGACGGTGCAAGAATCTCGTCGGGCGAACCAAAGGGAGCTACGGTGATCGCCTTACTGTTTTTTTTTTCTTTTTTTACGCAAGAGCACAAGTACCGGTTGGAAAAGAGTCAGCTTCGAGGCACGTTTGCGTGGAAGTAAGCCAGTTGAGTCGCGAATATATAATAGAAACTGAAAGCGCAGCAGAAGGCACAGGGGAAGGCAAAGTTAACACACGGGAGCGCTCGTTTCTGGATGTGAAATGAGAAATTGGGTATATATTATCTCGAATGTGTGCTATTAGTTGCGTGCATCGGAATTGCGTTGTTTCTTCCAGTCATTCTTCCTTTCGCTCTTTATTCTCTTCTTACATTATTCCATCCACTTAACTACTTATTTCTCTTTTAAAAAGATACTTCAAAGATTCCTTCAATATCTTTCTTTCTTTCTCATTTCTTTTTTATGCATCCGTTCCTGTTGTCCCTTCGCTCATTTCTTTCTCCTCGATACTTCACTATTCCTGTATTTCTTTCCTTTTCATTATTTCTTCCGTTCTTCCTTCCTCGCTTTTACTCGTTCTTTCGTACCTCAATCAATTATATCCTCCTTCCTTGCATTATTTCTCAACTTCCATTTCAATATTTATTCTTTCAATGCTTATCCCTTTCCCGTCTTTCATTCTTTCCTTGCTTCCTTCTCTCTTTCTTTCTTTAGCACAGGATGCACGAAAGGAGAGAGAGTCGTGGTGCCGTGCGCAAATAAGGTTAGAGCGTTCCTCGCTGACTTTCGAAACGACCGCTCACCTTTACGAGCACTAACGTCTCCCACCCGTGCCTATGATTAAACTTACTTCTTTCGCGCCGCCCCACGTGTGAATACACTCTTTAGCTATTGAGGAGTGGAACACGGACAACAAAAAGAACTACTAGCACAAAGAGAGGTAGTAGAAGGGCAGCAAAGTTAAGAGTTACTAGTCTTAGTGCTGCTGCTATTACTAAATGGCAGTCGAAGAGCAGCAACAATAACTACTAGTCCGTTAATACTACTACGACTGTGACTATTATAACTAGTTGTACCAACAGTAGAACGAGAGTAACAACGATAACAACTACTACAACTAGTGCTACTAGAACACAAAAACGCACAAACAAACAGCAACAACTGCAACGACAAGAAACGAGGAGCCCGGAAGGCATCGCGAGAGCGAATAAAGGTAACGATGAACGGGGAGTAATAAAGCGGGCCACCAATGGGAAACGAGTTGCCGCGGGGAGGGGGGGGGGGGGTGTTGCGGCCTTGAAGGGGGAAGAAAATACCAGACCAGCACTAGAGAATGTGAGCTAAAGAACGAGAAGAAGGCGGAGGAAGAATAAGCGTAGCAAGCGAGAACGGGAGCGAAAGAAGAAGTAACGGGTGAAAGAACGGGCAGAAGAAAGGGAATGAGGAGTGAAACGAAAGGTGCTGTTGAAAGACGAGAAACGGACGGACAAAAGAAATGTAGTGGACGAGAGAAATGAGCGTCGGAGAAGTTAGAAAGAAGAAGCGAAGTCAGACCAACAGTTGGATGGAGAAGTGGTCGTGGAAGAGGTTGCGCGGAAAACTGAAAGATGATGGTGATGAAGCGGAGGAGGAGGAGGATCGAAGTGAACGAAGTAAAAGTTAAACAACAGAGAGAGAGAGAGAGCATTATAAAGAGAGAAAACGAAAACCGAGCTCAAGCTCAATCGTCCTCCGCTCAAGTACAACAGCGAGCAAGAGTTTTGAGGACGAGGACGAGAGACGATCAGCCAAGGGCTATTGGCGGCGAGGAGTTACGGAGTCGCCATCTAGCGGAAGCGCCTCGCTGGCGTAGTATGAGGGATCACGTGGCGCGCTCCTCATAGGTTTTGCTGTCAGCGCTCACTGAAAACAGCACGCGCGAGCTTTCCCGGACATTTCTGTAAGTACTTTCGAAACGAGAGAAGTTTTTTACTGTCTAAATAATAACCTGGGGCAAACTGAAAGCACACAATCGTTTACAGACGCTATCTCTTTACCGAATACGTACCGTGAACGCCACTGCGCGCGGTCGCCGCGATGGAGTCTCCCGAACCAGCAACTTGCGTGAAAGGTTGTTGAACGCTGAGAGGAAGCTATGTGAAATATGTTCTTATAGTGTTTGTATAACTAAATGGAGCGTAATAGAACGAAGCCTCAATGCAGCGATCGCGCAGGTTCCCAGCGACCGGCAAGTCTGGATGCTTGTCCGCGCACTGTTTCGCTTTCGCCGCTCGCGCGTTTTCGCACCGCGCCATGAGCTTTAGGCCGCAGAATATGAGCATTTGACAGAATACAAGCAACCATTGTTGCGTGGGTGCTATCAGAGCTGCTCAAAGATAACTTCATTGTAGAGACTTCGGCGCCTACGGGGACTGTGATGTGCCGTCGCGACGATTCAATCTTTTTTTTCTTCTAAATTCTTTGACCTTTCAATATTATTTCTCGAGTTGCGTCGCACTGTATGTTTATCGGTGTTCTCAGCGTGCAATTTCCCGCTGCTCTTTTTTTGTAATCCAGTGCATGCATTAATTCATAACACAAACATGACCATATGCCAGGCTTTTTTTAATGTCCTTCTTACCGCTGCCTTTCCACTCCACTCAACTTGCCAGTATCTATAGCATCGACAAGTTCATAGACCAAACCGTCATGACATTAGTCGGGCGAGCGTCTCAGTGCACGTTTTCAGAACATCGCAGACCGGGCGCCGTAGCAGAAATCTTCCTCGCGTCTGTGCTTGCTGCATACCCGAGTTGTAGCCGATGGCTGTCTGCCGGTTTTATGTTTCGCGAGCCAAGCTTCACGCAGCTTCTTGTCCTGCGGCTACGTGTAAATAAGGCTGACACCGGCCTCTGTTACGTGCGTTCGGCCCTGCGGCACTGAGCAGTAGCCTACTATGTTGCGCGTCTTCAAAGGCAGCCACTACCTATTGTAGTGCTTTCAAGCGTTGTAAAGGATACACTCGAAGCGCGAAAATTTCGCCACTTAATGAGGACCGCAGCGTACGAGAGAATTTAACCTCGTTTTCAGCTCGCTTCGGCGCGCCCGAAGCAGCCGACGCGGCCGCTATGTCCACGTGATCCCTCCTAGCACGTCACGCCGACGGTGGCGCCAGCTTTTCCAGTGGTGGAGCTCGAGGCCAATATCGCGGAGCACGTATGGGCGCGCTGAAGGCGCTTCTCGGGAATAAATAAAGAGGGCGCTGGCGGTCGCCGAAGCTAGCCCGAAAGAAAGTCAATACGCGACGAGAGGTTAAGAAAAGATCTCGCCCGGAAGCCGCTTTGCCGGGTGCGGGAGAGAAAGAAAGAAAAAAAAAAGACACGAGCAAACACGACGGAAATGTGGGACGATCAAAGCCAGAAGCAGCAGCAGACGCCGCTCCGCGGGGGGGAACACGAAATATGCGGGCGGTTAAAGAAGGTGGAAAATGAAATTACCCGACGGCGGGATGTAAGGGCGGAGGGGGGCGGAGGAGAGGGAAGGAGCTGTGGCACCAGAGACGCATTGCTTATTATTAGATACTTCATTAGGCGCGGAGAAGTTGCTTCAAGCACAGCGGCTAATGCGGACAAGCATGACAGAGAAGAGATAAGGGCGAGGGGCAATGGGAGAGGGGGGTAATGTAGCCGCACGCGGAGGCGCATAAACTTAAACTAGAAAACAGGGTAGTGCGCTAAATGAGGTAAAAGTAGGATGGCGAGAAGGAATGAGAGGAGAGGTTTGTTAACGGAAACAGGAGCAACGTTCGAATAGTTAATAGCGGGCACACTGAGCAAATAAGGCGGCGGCTTTCCTTTGTAATGCGGAGAGGCCGTATTCCTTACAAATAGCTTCGCTCATATTGCCCTCGTTCCTTGCAGATGCTCGAGGGTCGAGATGAATGTAGGCGCGGTAGCGAAAGGAAATTACATTTCTTGACGTCAAAACTCTGAAACGAAGACGTCTAGTTGGACAAAAAGTGGTTAAAAAAACAACAAACGAGCTATAGTCTACTCGGACATAGTGCGGAGAGGGAAATACAGTAAACAAGGAGAACTTGTTCGAAGCAAAAAGCGGTGTTCGATTAGCAGAGTGAGCACGAATTCTGGGAAATTACGAAGGCATGCACAGCGGTTTTTGCAGAAAAAAAAAGAAAGCGTCTTCGAGTGTAACAGGGTTTTCGCGTCGACAGCCATCGTATAAATCGCTTGGGATCAGTAGTGCGTGCGTCTCTTTTAATATCCTCTATGTTTTCACAACCTCTTCACGCTTTTCTTGTTCTTATTAGATTTTTCTGTCTTTCTTTTTCTTTCTTGATACACGAACTTGCTCTTTCGTTTTCCTTGTTTTCCTATTTTATAGGCGGCCAATCATGTAGCCAAACTTCTACACCTTTCACATTTAGTAAATAATATTATATTACAAACACCGCTATTACAGTTTCAGAAACTCGACTCCGCCATTCGAAGGAGCATGCAACCCTGTCATCTGATAGCGTTTTGATAAAACAATCTTTAGAACCCGCCCAGAAAAGCGCACTGCCTATCGCGGCATCTAACTGGCTATGGCGCAGAGCTCCTAAGCTCGAGGTCGCCGGTTCGACTGAGGCGGCCGAGGTCGCATTTCGATATAGGGAGAGAAATGCAATAACGAGTATACCTAGATTTAGGCGCCTGTTTAACAACCCAAGGTGGCCAAAATGAACCCTAAGGCGCCTCACCCCCCCCCCCCCCCCTCCCCGCGCTCCCCCCCGACTACGGTGTGCCTCGTAATCATGTCGTGATTTTTGACACATAAAACGCAACAACGCACTTTTTTTTTTTTAGAATAGTATGCGGAGAAAAACTTCAGCACGGGTATAGGGATACTACGAGAGCTGCGTTTTCCAACTGTACCCGCCGTGGTTGCTCAGTGGCTATGGTGTTGGGCTGCTGAGCACGAGGTCGCGGGATCGAATCCCGGCCACGGCGGCGGCATTTCGATGGGGGCTAAATGCGAAAACACCCGTGTACTTAGATTTAGGTGCACGTAAAGAACCCCAGGTGGTCAAAATTTCCGGAGTCCTTCACTACGGCGTGCCTCATAATCAGAAAGTGGTTTTGGCACGTAAAACCCCATAATTTAATTTTTTAATTTTCCAACTGTAAGTTTATTGCTTTCCTTCCCAATCGGTGCCTGGTTGCCATCGTACGATTCAGAGGTTACACGTAGACTGCAACACCCACGTATACAGGCGCATAATCCACAACACAATCGCTCGGTCTGGGCCGACTAAAAAACGAAGTTCGTTCAGTCGCAGCCGTAAACCCCATAGCAACAAGTCGGAGGTATAAGCTCCTAAGGCCCCTTGTACGTATACATATATGTACAATATATGTACGTATGTATTCGTACGTACGTATATGTAAGTACGTACGTATTCAAACAGGACGAATGTTTCGAATGCAGTCAATGGGCGTTTCACGTTCGATAATATTTCCTACCACTTCGGTGCTAGACGCCGTGCGCCGACGGTGCTATAATCAACACAGTAGCGCAGAGAACGAGGTTGTAGGTTCGATCCCCGGCCGCCGCGGGCCAAATGCAAGAAGGCAAAAGAAAGAGACCGTGGTGAACTCAGACCTGTGTGCAGGCTGAAGAACCCCTAGGTGGTTAAAGGTATTCCGGAGCTCTGGCGATCCACTACAGCGTCTCTCGTAGGCCTATCACAGCCTACTTACGCCCCTAAGCTTCCTTAGGGGTCTTCAAGAGTGCTTCGCTGCTTATGCCTCCCACCATTACACCCTTAAGGGTTTAATATGGGGGTTGTAGGCGAGTTATGGAGAATAAAGCCTCCGTAAGCGTGCAAATCGGTTTACGGTGCAGCAGTGTTGTTTTATGGACGTTAAACCCCATAAATCGATCAATCGGATAGTGACAACGGAGGATCGTCGAAACGAAGTCAATACGTGATATGGTCCCCTCCGAGCGCCAACGGCGCAAGGCGGTTCGAAGCGCGCGGATATGTTCATGTGTTCAGAGTGCCAGACCCCACGAACACGAAAAAGCCGACCCACAAAAAATACGGTCGGGTGGCCCTGCGTTCACGCAGCGAAACGTATATAAGCAGCCCCTGAAGGCTAGGGACGATTTCGCCGCTAGGACCCGATTCTGAATCACAAGACATTTGAAAGCGCCGAATGGCGTGAGATAATCGCCAGTTTGAGCAAGAGGAAAGAATAAGAGAGAGAGAGATGGAATACGGGAACATTCTTTTTTTTCTTTTTGTCTGTGCGAGAAAGAGAAAATGGTGGCACTGATTTTACAAAGCACGATTGAAGGAGCCGGAGTTTAGAATGAAATTCTTCTCTTTCTTTGTTTCTTCTTGCGCTAACTGTCAACAAAATAGACACTGGTGAATAAACATCTACCATCCACTTCCTCGACGGAACACTGCGGAGCAGAAACGCGAAACTGCTCCTCGCGATGATCATCTTCGTCGGCTTATTTTATAACCACAGCGCGCGACACAAAGGCATCTCACACCGCTTCCCGTCCCCCCTCAAAACCCACTTCCGTTAAGCTATATTACACCGTCTCTCCTACAACTCACACGAACGCCATCCGCTCATTACAACGGGCGCCTGCAGCCCCTCCGCATCGTGTACGTGTCCAGTGACACATCACCCACTCCAGGCACTCATTACCCCAAAAAGGCGTTGCCGTTAGAACGGCTCTCTCGCTCGCCTTGCCCTCACCGCCGGCGCCTGCAGACAAGACCGAAGCGGCGAACGTGAAGCGCCCTAAAATCCGAGACGACACCAAGGACTCCGGACACAAAGCTCTACGAAATCTGCCACCACTCGCCTTTATTCATTCCTCTTTTTTATCGTTTCTTTCTAAACACGCGATCATTTCACAAACGCGAGGCTAGCGCAGCATATATGAGGCGCTCGGCATACTTTTTTCCCGCTGCGACGATTTGTCTGTGCACGCTGCGTCCCGAACGTATCTGGGGAGACGAGTTCGCGCAAACGACTCGGAAGTCGCCGCTCCCTAAAGTTCTGTGCGCAAGACGGAACGAGAGAGAAAGAGAGAGAGAGAGAAAGAGAGAGAGAGTAAACGTTTATTGTAGCAGAGGTTGTTTGGTTGTGGGGGGTGGAGCTCCTCTGCCAGGGCCCCACTGGTTACAGCGGCTCGCCGGGCCTGGTCAGGGTCGCAAGGAAGGAGCTAGGCTGAGGAAGCCGGACGCCTGCATCTTCCGGGTCGTATTTTATACGCGCTTCCTCCGTTCGTATGGCTAAACGAGTGCGCGCGCAGAAAGTGCGGACTCGACGCCGAATATGGTAGTTAAAACTCCGACGTATAATAATAGAAGACGAGGATACGAGGACGAGCCGAGGGAACCGCTACGCCGGTGGTGTGGACGCGTGTCTTTCTGTGTTCTTGCGACCTTTCCTGCACGCTACAGCCCGAGTAGCCTACAACCAACTTGCCCACCAATTGACTCACACTACGCTGAAAACTGCAGCAAGCACACACGCTCGCGTAAATGAACGGAATAACGGTTCCCAAATCCACTATTATTATTATTATTATTATTATTAGTAGTAGTAGTAGTAGTAGTAGTAGTAGTAGTAGTAGTAGTAGTAGTAGTAGTAGTAGTAGTAGTAGTTTTGCGTAGGCTCGGGAATGGAAGAGGGGGAGTGGCGATTCCAGAACTCGTGTAACTTTTTTTCGAATAATCTTTTTTTCGACAGTCCTTCGGCAGAAAGGGCTGTCGCAAACAACTTGAAAGTGCCCGAAGACTCTTCGTGACAGCCACGCATTCAAGCGTGCAAGAGAACGCAAGCTGCACGTACTTCCCCAACTAGCGTACACACTACAGTGCACTTCAAGTATACTACAGGATCAGTTTACGAAAAACAAAAAAAAACGTTAATGGCACGTTCGTACAGAGATAAAGAAAAAACAATTAAACACTGCCAGTTCGTAACAGCAGCAAACAAACAGTGCAATGGAATAAGTACATCGAATACAATATGACACGAAGATCCGCGACTGCACCATGAGTGAGAATCCATCTGCAAGTTCTCAAACAGCCCGCCAGCACGAAATCCCAACCAAAAGAATGAGGAACACGGCCTGTAGTTCTTGCTAAGTGAATGCTGTCGCATTTATATCCAGGCAAAGGACGGCAATGCTAGCGTTTGCTTTTCTCACATTTAAGAGTAAAGGTACATTGTGAATGAACGAATGGGTTTCTTCCGTCGAATGACGCATACAGTGGCGTTGAACATTTCGTCAACACCTACATGGCACCATACCGTGAGGTACGCCCATAAATGGCCCGCCAATGCGTCGTCAGTCACAGCAACCTGGCCGCAAGCATAAATTAACCTTACAGCGGTAGCCGTGTCTGTGCTGCAGGGGCTTGCCAAGAAAGTCGGTTCACGTCCACACGTCGGTTCGAAGGTCGCACACGCGATGGCGACGGCATGCACAGCGTATAAAAGTTGCTCAGTGGCTATGGTGTTAGGCTGCTGAGCACGAGGTCGCGGGATCAAATCCCGGCCACGGTGGCCGCATTTCGATGGGGGCGAAATGCGAAAACACCCGTGTACTTAGATTTAGGTGCACGTTAAAGAACCCCAGGTGTTTGAAATTTCCGGAGCCCCCTACTACGGCGTGCCTCATAATCAGAAAGTGGTTTTGGCACGTTAAACCCCATATATTACTAGCGTATAAAAGTCTGGTGCGCGCCCGAACCATCCGAGGAAGGAAGCTGGAGATTTGTCGCGCGGCCACATCATCCGAGCACGAGTCGAGTGCAACACTGATGATGACACGGACACGCGGTTTCCTAAAGCGACGCTCGCCAGAATGGCGCCGCTTTCTCCGGCGGAACGAATTCAAAAAACAGCACCGCGGCCACGACAAGGAAACGACGATTGTCGGACTTTGGCTGGCACAGTGCGTATAAGCGCTATAGAACGAATTCGCGCGAGAGTCCCGGAAGAAACAAGAATCGCGCGGGATGTTTCCCGTTTCTACGCTGAATCGTTCATTCGCGCGTGCAAGAACTTTTTTTTTTTCTTAAAGAAAGCGAGTTGGGCTGAACAGATATGCCTTTGTCACGATTCACACCCCTACAGACGAATGCGATCACGCATTTCTATATACAACATCCGAATATTCCCGCGTTTGCTTCACCGAAGTGCGAGCCGAACGCGCTCGGAAGCGTTCGGCGAGAACGCGAATGGCACTCGGAAACTAAGAAACAGAACCGTTCGATCGATTCCGCCCCCGAAGGCCGCATTCAGCACGCCGCCCTCCAAAGCGCGAGCTCTTTCAATTTCTTTCGTTCTCTCGCTTGCTCGATCTTACTCCACTCGCTACAGTTTTCAGTCTGTATGCCCATCTCTCTCTTTCCTCGACTCGACGTCGTTCGCATGAGCTACACACAAGTGGTCGAGAAAAAAAAAGGGGGGGGGGGGCGAAATGCTGAGGCGGCAACGTCGTGTCAGCACGACATATACGCGCGCTCTTGCGCGACTGCCCTTCTCGGGAACACAATGCGACGCGAGTCGCCCAGCAGCCGTCGCGGAAGCAACAGTCGCAACAGCGCGTCGCGTTTTTTCCACGCGCGACTTCTCGAAGCGCGTCCAGCCGGAAGAGGAACGAGACCATTGAAGAAGTGTCTTGCTCGCACCCCAACTATACGGAGGGATGTTTCATCCCAAGACGGGACAAGTGTATCAGTGGCTTGTCCGTCACATTCTATACAAGTCTATCTATCTATCTATCTATCTATCTATCTATCTATCTATCTATCTATCTATCTATCTATCTATCTATCTATCTATCTATCTATCTATCTATCTATCTATCTATCTGTCTGTCTGTCTGTCTGTCTGTCTGTCTGTCTGTCTGTCTGTCTGTCTGTCTGTCTGTCTGTCTGTCTGTCTGTCTGTCTGTCTGTGTGTGTGTGTGTGTTTGCGTGCGTGTGTGCACGCGTGTACGCGTATGTGTTTGTGTGCGTGTGTGTGATTTAAGACTAGGACCTGCAATTCTGGCTTAATGCCCGTTGCTCTTGGACAAATGTATGTTGCTTTATTAATAATAGTCTTCTTCCTAACCATCTGTTTGAGCTCAGCGTCACGAGGTGGCGCCATCAGCGGTGCGGCTCACGTCTGCGTCACCGGTGTTGCGCAAACTGGAATGCGTACGCCGGGACCGGGCTGCAACTCTCCAGCACTTGTGATGATGGGTGTCTTAAACGTGCATACCGCAAAAAAAAAAAGTGCTAGAAGTGGTGCGTTCTCCTCGAATCTGCCGAACTAATCCTGTTTCTTTTACCATTTCCTTTCAACACAAACTGCTCGGAACGCTGAAGAAAGTCGCAGTTCCAGTTGGCCGCGCAATACGCATATATCAAGCGGCACAAAAGAGAACGAGTTGCTTTAGCGTGATGTATACGCAGATTATTATTGTTATTATTACTATTATTATTATTAGTAGTAGTAGTAGTAGTAGTAGTAGTAGTAGTAGTAGTAGTAGTAGTAGTAGTAGTACACTCCTATCCATAATTGTTCGTCTAATTCATTGTTTAATTTATTTGCATTCCCTGTAGCATATTTATTTAGTGTTTTGCTTTTGTTTGTATGTATGCTTGCGCCAGCACTCAGACCTTACGGTTGTTCCTGGGCACGGTAAATATTTATTTATTTATTTATTTATTTATTTATTTATTTATTTATTTATTTATTTATTTATTTATTTATTCGTTCCGCTCTGAGTCCCGTTGCGGTGGGCGTAACTCTGGAGCCGAGTAAACGTACTCACCCTGTCGGGAAGCAGAGGCCAGCCAAAGAGCTCCGACCACTTCATCCTCGTTATTCGCTGAGTTACGACGCGTTCTAAGGAACAAAAAAAGGCCACCCACCCTTCCCCCTCACCAGCCCTCCCAGCAGCTCCGAGGCGAAAATAAAAACGTAGTCGAACAAGACAAAAAAAATTAACAGCGCACGCTACGGTTCGGAACAGGCACCTGGCTCGGAATAAAGTGTTACAGGACCTGTGCGAGTGCGTATAAGCAAAGGAAAGTTTGAGCTGTACCGCATGTGCGTAAATAAACAAAAAAGCCCCCACGAATACTTGCGCCATAAAAAAAATAAGCACGACACGTTTATCGCGGAGAGCTGGCAAAGACACGTTTTATCGTAGGCATATCCGAAACGAGCTGCAACACGGCGTTATATATATATATATATATATATATATACATATATATATATATATATATATATATATATATATATATATATATATATATATATATATAAAGTTACCAGCTATTCAGCATTTTAGTTCAATCGTCGAACGATCCAAAAAGTAAGCGTGATTTGAACGGTGTAGACGACGTTCGTCAGGAAGAGATATAAAATGTTGTACACACGCAAGGAAGGGTGCTAGAAATGCGGTCTAAGTTTAAAAATAAGGGAAAAAAAACGAAACGTAGCCAATAACAACATGCACGAACGCTCGACAATTCCTCCCTCCTCCTCCTCCTACCCATTTATTCCCCTAATTTTTTTTTCCCCTCGGGCAGATCATGAACTAAGGATAACCAGAGCGGTGTACATCAAAAACCCATGAACAAAAGAGGCCAGAGATGAACTGCACAAAAGATCCACACAGAAGAAAGATGCTTCAGAAATTGCGCTCCATCGCAAGGCCGGGTTTCTCCCGGATGTATAGGAAGCGGCGGGCGTTTGATCCAAGTAGGCAAGCCAAAGAAAGAAAAGAAAAAACAAAGTACGAGAAAGAGATGGTGAAGCACTGCCGGTCACGGCCTAGAAAAAGTGGCGACATCGTTATATACGAGGACAGCGATCTCCAGCGAGACACTATACAAATACAGAAGTTTAAAGATACATATATATATATAAAACGATACGGTCGCTAAGGGTCTCTCAACAGGCGAACGCAGGTGGGTAAACCTGCAGCTGATACAGAAAAAACTAAGAGCGAGTGAATGGACAACGAAAGAAGGAATACCCGAGAGAGTTCAACGCCCATTACTTAGTGTCAAGCGCAACGGTCCCAGAAGTGGCATCTCCAATTTCGCTTAACAAGAAAGAAAGAAAGAAAGAAAGAAAGAAAGAAAGAAAGAAAGAAAGAAAGAAAGAAAGAAAGAAAGAAAGAAAGAACAGCCAGCAACAAAGAGCTCACCAATTCGAAGCAAGCAGCGTTCCAGCGACAAACCAGAATAGGACCAACAAGGCCGAGAGCACTTTTAGAGAGAGAGAGAAAAAAAATGTAGAGACGTTGTGGACGCTTAAGAAAAAAGGGAGCGCCGAAGCAACTCCGGGTATTCGTGAAAAAGAGGATAGTTACCTAGAAAATCAGAAATATTAATGTAACAAAGTGTAAGAGCCGGGAGGGGGGGGGCGGCGGTAGGGACAGGTGAGCGCGCCATCACAAAGTCGTCGCCTTAGTAAGTCAAGGCGTCCGCTGGGAGGCGCTCTCGACGGAACACGTTACACGCTTCTCGCATTTGGAGAAAAAAAATTGTACGCGAGCGCCACCTTCAGGCGGCGAGAGAGAAAAGATATGGCGCGAGCGAAGCGCGAAGGCATACGACTACATCCGGCGGGTGCGACCAAGCAAGGAAGGAGATCGTCGCGACAGGGAGTCCTTGAGTGGTGCTGGATATGGAGCTGTTTCCTGCGATTACTTCGAGTTCCCCAAACCACTTCGAGTCGCAGCACAGCTAATTGAGGAATGCCGAAGCAGGAAAGCACATTCCAGAGGAGCGGCCGAGCAAACAAGTTTAAGGCAACAAGTTCCCGTGCCAACAAGTTCGTGCGCCGCCGGGATTAGCAGGTGGGCCTCGGACAATGGAGCATGAGCAGCCCTCCCCTTCTCCTCGTTAGAAGTGCATTGCCAGTCTGCGAGGCAAGACCGCAGAGAGCCGCCAGGTGTGACACCGCGACAGGGGCGCCTACCATTGGCTGAAAGTGGCGTCATCGGAGCGGACTCTCCCATTGGTCAAACATGACGTGACTTACAGTGCTCGAAGGGTTTATAAGAAGCCTTCCAGAGAGACCTGAGGATTCTGGGACATTCCCTGATTCCCTGACTCACCTCTCTCGAACTTCTTGCCGCGGGCCGCAGCGTCCGAGTTGCTGCTGGCCCGTAATGTCTGTACGACTGGTACTTGACGTCTCACCTCTCTGTAAATAATGTAGAATAAATCCTCCCAAGTTTGGGTTTTCATCCCGAAGTCCCGTCCTTCAACCCCTACAGTGGCCAGAAGCGAAAAAGAAAAATAACAGGAAACGAACAGCAGCGTTGCGAGCGTGGGATACCAAAACTACGAAGAGAACTCTAGTATCTCCTCCTTTTTTTATCTTCTTTCTGGTAGTGCATCTTCAAGCTGAACCCCGGCACCCTCAGTGACCTCCACTCAGCCGGCACCACTCTTGGCAGGGGCGTTTGCCCCTGAACCACATATCACAGCCGTTATCGGCTGCGGCGGAACGAATGCGACCTCTCGAGCAACTCGCCGTACGAGGGGAAGATTGCTTTGGAAGAGAAAATTTCCAGAATTTAAACAGCTGAGCGCGTTGACTCGCCTCCTCTCCCTCCTTGTCAGTGCGTACGTATATGCTACAAAAATTCGCAGTTTCGCCCGATAAAGCGGAGCATCGATTGCGATAGCAAATTCGCGGACAGCTAGCTATACGAAATGAGCTCAGATAGTATAGTTTTATCGGCCGTATTAACTTTTAAACATACGTATACCGCCTAAGTTAACAAGCGCGGTGTCACGCGCGCACGCGCAAACGTGAACACATCCCACTCGATGAGCGCGGAAACTCGCTGTCGAAACGCCGAAGTGAGGAAGCGCGGCAGCTGCAGCGAGCGAACTGGCCTCCTTGGTGTGTCTCGCATCAACGCCAACTAAGCCGCGAAAACACAGCAGATGGATTTCGAGATACAGCGGCCCGGGCAGGTGCGCGCGGGCGCCCGGGTCACCCGGAGTAAAGCCCCTTAAACTTCGTAAAGTAGTGCCACGCTTGGAAGAATGCCGCCTTCTACTCGCGCGCTCTGGCCGAGGCCGACGCCGCGTCGCCATTGGCCTAATCGCATCACGTGTGCACTCGCGCCATGCGTCAGTGCCATTTTTGCTCGAAAAGTGTCAACGGAGTGGCCGCGAGGAGCGCATGTTGGCGCTGTTGCTACGCTCGAGCAGTGTAGGCGGCGCCACGGTCGAGGAGGGAGCGTGAAAGAGAGGAGAAACGAGGAGGAGTAAAGGTGGAGTAGGAGAGTGTCGCTACTTTACGACGTTTAAGGGGCTTTAGCCCGGAATAGAATGCATTACCCTCCCACCTCCCTACCCTCCCCCAGGATTTCTGCGTGCGACGGTAGACGTCCTGCTTCCTTCCCACTTTCCTCGCTTGCGTGCGCGAGAGTGAGCCACGGCCGCCAGCTAACCCTCGCACGCTTTCACTCGCACATACAACACCCGGCGCGCGGCGGCGATTTTAGAGAGTTTTAGCTTGCGCGCTTTTACGGCCAGCGGAGCGGAGCGGACGAGCGCAGACGCCACTGCGCATGCGCACGTCGCTGGGCTGGCCAGCGTTTTTACGGAGCGCAGCTTACGCCCGCTGGGAAGCCCTCTCCAGCGGAGCGATAGGCAGCGCGCGAGCGTGCGTAAAAGCGCGCGGGCGTGTATGGGTATTCAAGATGGCAGCCGTCAACACAAGCGCCGGCGCTGCTGCGTTGTCGACGGCGACCGCTGCTCAGGCCCGTTTAGAAGTTTAACCAAATAACTAACTAAAAACACATAACCTACCTTTATTAAACAGTTTCAGCGCATTATTAGCAGGTTTAATTGATATTCTTTTCACTCTAACTCGAATTGTGACCAATAGGTGGAGCAGCAGAGCAAGTGACTCTACTCCGCTCGAAAAGACGGGCGATCCGTCCGGCTAAAACTATTTTCTCGCGCGCCTCTCCGCTGGTGTATTCGCTCGCCCGCTCCGCCCCGCTGGCCGTAAAAACGCTCAAGCTAAAACTCTCTTTTATCGCCCTTGGACTTTACACGGAACCTCACGTCGACGGCGACGGCAGAAATGAACCTGTAGTGTCCCTATACTTGCTATCGCAATAGAAAGGCTACCTCGAGTTCTGATCGATGGGCAGGCCCTTGGGCTCGGGGTGCGCCCCTGCTAATACGGCGTTTGGGACGCGAACGCCCTGTCACGAATAGCGCAGTAGAAGAGGGTAGTGCCATGACAGTGAGGTCCGCTAGGCCTAGTTATCAAAACGTACCATCGAGACAATACCGTCAGGCGGATAATACGAGTGCCGTCCATGGGATGCCCTCGGCCGAAGTCCGCCCGTAAGAGCAGCGAGTACAAGCAGTGCGCAAACACATGGCGGTGGTTCACTGGCTGTGGCAATGCACAATTGAGCATAGGTCACGGGTTCGGTTCCCGACGCACTGAAGCGGGGGGTTTCCGAACTAAAACATTATTCTCAAACTAGCACTTACCGTGGCGTGTTTTAAGACTGCCTTCATCTGGCTTGCGCTGTAAGTAGAGATGGGAACATGGTCTCCCATCTGACAGCAATTGCAGTCGTCCGAGAACACGCCAAGCAGTGCGGAAAGCGACCGCACCACCACCAACGGCATGTCAACGTGTTCCTCTGCTGCATATATATGTGCTTATACTTACCGTCTGCTCACCGTAAGAGAGACAGACGACAACGATGCCAGCTTACGGAGAGAATTGTGAAACGCGAACGGTCTGCACAGCTTGAATAACGGCGTGATAGAAACCCGAGGACGAGGTGTCACAAAGTAAACAACGCGCGATATCCCTACGCTGAGGGAAAAGTAAGGTTTCTGTGCTTTGTCCGCTACATTCCAAGTCCTCAACAAACGGCTTTCACAACGCCGGCGGCTTAAGTGAGACAGACTTGCGAGAGAGCCATAGCAAGAGCGAATGTGCGTCGTCCGTCTCGGAGGCCTGAGTGCCTCCACGTGTACCGAGCCATTCTAGAAAAGGGGATCTTTCTCACCTATCTCTCTCTCTTCTGGTTTTTCATCTTTTTTTGCCTCCTAGGTGCAGGCAGAACGCTCTCTCTTGGTCAGGCATAAGATCAAGCAAATCCTTCAGAAGTCCACACGCGGCGAGGCTCAAGAATTGGGCTGCGCGAAAACGCGAACCGAAATACATAAATAACCCTTAGGGAGAACTTAAGGGAGAAATCCGAGACATCCCAGTGTGTCTCTATATGTCCGAGAAAAGAAAGCGATCAGTTCTTCTGGATATCGCCCTGCTCCAATGGCGTTCGGTTTGCTTTTGTTTTACACCGACGTTCCCTAAACATCGGTGCAAGAAAATAGAAAGGAATGCCCTGAAGAGAAAGAAATGGGGGGGGGGGGGGGATAAGTTTTGAGCGAGCACAAGCGAGTCCGAACGGGTGCGAGACTGACTCTCAGCAAGTCAAAGTGAGTCCGAGAATACGCGAGTCGTAGCGCATGCATATACGTGAGTCGAAGTGAGTTCCAGTCGAAGCGAGCCAAGGTGAGTCGAATTACGGGCGCAAACACCGAAAGCCAGTACCAGTGATCATACGGGACTGTGCGAGTCTTGAGCGAGTTCGATCGAGCAAGCCTGCATCACGTGCGACACCAATTGCGTCTTTCACTCCGTTAAACTTTGTGCGAGACTGAGTACCTTGCCATATACCGAGCGAGTGTGACTGTCCGCGAACAGGGCTGTGATCGCCATTTCGTGATCTGGAATGGGTCGAGCGAGTTTGACTGGGCTGAATTCAGGCGAGTCTTCAGTTCGAGTGAGCCCGGCTTGAGTCCTATTTCACCGATTCCGAGCACGCACTGAGCCCACAGATGAAGGTGTTAGCTTCTTCAGTTTCTTTAGCTCAGGTACACTGAGAAGAAATATTAAGCTCAAGTGCATTATAGATACTGCGATTCTGCGAAAACGAGGCTATTCGGGTATAATTAATCCCTTATCGGTATAAGCCAATATTGTATTCGGGTGGTCGTTTTCGAACATCTACAAAACACCCACAAAAGGCCTCTCACGCTCGGATGGTCTAAGAGAAGCACTTCGGCTGCGTTCAGGTAGCCCTTTCCGATCTCCCGACTGGCATATCAGAGCGCATATCCGAAGGGGAGTATCACCGTCGAGGAAGCCGAGAAATCACGTCAGTTCCCGGTCACGTGACCCCGCCCGTTCCGACGGTTGCGCTGGCGAAGGAGGACTCTCGCTATGCTCTCGCTCTATCCACGGGGACGAACATTATCATCCACCACGCCACCATCACCGCCGTGTATTCCATATAAACGTAGCTGGCGGAGGCGGCACTTGCCGCGTTACCGGAATTTCGTCTCAGCTTTCGCTTCTTTTACCGGAATTTTGTTTCAGTCTACGCTTCCTTTACCGGAATTTCGTCTCAGCTTTCGCTTCCTTTACTGGAATTTCGTCTCAGCTTTCGCTTCCTTTACCGGAATTTCGTTTCAGTGTACGCTTCCTTTACCGGAATTTCGTCTCAGCTTTCGCTTCCTTTACCAGAGTTTCGTCTCAGCTTTTGCATCCTTTCCCGCTCACTACTCCGAAAAACAGACGGCTGTTCGATTAGCGCAAGGCGTCTCCTTCTTGGACCCAAAGCGCCTCCGGAATCGGTGCACCGGGATTCTAAGGATCACACCGATATCAACCGAAGACGCGATAAATGAACGCTGCTTATAACCACGACTCCCACCGCTGCCACCCACTATAAAACGCCCCCCCCCCCCCCAATGTCCTCGCCTCTACGAGATCAAGTTTCAACCATCTTTCGCCGCGCCAACACGAACGAACGAAAATACGAGAAAGTGCATTTTAAGTACACTGTAAAATATTTTACACCCTAAAAAGTGAAAAAGGGTGTGAATGTGTCTATAACTCACACCCTTAGGTGTTATCTATATAATGGACTCCCTAAGGGTGTGAGTTATAGAAACATTTACACCCTTTTTCACTTTTTAGGGTGTAAATTATTTTACAGTGCACGCGACGTGACACCGACGCATCGCCACTGAGGTCTCACCGCGAAATTCAAACAAAGCAGAAATTCGCCGCGGACACTATAGCAAGGAAGTTTGTATAGTAGCGTAAAGTGCGAGATTCCTAGTATGGCTAAAAGAAAGACGTTGTAATCCCTGCACGTCGTCCGAAGGGAAGCCGGCATAGCAGCGTGCGGAGCGTTGTTTCCCTACGGTGCGTGCTCCAAAAAGAACTAAGGCAAACAAAGAGAACAAAAAGCCAGAAAATTGGTCCTGGTTTCAGCTCGCTTTAGCGTCCGCGCTCTGTAATCGCATGAGCTCTAGCTGATAACTCGTTGCAAACACCAGCGCGAAACACTTCTTGCTACCAAAACGAAATAAAATACGGGAAGCGTAGGACTTTGAAACAGGGGCAGCGGACTGTGAAGCGAGTCTTAGAGACGAAGACAAAAAAAATGGCTGTGGCTTAGCTAAGGTTAAGCCCAGGATGCGAAGCATACTAGCCTTTATTCTAGTTGTTGAACCACTGTTTAGCCTGGTGAACTGCTGTTGCTTGGCTGTATTTGGTTCGGCTAGACGAAGAAACAACTCGTGCAGGCGAGCGCACGAGCTGAGACCCGGCTATGTAGCTACGCCGCCGCAAGCGAGCGCACGAGTTGAGCCTCCGCGTTTGCAGCTGTTATGACGTCATATGGTGGCTACGCGACCGCGCGCGGCGCAGCAAGGAAGAGCGTGGTTGTGCGGCTAGTATGCTTCGCATAAAAAGATAATGATATTACGGGGGAAACGAAGTAGAAATAGGTCCCATTCTCAACACGGAGGGGCATTAAAATTACCGAGCCAACAGACAGACAAAAAATAGAGAGAAGAAGGAAAAAAACTAACTGAAATAATGTAATAAATACTGACGGGAAAAGAGGTGTTCTTCGCCGAGAGTCAAGAGTTGCGGAAAAGCAACGCCGCGAGTGCTCGGAAGTCGGGCCATGCGTCAATGCGTCGATAGCCAAGGCAGCATCGAGAGGAGAGAAGGAGAGGGAGAGAAGAAAAATACAAACGCGAAGGCGTACACACGTACATATAAGCAAAATCCAAGGAACTCGCCAGGAACGCCCCTGAGAGTGAGCCGAACGAAAAACCTGTAGTCGGCGAAGAAGCGATGCAAGCTAGAAACCGAAGCTGAAGCCGATCCAGTGCCGGCGAGATGGCGCGAGAAACGCCGGGAGAGCAAGAATGAGGGAGAGGGGTGGGAGGCGCCGGGATGAAATAATGGCTCTACGCTTCATTTCGTCTGCAGCGACTTCCCCTCGACGAATAAAAAAGCGAGAATTTTTTATTTTATTTTATTTTTTTATTTGCTTCTCTGGTGACTTTTCTACTTTTGATCACCTAACGTCAATCGCGGTCCTCTCTCTCTCTCTCTCTGAATCCTGCACTACGCCGCAAACTAGCACAACACAAATAACAGCAAGCCAAGTCAGGCCTCCCTAGAGTGCAACCTCCTGCTCCTCCTCTGCCCAGGCGGCGCGTTCTCAAACATTCTCGGCCAACTCTCGGTACGAAACTCCCTCATCTCCCCTCTAAACAACCCTGCAAGCTCGCCCCCCCCTTCCCGCTTTGCCCCACCCTTCCCAAAGCACCCGCCACCCTCATATCCTGGATGGTTTGGTTTTTCCTTCCGTCCGGGGCAAAAATGTAACAAAGAAAGAAACCTCATAGAAGTACTTTTCGCCATCTTCCGCTTCGATTACGGCGAGAAAAAGTTTCACATCCGACGGGGCCGAAATTTTTATTTATGCGCCTTCTCCGACCGTCTAGCATAAAAAGGAGCTCCTAAAATACAACAATAACACAGAGAGAGAGCGAAAGAGAGAGAGAAAGATTCCTAGCTTTCTGTGACGCCGCTGTGATCAATTTGTCAACGCCCCCTGGCGTACTTGTAGGCTTTGTCGCTTATTTGTACGCATCCTGCCTGCTCACGCCGGGCGAGCGCCTCGCTTCAACCGAGTACAGCACCCCCCCCCCTCCTCCCCATCTCTCAGCCCGCGTCGGCTTATTTGTCAAAAAGAAAACTTTTCGCGAAAAGTTTCCCCATCGCACCCGCAGCAGCAGCGAGCCGCATGGCACGTTCGCCGCTTGTAACCCGGACTCCCCACCGCTGCCACCAGCTTTTTACACCCCCGTCCTCCTCGCCACCACCCCGGCCAAAGTATCGAAATGATTCTGTAATATAGGCGTCCGCGACGGCTGCGAAGTCGATGAAGTGAGGAGACGGCGAGCACTTTACTTTGATCGCCTCGGCGGCAACGATGGACGAGTTCCAAGATACGGCTGACGCTACACACGAAATAAATACAGAAATGAAAAAGAGGCGCGAAGCGTGACGATGCAAAAACTTCGAGCGCAACGAGAGGGGTGCGAACTTTCGCCGGACACCCATCGACGCACCCAGATTTGCAGCGGAACGCGAGCGAAACGGCGACGCCAAGTTTTTAACGCCAGGGTTGGTGTCGATGATGGCGATGACAATAGGTGGCTGACGCAATGGTTGCTGCGAACGTCGCATAAAAAGGAAATTGTATATCTCCACTCGGCGTTATGCGTGTATCGCGCCGATAAAAGATTATTTCGTCGGTCCATTCATTTCTCTAAAAGAGAAATAGCGTTCACTGATAAGTGTCAATCATTTTGAGGACATGCGCTGTGGCGAAAGCCTGTGCTGTTACGATTGAGAGCAAAATTGCAGTAAATGTTTCTCCTGGTCTTTTTTTTTCGTTGTGCGTTGTATGTTGATGTCTATACGCGTGATAGATATATTCTTCTGTGTCCAATAAAAATTCAGTTCCGAGGCAGCGCAAGCGTGTATTTTTCTTCCTTTTTTTGCGTCCGTGTAAAGCTACGCGGTTAAAATTAAATGCTGAGGTTTAACACGCCAAAACTGGGATGTGATTATGAGACACGCCGTAGTGAGGGACTCCGGGTTAATTTTAACCTCCTGGGCTTCCTTAACGTGCATCTAAAGCTAATGAGCACACGAGCGATTTTGCCTTTCGCCTCCATCTAAATATCCCCGCGGCTACCAGGATCTAACCATCGACGCAGCTTCGCAATTGAGCTGCCACGGCGGGTATGTTGAGCAGCCTTGAGCCACGCATATCTGTACGAATCGGCCCACATTTCGGCATTCTTGTACGCGTACTCTTGTCAGTACGGCTCCCGGCGCGTACTCACACATCCCTGTAGTACATGGATCGTAACTCAATTTACACAAAAGCCGGGCCATCCCGGAGAACCAAGGCACAAACAGGAAACTCGACGGTGTCATCATTACGAGGGCAACCATTTTCTGTCTACATTCTTTCATCGTCTTTTCCTTGGCATTTCCTTTCTTTTTCTTTTGAGCGTTTCGCGTTGCTAACAACAAAGCAGCCGAGTGCGAGAATTTAACGACATCAGCGGACTCTCACCTCCAATGGGAGTCCGTCGGCGTCTAAACTTAATGTGCCCCAACTAGCGGGATACAAACAATTCTGCAGCTACATCCGCTTCGGTTCGCCCGGTCAAAAGCACGTAGGCATTCACTACTTACATACAAACCAAGGAGCAAGCAAGAAAAGGAACTTACAACGTCAGCTGATATCCTGACTAGTGGGACTCTATAGAAAGAGGCAACCCGAGAAAAAAACAGACAAAGTCTGGAGGAGGAGGTGGTGGAAAATCAAGAGTCGTGGCAAACTTTCTGAAACGACACGAACTAGTATTGGTGTAACTACACGCCAGACACGCAGACGACTTTAAAAAAGAAAGCAAGAATCCCGCGAAAGAACTTAGCACGACGACAGAGAGCGACCTTCTCACGGCGTAGAGAAGCGGAACGATTTCGAAGGGCTTATACGGTCGAGCGACTGTGGGTTAAACAAGCAAAAACTATTAAGGACGAAGAAAGGAAAAAAAAGGAAAGAAAGAGACGACTTGCGAGAGAAGTTGGGGACGAAAAAAATTGGAAAGCGGCAGATCTCTGCGGAAACGAAAAAAAAAGAAGGCGGAAAAGCGACGAGTGAAACTAAAATGGTGCCGGTTCCGCGTAAACAGGGGAGTCATTAAATATCGCCGCTGTATTTCGACCACTCAGCTCGAGCAGCAAGAATGGCGGACGGTAAACAAGGAAGGCAAGCGAGAACAAGGATCGCCGTAAGACGACTGCGGCGACACGGCAATAACAAACAGAGAAGCGACCCAGGACCCCGTCTAACTTTATTTTTTTTTCTTTAGTGAGGACAGTTGGCCAGCTCCTCCGTCTTACTTGGCTCCTTAAGGGGGGGGGGGGGGGGGAGCGTTCACGACGGGTCTCTCTCTCTCTCTCTATCTCTCTCTCTCTCTCTCTCTTTCTCTCTTTTTTATGAATCGCTGCTTGCGACGACTACTGGGGTAGAGTTCCGAGCAGTGACGTATTATCTGGACAGTGCTCAGCGAATGGAACGCGATAGTCGAACCTCCTGGCGGACGGTGCGTGTTTGCGTCACCTTCGAGCAATAGGCGATGTCGCTGAGGGGTCGAACGGACGTTACAGTGCATCGCGAAAAACACTTTCGTTTTGGCATGATGAAAAAGTGCAGGCACCGACAAAATTGGTACACTCCGCGCAGTGGGAGCCGGAGCAACGGCAAACTGCATCGCAACGCCATCTTTGCGCGTACGTGCGTGCACAGTTAGTTAGTTAGTTAGTTAGTTAGTTAGTTAGTTAGTTAGTTAGTTAGTTAGTTAGTTAGTTAGTTAGTAAACCTATTGTTTCCATGTACGTGCTTGCACGCCCTACGTGCACAAATACACGTCTGTCGGGTGCACACAAAAGAACGCGCACAGAAATTCTCACAAGCAACTGACCTAACGGACAGTGTAAACTACCGCGAAGTCTCGGTTCATGTAACACACCCGAGTCTCAGAGAAGCTATGTAGGCTCTGTTCACAAACAGGGGTCACTCACGCACATAATGTGGGAATGCACCTCGCTCCCGTTTTCTCATCCCCGGTCAGCAGCGAGACTGACTTGACCACCTGGCTCAGGTCCGGGGACGTCGACCGACAGCTTGAACTGGTGGACTGGGCGGAGAAGGCCAAGCAGGCCCAGGGCCTTACTTGAGCCCGATACCTCAGCCACCTCCCTCGTTACCCCTCCCCGCTTTTCAATAAAGTTTATCACCACCACCACCACAAAGAAACAAAGAGGCTAAAAAAATAGTGTACACAACTAACGGGACCGACTAGCATAAGGAATTGTAAAATCAGTTCCGCGGGACCTAAAGAGAAATGTTGTATGAAAAAAAAATAAAGGTAAAGAGAGAAACAGCGGCAAATTGCGGCATAAGTACGGAATCCACAAATAAACTTCGCGACTGATGCCGCCGAAACAGAGAACTAAAACAAACAAACAATCGGCCCACCGCACTGTATAGAGCACACGGCAGCGGAGTAGGCCAGTACCGCTGAGAGAAACTTTAAAATAAGTGCAAGTCGGAGGCGGCGGCGGGAGAGGGGAGGGGGGGCACCACCGAGAACCGAAGCAGCACGTGCAGTTCCGTACGCAAATTAGACGACCGGGTGACAAAATCACGCGAACAAAATTTAAGTAAGCGAACTGCAAGGTCTTCACTGCTATAAGGCAACGCAAAAGCAGGTGGGGGAGGGAGTGGGGGAGGAACACGCGCGCAGCCGACTGCTTTCGAGCTGAATTATGCAGCAGGAGCTAAATCGCGGAAGTAAGACTTGGCCAGCTATACTCTGGTCTCCCTAAGGTTCACCTTTTTTTGAGTCCGACGAGCTCCGCCAATTTAATTTCGTATTCGCCCGCGCGAGGACAGGAGGCCGCGAGCGACACCCGAATCGAGAACTACCCGGAATCCGGAATACTTCCGCTGGAGCCGTCTGAGAGAGCGAAAAAGCCGGACGAGAGAAAAAAATAATAATTGGAAGAACGAAGGGTCCACAAATGACGAAGCAAGAGCGGCTAGCTGCGAGACTTTCTTTTGTGAAGAAGGGAAAGCGTACTAAAAAGTTCCACAGCTTTTTTATTTTTTGTTTGTTACTTTTGTACAGTTATCCTTATTAAATTTTCATTGCTTTCCGAGCGTTCTATATGCCAAGTGCTTTTTATTTGTTTGTTGTTTTCTACCGCTTTTACTTTTCTTTAAAATGTTTGCTGTAAAGAACAACCCCTTTCTAATCCTTGTACTGGACAGCTCGAAGAGGCGGGAATTCCTTAGGCGAGAGCTTCTGAGGATGACACCAGCTAAGGGGCTTGCACCGTCAAACTCGCCGTAAAGAAATGCACTTGTTCCATTTACCATTTAAAAAAGAGAACGTCACACAGAAACAGGTGGAATGCTGATGCATTCTATCTCACACATTGTGGAATAGATGTCTCGAAAGCGGCGACATCCTCGATGATCGTCCTAACTGGATGCGCCTTGCGAACCCACCGGCTAGAATTATCAAATCGCAAAACGTGCCACGAAGTATCTAGCTAAAGATTGGCTGAAGGCTTAGCTTGGTTAAGCCTGGAAGATTGCGCAAGCAATACCCTTGGCTGCGCCTTGGTTCGGCTGATGGTGTGGACATGATTGCCCTTTGTTAAACTTAGGCCTATACAACATCCCACATAGCGCAAGGCAGCGCGCCGACCACTGCGAGGAGCCGAGCTGTAGCCCCATTTATCCTCCTAGCGTGACGTCACACCAGCGAGCGCCCTCTCTCGGTAGCGCCGCAGCAGCGGCGCGCAAGGCTTCGCCTGCACCATCGATGCGGCGAGCTGGGGCACCGTCTCTCGGTCTGGCGTGACGTCACACGGTCACGTGACGCGCAGCTGTGTAAGGAGGCGCCACGACCACCGATGGGCCGAAAGTGCGAGCAGCATTGCTTTCGCAATAAAAACTTAAATGGTTGATCAATCGAATATTCGTCTCAAGTCGTCAAGCCAGTAATATCCACCTCTTTGGGCAATACAGGCACACGGACTATAAAATTGCGAAGCCCGTCTGATCGGGCGATATTTAATGCAAAGCGGTTTTCTCGGCGCCAAGCAAGTTCTTGCGGTGTATCTCCCCGCTTTCGCGAGTCAAAGACCAAAACAAACACTAACGCCGCCTGCAGTGACGGATGGGAACAAGCTTCGGTTGGCCGTGGCCTCCGCGATCAGCAGCGCGCCGCCGGAGCTGATCGCGGAGGCCACGGGTTGGCACCCGCAAAAGAGAGACGACGGAAGAGAAGCAGCCAAGCACGTCGAGGGTGCTAGAGCGTCTCAAGCTTGACGCTCGTCAGCATCTCGTGCTGCACTTTATATTACTGTGAGCCGAAAAAAAAGTTGCGTTGTGGTAATGGCGAGGACAGGGGGGGGGGGGGGGGGGGGGTGCTTTACAGTGGGCGGCAGCGGTGGGATTTGGACTTGCTCATACCACGCGGCAAAGCCTGCGAAACTATGAATCAAAAGCACCACACAGATCCCACTCGCGTTCCTGCCGTCCCGGTGGATTTTCCTAAAAGGGCGTAGGAAAGCTCAAAGGAACCGTTTATAAGCAAAAGGTAGGGGGTTTAAGAACAACGCCACGAAATCCACTCGCAAGGAAGTGAATCTGACGTTTGCGATAACAAATGCCAACAAACCGTGCGCATTAAACGCAGTGTCAGCAATTGCTATGAACATCAAGAAAAAGAAAGAAAGAAAACCAAAACATATGGAAATGTACTTTTGTGTGTGCGTGTTTCTTTAAAGACCGACCGTAAAGAGCCCATTTTGAAATAAACTTGCTTTGCGCTAACCACCTGAGAAACTAACACTACCGAGGAGGATAATTTACGCCACCGGTTCTTGGAATAAGATGTGGAAACACAAGCTCCTCATACGTTCTTCCGATTGCGAGCTCTAACATAGAAGCGACCACGGTAGACAAAGAAAATGATCCTGCGGATCAACGAGTTCCCATTTGCAAACATCGCCATTTCATCTGCAAACACACACACACACACACAAACACACACACACACACACACACACACACACACACACACACACACAGCTGCAGCAGCAGATCGCAAACAGCCACTTCAAACGAGCTTACGCCGAGGAGATAGCTCCGAGCAAACGCAGTTAACGACAGCACCATTCCTCATCGCATGTACACCTTATTTCCGAAAACAAACACATCTGATAAGACGCTGAAGTTTAAGTACGCAATATAACTCTGGATAAACAAAAGCCAAAAAAGAAGAAATAGAAACGGTGCTTACATTCAGGCTTTTTTGCAACAGCAAAGCCTAACAGAAAGAGCACGCTTTACAGGGGAAAAAATAATATTCGTTTCTCGGAATAGCGGAGGCTCGGCAAATTAAGTTCAGCTCCGCGCAAGCAAGTTAGAATTAGTAAACGAGTTTTCTCTTAGTCTGTCAGAAGCGAAGAGCGAAAAGCAATTTCCGAGCCCCACGCCGTAAGAAAGAAAGAACTGAGAGACGTACACGTCTTCGCAGCACCACGTAGGTACATAACGAAGCGGGTCTGGAGCCTACGGGATCGAAGTTAGCAATAAGGAATCTCAGTCGATATTGAGCGACATATATAATAAAAGAAAGGAAGAAACGTAAAGAGACCACGGAGAGGCGCTTTGTAAATAAAAAAAAAAGTCTCAGTATTTTCAGTCGCAAGTCATAACCGCTTCCAATACCACACGTCTCGCAATTAGATCGGAACACGACTGGCTCCAACTCAAGCGGGATTCTGCCAAGAAACAAAAAACAAACGAAACAAAGAGAAGCCAAGGTCGAGCGAGGAATCTAAATAGAAAACAAAACTGCGTTTACAATTTTTCTGCGCACCCCATCGAGAAACAAAGTTCGGTTCAATAAGACCGGCCTAGGCAGGAAGAGCAAAAGACGTGATTCTGCAAACACGTACCGCTTTTTTTTTATTCTTAATCTTCTTTTTTTTTTCGATGCGAAAGAAACGAGCTGCGGCGTGGACGTCGTCGCGTTAAATAGAATTCGACCGTCGAGAGAGGCGAAGCACACCGAGTTGTCGACGATCAATTTTCACGAGAACGTGCGGCCGAATAATCGAAGACGACGGAGATCAGCAGCCTATGCGCGGCAGAAGGCCTCGCGCGTGCGCGGGACACAAACACAATCACGGAGTGTTTGTCCGTTTTTTTGTTCCATTTTTTTTTCTCGGGTTCTTCTCAAGCGTCGAAACGACACACCGTGCAAGACGAAGAACGAGAATCACAGACACCGTGTGCTCCTTAAGTTTGTGGGCAAAAGCCTCCCGTCAAAGGATGGACTGTATGATCAACATAGAGAGAGCGCAGTAGCACATCCCTACCCCCAACCTCCCCCACCAACGCACACACACACAAAAAGAAATGTAAGTACACGTTGGAGCTTCAGTGAAATTCTGGATTTTTGTCGTCGCGTTCTGAAAACCTGCGTGAATGCCGGCATGTGTGCGCGGCAGGCTGCCAAGAAAGGCAATGAAGAAATTATATATAATTCAACGAGAAGTGTTTCGACAGCATAATAACGGTTTCAAAGAAAAGTAGTACAAGCAAAAAGAAAAAGAAAGAAAGAATCTCGTAAAGATGTGAAGAAATAGCAGGACAAGCACAAGAAGGACGACAAGAAGAATAGAACAAAAATGAAGAGTAGAATACGAACAAGGACAACATAAGAAATACGAACAAATGGCACGACAAAGAACAAGAACCACAAGAAGAAGAGCGTCAAGAACACAAGGTCAACGGAAGAACAAGAGCGCAGAACAAGAACAAGGACAAGATGATGGTAAAGAACTGAAGAACAAGAAACTAGGACAAGCAGAAGAACTAAATTAACGGCGAGTGCCACGGCGAATATTAAAAACGAATGCTTTATTAGTGCGCCGTTAATTAGGTCTTGCATATGGTGAGCACAAGTGACACAGCCGTACGCTAGGTCGGCGGGTAGGCGTCTGCCGAACTCTTCGGTGCCACGCACCCTGCAGTAATTTTTTTTAAAGAAGCAAAAGAAAAGAAAAAAAAGAAAAACGTACGTCCTAGGCGGGTAAATAAACGCGGTACAAGGAATGAAATTACACCAAGTCTAAACAGCGTAAGCAAACGACAACAAAACTCCATACACACATAACCAGCGCTGTAGGCGCTGGATCCTGTGGTTATACCGTTCTTTGTCGCCGTCTTATCGCGCTGTGTAAACTTACAGTACATGTCGCACCAACTTGCCCAAACGTAACCACTCCACAATTAGATTCCCAGCGACGATACTACCGAAGCGTGCGTAAAAAAACACTCGCAAACGAATCCCGTCACGACAGCTATACAAGGGCTGGCGACAAGGCACTGAAATGTTCCCAGAACACGGCAGCACAAACTACGAGACGGAAATATAAGCGTGAGTAAATGTTGCCGGAACAAGTCCTTGTACGTACAGTACATAACGGCGATTCCCCGAAAAAAATGAAAGCGTTATACGTTCGCTTTCGCCACAGAGCCGTCATTACCCGGAATACGTGTAATGCCATTAGAATCTTTCGAGAAGCCAGTTACGTCAACGCGACAATAAAAATAATGAAAATGGAAAATAAGAATAAAGATGCATACGCGTACGGGGAGCACATATTCTCGTCGTATCTGTTGTTTCACGGAGCTGAAGACGTCTTAAAAAAAAGAAAATTTAAAGCAATGCGATCCCGCATCCTCGTAACAATCTTCCCCGGAGAAAAAGGAAAGCCCCTGCTACGTCTTCAGAGAAGGGCCTTCACGATAAAAACGCTCCCATTGCTGAAAAGCACACGGTGATTTAAAGTCCGCTTTTCGAAATGTCCGCGGAACCAGCTGCGTCAATCCTTGCATTTTTTTCTTTCTTTTTATTTCTTGATTACAACAGAAAACATAAGGGAATATAGCTCGCCACCGTGAGAAAGCTGAAGACCAAACCTCCAATGAAAAACGAGATAACAACGAGGTTTACGTGCGAGAGAAACGACGTCATAGCGTACTTTATTCCCAACAGCGGAAAGACAACGCTCAGGTATATAAAGAAAGCGGGGACATCAAGGGCTGCCTGCAAAAAAAAAAAAAAAAAAGAAATGCGCACGCACACGGACGACCGTTCTTCAAACGCCCCCGCCCGGTCCGATTTCGGCTTCCTTCATTTCTTTTATTCTAGCGCAGGCAGCGTATAGCGATTCACGGACATATCCGGTCAAGACGGGAAAAAGCGACGCATTGCGCAAAAACAAAAGCAAAAAAAAAGAAAAACAGTCCGGTGCTGCCGCTGCCGCGTTATCGTCCCAAGGCTCCTCTTTCCCTCTGGTCCTCTTTCTTTAAAAAAAGAAAAAGTAATTCAAGAAAATTGAGGCTACTTCTATGAGCTCGTTCCGGGCTTTCTCTAGCTCCACATTTTCCGCAATTCCACCGCGGTTCCGGCGTCCCGCTGTTATCACTGGGGCGCCGGTTTACTACTCTTTTTTTTCGCAACGTTCCCGCCGAGAGCGCCCCCAACCGACGTCGGCGTTCCCTACGTCAGCGAGTACGCGCAGCGCCTCCTCGTGGCGGCGCCTTGGAACACAAGCGTAAGCCGGATCGTATCGCTCACACTTGCGCACCCTTCTCCCTCTCTATTTGCTTTCCCTCTCTCTGTTTCCCTGTACATGCGTGGGAAAGGGGGCGTGCGTACGTGCGTGTACGAGAGAGAGAGAGAGAGAGTGGATGAGTGAGTGAGATGGCGCGCGACTCTCTCTTTCCCTGTGCATGCGTAGGGTAAGGGGCGTGTGCGTAAGAGAGAGAGTGGGTGAGTGAGTGAGATGGCGCGCGAGCCCTGGCGTGTTTATATAAACGTGAGCGATGGGAGGGTCGCGCTGGGCGTAACGTGCGCAGCGGCGCGCCATTTCTCAGAGGACGTTACACACATTGTTAAGAAACAGCCAAGTGCGCAGTATTGTCAAGCCTGCACCCGAGAAGACGCATTGCTTCGAGACGCAAAGGCAGCACGAGCAGCACGCTGCGTAAATGCGAACCGCGCAGAAAGAGAGAGAGAGGGAGACAGACAGAGAGGGGGGGAGACAGAGAGAGAGAGCTAGTGCGGCGAAGAACGGCTCACCCGGAAACGGTTCCTTTGTTTACTATTGTTATTATTTAGGGCCGTCGTAACTACACCGCGCACCAGACAAAGAACATAAGGCAAAAGGATGAAAGAAAGGAATCAGGTGGGGGGAGAGAGCGTGGGCTGTTTGAGAGATGCGGCGCATTTGAGAACGAAAGCGCATCAGACGAAGCTAGCATTTGCATTTGTTTGCTCTCTGCGTTTATTCGTTTGTTGCTAATACTCTTGCTCGCCCACTCATTTTGTTTGTTTGTTCGTTCGTTTGTTTGTTTGTTTTATATGTGACTGTTACATGGCATAGCCAAAAAACGAACACGACTTCACATCCCGCGGAAGGCATTTAGCTCAGAAAGGAGGCGGCAAGTGAGCCGCAGAAGCAATAAAAGAAATCCGGAACACGCAGAAGCGCTGTTATACAGGCAAATATACAGCGGTTCCATTTCGAACGACGATTGCATATTCAAAGCCAAAAATGCGGAATCCACAAATCCTTCGCGTACCGAACATTAGGTGCACGTTTAGGAACCATCGGATGCTCACAGTTAATCTAATCGAAGCGAGACAAAGTAAACTGAATTGATTCAGGAGCTGCACACACAGCGGCGTACGTGTCTCACAGATGCACTGCTGGTTTGAGACGTTAAACACCATCCTCCAACTAATCAATTAGGGTTAGTGAAGAATCAATTAACCAACATACAAGGGAAAGCACCAGTTCACACAAAGTATACTGTTACATACCACGAACAACGTTGGCAACGCCTAGGGGTAGAAACACGACGCACAATTTTTTTTTTCGAAAAGGTAGAAGCCTCCCCTCTACTGCTTTATATTTCATTTTTCGTACAAGGGTAATCTTTGCCAACGAGCCGTTTTCGGCATCAGCACCTCGAATAACACAGCGTGAAAGCCCCTAAGCAAGGCGGGCAAAGCGCTGAAACGCTCGCATCCTCTGCACAAGTTGCCGGAGGGCCGCAACGCTCTGTCCTAAGAGACATGGCGAAGGTAAAACGCAGAGGCAGTGGATCGCTGCCAAACAAAAAAAAAGCTTCCCACCGCATCCGCTGTCGCGAACATCTGGAAGCTGGAAGGCTGACGCGGATGAAACTTGGACGCCAAGTTCAAGCGAGCGACACGACGATCACCGCGACCACGGCAGCGGCAAACACAACACGAGCAGACAAAACCGACAACACACACAATTAAGTGCTTCTTTGTTACCCCCCCTCTCGTGCACGCGTCGGCGTTTGGGACGGAGACCCAGCCGGCGACGACACGGAAACTGAGGGTCAAGCGTCGCAGCACACTGGGTGGAAGGAAACAATGGCCAGAGAGAGAGAGAGAGAACAGAAGCTGGCATAGGGCGATCAGCGAACTGCGCTCAGGTTAGCAAAGCAGAGAGCTTGCGCGTCTCCGCTAACAACGCGCGAAGAAGCAGCAGGAGCAAGATCGCGCGAGAGACCAAGACAGAGAGAGAGAGAGAGAGAGAGACACCTCACCCAGGAGCGAACCGGCGACGTCTTAACGCATGCAACGCCGCGAAACAACGCGAGCGCGCCGACAGAAACACTCGCCGGGAGGGGGAAACACAATGGCGCACGCGCGCGCACACGCGGACACTTCCCACTACATCAAAATGGAAGAGCGTGACCAAGAGTAACGTAACACGTGAAGCGGGGGGAGGGAGAGGGGGGAGTTTGGGATAGGCTTTCGGCACAGCTTAGGCGCCCGCGACGCGCTGGAGGACCGGACAGGACAGCGGGGACAATAGACTCGCGTCGGCGGTGCCGCGCAGCGACAAAGACAGACCACCTCGCAGGCGTGCTTCCTTGCCTGCTTGCTCCCCTCGCACTCCCGCACCCAGATTCTCTCCACGCAGCCTTTTCCTTTTCTGTTGTTCTTTTTCGCACAGAGTTGCCTGTCGGTCGGGATTATACGTTCCACGCCCTCCGGGCCCGGGAGCTGTGCGTCCCTAAATATACGGGCGTGCATACGGGCGACGTTGCGCGAAGCGCGGCCCCCCTGGATAAAAGCGGGCCCGTGCAGTGCTTTTGCCACGCTGCACCCGTGTGTGGCGTGTCAGCCCGATGCGCCGTCAGCTACGGTGCGGCAGAACCGAGCAGTGCGAGCGAAAGTGGGACTACGTTTCATAGGAATTTGGCAGCGTTACGAGAGAGAGAGAGAGAGAGAGAGAAAGAATGAAAGAAAGAAAGAAAGGAAGAGACAGAGATAGAAAGAGAGAGAGACAGAGAGAGAGACCACCAGGGGTCGAAGTTCGAGTGCCACTTTTCCATCGTTTCTTTTTTCGCATTCGTGGTGTCCCCCACAGCTTCTTTTCTTTAATCCGTGGTTTTGTTTCGAATGTGATTTTATATACACTACAGCTTCTTTTTTTTTCGTCGCACTAAAACTTCCATTACGAAGTTTCAGCTTTCGGATCGTTCAATGCAGAAACCTGGGCTAGTTGGTGTGTCATTATTAATTAAAGGACAAGCCCAAATAGCATGGACAGAGACTGTCGCCTTCTCTGTCTCTGTCCATGTTATTGGCGCTAGTCCTTTAATTACTGATTCGGATCGTTATTTCCCTGGTCTTTATTCGTTTATTTTACCCACCCGATTCGTGGCCAAGCCCCGACTGTGGATGCGCGCCACGACCACTCGGGTGAACAGCTAACAACTCGTCTTTTACAGGGAAGCTGTATGTGGCTAGGGTTCCGCATATTTTTCTTCTGCGTCAACAAAAAAACTATCGTCATCAATGGCTCATAACCTTGTAAGCAAGGAAAAAATGCAATGACTCATAGCCCCGTAAGGCAGCGGCTACGAGCACTAAGGAAAGTGAAGCAAACAGTGCTTACATTTTTTTCTAATCACGCAGACAACAAGAGAACAGCATGTCGAAAACTGTCTTCATCAATGGCTCATACCACTGGAAGCAGTGGTTCAAACCTCCGTAAGCCAGCAAAAATGCAATGGCTCATAGCCCCGTAAGGTTAATGGCTACAAAATGTATGTACATTTGTCCTCTTGATTCTCAAGAGGACAATGCCAGCGACTGTGGGGACGGATATATGTGCCGTACAAACGAAAGACGAAACTGTGATATCCACTGCGTATATATTTCCAGGCACAGCCAATAGTGATATCGATAAATTCACGACCACGCACCCTGGAAGACCAGCTCGTCCTGATCTCCAGGGGCCAGGCGGCTAGGGAAGCATATGGGTCCCGTGAAGAGGGAACCACTTCCATCGACGGCGTCTAAGAAGATGTCGAGCTCGGCTCAATAAAGTTGTTTCTCTCTCTCTCTCTCTCTCTCTCTCTCTCTCTCTCTCTCTCTCTCTCTCTCTCCGTGACGACACTACCCTTTTGATCATCGCTGGAGACTTAATATGGACGTCTCGAAACCAGACAAGAAATGGTTCACTCATATTGTGCTAGAAAAGTTTGGTTTCAAGAGCCACTAAGACACTTAAATACTTAACAACGGTCGTGTATGGATTTACCTTTGACCAAGATTCTACGTAAGGTTGTAACCGAACTGATCAGTGAATATCACAGTAATCACAGAGCTATCATTGTCATTACCAGATGATGAAAATAAACACGTTCACCCTTGCCTAACTCTGTGACGCGCTACAGCTTCGCTGCTCAACCACCTTCACCGAGTGGGATGGCTCGTCAATTTTTTTCTTCACATTATAATATGCCTTCATAGTCCTCTTCATTAACTTCATCGTCATACTGTTATCTGTTTATAATCAACTTTAGTCTTCCTCATCATAATCTACGCGTTGTCATTTTCTTATTCATCCATTTCATCGTAATCTTCATTTTCGTTTTCATCATCATCCTTCGGAGATGGTAGGATTATGCAGGTAAAGAATACAGGGCGCTGCTGCCAACGATAACCAGCAAGCGTTTTTGTTTGTTTGTTTGTTTGTTTGTTTGTTTGTTTGTTTGTTTGTTTGTTTGTTTGTTTGTTTGTTTGTTTGTTTGTTTGTTTGTTTGTTTGCGCTCCGCGCGTAATACGAGTGTCTTACGGGTCAGCAACTCACCAGACGCAGACGACACTGCGTTCTGCAAATAATTGTGAACCTTCGACGCAATATCCGCGCCGGGCTGGCCTAATAAAACTCCAGAATGATAAAAAAAAACCTCGGCCGATGATTTCGACGGGCAAAGCTAACATCTTCGCCTCCCGAACACGAATACCTTCGCGACCATTTCGAGCCACACGAAGCAGTGCGGCACAGCCACGACTTACTTGCGCGGCGCTATGCCAGAGCTCCAACAGTGCACGGATTTAGCTCGGCGACGGCGTACATGCGACGCCTTCTGCAGATACGCTGCGGCGCGTCTAAATCCGTGCACGGAACGGCGATACAGAAGGATGCAAGAGAGACAAGCCAACGAACAGAGGCATAAAAAAGGCCAGAGTTCGGCCAGCGCTTTGGAAATAACAAGTTCCCCGCCGCCCGTGGCGCGGTCGCAAACGCGGTGCCGCCGCTTAATCATTCGATTAGCGCGTTCGGTGGCCGAAGGCGACGCGCGGACACAATGGTCGGCCGTCAAGAGCACTCGGCTTCGAACGCCCGCTTCAAGCTCGCCTCGAGTGGACGCGCGTATGGCGGGGGGGCCCTGCGGAAAGCGAGCTTCACTGCAAGGCAGGGCGCGCTTACAAGTGCAGCGTGTCAAGCCGCAGTATAGTAGCACCCCGCCCAAGTGCCTCGCAGCAAAAAGAAATTGGAATAGGAGAGAGAGAAAGAGAGGTTGGTCGAGAAGGAATTGCGGAGTATAGTAACACCCTGCCCAACTGTAATACCAGAGCCTGGCATAAAAAGAATGGTATATGAGAGTAAGAGAGAGAGAGAGAGAGGAGGGTTGAGAAGGAATTGCGGAAAGCCCCCGGCGCTGACCACTGACCGTTAAAAGCGTTTGTGGGTCCGATGGAACGGCATTGCTGTCGCACCACAGAAGCATGTGACGCAACGGCGCGGCCTAGACGTGTCTGTTTCAATTTCACGTTGCTCGATGGTCACGCTGTTATTAGGCAGTTTTCAGGTTTCATTTTGCGAGTACGTATTACTACTTTCGCGACGCCGGAAGCACCGCGGGCGCGAACGCGAGCGACCCGACCCCACTGGTGGCGCCATCTCGCGACGTCGACTTCAACCAGAAAGCACATAAATCTGTTGCCGCAATAACGAACCCAGTGCTACTTTGCTGCCTGCACAGAAAAGGCATCGGCGGCAGCGTAATCGTCAACGCAAGTGGCTATTTCGATAAGAACATAACAAAACACGCAAAAGCAAAAACATGCGACACGTTGTCGTTGAGTAAACTGCCAGTAAACTGCCAGAAGATGGCGCTGCCAGCGAAACCGTAGAAAACATCCCCCATCGAGACGGACGGACGGACGCACGGATGGATGGATGGATGGATGGATGGATGGATGGATGGATGGATGGATGGATGGATGGATGGATGGATGGATGGATGGATGGATGGATGGATGGATGGATGGATAGATAGATCGCGTTTACCGCCCAACGCTGGCCCTATGAGAGATGCCGTAGAGGAGACACACGGGGTTCTTCACCTAGACCTAAGTACACGAGCGTCTTTCGCATTCTCGAACCCAACGAAATGCGGGCGCCCCTGCACGGAATCGTGCCCGCCATTCCGTGCCCAGCAGTACAGAACGCCAGAGCCTGCTAGCGAACCACCGCCACTGGGGATAAAGGAGAAAGCCTAAGCAGCAATATCCTAATGGAAAAGCCGGGGCGAGTAAACGCGCCCCGCAGAGATAAAAAAGAAGGATCGCATCCGTCTCCCACGTGTCGCCGGTTTCAAAACGTTTCGAAAGAAAGCCTCCATCATCGCCAGATCAGCTCGCGCACGAGCGGATCGGATCAGGGAGACAGACGCTTCATCCCCTACAGCGCATGCTCCCTTTTTTTTTTTTCTTCTGCTCACTCGGTGGTGCGAGCCGCCCGAGTAGTGGAAACGCAGAAACGGCTTCTAAACCTACCAATTGTCCTACACCCGGATTGCGTTAACCTTCCCCTTGTTTCTCTGTCGTTCCTTCAGCCGCCATCGAAGCTCCCAATATGCATGCATCCGACACTCCTATCCCCTGTATCACGCGTGACGGCACACGATGTCTCCTCGCGAGCTGGGCGCCCCCTGGTGCGCGCACCCGGCAACTAGGCTGCATCTGTAGGGGACGGCGCACTATGCGAGACGCCGCGGCAAGCCCTCTTGCACGAGCGAGCGCGTACTCGCGTTCTATGGTGTTCCAACCTCTCTCTCTCTCTCTCTCTCTCTCTCTCTCGGCATTTCCACTCCGTCGCTTGCTTATTCAATACCGTGCAGCGCACAGGCAAAAAGGCACCGAGGTTTGTGCATTGCATTCGATAATACTATTGCGAAATGAAAATTTTGGACTTCGCGTGGCTCCGAAGACGTGTTCAGGAATATAACCGTAACACCGAGACACCGTCTGGTCTAGAACGCGCGTAAATATAGAGGTCGCCCAACAAAGCTAAACGGGTAGACTTTTCGGTATCTGCATTGATACCAAAACTTCAGCTTGTTAATCTTTTCAGTTGGGTCTGGCGAAACTGGAGCCTTCCTTTCTTCCTAGCGTTACTCAATGATCTGCTTTACTAATGAAGCTCAGCTCGTAATAACATCACGCTATTAAAGAGAGCGATAACCATCTAGCACAAGCATCAACTGTTATCCCTCATTCTTATCCCAAAAATCTATATAGCCCATATCACGTCACAAGCCTAGATAGCCTAAGCACGCGAAACGGCCATACATACATATGTTCACAACTAAAGCACCAGCCAAAATCGAAAAGTACCGCGGAGAGTTTAACGTGAGAAAGACGTCGCCACGTTGTCACCGACTGGCGCCACGCTGCACACATCTAATGAGGCGTAGTACGGCCGCGGGAACCAAAAGAAGACGGAAAACTAAGGCACGATGGCGTTGAAAAAGAAAACGAGGGGGGGGGGGGGGGGGGGAGAGACGTAAGCACGAGGACCGAACCCGAACGACGAAATCGGTCATAGCAGAACGCGAAACGACTCCGCGGGCTCTCCGCCAAGAATTCGATAACGACGATGGCTACAGGACGGAGGGAAAGGGGGCCATAGAGCAGCAGACGACATCCTTGTAGAGCAGACGAAGAAGCGCGGGAGGGGACGAACGAGCAGACGACGACATCCTCCATCCTCGCAGAAGTGTGTATGTGGCAGACGAACAGACGAAAAAGGGGGCGGGAAGCAGACGACAGAAAGAAGAAGGCAAAAAAAGATCTCGGACGAGAGCGGGTACGGTAGAAAGGAAAGAAAATGGACGACGCGGGAAGAAGCCGATTGCTCGCCCCATCGAGAACCGGATTCGGCGGGCCGGAACGCCGGGTCGTAGTTTCCTACCCCCACCGAAAGCATCAGGAGCAAGACGACGGTCGAAGGAAATCTTTGTAGAGGCGAGGACGGCTGAAGAGGAACGAATCGCGACGGGCAGCGAGTGACTTGGCCGTTGTCAGAGCAACTCTCAACGCGGTGGGTTCCCAGAGAAAGGAAAACGAGGAATGGGCTGCTGGTAAAGGCAGGGCGCGGAACAACGACTTTTAGAGAGAGACAGAAGCTTAAGACATCGAGACCTCACCTCCCTGTTAGTATTTCTGCTCCAAATTAACAGAGCTGCGCGGCCAGCCGAAGTCCCAAACGGGCCATGCGTATGCGTTGCCTCTGGGCGTGTCATCTATGCCTGTTCGTCATCTACACGCCTGTTTATCTCGGACCACACTGCGGCCTTGTGCACCTGTTCATAAATTGGTATACGCGCATGCGTAGGTCTTCAGTGCAGTGCACTGTGTACCTACTGCTCGCCTTGTGTCCATATATGTTCCAGTGAGTTTAGGTTTACTTGCGGACCGCACCGACATTGCCCCACTCTAAATTTTTCGGATTTTTGAAGTTTCCTCTTACCCTATAATGTGCTGCTTTTATGATTACCATCAATATATGAGAAGGAACAACCGTCACTATTATAGGGTGTCTAAATCTTCTATTTTCGTTTGAATGAAAAAAAAACTGGGCAAGAACTTAGCAAAGAACTTAGCAACGGTAACTCTCTAACTACGCGGCAGCATACTTGGAATGTGATGGTGACATCTCGACTGCTGCGCACGCATCCTTCACGCAGGCGACCTTGCAGACTTTCAGTTATCAAGGTGACGTTTCTATGACTCGCATTTCTTAGAAACTTACGTGCACAATGTGCACAATGTGATGTGCACAAAATATTTCGTACGCAATGTGAAGCGCTCACGCACGTTCGACACCACCTCGAGTCTCCTGTGAAATACCTACAAAGTGAGTTTTAGAGACTTCCAAAGCACTAAAGACGTCACAATCGAAGTATGTTATTGCAGAGTTTGCAAAGCTCTGTACTAGCCTAGTTTTGTGTTTCTTCTTTTGCCCTAGCTGTTCGCGTTCGAATTTATAATGATGGTACTACAAGCTGAAACACGTGACCTATAACGCGGTATGGAGCACTTTTCGAACTGAAGTTCGTACAAATATCGTCATTGTTTCGTTCTATCTGTTTCAGGTTACTCCAAAGGAACAGGGCAGCGGTGAACGTCCGTTGAAACGCTCAGATTCGACGAGCAACAGAAAGCAGCTAAGCAAAAAGAGCTAAGCTGTCCGTGCAAGACAAGAGACGCCCGTCACCTGCCTCAGCTACACCAATTCTCCAAGAGCTACAAGGACCGCGACCACTTAGTGCACACATGAACGTAAGTGGCTTGCTGTACCGTTATGACGCCTTGTCGCCATCGGGCAAGAAAGAAAAAAATCACCCGTGTCGAGACGTGCGGGAAACAAGAATGTAAACCGCAGGGCAACACTTTATTCGGCGCGCTATCTTTGGCGGAGTTCCATGCTGCCTTGAGAACGAGACAGCGTTCCCCCAATGACAACAGCCGTACGCGCGTGTCAGAAAGTTTCCAAGGCGTCGTATGCCGCGTTCGTTATTATCGATAGGAAGTATACGGACACTCCAGCCACACTCTAGGTGTCGGTGTCATGTCTTACGTATATATGTACTGCCCCGGTCACCTGCACCCCGCATCTGCCAAAAAAAGAAAACATCGATGGTGATCGCAGTGTGCGCTGTAGGATTCACGGGTCCTGGTCTCGGAATCTCGTAATGGGTAGCTGGCCGCTACGCTACCGGGGCGTCACACGGACGCTAAGCGGGCCCACGCGGTAGTCCGAGCTTTCTTGATAGGAGTTGCTTCTTTAGCGATGATTACGAGGTCGAGAGGATGGAGAAAAGAAACAGGCGATTTGTTTAACACAGGAGAGGTAAACTTTCAGTTTCCAGAACAAGGGATACCCGTGTACTGGCCGGAGCATGGAGCGTAGTACATCGTTCTCGTAGCGTGAGCTGTGCGAGCAGACTATTCATTCTTCGGAAAGCACGTCAGGACACGTCAGCGAACGTCAGCACTCGTCAGCACAGCTCGGCACACACACACTGCACCAAAGGCGTCCTCTTTTAAAACAGTTCAGTTCCCTAGGTGACTAGACTAGGGAATCTGATGACTGCGTCCGAGCCAATCCCACTCGCCGAATCGTTCGCAATATCCCGTCCATGACGTCGGCACCGTTACGCCGGACTCCGCCTCCAAGGTTGCGCGATCGCCACCCGCCATACGAGGCAACGACGGGGCAACGACGGGGCAAAATGGGAACTTGGATGTCGACGCCGTTCCCACAAAAGTCTTCGACGTTCCCCTTTCATCAATTAGCGGGCTCTTCGTAACGGTCCGCTTGTCGGGGTCAGGCTGACGTAGAGTGGTATTCGCGGTAGTTACCGCTTCTACGGAGGGCGGCGGCTGCTGTCGTCTCGAAGTGAGCTCCTTTGTTTACGGGTCGCAGTCTACACGTCAGGCCTCGTCACCGTCTGGGCGATGCTGGCATTGTGAGCGTCACCTAGCTGAAGTGATTCCTTACAGTAAATCGGGTTGAGACCCCGTGTAGTGAGACGTTCGTTCAAACCGATCTCCCTTCACATCCCCCCCTTTGCCAAGTAAGCCTCGAACCATCATTTAAATCACTTAAATACGGTGACCCCTCGCTGTAACGAAATCGCTTCGTTCGAAATTTCTTGTGGCACCGATCACGGTGCACGCATCTCAGACTGGATTACTTGAAGTGAAGGCGCTCTGGGACTCTGTTCAGTACGAAGTGCGCGGAATGGGAATACCGTAAGACCGGAACTGCGCAGATCAATATAAGCGGCGCCCCTTTGGCCTTCTTTCTTCATATCAATCTAGAGAGTCCCATAGCGCTTGAAAAGCAACTCCGCCACGTGGCGGCAGCTCTCTGAACTAACTCCATCAACCAACTCCCGGACGAAAGCGTAGATTCGATACGGTCGTGTCGCCACTATCGAGTGCGATATTGTTTCAATGTATGTTTTACGAGCTCACGCGCTGTTGGTTCGAAGCGCCCTACGTTACTACGACTCGTTCAGAGCCTCCCCGCTTTTAAAACGAAATAGCACTTATGGCGAAGTTCAATTCTCCATCACGGCGAATTCCTTCAGACGAGTGTTACATTGCCTTCTTGGACACTGTTTACTGTGTAGTGTTTATCGTTCTCGTGTACACTGTTTTGTCTCTCTGACCTCTCCCTCTTTACTCACTGAGCTGGTCAACTCGGACGACTCACACGCGTAACTCGCACAGATTTCCTAGGAATGCTTTAAGGCGCAAAATACATTTCTTGAAAAGAGAAAGGAAGACAGTGAAGTGCCAATTTTAGCTTGGCGCTTCACTGTCTTCCTTTCTTCTGTCCCTTTTCGAGAAACGCATTCTGCGCAACAAAGTATACCTAGGAAATCTAAGCACCAACTTGCCCAAGAAGTATTTTTCCAACTCGCACAGCTTGCGCGTCATCGTCCCGCTGCTGCTGCTGCACCCGGAGGCTCGGCGGCCGGGCACGGTGCCGCCGCCGCCCCGTCCCCGCGATGGTAGTGGTGCACGAGGTGGAGCTCCTGGACGAGCACCCCGTGGCCCGGCCGCCCTACCTGGCCCACCTGCAGAGCGGCGCGGCGCCACAGCACCTGCACCACTCGCACCCGACCAGGCACCACCACGGAGGGTTCGCGCAGCAGCAGCAGCAGCTCAAGCTGGGACCCCCCGTGGGCGGCGGCGGGGGCTCGTCGTCGCTGCCGCGGCACCACGGCCAGCCCCCGTCGGCGCCCTACCACGACCCCACCACCGAGGAGGACGACGACGAGGACGAGGAGGATGACCTGCCCGAGTACGCGGAGGCCGGGCCGCCTACCGGTGAGCGAAAGAACGCGTCGACGCGTGCGGTGGAGAATTTTAGTGCGTCCTGTATTCCGGCAAGCGAAGCCGGTTTGCCGGATGGGCGGGGCCGTAAACGTGAGCGGCCAGATTGGTGGCGCCAGCTGGTGTTGCAAAGCTCAACCACATAAGCACAGATCCAACTGCTATATTCTTAGCTGCTGGTGTCAATTTTCGACAGCGGCGTAATCGTGTTCACAATTGCGCGGCTCCAAAAAATTTGCATCTGCAGCGAAGCACAATATAGTGGGTTACTGCAATCTTAACTCTGTGTTCGTCTGGTTAAACTCTACGCCACTAGGCGGCTGCACTCCTCCAGTCGTTCACGTTTACGCCCCCACCCAACGTGCAATCCACTCAAACCGCCCGCGCTTGCCGGAATACCGCACGCACTAAAATTCTCTAATGCCCCATAGAAAGAAGGCCTGGGCGCTCTCTCTGCTTTATGACTGTTGTGCTATTCGGAGCGCAATTCCCACGGCCAAGTGCCGGCGCGACCAAAGTGGTGAGGTCAAAATTACCGCGGCTTACTATACGCACCTATTGTTTCCTTCCGCTGATGACTCATTTGCCAGATTTTGCCAGGCTGCGGAAACGCGAAATGAGCAACCAAATGTTTGTAGTATATGCCTGTTTGTTTACTCCTTAAATGTGCTTCGTATGCATTTATTTTTTTCAATTTTATTATCGTTTGGACGCATTATTAGTGTAGACCGCTTGCAATTTATCGTATCCCGTTTTTCGCTGCGCGTTGCGTTAGCCACGTAGGTATTACACTGTACGATTCAGATTAGACTGTAAACTGTCTGCAGTGTCGTGTGTCCTATTCAGTTGCGAGGCCCATCGGGCGTCGCATAGAGACGCCTTCTGCCGCGTATTCCCCAGTAGAGAAATTTCCTGTTGCGTATTCGTATACACCACCGTCTATACATACGTTGCGATTCGAAACGTTACGAAATGAACACCCCGCCCAAATAAACGAAACGAAAAGCAACACCAAATAACTGCCCAACGTCTTCCTCCACCCCAAACCTGCGCCGCAGGTCCCCCTCCCGGCCTGGCCGCGTATTGGTATAAACCACCGTTTACACACAAACGTTGCACTTCGAAACGTTAAGAGACGAACACCCTGCCCAACTAAACGAAACGATCGAAGAGCAACGCGAAATAAAGGTCTCGCCCCCGTTCCTCCCAAACCTGCGCCGCAGGTCCCCCTCCGGGCCTGGCCCTCATCGACCGGCACCCGTACCTGTGCCCGGCCTCGGGAAGCGCCCACCGTCGCTCGCTGCCCACGGCGGCCGACGCCTGCGACACCTCGTCGTCGGTGCCGCTGGACAAGCGCGACGACCGGTTCACCGCGCTCAGCGCACTGTTCACCATCGTGTCGCTGCTGGCCTACGCGGCCGACGTGGGCTCGGACGCGGCGGCCTGCTACTTCCTGTACCTGGAGGGCAACCTGTGGTGGTTCGGCCTCACCCTCGCCGTCACCGTGGTGCCCGCGGTGACGGTGAACGCGTTCAGCCTGCGCTGGTACATGCACGACGACCGCGAGAGCCGCGCGTCGGCCAAGGAGCTGGCCGGCGCCGCGGGCGGCGCCGTCGCCACGCCCGTGCACCGGCCCCGCATGGGCCCGCTCGGGTGGGCCTTCCGGGTGCTCTTCCACCTCGCCTTCCTGGGACCCGTGGTCAGGTGAGAGCGGAGGAGGAACGACGCTAACGTACGGACAGTCTCGGCAGAACGTTTCCTTCGTCCCGCTCAGCTCAGCTCCGTTCAGCTCTACTCTGCTTCGCTCAATTCTAATCAGCTTCGCGCCGCTTCGCTCATCTGTACTCAGCTCCGCTCAACTCTACTCAGCTTCGCGCCGCGTCGCCCATCTGTACTCAGCTTCGCTCAACTCTAATCAGCTTTGCGCCGCTTCGCTCTCTACCCAGCTACGCTCATCCCTACTCCACTTCGCTCAACTCTAATCAGCTTCGCGCCGCTTCGCTCATCTCTACTCAGCTCCGCTCAACTCTACAGCTTCGCTCCGCTTCGCTCAACTCTACTCAGCTTCGCCCCGCTTCGCTCAACTCTACTCAGCTTCGCTCATCTCTACTCCACTTCACTCAACTTTACTCGGCTTCGCTCATCTCTACTCCACTTCGCTCAACTTTACTCCGCTTTGCTCCGCTCCGCGATCGCGTGAGCGGACGGGCGCCTCCGTGAGCTCGCCGAGCGGAGAGCGCAAGCGCGGCGAGCGAGACGAACGAAAATAGAAAAAGTGGACGCCGCCACTGCCGCGGTAGGGCGGCTAGCTTATAGCCGCGCGTCGGCTGATCTGCTCGGGTCAGGTACGTATATTGCAGAGTGCCTAAAGGAACGAGGTGAGGGTAAAAAAAAAAACTCGGCGCCAGAAGCGCGGTTGTGAGAATATACGACCATTTGTTAACGAGCACGTTAAAGTGACACACGAAGCGTCTTCGACTCGACGCAGCCCCGCGGGCTTCGCGTGAGAATGCACGCACCCGGGTAAAAATAAAATTTGGAAAAAGAAACGCCAATGATCGCTTTAAAAATTGCAACATTCAAAAATTTGACTGCTTGGCACTGATCAACTTGAATATGCTATACACAATTTCGGTTGTTGTCTCATCTCCTCCCCCTCGGGTGGCACAACACGCGGCTGCACGCCCGCGGAACGCGTCAACGCTCAGCTGAAACATTCTTCCTTCTTTTTGTCTTTTATTCTTGGGGGGGGGGGGGGGGGGTCAACCGCTGGGACGGAGCGGGTGCGCGCGAGCGGAGCGGGGATAACATTTGAGCAGGGCGATAAATGACACGGCAGAGGGGCCCGTGACGGGAGAAGGCTAATACAGGAATGGAGGAAAGAGGCATCGTCCTGTTTTTCGAGCTTTTCAAATTTCTGCCGTTTTACAAAAAACGCTACGTATACCGACCATCCTAAAATGAACACGCTGTCAATTGACATATAAATTCTCGGGTGGCGATGATGTCTATACAGTCGTGGAAAAGTCTTCGCAGCGACGATGCTGGAGCAAATGCCTAATACCCAGACCGACGATGCGGAGCAGACGACAAAGACAGACGATGCAGTCTCGCGAAAAGGGAAGAAAGAAAGGGGGCGAGGGGGGGGGGGGGGGGGGTGGAACGACACGAGCTTATTTTGTTCAAACCGACACAACCGCGAGAAAAGAAGAGACGCGCTCGCACACCGGAACGGACGAACGCGCGTCTATAAGCCGCTGGCTGCATAAGCCTCACCGGATAATGTACATCGTTGGCTTCGCGTATACTTTGTTTTGGCATTGAGCCGTGCTCCCTCAATGGCTGCAGAAGACACTGCCAACCTCTCTTCTTCATAAAGAACCACCTCCCTCTCTCTCTCTCTCTCTCTCTCTCTCTCTCTCTCTCTATCTATCTATCTATCTATCTATCTATCTATCTATCTATCTATCTATCTATCTATCTATCTATCTATTTTAGTGGTCGTCTACACTTCACTGGTCGTTCGCGAGCAAATTCTACACGAGGCGTGCGCCCGCGCTCAGACCCTCGCCGAACGCCGAGCCTCGTCTTTTATCGCTGACAACCTCGAGCTCGAAGCAGTACACGCGCACGAGCGCTTAAGCTGTGCGAGTCGCGCGCGCGGAAACGAACGGCACCGACCGAGAACCAAAAAAGAAAGGCGAGAAAGAGCACGGGACACCGCGCTGGGAGCCACGCCGAGCGAGCGGTGCTTACAACGCGAGGCCTCCATATAATCCGCTCGAGGCGCCAAGCGCCGAGAAGTTATTGCGAACGCATCGAGCGAGCGCATGCACCTTGAGGGAATCTGGCGTTAATAATGCGCGACGTACGCAGAGAGGCAAAGCCGTCGCCCCACCCCCCTCGGGGCCATGTGCGCGCATACATAAAACGCGAGAAGAGGGCACACGCCATTGCCCCACCGTCGCATCGCGCCTCCTTCGCCGCTTAATTGCAACGCGCGCGACCGAGCGACGACGACGACGGAGGCGATGAAACTTTCATACACGCACATATACGCCGTCGCTGGCAAAGGTGCCCGTGCGGCGCGGGCGTGTGGCAAGCGAAAGAATTGCGCTTGCATCGTTCCGGTTTTTCTCGGTGGGAAGATTTGTTTCCTTTGAATCCGTAGGGTGAAAACCGCGCAGCAATTCAAAGCGCGTATGCAAAAAGAAAACATTGATTGATTGATTGATTGATTGATTGATTGATTGATTGATTGATTGATTGATTGATTGATTGATTGATTCGCGGCCTGGCTCAGCACAGGTAGGCCTACTGTATTTATTTATTTACTGATTAATTAATGAATTTATGGTTGAGCACACTCGCTGAGCGACACAGGTACCGGTTCAGGCATGACGCTCCAGAACCGTCATACTTTAAGCGCGACACCTGTTGACAGTACACACAGGCATCCGTGGCTGAACGGGTTGGCGCTGCCTTCGCCCCAGAGCATGTTTATGCAGACAGTTGGAAAGCCAAACAGAGAACAGGGAACGAAAACATGGGGTTTTACGAGCCAAAACTACGGTATGATTATGAAGCGCGCCATAGTGGGGTAGCCCGGAATAATTTCGACCACCTGGGTTTCTTTAACGGGCCTCTACATCTAAGTATACGCGGGTGTTTTCGCATTTCTCCCCCGTCGAAATGCGACTGCCGTGGCAGGGATTCGATACCGCGATTTCGCTGCCTATAATAACCTCACTGCAAGAAATCTACACCGTCAAGCGCATAGTTCCTTTAATAACGCGAATGTAGCATTCTATAGAAGCATTCCGTTCTAGCTTACATTGACAACCATCTTCGAATGGTTTCTTATTTTTCTTTTTTCGTCTTTCCTTAGCTTCCTCTTTGCCACAATGCAAACTCTCAACTGACAGTCCCGTCTTTTTTCGTTCCTCCTGGGACAGCGTCTTGCATATACAGCGCCTCAATTAACTATCGCTTATCGGTATACCGTCATCTTGGAATGTCATAGCGTATATACTGCGCAAACAACACGAGCACAAGTCAGTGGATTTGGATGTCGGCGTGTGTCCATGTGTTCCGTGTGCTCTTGTGATAAATGACGTCACAAGAGCACACGGAACACATGGACACACGCCGACATCCAACTCCACTGACTTGTGCTCGTGTTGTTTGCGCAGTATATACGCTATGACATCCCGATATATATATATATATATATATATATATATATATATATATATATATATATATATATATATATATATATATATATATATATATAGCCCAGGCACTGCGCAGTATCTGCGCGTCAGTTCCGACGGAGCGTGAACTTGTTAATTTACTATAGAACCTCAACTTGAAAAACACGCGCGAGACAAGCCCAAGTATTATACTTAGGGGCTAAATTCACTTTCGCAACACCACATACATACATACATACAAACAAACAAACAACACTAGCTTATTCTCCGCGTATTCTATTCGACTGCCTTTCCAAACCATCAAAACCTGCCTTTGACGCGAAAGAAATAAAACAACAGAACAAGAGATTCACAAGGCGCGCAAGTGCACAAACTACATACGTACACCGCTTCCCCATTGCCATTCGCGGGATTCTTTTTTTCTTTCTTTCTTTATCTCGCTCCTTCGGTCGGCGTCCGCCCATTCAACGTTTTCATTCAGGCGCGTCATACTTAGGTGCGCAAACCTCGGCGAGCTTCCGCGCACAGACCGCCATTCCGGTCGCTTCCATTTCCGCTATTTCACTCCGCGTCACAACGACACTGACGACACGTCTCGTTATTATGTGTCGCGGCTGCGTGCCGCGTGAAAAAAAAAAAGAAAGAAAAAAAGAAGAAAAAACAGGCTTCGAAGGAGTTTCCGTCAGGAAACGACGACTGCGACGTCAAATGAGAAGAAGAGAGAAGGAAACGAAAATAAACGTGGCAACCGAGATAGGGGGTTACAGAACACGGGCCGCCCCCCGTATGTAGCTGATCGCGCGCTAAAGGAAACTCATCCGCGCAAGCTGCTTACACGCGTGTCTAACTTGGCCGACTTCTTTTCGGTCACACGTCTCTGTTGGGTGAGAAAAAAAAATGGAGAACGCGAAACCTAAACGGCGAGCGATTCAAATCCCATTATCACTCATTACTATTATCCGCATAGTTTTCATCTGGATTGTGTACATATGTTTACCTTTTTTCACGTGCAGTGTATAATTTACTAAATACAAATTCCTTTCTGTGGGTTTCTCGTAGCTAATACACGTACCCTGCCTTGTGTTTTAAATGAATGTTTATGCATATATGACTTACTTATACTTCTTCGTGTTGATGTTAAGATTGTGAATTAATAAGTAGCACGGATCCCAACTAGCCTTGAGCTAGGGATCCAGATGTCCTGTACAACATTTCCTGTGTAGTTTCCTATTTTGAATAAACTTCAACTTCAACCGTCGCGCACGGTTATGCGTGCGTTCGGCGAACGCAGTGAACCGGCATCAGGCTTTGAAACCGCGCTGCGCCACGTTCGTCGTCGCACGAACGTTCGTCGGCTGTCTTTGACAACGGCCGCGTTAATTACGCGAGGCTGCCGGTACAACCGACATGACGCCTCTTCTTGCTCTATCACTACTCATTCAGGACAGCATTCATTTGGGCTAGATGGTGCATACTTGAATTACGACGCTTGGCGCTCGTCCTGTGTCGTTCTCCCCACTTGTGGTCGTCTTCGTTGGCGCCGTTCCTTCGTAATTCAACTATCGCTACTAACACTAGGTGCATTAAAGGAGCTGTCGGTACAGCCTGTCAGACGTGTGTCGGGCAAAGGAAGCTTAATTCGCTTGGTCATTGCCGTTACCAGATTTGTCAGTTTGCTAACTCCCTTCCAACCACGAAAAGAAACGTGTGAGCGCGTACGCTCTTAAACAAAATTACACCATTTGGGTCGTGTCTTCCCACAGGACAACAATCCTCATCCGACTCCTCCGCATTTCCTTGCTTTGGCGCTGCGAGCCCGGCACTTCCAAGTCACGAACGGCATGCGCGTTTTCAGCACGACATAGCATAGCCGACAAGAAAGTAGCGAGCACAGCGTTTTAAAGGAAGGAAACACAGGCAAGACAGATGACGATTATTGCTGTTTGGCAAATATATACCCCTAAAAGTGTGCATTTGTATAAAGAGTGTACATGCATTGTAAAAATATTTACCCCATTAAGCGTGTTTTCTTGTTGCACGAGTAACGCCCCTACCATTATGGCCTTGTGGGCCTAACACTTTACGTTAGGGCCTTACGTTAGGGTCTTACACCTTTAAGGGTGTAAACATTTTTACAGCGTATGCGTTTGCGTGCGCGCGCCATTCTTCCTTGGCGTTTTCGTAAGCACACGCCGTCTCGCCTCTTTTCTCGCCGAGTTATGTCCCAACACAAAAGGTTATCAAACGTCAAGAAGCCCTTTAGGACGAGTTAAGGAACGCGCAAAGTGCGATGGAACGAAAACAACGTTAGGCGTAACGTTAAGAGATATGAAGAAAGCGCCGTGGATGAGAGAGCAAACGAGGGTAGCCGATATTCCATAGTTGACATCAGAAGAAAGAAAAGAGAGCTGGGCAGGCGCCATGCAATGCATATGGCGGATAACCGGTGGGCCATCAGAGTTGCAGAACGAGTGCCAAGAGAATGGAAGCGCAGTCGAGGACAGCAGAAAACTAGGTGAGGTGATGAAATTAGGAAATTAGCAAGTGCAAGTTGGGGATCAGCTATCGCAAGGTACAGATAATTAGATATCGCTGGGAGAGCTCTTCGTCCTGCAGTGGTCATAAAAATAGGCTGATTATTATTATTATTATTATTATTATTATTATTATTATTATTATTATTATTATTATTATTATTATTATTATTACACGACATCGACGTCATCGACCTCTTTACTTCCGGCCTGCAGTCCTAGAGCATAGGCTAACGCTACCTCATTGCTATTCTGACTGGCTGTTGACGCTTTACACATAAGCCTTCACTGTACTACATACAGGCAGTTGGTGACATGGAGTAAAGTAAAGGAAGGAGAAACGACTGAAGCGCCCTCTTCTTCAGCGGCGTCTGAACGTGCAGAGAGAGGAGTGGCGCCCCCTGCTGGTTGTCTAACTGGCTCTATTAGAGCACACGCTGTTAGATATGGCGCCGTTTCCTGAGGCTACTTCGAGTTCCCCAGACCACATCGGATGGCAGCACAGCTAATTGAGGAATGCAGAAGCAGGAAAGTGCATTCCAGAGAAGCGGCCGAGCAAACAAGTTTAAGGCAACAAGTTCACGTGCCAACAAGTTCGTGCGTCGCCGGGATTAGAAGGGGGCCTCGTACAATGGAGCTCAATCGTCCCCCTTCGGCTTTCAAGAAGGCATCTGCTACCGCTGCGGAGCCGAGCCACCGGGTGCAGGTGGGCCCTTGTGCAATGAAGCATGAGCGCCCCCCCTCCTTCTCCAGCCTAGAAGAAGTGGATTGCCAGTCTGCGAGGCAAGACCGCAGAGAGCCGCCAGGTGCGACACCGCGACACGGGCGCCTACCATTGGCTGAAAGTGGCGTCATCGGAGCGGACTCTCCCATTGGTGAAACATGACGTGACTTACAGTGCTCGAAGGGTTTATAAGAAGCCTTCCAGAGAGACCTGAGCATTCTGGAACGTTCCCTGATTCACCTCTCTCGAACTTCTTGCCGCGGGCCGCAGCGTCCGAGTTGCTGCCGGCCCGTAATGACTGTACAAGGGTTACTTGTCGCTCACCTCCCTGTACATAATGTAGAATAAATACTCCCAAGTTTTTGGTTTTCATCCCGGAGCCCGTACCCCAACCCCTACATCTGGTGGCAGCGGTGGGATCGCCTCCGAATGCATCAGCTGGTGGCAGCGCTACGGATAAACCTTCGTCAAGAGAGATCCTAAGGAACCGGGAAGAGCGAAGAAGAGAGAGCCTTCGTCGAAAGAGGTCCGAAGAGACTGGGAGTATCGAAGAAGGAGCGAGCCTTCGACCCAGGGAGTCCGGAAGGAACCGGGAACAGCGGACAAATGAACCGGATGGCAGGGTGCTGCAACCGTAAGTGAGCGCGTGGTTTTTTTCCTTATGATTCGCCAGACTCAAAGGTTGTGTGTTCAATTTTGATAGTTCTGGGAATCGGGAGTTTGTTGCATTGTGTGTTTGCACAAATTAATTAAGGAAAACAGTTCTAACCACCTGTCGGGGCAGCTGCCATGGATCTTAGAAAGTTGACGAGGTTAGACTTGTTGTTGGTGTGCGACGATTTGGGAGTTGAGGCGGACGAACGGATGAAAACGCCAGCTATCATAAAGGCGATTAATGATAGTGGCAATGATGACAGAAGCATTGAGCTTGCTTGGGAGGTGATACAGGAGCCACGGGAGCGTGTGCGTCGTGTACGTTTGCGAGAGCGTCGTGAGCTTAGGAGTGAGCGTCAGCGTGAAGAACGCGAGAATGAACGCGAACGTGAGCGAGAGGAAAAGTATGAGAGAGAGAAGGCAGCACTGATCAAAGAGATACAGCATTGTGATCAGTTATTGGCACAGAAACAACGGCTGTCTGAGAATTCTGTAGGTAGTACAGAGCGAAAGGATGAGGAAGCATCGAGCGGATTTTCGCCAGAAGCCAACGAAAAGAGTAGTGCCTGTGAGATTGGCTGCCGATTCATAAGTGAAGGGGAAAGGCTAGCCGCTAACGATGCCTTAGTGGCAATAGAGGCCGTTAAAGGCCAGAGTGAGAGCGACGAGGTGCTGTGCCAACAGATGACTGTGGAGACAGCTAGGCCAGCTGCGAACAAATTGGCACAGTTACCGCGTGTGTGCGTCGCTGGTAAGGTTAGCGAGGTTGCTAGCGAGGAAAAGGGTACTGTTGACGCGACAGACGCGAGCACCCATGTAGAGCCAGATCTGCGTGCAGAAGTGAAGTGCGAGCTGGGCGAAGCAGTTGAGAATAGCTCTCGGGGTGGCGAGCTCCGTAGCTCACGAGAGAACAACTGCATTGTTCAGGGATCGGTGCGGCTCTCCGCCAGTCTAGATAGCCTAGATAAGGATGATTCAGTTAATAATCATTCGGACTGTGCGCGTGAGACAGCGATTGATACCGACGGGCTGTGTGCCGATGCACAGCGTGAGCTGGGTAATGTAGTAGAGGGCAGTTCGCAAGAGTGCGAGTTGTCTTACTCGAGTAAAGCCTGCTGCATTGTGCCAGAGTCGGTTGAGCTGTCCGCCAGTCGAGGCAGAGAGAGTGTTGATTTAAATGTAAATCACTCAGACTGTGCGGGTAAGAGACCGATCCGGGCCGACGAAATGTGTACCGGCCAGCACGAGGCACGAGAAGGCGACATGAAAGTGAGTGCGAAGAGAAAGCGCCGTAAAAAGAATCGCGGTAGAGACCGAAAGTCGGTAATTAATGTAGCGCCGCCAAAAATGGCGAGAAACCCAAAAGGGCAGGGCGCGAGGAAAAAGGTGCGGTCGTCAAGGACGATGTTGACGCATCCAGAACGTTCGAGCCACCGGTCGAAGGGGGACCGCGAAGAATGTTCTGCACGGACGCGGACAAAGGGCACGAGGCAGTTAAGCTCCTCGTCGTTCCGTAGTTCTTTTCACAGCTCAGCGTGCAGTTCGAAGAAACGCAAGGTGGCAGGACGAGACCAGGTGGGGAGTAGCGACGCGGTCAATCGAGTTTGTGTTGAAAGCTGGGCGCGAGGACGCAAATTGGCAGGAGACCGTAACGTCTTGGGGGAGCTGATAGTTAGTCAGCCCTTTTGTTGTCTCTCGGCAGCCAGAGTAGCTTTCAAGCCGCGACCACCGCGAGGACGGCTCAGAGTATGAGTCAGACATAAGCGTTTGGAAAGGGAGGCGTAGAGCCCTTCCGTAGAAATGAAGTGTCTTGTTTTTTTTATTTTGAGCATCGGAAAGTTTTTCGCGATTTGAGACTAGGATTTCTTTCAATGTGTAAGGTTTGAGCTTTGTTTGTGTTTTCGTTTGAGAAGCTCCGTGATTTGAAAGATGAGGTTTATGTAAACATGTAGTCTCGCGAGATGCTCATTAATAAGTAGATAGGTTTTTTTTTGTGTGTGTGTGTGTGAGTAACCTGAGGGTCAAGGTTATTGTTGAGAGGCCTATCGTAACGCGCGTGTGTTATTTAACCTTCTTTCTTTTTAAGAGTTGAATTTTCTAAGGTTAAGCGCGTAGATTTTCAGTGAGTGCATGATTTGCACGGAGAAGCGTTCTTAGTTCCATTAGCGCGTGTCCTGTGTGGACGGAAGGAAGCAGACTTTATGACTGGGTTGCTCGTGTGTGTTGAGGGCAGCCGTATTCTGACTTCTTTAGTGAACGTGCGTGGAAAGAGTTAGTAGAAGACGCATTATTTTAAGAGTTCTGCGGAGTGTGTAAGTCCCGCAAGTTTAATTGTTCGTTTATGTCACGTGTCCTGTAGGACTTTCAGGGAAGAAACGTGAGTAAGCGTAAATGAAAAGTTTGCCTACAACGCAAGTACGCGTTCTGTTTAGTGACCACAAGGCTAGTGCGCTTGTGATTACGTACTTGTGAGGTTGACCAGATTGTTCAGTGGCACCATTACGTGCGATAAGTACGCCACTGCGATAGATTGGAAACATGCTGTTCGTGTGGTTAGGCCACTTAAGTTATGTTCGGCTGTTTTCATTTGTTGTTTGCATCGTCAACGACCCTTTTGTTTTGCAACAACAATAGTACTCTGGTCTTGTCGGCAATCGAGGAGAAATGGATAGCTGTTTGGAAGGGTGGTTGGAACTGCTTTGTCAAAATTGGGGAACTAAAAGATCAGGGTTGATTTTGACTCAGTAATAGCCTGGCGAGTCAGGGGTGAAGAGCCTGCGCTTACGCGTGGTGCAGCGCTGTGTTGTTTGGTTTGTTTGACGTATGTTCTCCAGGGCCCAGGATCCCGAGGGCTGTCATACGAGGCTCGACCCTAGTACCCTGCAGCTTCTTTCAGCGTTCCTCATGGCCAGCGAATTGAGTTCACCGGCCATTCAGAACAACCGGGGCGAGGACGAGCTGTTAGATATGGCGCCGTTTCCTGAGGCTACTTCGAGTTCCCCAGACCACATCGGATGGCAGCACAGCTAATTGAGGAATGCAGAAGCAGGAAAGTGCATTCCAGAGAAGCGGCCGAGCAAACAAGTTTAAGGCAACAAGTTCACGTGCCAACAAGTTCGTGCGTCGCCGGGATTAGAAGGGGGCCTCGTACAATGGAGCTCAATCGTCCCCCTTCGGCTTTGAAGAAGGCATCTGCTACCGCTGCGGAGCCGAGCCACCGGGCGCAGGTGGGCCCTTGTGCAATGAAGCATGAGCGCCCCCCCCCCTCCTTCTCCAGCCTAGAAGAAGTGGATTGCCAGTCTGCGAGGCAAGACCGCAGAGAGCCGCCAGGTGCGACACCGCGACACGGGCGCCTACCATTGGCTGAAAGTGGCGTCATCGGAGCGGACTCTCCCATTGGTGAAACATGACGTGACTTACAGTGCTCGAAGGGTTTATAAGAAGCCTTCCAGAGAGACCTGAGCATTCTGGAACGTTCCCTGATTCACCTCTCTCGAACTTCTTGCCGCGGGCCGCAGCGTCCGAGTTGCTGCCGGCCCGTAATGGCTGTACAAGGGTTACTTGTCGCTCACCTCCCTGTACATAATGTAGAATAAATACTCCCAAGTTTTTGGTTTTCATCCCGGAGCCCGTACCCCAACCCCTACAACGCGCAGTTTGTCGGTTAACAGATCATCCCCGGGGGCAACGGGTTTTCCGAGAGGTAAACGAAATGAAGTAGACGTGAGGAAACAGGGGAGGCAGGTGGGAAAAGAAAGAAATAAAAGAAAAGAAATAAAAGAGCCGGCTGACGACCGCAGCTGGGTGGTAAACAAAACCGTCTCGTCGAGCGCTTTCTGGTCCCGAAGGATCTTTTATTAACGCGCCGCGGAGCCGTTACGGCTTCGCGCGGAGTTTACCCGCGGCTGTCCCCCATCCTACAGTCTACGTCATCAAAAGCGTGCAGCGCGGCGAACGCTGCGTCGCGCGTAAGCCAATCAGGAGAGCGGGGGGATCAACGTGACGCAGTGTGCAGCGTGCATACGTCAACTATATGAGGAAATTGAACTGGTTCCTACTCGTGGCCAACGCTTCTAAAGACAAGGAAAGGGAATAACGGTGACGCCATCATTCGTGCTGCGGCGGAATAATCGTAATTATGGAAACGCAATACCAGATCCTTGTTTTAAAACCTACTGGTTATTATTTTCGACATTGTTAAACTGGCTCTCGTTTCGAAATACAGTCTAGATAAACGTGCATTGACAACTCACTCGCTTCAATATATCGATTACCATATGTGCCTTAATGAGCACTAAAGCCAAACACCGAATTAGTTTAAACTACCGCTCAATGGAATACGTGAGGTTCCGAATATAAAATGAAATGTTTGACACTTTAACAATTCGTATTCAAAGAGGAACTATTAGGTGTTTTCGAACGCTAAAGAAATTACTAAACATATGGTAACCAACGACTGCGAAAGTATGGTTACTGTTCTCTGGCTGCCAAACAAATTATCGCAAATTATCAGAAGTGAAGCAACGACAAAAGCCTTTTTGAACCAATGCAGACACAAAAATGTGCAATGCAAGCCTCGTTCAAGGATTTCAGGCGGAAGCTTACATATCAGCCCGATATTTCTGCGTGTACTCTGTCATTTATTGTTTCATTTCATTTATCATTTAGCGGCTTTTATTTCTTGCTCAATTCCTTGGCCCTTGCGTCAAAAAAAAAAGTAAAGCTCAAGCGTCATCATCATTATTCTTGCGCTATACAACCAGTGGATGCTTTTTTTTTTTTCTTGCAACGGGCCCTTCTACGCTAACCCACGGCACCGAAGTTGCAGAAAATGAAAATAATGAACTGCTGAAAAGCTTCTAAATATTTTTCAGCAAACATTTATTTGGCGCTTTCTTTACAAAGAAATTCATTTAGTTTTCGTTCATTGTTCGAGAGCTTCTTTGCAACTAGGATTTAAAATTAGCCGAGAGAATATTCGTGCAGCTTAGTGATCGGTCGTCTAAATCAGCGATCCTGCGTTTAAAACTGATTCTTTGTACCTGATATATAGTTAGCTATTTTCTTTAGTAGTCAGTACAAGTGTGGTACCTAATTATGCCGGATTAAATATTCCTGTTATAGATATATGCGTCTGCGCTTCACTTTTCTATATACGAATTTTCGTATTCAATTGGTATTCAAAAAATTGTGATGTACACCCAACTATAGCTTAAACTGATATTGTTCCGCGACTCCTTTTTTCATTTTAATTTAGAAGAATAAGCTCGGTTAGTAAAAGAGAAAACGAAGGTCAAAAGGTTCCAATTTTTTTTAATTTCGCGAAACATACGAAACGCCGACGTCGGTAAACGCCCGTATACGTCGGTGTGACGTCTCGGATTTGAAACTTTTTTTTTTGTAGCAATTGGGCCGCTATAGAGAGACAGTACAAGTTTTCGACACTTGCCCATTTCTCGCACTAACTGCGGTGACCGCTTCACTATGCGCTGGTACAATCTGAAGGACGCTTCATGGCTCATTCATTCATTCATTCATTCATTCATTCATTCATTCATTCATTCATACATACATTCATTCACATACCACCTGAATAACCTATTCTGCGAGGGGAGAGGTCAAGAGCCCGTACGCAGCCGCGCCTTTATTTTTTACAGTACTGCGATGATGACGATGATCACTATTACATTTTATTGGCGCAAGCGCATATCTAAGGCAAAAGCACGCCAGAACAAAAGTATCACTTTGCTGCAGAATTACAAAACACTCGTTTAAACTAAAAGCCGTACAAAGGCGCACGCCTAAAGCTGTTCCACATATGTTAGCGCGCCGATTCTAAAATAATTTACCGGTTCGTAAATACAGGGCCTTAAAAGTATCGGTTAAAAAGCCAGCACACGCGAAATCGTTAGGGTAATGTCCGGATCGCCACAATGCACAATGCTTGTCTACGCAAAAGTGCGCGCGCTCACAACAAACTGGGCGGTGAACACACAGTTTGGCTTCGATGAAGCCATTTTAACATGACACGTCAGTCTTAGTAACGACTAGACGTTTTAACATTCGGTTTTATTTGACAATATTTGTATGTACTTGCCAAGCCGGTCATAAAGAAAAAAAGAAGTGAACGCCCAGACCAATGGCGCGTGTATCTATAGCGTCCACACCCAGCATCGCCTTGTCGCTGGCCGAGAACACGTGTAGGGTTTCCACGCCCGCGCGAAAGCGAGGGAATGTGGTAAACTACGCCGCCCGAAGTCAATGAAAAAAAAAAGAAAAGACAAGGGCGGCGTGCACGTGTACATAGGTTACTAGGCGCGCGCGAGATAGAAAGAGCGCGAAAAAAAAAAACGAAAAGGCAAAGACTCTGAGAAGCTGCGATTCCTGGCCACTGAGTGGCGCTCTTGCTGCAGCCAATCAAATATACAGAGAGGCGAGAGGAAAGAGAATGAATGAATGAATGAATGAATGAATGAATGAATGAATGAATGAATGAATGAATGAATGAATGAATGAATGAATTTATTTCCATAAAATATGCAAGTTTATGGAGGATATAAGGAAAAAAGTTACAAAAGAGTAACTTGACTAGTCCTTAATCCTTCTCGTGCCAGCAGCAGCAGTAAACAAACACACGGCAAAAAAAGGAGGGTAAGAGAGAAAGAACAAAAGAGAAACAATAAACGTTATCATACAGGTGTACATACAGCAGATAGCAATAGAAAAAATACATAACTAAATAAAAAGAAGCCTACTTATACAGAGAAAAAAGGCTAATAGGCACCAAAGTAATTTATTAACTTGTTTTTACTGCAAGAAAAGACATTAATACCATCGCTCATTAACTTATTTAATAAATGCGGTAAAGTGTATGAGAGCTTTTGCTTCGCATCGTTGGTACCTGGGTATGGCACAAACCAATATTCTGGAAATCTTGCAGCATAATAGATTCTATTTCGTGTCAAGTTGGCTATAGACCTATAGAGGGGGGAAATAAGCTAAGGGAAAGGCTATAGGCTTATAGGCTATAGGCTCTTATAGGCTATAAGAGGGGGGAAACAAGCTGAGGGAAAGAACCAGGACTCTCGCAGTTCGCCTGAGAAGTGCATTATTCACACAACCAACCTATCGCCGCTTCGCGTCGCCTTGCTACACGTGTGCCACCGTTTCGGCCTGCGAAGGCGAAAGAAAGAGGGTGATAAAGCAAGGTGTTTTTCGACACTCAACGCATCGTGAAAGTTTACTGCGCGATTATTTCTTAGCGTTGCCATTTGTTGGGCGTGTTGGCTAAACTGAAAGCATATTTAGCGCCAGCAAACAAGGACGGGAGGGAGACGACACCACAATGCTTGCTTTTTTTTTTATGCGAAGCATACTATCCGCACAACCACGCTCTTCCTTGCTGCGCCGCGCGCGGCCGCGTAGCTATCATATGACGTCATAACAGCTGCAAAAGCGGAGGCTCAACTCGTGCGCTCGCTTGCGGCCGCGTAGCTACATAGCCGGGTCTCAGCTCGTGCGCTCGCCTGCATGAGTTGTTTCTTCGTCTAGCCGAAAAAAATATAGCCAAGCAGCAGCAGTTCACCAGGCTAAACAGTGGTTGAACAAATAAAATAAAGGCTAGTATGCTTCGCATCCTAGGCTTAACCTTAGCTAAGCCGGTGCCATTTTTACTTCCCTTCTTATTCGGCTAAACCGAAGCCCAGACGCACCCTGCCCTCCCCCCCCCACCTACTTCACTTATTTCGCACACGTAAAGAGCGGGGCCAAAATTGCGGTTCAAGTTACCCACGTCCAGGTTACCCTTGAACGTGTGAGCTTATTATTCCTGTTCGTGGGGTAACTGCGACCACCACTATAATTTATCAGGATACACAGAACGAATCACCTCGCTGTCAGTATGGCGATTCGCATATGGAATCACCTGAACATTTCTGTCCCTATATACGATGGACTCTGTGGATGCAAACTCGCGCTGGCTTCTTCGTGCAGTCAAACATTGTTTTGCATGGCGGAATCGCATGCTTATCCTCAGGCTTCAACACTGGCTAGAAGTACTGGCAGACTCGTTCATAATCCTCGTGCCGTCCGCTAACCAAGTGCTTTAGAGAGGGAGAGAGAGACAAAGAGGAGGAAAGACAGGAAGGTTAGCCAGTGTAAGTACCGGCTGGCTACCCTGTGCTGGGGAAAGTAGTAAAGGAAATAAAAGGAGAAAGAAGAAGAAGAGGATAAAAAAAATTAAGGAAATTCACGCAGTACCGCGATACTACGCGATACAACACTCAAAGGCGATCCCACAATTCGCATGTCCTTAAATACTTCAGCAAAGCCCTTAAGGCCTTGAGTGCCGAAGCCCGTCTGGACCAGTGTCCTAGAGCCTTCTCCTCTGTAAAGGGGCGATTGTCCAGTGCTTCGAGCGCGGTTACGAGCACTGTTCTTGGCACTTTGTAGCTGGGACAGTCACAAAGGAGGTGCTGAATCGTCTCCTCGCAGTCGCAGGCAAGTGCTTTAGAAGTACTTCAGTGATCTATACGAGCAAGTCGGTAGATTGTGACCAATATCCAGGGACCCGGTCGGCTCGCGCATTATCAGTTAACGGGTCACTTAAGAGATCGAGCATTACAGAAGCATTTTTTATTGCGATGACAATTACATGGACACTCCAGGCACATTTCCGCCGTTGCCGTCGCCGTGAGGTACCACATGAGTGAAAGGCTGTGAGGGTGAGGCGGCGAACGCGGTTGAATCTCGCGTGCGCGACCGAGGAACGCGGCCCTTCTCCGTGCCCTCTCCCGTGGCGCCGCGAGGGAGGGGAGTCGGGCGAGGGAGAAGGGGCGTTCTTCTCCAGTAGTAGTAGTAGTAGTAGTAGTAGTAGTAGTAGTAGTAGTAGTAGTAGTAGTAGTAGTAGCAGTAGTAGTAGTAGTAGAAGTAGTAGTAGTAGTAGTAGTAGTGGTAGTAGTAGTAGTAGAAAACATTTATTCACATAAGAGGAAAGACATACGGAGAAAAAAATGGCCAGGCTTGGCTTGGTTAAGCCAAGAATGCGTTGCATATTGCGCGAGTTGGGGCCCAGCTTTTCCTCCGGCTGTCGTGACGTCACGTCACGTGGTTGCGCTAAAGGTCAATGGTGGCTGCCCGGCCGCGCCCAAGGGCTGAACTGAGTGGTTGCAATATGCAACGCATAAAAGAAATGTACAGTGAGTGGAGTCTCCATTTCAAAACTCCAGTGACCTTGGCTGCTGTGTGTGTTCCTTTCCACGTCCTCGTTGAGTCACCCTTATACGCATTCTATCATTGATAGTTTAGTTAGCGAGCGAATGTTCACAAGTTTGTGCCGCCGATAAAACTACTATCCTTAGTCCGTAGAGCTATCTACTAATTTGCTATCGCAACCGGTGCGATCACCTTTCCGGCGGAACTGCGAATTTTTATCTTGCTTTCACGGCGAACGCTAGCCAATTCCCTGTCATGGGTGTGTGCCAGATTTAGCAGGCAACTACAACAGCAACCAGTTCGGGCACACTGTCATTATGATAAAGACGGAAAAGGGGTCACACAGGGTCAGAAATTGTAGTGAAAAAAAAAAGATGACAGAGCGCAAAGAAACGCAAGATTATTATTATTATTATTATTATTATTATTATTATTATTATTATTATTATTATTATTATTATTATTATTATTATTATTATTATTATTGGCAACCCGTTTGAAACGGGGCGCTGACAAACAAGTCACCTAGCCTGCTTAAGTTAGTCAGGTATGCTATACGTGCTTTCTCATTCTAGCATATCAATATAGACGTCTTTAATCTCTTGTTTTTCTCTTCCTCAATACTGCTCTACCTTGTACCACCACTTATGCCTTTAACAGATGCGGTCGCATCAATCTCTTCCCTGCTTTTCTGTTTTCACCAGTACTCTAAACGTCGCTTGCTTATCTCTACTGCTGTACGGCTGACGCTTCCGTCCACTTTAAATCCAAGAGCTTCTCGAAGGTGCACGTTACCTACGGCTCTCACTGGGTGAATCCCTTCGCTTAGAGTTATCTTAGAGTTTAAAAAAATGGGCCGTCCAGCGGGCCAGGGCCGTTGCCGAGGATCTCGAAAGATCTTCCTCGGGCGATGGACCCCTGGCAGCCTAGCCCCGGGCACCAACATCAACAAGTGCTGGACAAATAAAGTTTATTCCTATCCTATCCCATCCTTGAAAAAGGACATCTTCCAGCCACTCAGTCGTTCCTCCGACACCGCGACCAAAGAAGAGGAGGAGGGAAAACTAACGTAACAAAGGCGTCTTTACGGCACGAACACTACAGCAAGAGGTGCTTCAGAAAGTCATTAAAAGGGGGCGCTCCTCCGTCTCAGCGATATCTGCGACGCCATCAGTGACTCGAAGAAAGGCCAGTCAGACGGCCCTTCAAAAAAAAGAAAGAGAGGTACAGAAAGGAACACAACCAGTCTCAGAATTTCCCCGAACAATTAAAAAAAAAAGACCGAAAAAGAAAAAGTACCTTGCGTCACATATAGGCAAAGCCGTATAAAGCAGCGGCCACATATGCTCACGGCTCAACTTGCATCGACGATATCAGAGACTCACACGAGCGCGAGGAGGACTATACGCTTTCGAGATAACGGGGCGCAGCAGCCAAAGCTCGGCAATAAAATATAATGTTATTAAAAGAAAAAAAAGACAAAGGCGTGCTCAGTTTGAGAGTTGGGCATGTCGCGGGAACGTGTGATCGCGTGAAGCACGCAGGAAACGCCGGGACGCATGACGGGATAGGGAGAAGGGGCAAGGTGGGAGGGGCTTTTAAAACATGGGAGAAACGGCACGCTCGTGCGAGCGGGTCAGCGGAAGCGTTAAACGCCGATAAAGGAGCCACACATGCTGTGTCGGAAGGGGGGGTGGGGAGTAAGGGGAGTTGTCTACAGCGCCGCGCGCTTAGTTTCTCACGCGGGAGGAGCACCACGGCTTCGCACATTTTTGGCCGCGGACCACGCGAGCGAAAGAACGCAGATAACTGCTATGTGTGCTTTACGCGTGCGAAGCGTTCGCCACGAGCGTAGCGCGAACGGCGTCGAACGATAACAAGGGCACGAACTGATGGAGCGTGCGCCGGGAGGACGCGTGTAGGCAGTAGTATATGGGGTGAGCTTAAAAAGGCGTGCGCGAGATTAGGCACGCTGCCGGAAAGCACCCCGCTTGTGGAAGTCAGGGCGGGGGGGGGGGGGGGGGGGGTTAGTCGGAGCGGTACGAAGAGATTTCGGTTGTGACGATCGATGCGGACAGACATAGGAAGAAGAAGAAAGAAAGATGAGGGTGTCACAATTCACCGAGTGTTTGACACTCTCGAAACAACCAACAGGGACGCCGGAAGGTGTCAGGAACACGTTCCTTATTATAATATGCGGCCCCCAAATGAAAGCATACCATACTCAGTACAGTGCAACGTCATATTCTAGCAACGGCGTATATACCTGTCGAAGCAAGAAAGAGAAAACAGACGGACACCCGACCGTATGCCACCACGAAAAAATAGTACCACTGTATATAGGGGTTCGATCACCGGACCACGGTACCGGCGCGTATGTTTCTCCAGCTTTTTGAGACACCCGAATTGAGCTTCCTTTGCAGCTTCGCGTTAAAACGGGTAGATGGCTATTTTCATTTTCAAGAAACTTCCGCCACGCTGCTGCTTCCGCAGAACTGATTCGCCATACCTGGAATTACTACAGTAAGGTCGCTTTCTATAACACTCCTCCGCAGGAAAAGAATGTCATCCAACGGTACCGTAATTCGAGTCATTATGTCCTAGCCATCTACACGCGGCTTAACTAAGCGAGATAGAATCTCAAAATACAGTTAAGCAAGCTCGACGCAAGGACAACGTTGCTCAACGTAGGGCCAACGTTGGTGCGACGTTGAGCTAAGATTGCCCCTGGTTCCGCAGTTTTAACGCGCTCATCTGCAGCTAACGCCGACGCGAGAAATGTGGTCTTCGCGTCCGCTATCCTACAGAAGACTGCAACCAACAATGAGCTGTGATGCTTGAGCACGTTCTTAGGCGACAGAGAAACAACTGACAAAGTTCGAAGACGTCACACTATATATAGCGGCGCTCTTTCTCCTAGCGGAGCTGCACGTGTTGCGAACGTCGCGCCGCCAGACGGAGGTAGGTAGCATCGTCGCTTCTCGTCTAGCTTCGTAACTTTATCACGGGTAGCTCAGCCATAGTTTGCCGGCTAATAGCAATCCCGAAGTGCAACGTACGCTCCGCTTGCCGTAGCTGCGACGTTATCAATCAATACGACCGTCAGCCTGCTTGTTCGCTTTTGTTGTTGTTGTTGTTGTTGTTGTTGTTGTTGTTGTTGTTGTTGTTGTTGTGTTGTTGTGTTGTTGTTAAACTAGCGCACGGCTAGAGCTCTGAAGGATATACTACGTTTCTGGGCGGACCGCGAAACTGTACGTGTGATTATGGGCCCCAAATGTTCAAATGTTTCACGGTTTTCTATATCCATACTTCCGTCTACTGCTTCACATGCTTGTTGACTTATCAATTTATGCGCACTTTCAGCGTGTACGGCTCGTCTTGAGTTATTCATTTGTGCATTCGCTGCGTAAGTGTCTCTCAACGCTGCTTTAGATTTGTCAGTGACGCTTATTTTGCGTACTCAACCAATTTCTTCAATGCGCTTGTTTTATTTTGATGAACACTTAAGTGCGCGCTGTACGTCTCTCTCTTGTCGCGTCCACCATACGCTATGCATCGATTCGAGCGCGTCGACGCATTGAGCTCGTCGTCACTGTATTTACGTTTGTGCAATTTCTCTGTATTTGCTCACTCACTCATATTCTGTAACGGCAGGTGACGCCTGATTTAAGTAACACGTGTTCTATTCCTCTACTAATCTTCCTTTCTGTCTTTCTTCTTTTGTTGTTTTCGTTAGTATGTTTCTATTGCTTGTTTTGTCTCTACTGTTTCGTACATTCCTTAGTCACTGGTGTATATGTTTCGTTGATCGCGACTGCCGGCCGTCCCTTCGGCGGTCTACTTTCCCGCAGTCTGATCACTTAATAAGGCAAAAAGACACTTCCACGTGTCACTTCTGTCTGTTCATTTAAAAATTCAAGAGGTTGTGGAAAAGCATAAACGACTAAAGCTGCCAACGTTTCCAGTATCATCAAATAAATAAAGCATTACAAGTATTAACCCTTCTGTATGCTATTATCGAAATGGAGAAGTATCCCGCAAGAGCAGAAGTCGACGGGTCGCCCGTCTTGTATAGAATAATCAGAGATATGAAATAAAAATTACAGACAAAGAATCGGCAGCTTTAAAGCCTCATTCTTTTTTTCCCCTTTTTGTATAGCAAGCAAGCTATAAATGGCACGTGCATATATGCTCCGCAATGGTGACGCCACAGAGCACAGCCGGGGGGAAGCCCCTCCCTCAACTTCATCACGGAGCCGCTCTCTCATCCACTCAAGCTGATGACTTTCTCTGCAAGGGAATCGCGGTCGTAAAGCGCGAAAAATCAGGACCTCACCGCCTCCCCCCCCCGCCCCTCCCTCAACCCCTACTACACATAAACGCCCTTCTCGGATTCCCTAATTCGGCTAATCTAAGGTGACTTCTCGGTTCGCAGTTAACGCCACCCTCCTCTCTCTCTCTCTCTCTCTCTCTCTCTCTCTCTCTCTCTCTCTCTCTCTCTCTCTCTCTCTCCAAGCAGAGCGGGACATCAGACTCGGTTGCCTAAAGCTGTAAAAAAAAAGCGCGCCAAAAGCGCTCGGAGGCGAGATAACGGCCCCAGCCGCGCGATCCAGCTCAAACAGCGCGCAGAGCCGGAAGCGGTTTAACGAGCCCTTTATGCAAATCCCCGAGACGACTAGAGCACGCGCCCCTGGCAACGAGAACCCGACACGCACACACACACAAGGTTCGCGTAGGTTTCGTGCGGGCTCGCACGGGCGCTTGTACCACAGTGGCGGGAAAGCGGAGGGGGGGGGGGGGGGTGAGGGTGATGCTATTTGGTTAGAAAGCGGGCGTGGAAAGAAGAAACAGAAAAAAACAAAAATAAGGTTGTGATAAAGCGCGAGATAGCGCCACCCATACACTGCAAAGCTCCCCGGTCTAAGTGCGCGTCCCATTATTTTTCGCGCACCTCGCCATTTATTATGTCGACGCACGCACGTGCAGACGCGGGCCCTGAGCGCGCGCTTCTTCTGGAAGCGGCGAAAGTCGCGTAGAAGCAGAACGCGTCGCGTATAAGCGCGCGCGCGTACGCGTAACCGTGTGGGTTCGGCTCGAACGGCTGAGTCAAGTCGATCGCCACGTAGCCACAAAAGTGGCCTTGTCTCTACTATCACATTAAAGAAGAAGGAGAAGAAGAAAAGGAGGAGCGGCGTACATAGGTTGCAGGATTATTAACGAGCCACTCTTACAATGGCTCACTTTCGAATGCGGGTGCGTTTGTATACCGAGTCGCGCCGACTCTCTGAAGTGCATCGTCGAGCCTTCGTACGCATTTCTCTGCCGTTTAATTTATCTCCCTCTCCCTCCCTCCCTCCCTCCCTGCCTCCCTCCCTCTCGCTCTCTCTCTCTCTCTCTCTCTCTCTCTCGCTTTCACTTTGCGAGTCAAACGAGAACGCGCCCGCGAGTCGAACGAAATCGGCGCGCTAGCGCACGCGGTTTAAGCACACAAGGCGCGAAATTTAGAATGCACCCCCGCCGAGCGAAATGGCACGCCAGAGATTGATTACGGCAAACGGTCGGGGCAGGGAAGCAGTGGCGCACAGAACTCACCGAGTGCATACTTAGTGCCCAAGCAACGCGCCCACACACGCACGCACACGCACGCACACACGCACCCCCCCACAAACACACACACAAACACACACACGCACGCACGCACGCACACACACACAAACACACACACACACAAACACACACACACACACACAAACACACACACGCACGCACGCACGCACACACACACACACAAACACACACACACACAAACACAAACACACACACACACACAAACACACACACGCACGCACGCACACACACACACAAACACACACACACAAACACAAACACACACACACACACACACACGCACGCACGCACGCACACACAAACACACACACACACAAACACACACACACACAAACACACACACGCACGCACGCACACACACACACAAACACACACACACACACAAACACAAACACACACACACACACAAACACACACAAACACACGCGCGCGCAAGAGGGCGCGCCAAGCGGACGCTGCCGAAGAAGATGAGCGCGAATGGAGCGTACACACAACACAAAGAGCGGCCTGGGCGCCAGCGGCGGGCGGCACAGTGTCGAAAAGACACCGACTCCATTGTGCGGCCCTTAAAAGATGAATGGATCCCCAAAACCACCGGCGCCTGTACCCAACTTCCCCACCCCCTCTTCCCTAAAAAGCCAATGTTTGCCTCACCGCGCGAGCGACTTGAGGGAAAGCGATAGGGATGAGGACGCCTTTTGTTCGTGTCCGGGCGACGGCGGCGAACGGGGCAAGAAACGAGCACCCACAGTGTGTGTGCCGACGCTGCAGCCGTGCGCTGCTAGGGAGAGGCCTGAGCGCGTATAGATAAATTAGGGAGGCAGATTTTGATATCAGTTTCCTTCCCTCCTCTTCGAGGGGGAGGCGGGAGTTTGCGGAGTGGGGCAGGCGCGTCTCGTAATTTACATCGGGCGCGCAAAGCCGGCAGTCGGGCACTGCGCGGTTTAAGTGAGCTGGCGCGAAAAAAAAGGAGGGAGAGGAAATGCGAGGGTGTGAAGGAGGCACGGGGAGCCAACTCTAGAGCGAAAGGAGAGGAGAAAATGGAGAGTGCGTGGCGACGAATGAAGGGAAAGATTGGAGACGATGGGAAACAAACCAGAGTCGCTTTGAAAAGAGGGGAGAGCGAGGGAGATGGGAAAGGGTTTAGGGAAACGTGGAACCAATCTTTTTTTCTTGTCAGTGGGAAGGGAATGAGACGGGGAACTGTGGACCGAGAAACTCGGACGTACATGCGGGACGAAAAGATACGAGTTGCGGGGGGATATGGAAATTAACTTGAGAGGGAAGGAGCCGAGGCGATAGGGAAACAACGGGAAAGGTGCGTATAGCTAGGCGCGGACGCGGACAGAGCAGGACGCTTCGCATCGTTTGAAATGCTGCGCGAAGTATGCGGACGGAAACGGGAGCTCACTAACGACGGAGGAGGAGATAAGCGAATGGCGAGTGCAAAGATAAAGGTTATAAATTGGGATGTTGGGAAGCAAACCTGAGTCAGGGGTTGGATTAGGTGTTGGTGGAGGGATAGGTAATCTGAAAGGCATGAAATGGGGAGTTGGGGAAACTGCATACACGGAACTGTATAGAAGGCCACGTGGAAGCGCGACAAAGGAATGGTGAGCTTCGAGGTATATTAGGGAAAGTTGGGGGAAAGAACAGCGGCGAGGCAGAAAGCCGGAAGCAGAAAAGGCGCAGAGTAGCGAGACACGTGCGAGGAGAAAAGAACAAAAGATGATGATGAATAAGCAACGAGAGGGTCGTCGGGAAAGGGATTGGAAGGACAATGGGGAAACGAGGAGTGAGGATGGGCGTGGCTGATTGAGGAAGTAGTTGGAGTCTAGAGGAGTCTAGAGTAGTTGGAAGCTGCTGGGCAGAGAGAGAAAAATAAGCGGCCGAGACAAGGATAACAAGCGTGGTTCCAAAGAAGCGAGCTTGTGGACGTCGTCTACACGAGCAGAGGGTGAGGGTGCGCGCACGGGGGAAGGAAATGGCAATTAGCTGGGCACAACGGCACCGGGCGTAGCTGACTGCGTCGCCAAGCCGGCATGCAACGCGGCAGTATAAACATTTGCGGTAGAAACTGGCTGCGTACCACATTAACACAAAGACCATACAGTTGTTAACAACTTGCGTTCATACTCGGCATTACAGATATTGCATGACCAAAAGTGGCAAGTCTATACAAAGGCCCAAAGAAGCCCAAGAAGGATATACCCGACAACAAATGCAAAGAGTGTCCAAATTCACTTGCGCAACGGACGTTGAGAAGCCGTCGCGAAACAACCGAGACCACGGAACAACAAGTCCTCCGGTTTCAAAAGCGTTCCACGAAACCCCTTGGCGCCAGTCAATCCGATTCGCCGACTACCTCCCCAAGTACGCCAATTTTCCTCCCGCCAAAGAAAGAGAAAAGAAAGAGAAAAACTTTCAAAAGAGAGTGGCACTTCTTTTTCTTTCAACCACCCTCAACTCCCCCCCTCCCTCCAAATCTCCTACACACATATACCCACGCGCACGCGCGAAAAAGTGCAAAACCACATCACACGCGCACATAAAACGTCCGCTCGGGGCAGGCAGCATCCATCAGTCGGCGTCTTCAAATTACACCCGGGCAAATAACAAACTCGCTTCGCGCATCCTATATATTCGCGCTATTCCAATTTTTCCGCTACACTACTCCACGCACGAACACACGCGCGCAAAGAAAAAAAGAGAGAGAAAGATGTCTCGTTTCGCGTCGTCACGCTATCTAACTCCCTCTCACCCCTCTCTCTCTCTCCCCGGTGTCGCCATCGTCATTTAAAACCTCCTTTTCAACGAGATGCCCCCGAGAGCAAACTTGCGTCGTGCTCGTCATCGGCCGCCCTCAATTTGAGCTCCCCTCGCACGGAACGACAGCCAGGGCGCCCGACCAATTTTTCAAAACTCGCAGCACAGCACACGCCATTTTACTTCAACACGTTCTCGTCCAACCAAACCGTCTTCCCTTCAAAGTGCGCTCTGAACGCTTTCATCGTGACCCCCTCTCCCCTCCCTTCCCTCCTCCCGCCTCCTCTCCCCTCCGCTCGGGTCTCTCGCGACACCCCCTTCCCTCCTCCATCCTCCTCCCCGCTCCTCCCCCTCCTCTCCCCTCCGCTCGGGTCTCCCTCTTCCGCTTCCAGATCTCGTTTCCGCGTCTCGCCGCTCTGGCTACGCGAGTCGGGTTTTCGATGCGGCTGGAGAGGGGAAGAACACCCCCCATCTCGCATTACCGTAAAAAGCCGCGTACGATACCAACCCGAATATGTCCGTAAAATAAACGGCTGCTAATCAGTGTCGAGAGAGATAACAGAGATGCCGAGATTCCAGCCCCGTAATGAGCAAAGGCATTTTCATATTGCTACAGTATCAAGAAAAATTAGAACTCGATGACCTTCATAACGGCCATGGAGAGCCCGTTTGTACAAAAAAAGAACAATATGTTATTTGAGTTACAAGCTCCAGTTATAGTATAAAATTTTTTAAACAGGGTTGAAGTACCTGTTTAAACAGGTTGAAGTACCTCAGGTACCTGTGAAGTACCTGAGGTACTTCAACCCTGTTTAAAAAATTTTATACCACAGTGTGCCATTCCATCTGCCAGCCCCTTTCTTGTTTTTGGACAGTTATAGTATAGTAATTAACTAATCAGGAAGTGCGTCGCTGAACTATCCACAGCTGAAAAATCGCTCAAGAGTAATCGAAACGCTACTATATAGGCTACGCGGTAGGCAAATTTCCCGTGCTGGAAAGTCACTAACTTAGCGTAGAATATATTTCACGCTGCGCATTACGGGCATGACGAGAAGCTGGAGTTATTTGCCCTGGCTGCCGGAATGGCACGGTATGTCCAACATTCGGCATAGCACGACAGGCCGAAAACCGGACAAACAACCTCGGCGTATACAACTACCGCAAGGTGACTCCGACGACTGCGAAAATGGAGGGTTAAAAAAAAATAAAGAAGCGATGTAACGAAGAGGATTACACGAACGCGAGATGATGACGATAACGATTCAACCACTAAGGCGGTGACTATAACGCCTACGACGCCATGGTAAGACGACGGCACGATCGACAGGACCAAGATATGACGAATACAGGATTTAGGACTGGAAGAACAACGACAACACGGGGACAATGACGACGCCAGTACAAGACGTCGACGACAAGAACGACAGCAGCTACGACGACGACACGCTGACAAACGTTGGCGGCGCAGATTCCGGGACATAATCCTCGGCGGATAGCGACAGTTTCCTTACTAGTTCAACTTCTCCTGCTAGGAAAACGTCACCATGGCGACATCCGCGACATATGTACGATGCGTAATTTGTCAAAGTGCCGGTCTTTCACTGTAAAAAGAAAAAGGAAACAGCAGTCGCTCGAAAGAAAATACAACCAGAACCGCGTCCAGTTTGCTGCCCCGAGAATCATGTAACCAACGAAAACGCCCTTCTTTTGCGAATGTATTGGATTGAGTTGAGTTTATTTCCATATTGAAAGGGGGAAAGTCGGAACTAAAAAGTGAAAGTCAATTCACTTGACAGAGGTTCAGACCCCCTTTACAAATTAAGGCATACAGTAGGACAAACCAGTGGCACTCCTAACATTTCAAACATAATGTGAGCACAAGAAGCGTTAAATCTAAGACCCTAAAAATTGAAGTATAGAAGACGTCAAATTCCCACAACGATCGGTAGCCTCAAACACGGGTGAGAAATAAATGACGTAGCGTAATACACGCGAGCTTTCACGGTACTCTTCCATACATGCAACGAAAGGAGAGAGGAGGAAGCGTCGCTTTATTATCAATTTCCTGTCAAAATGCACCCCCTCCCCCCCCCCCCCCCGCCCCCGCTCGCCAACCCACAGCCGATGACGACGCGAACGAGCCGCTCGCTCAATGCACTCCAGTCGCGCGCGTGCGACGAAAATTCACTCGCGCCTCGCAACCGTCCTAACAACCTCCCCCATGCCACCCCCCCCCCCCCCCACCCCCACGAACTGTACCGAACACAGGGTCGAGCTGATGTTGCGGCCTCCCGGGCGCATATGTGTATTTCTTTTTTTTTTTCTTTTTCTCCACAGACAACTTATCACAGACGCGAGCGTAGGTCTTGCTCCCCTCCCCCCATTCCCCCACCAACGCCACCTCCTAATGGAGATGGCGTGTTTTCCGGCTGCCGCGCCGAACCGGCCTTGCGCGTACCCGGCAGGGCAGCTCGTAGGATATGCGTGCGCTCTTCGAACTGTCGTATTCACCTATCGGACAGGGTGCAGAGCGTAAGTGGGAAACAAACAAAAAATAATGGTGCCGCTGCTATCAGAATTTACCAAACAAAACCGAAAAAAAAGGTGGCCAAAAAAGAGAAGCAGGGGAGATATTGGTAGTACCGAGTCCGTTAAAGGCGAATAGAGCTGGTAGATACAGAAGTTTCAAGTAATATATAAAAGATTAAGGAGATGTATAGGCAGAATGCTAGAACGACAACCACGTTACCGGCATGGCTTGGTTAGCTCGAGCAGGCTATATCTGTGACCGCCCCGTTTCAAAAAGGTATGCAAATAAACCATCATCGTGCAGCCAATGCACCCGAGGCATGGAACGTGCACCTTACAGAAACGGCGAGTTTCGAAACTGACGGAAGCGTTCGCTGGCCAGCGGTCGAGATATGCAGGAGACGGTTAGAGTATGGGTGGAGGGAAACAAGGCAAGGAAGAAACCAATGGAGCCGCGGTGGTTACAGGCATAGTTTAATGTGCAATACAGATATACAGCGGTTTTAACGAAAAGAGAAGTTGAAATGGAGAGGTATAGGTAAAGCGCTAAACTGCAATAGAAATCGTAAAATTTTATTAGAGCAGCCTAGGTGACCATCTGTCGCCGCCCCATTTCAAAGGGGACGTCATTGGTGACCATCATCGATCGTCATCGCGCAGACAAGAACAAAAAAAAGAAAAACAACTGGCAAGGTGTACTGGTCCAAACTTTACCTTAAGGCGAGACTAACAGACGCAGCCGGGCGTTTTTGGAAAGTTACTTAGCATATATTACCTTTCTACCAATAATTGTATTACTGGTACTATTATACTATTATATATACTATGATATAACCTCTACGAGCCGGTCGCCGCCATTTCGCAGCCTTCCTACGATGAGCTGGTAAAGCCTGATTTGACGTCATGTGTCTCCGTGTGACGACACGCTGACATGCGTGCCACTACTCTGATTCTAAAAACACTGCACTGCACACGGAGTTTCCAAGAAGGCGGAACATTCCGAAAAACTTGACTGGGCGGCTGCATCCATTCAAATGCCCAAATTCCACTCATCTTCACAACACTAAATGGTACCTATGCATACACAGTCCTAGGAATGTGCGAAGACGGCTCCATTACACATATCGCTGCTGAAGTTTACAGCGATAGCCGATGTCTGTGTAGATACAACGGAACGTAGTTCAAGCAATTTTAGTATACGTGCAGCTATCGCTGTAACGCCATTTCTGTATCTGCACATCCCTCACTCTAGCTAATATCTGTACAGCTACCTCAACAACGGATTTCTGTGCAGTTATCGGCACAGACGCATACATATAGCTACCACAAATACTGTATGCAGCTATTACTGTATCTGGTAATTGTATTGCTATCTCTGTACCGCTCCCTCTGTAGTTGGTATACGTGCAGCTAGCGTTACAGATGCGTCTGCGCAGTTGACGCTATTACTGTATTTTTCTATAGCTATCGACGTAGCTGGTAGCTGTATTGCTGTATCTGTACAGCTATCGTTAAACCTGATACCTATGCGGCTGTCGCTACAGTTGGTATCTGCAAAGCTACCGTCATAGCTGGAACATGCGTGGCTCTCACTATAGCTGATATGTGAGCCGGCTATCACTGTCACAGCGACCAAATCAGCGCCCATGCAGGGAAGAAAAGCGCTAGGAACGCGTATGTAATGCGATATTCCGAACAGCCATGAAATGAGCCCGGATAGAAATGAAGCGAAGGAAAACGGAGTCATTAATCCAAGTAAAAAAAATTATGGAAGAAGTGAGTAAACCGGATAATTCGCCGCTGCGGAACCAAAATCGCACAGCACGACAAACGAAAGGCAGATGATGTTGAAAAATAAGAAAGAACTAATAACCTAATGAACGCAATCGCCACAGACAAAGAACCGAGAAAGCGCTCAGAGCACCGAGAGATGTAATTCGTCGACTGGCGTAACAAAAAAACCGATGATAACTCTGGGGATATGTAGGAGCGAGATGGCTTGATTATCGCGATCGAAAAGGGAAGAAATTGGAGCGCTGAGGGGGTGTAAGACAAAAAGACGAGGGCCGCCCACTGCGAAATCGGGCACAGACACAAGAAGACGACGCTCCCGCGCTAAATCACGGTTCCCATCTAACATGCCATCAAAGGTCCCTAATTATGGAAGAAGAAAAGGAAGAGTGAGGGGGGCGATCCGAAAATTATACCTCTTTTTACCCGACGCTGCTTCGAGAACCGCACCGACCTCCCCCATTCCTTTTCTTTCCCCTTCCTTCCTTTCCATTCGCTGATTGCGATACCATTGCTGCTACTTCGGAATTCGTTCCGACTCCCATGTCGGTCGGTCGGTCGGTCGGCCCTCGGTTGTTTGAGCTCCGTTTCTTATCAAATGCGAACGGGTATAACTCGAACGTCTTGTGCTTTTTTTCGGTTTGTCCTTGTCCTTTATCGATTTCTCTTTCGTCGTGACAGTTATTTTACGTCCTCCAATATATCGGCGCATTGGCCAGCATGCCTGCCTGCGCTCGTCAGGAACAAAAGGGGCTCTCCGGACAACTCCTTTGTCGTAGGGCCCACCGCACCGGCAGTCGGGATCCCGAAAAACGTAAGAAGCGTATAGTGCGCATCGCCGAACCACGGCACCGTGTCGCAATGGGAGTCTGCCGTTAGCGGAAGGCAACAGAAAAAAAAAATCCGGAGGTATGTTTGTGCTTATAGAATTCTACAAAGAGTATGGCTTTTTTTTTACCACACAGCCTAGGGAATCTAGCGAACTTATCTAGCGCGAAAACAGCCCAGATACGAAAGCGTACGCTTTCTACAGCTCCTGTATGCCAAAAGAATGCAGGTCCATGCGTACAGGATGTGAGACACACGGCGGTTACGGTATGTACGGTGGTCACGGCACGTACGGTGGTTGCGGGACAAACGTTTGTTGTGAATGGTACGGTTGTTACAGTATGCGCGGTGGCTATGGAACATACGATTGTTACAGTACCTATATACGCTGCCTGTGCGGTGGTTACGGGATATACGGTTGTTATGGTATGTGTGGGTGGTTACGGCACATACAGCGGTTACAGGACACACATTTGCTGCGGTATGTACGGTGGTTACGGGACATGCGTTTGTTGCAAATGTACGCTGTGTGGACTTATACCGTGCTTACGCGAGAAACGGTTCTTACGGTATGTGTAGGTAGTTAAGGCACGTACAGTGGTTTCGCGCCATAAATTTGTTAGGGTATGTACGCTGGTTTCTGGACATACGGTTGTAACAGTACGCACGGTGGTTCCGATAAATAGGCTTGTTACGGAATGTGCGCTGTGTGGAATTACTGTGGTTACGAGAGATAAGGCAGTTACAGTATGTGTAGGTGGTTAAGGCACATACGATGGTTGGACACACGGCTGGTTACGGTATGTACTGTGGTTAATTACAGGACAAACGGTTGCTACAGGGTGCACAACTGTTACGAAATGAGAGTGAGCATAACGCAGCGTCAACGCGGTCACCAAATGCGTAGCTCACGTGTTCGCGCGCATTCATTTCTGCATTTCTGAATATTTTACGTGACATTGACGTACCGGCGCTACGGATGCGGCACATAATTAAGGAAAAGGGAAGCTTGACCTTCTTTTTATCCAGTACTAATCAATGTCTTTCCGCCACACTATATTTCGGAAGGAATACCAGTCTATATTGACTTAATATTGATCTGTAGCGTCCCTTCGCAAGCGAAAAATATGGCGAATAATTTATCTGAAGCCCACCCGCTTCGTCATCTAATATCCTTCCACTCTACTCTCCGCCGAAGTCAGAGCGCTGGGTCTATACCAAAGCTAAAGCGCCCGGCGTTCCTGAGATTCTTTCGATCACTGCTAACCTGGCAACGTTTAGCGCTAGAACCCTCCTGAGTTAAAGTTAATGATGCTTAGCTGGACGACCTCTTCCGGAAATTCAGAAAAGGTGTAGTCGGAAATAATCTGGGGGTCCCAGGGTACTCAACATTAGAGAGCTTTAACATTGTCCGTAAGCGCATTACCCCGTGCAGAAAAACCCGCTTACCGGTGAGATTAGACCCTTACAAAAATCGGTTTGACCTTTCAGTCACTCATGAGTCACCTATCAGTCACCCCTGTCACCTATCTGTAGACTCGACCTTTCTGTAGACTAAGTCCGCAGAATGTCTGCAGACACCGTGCGGACTGCAAGTAGACTTGTCTGTAATATGCGTGCCCAGTGAGTGTGTGTGTAAATATGTATATGTATCTATATATACATACATATTCTGAACCATGACATATTTTATAATTACGGTTGAATAGTTTTGACCTTTCAGTCACCCATGAGTCACCCACCAGTCACCTGCATGTAGAGCTAGTCTGCAGAATGTCTGCAGACACCGTGCGGACTGCAAGTAGACTTGTCTGTAATATGCGTGCCCAGTGAGTGTGTGTGTAAATATGTATATGTATCTATATATACATACATATTCTGAACCATGACATATTTTATAATTACGGTTGAATAGTTTTGACCTTTCAGTCACCCTTAAGTCACCCACCAGTCACCTCCACGTAGACCTAGTCTGCAGAATGTCTGCAGACACCGTGCGGACTGCAAGTAGACTTGTCTGTAATATGCATGCCCAGCGAGTGTGTGTGTGTGTGTAGATGTATATCTATATATAAACGCATATATGTACATATTCTGAACCATGACACATTTTATAATTACGGTTCAATAGGTCTGACCTTTCAGTCACCCATGAGTCACCCACCAGTCACCTCCATGTAGAGCTAGTCTACAGATTGTCTGCATATTGTCTGCAGACACTGTGTGGACGGCAAGTAAGTAGACTTGTATGTAATATGCATGCCAAATCTATATATATATATATTCTACATGAAACATTTGATAAATAACAGTTAAATCGGCTTCACCTTTCAGCCACCCACGAATCACACATGCACACAAGCACACACACACACAAACACACACACGTGTGCGCATCCTGAACCATGACACATTTTATCATTGCGCTCTGTTTTGCCATTTTAACATTTTGAAAACTTTGTCACTGATTGCTACAATAACAGTCTGATAATTGCAGTTATATAAATCAATTATTTATAACTAATTGAAATAAGGTAATTAATAATTATAAAATAATAAAAATAAAATAAGACATTAAAATAGATAATTAATAATTAATAAGGTAATAAGGTAATACTGGCGTGTTACATAACGTACATTAAATGCAGCAGTTATACTATGGCTCGAACCGCAGCCTGAATTTAAGGACATATCTACCGCGCGACGCCGACACCATCCATCCGACCACCGACTGCGTGGTTGCTTTCGGCGCCGGCCCCCAGGAGGCGCTGGCCGCGAGCACCGGTAAAATTACGGGTGAGTATATTTTCCCGTCTGCACCTGGTCACCGACAAGTCACGGCGTGCACGCGTGCACGCCATGTGCACGCCGCATTGACGGCGACCGATGAGGTAGTGAACATGCCGTGCCGAGAGGAATTGTGGCGATTTTTGTGTGTATTAATGATCCAAAACCCCTGTGACTGCATAACGTAGCTCTCAGTGTTTTCCGTGTGGTGTGCCGATGCCAATTATCGTAGTTATGACCCGGTCGCGCTTTCTTTGTTACCGGCTCATGAAAAGCCGATGGTACTCTCGCTGCGCTCGCATTCCATCACAGTGCGCGGAAGACTTTTTTGAAAGTTGTGCTATCACGTGCTGTAGTTCATCTGCAATTCTGCGCTGTTGACGCTGGAGGCACCGTGCACCGACTGTCCTTCCTGCGGTACCTGTGCGATGCGGCAGCAGCTGTCACGGAGACTCGTTTACCGAGCACGCCTAGAAAGGTAAGTCCGGCGCGTGCGCGCATTCTTGTAGTCCGTGAAGTGGGCATTTCTGTACGAGTAACAAGGTGATTAGTAACGTGACAAAAATGATCGTGCTTTTCGAATGTTCGTTCTTGTCGCAGGGCGCATTTAGCGAAGTTTGATGAAAATTGCCCTAAAACGTGATGTTGCCAAAATCTATCGACTATTTGCTTTCTGCTGTGAAGTTTCCTTGCGCCGGGGACTGCTTGATTTGAATAGGCGCAAAAATTCAAGCAGGGAAAGTTACTATTTCTGTACGTAATTTTTCAGCGAGAAATCGTATAGCCATTTCTAGAGGTACGTCGATTTGTCGTCTTCACAGCTAACGGCTGCGCGAGATGGCACCCGATTGCTGTGTACGACGCATGGCCAGATTTTAGCTTGTATGCAAGTTCTTTTATTTATATAGTGTCTTCAGACAGCCTGTATTTCTTGCGTTGGGTGTCATGTGTTTTCGTGTATTTGTAAATGGTTCCGAGATTTCAACAACAGTATCTATCTTTAATGGAAAAAATTGTTTTCTCACCTGAAAAAGAGGGAGTCTGTTCTTTTACAATGCATCGTCCTTTGGGGCAGGGCTTTGTTGCACCGCATAAATAAATTAGGTTTTCAAACGCTTATCATGTGTTAACGAGTTTTCTGGTTGTGCAATTCGCATTTGACTTGGTACAGACGTGCGTTTGTGTGAAGTTTTTTATAGTATATTCATGTTTGCTCCAGTTCCATTTACATGTTAACTGCCTGTGATGTAATAATCGGGTATTTGTGCAACCATGCAGCTTCATGTAGCTGTTTGTACGAGACTTTTCACAATGTCACAAGTTTACAGTTTCAGCAGGGTTAACTTTACAGTAAACTGAACATTTCTTCTTGTTTAGGGATGTCACGATTTTGTGAGCCAGAGGAATCTACATCACTTGGGAGCCTGCGGCACTTCTGCAGGCTGAACAGCGCGTCAAAGCATCTGATTTGCATGCTGCGACAAGGTGTGTGCAAGGCGGTCACTGCCACTCACATGAGATGTCGGTACTCACTACTTCATTCCTTGGAAGCGATATTCTTGGTCCCAACCAAGCAGCCCGGAAGAAATCGGAGACAAATAAAATGTGCAAAGAATACTATTGCGTCTGTTATTTTATTGCATGCATGCATGCCAGTTCCCCATAGTGGGGCTACAGAAATTCTATCTAATGTCTGCCTAAATGCTGTAATCCTGTGACCACAATCTCGACAGACTTTCTGCAGAAATGCTGTATCCTGCAGCTACACAGATTGAGCAGACTTTCTGCAGAAAGGGTGTACCAATTGGGCGCTGGGAGGTGACAGGGGGTGACAGAAAGTCTGTCACCTGTCTTCAGATATTCTGCATCCCGGGTGACTCGGGGTATGCAGAATTTCTGTAGAAAGGGTGTACCAATTGGGTGCTGGGAGGTGACAGGGGGTGACAGAAAGTCTGTCACCTGTCTTCAGATATTCTGCATCCCGGGTGACTCGGGGTATGCAGAATTTCTGCAGAAAGGGTGTACCAATTGGGCGCTGGGAGGTGACAGGGGGTGACAGAAAGTCTGTCACCTGTCTTCAGATATTCTGCATCCCGGGTGACTCGGGGTATGCAGAATTTCTGCAGCAAGTCTGCAATGATTTTTGTAAGGGGAGAGGTTTAGCTTGTCGGTATTCGGGTAAACGCAGGCGGACGGGACGTTGGGGCGTAGGCTTAAACTTGAGCGGCCTGCATGGTGCAGCAACCTGGTAGCGCAGAGCTCAAACGGACAAAAAAATAGCTAACATTGCAGTAACCAAGTGTATTTTACTTTGCTACGGGTGTAAATTTTTGGCAGCAACACGATTACGCCAGTGCCGAAAATTTACACCAGCAGCGAAGTAGAATACACTTGGTTACTTCAATAGTAGCTGTTTTTGAGCTCTGCGTCACCAGGTGGCTGCACCATGCAGGACGCTCGGTATGTGTATGTCCGCCTGCTTTTACCCGAATACCGACAAGCTAAACCTCTCTAATCTCTCCGGTAACCCGGTTTTTCTGTAAAGGGCATTGTAATGAAGCTGGGAAAGTGACATAACGCGTAAAAGAGATAACCTTTGGTCAGTCAGATGAACAGAACGGGTGCCAAAACACGGAAAATCGAAATCGATGGCAGCAGTAGGCTCGATATGTAAATACACAGACTCGTATCCAGTTTTCTGCACTGCTTTTTTGCACGATGATCGCTCACCAATTAGCTCAGCTTTGTATTCTATATACGGAGTGGTGAGAACGTGAAATCTCTGTGATAAAATCGGTTTACGTCGACCCAAGGCAGAGGCAGACGGCGATTTCAGGGAAAAACACTTCCTTTTGCACGACGATTACTATATTGATGGCAGCGGAAGCCGCAGTCACAATTACAACGATGTCCCCGATTATGATTATACGATGATTAAAAGAAACAGTTTTTTTTTCAACTAGTGCGCAGGTTAACACCGTTGCTTGGGCGAATTCCCAACCGTAGGCACGAGCCGCATGTCCAAACAGTTAAAGAAGAAGAAAAAAGATAACTCTGTTCGTACACTGCGCTGTGCACTACACGTATACCATGCACTTGTTTCCTGCAAATATAGAATTGAGGACATCCTGAATCAGTTCCCTGCTCGTAGCGCCTCCAAACAGGCACGAGCAATTATTCGGAGAACCAGCAAAACAGAGCACGCACTCGCCAAATTCGAAATAAGGCCCGCGTGCCCTTCAGTGTTACCAAAACACGCCGTCCGACATTGCTTTGCCTTTGTAATCTGCTTCCCATACGTCTACATATAAGGATCCTTATATATATATCTTGTGACGCAGCAGTAATCACGGCTTTTATTCCGCGTCAAAAGGTTAGGCGAACCGACCACGCCCACAGCAAGGAGCACACTCGAGAGCCAGCCCCACAAGCGATGATGAAGAAGAACCCCATATGAGCCCCACATGATGATGATCATGTACAGATGACAAAGAATAGCTTATATCTCGCTACACTAATGTCCCCTCGCGCGAGAGCGGCCATCCTGGCCGCAACTCAAAGGGGCGGTGAACGTCTCGTGAAAGGTTTCATACGGGAAACGTGGACAATCTCAGCAGCGCGGCAGCGGCGGTCATTTGGAACAATAACTGGTTCCACGCGATAGTTCACTGGAGAAGTCTGCTCCATGACTTTGTAAGGGCCGATGAACCGAAGCTGAAACTTGTCACACAAGCCAGGAGTACGAACTGGTGTCCGGAGTAGCACTTCCTCGCCAGGGCGGAAGCACACGACGCGATGAGAGGCGTCGTAATGCTGCTTGCGGTCCTGTTGCCGTGCTTCGGTGTTGATGCGGGCGAGCTGGCGACAACGCAGAATGCGGGACACATATTCTTCGCAGGAGGAAGGACATTGATGGACAGTTGGCGCGAAGAAAGAGACGTCAAGACAGGAAGAGGGCGAACGACCATAGACAAGGTAAAATGGCGAGTAACCGGTCGTGCGTTGAACGGCGGTATTATATGCAAAGGTCACGAATGGTAAAATTGCGTCCCAGTTTCTGTGATCCGGGTCAATGTACATGGCTAACATGTCTGACAGCGTGCGATGAAATCGCTCTGTGAGGCCGTTGCTTTGCGGATGGTAACTGGAGGTAGTCTTGTGGGTGGTTCCGGAGGCTCTGAGTACTTCGTCTAGTAGTTGCGAGAGGAATGCTTTTCCACGGTCGCTCAGGAGGACGCGAGGAGCACCGTGACGCAGTATTAAGGATTGAAGTACGAATGCAGCAACTTCAGAGGCTGAGGCAGAACTCACACAAGTTGTTTCGGCGTAGCGTGTCAAGTGATCAACGGCTGTCACAATCCATCGTTTACCGGTGAGAGTCACAGGAAGAGGGCCATATAGGTCAACTCCAACGACCTCAAATGGTTGCGACGGACATGGAACCGGTTGCAGTTGTCCGCTTGGAGCTGATGTAGGGAGCTTTCGACGCTGACATAGAGCGCAGGAAGCGACATACCTCACTACACTGGCGGACAATCCAGGCCAGTAGAAGCGCCCTTTGATGCGGTCATAGGTTTTCTGGAAACCAAGGTGACCAGCAGACATGTCGTCGTGAGAAGCCCGCAGGACATGAGCACGTAGAGAGCGTGGCAGAACAGGAACCCAGCGTTGACCGTCAGGGTGATAGACATGACGGTATAGGACGCGGTTGTCAATCTTAAATTGCGTCAGCTGCCGGCGAAGGCGGGCGTTAGGCGGGCGCGAAGCTCCTTGAAGGTGGTCAATGATGCGCCGACAGTACGAGTCGGCAAGTTGATGAAATTGGAAGGATTTGTTGTCGTGTGGAGGCATCTCGTCGACAGTGGCCAACAAGAAAGCATCTGAGGAGGGATTGAGCGAAAGCTTGTCACGGATGGTAGTTGGAGCTCCATTGCATGGTGTCGTAGGAAGCGGACAGCGAGAAAGCGCGTCTGCATCTTGGTGTTTTTTCCCGCACTTGTAGGTAATGGTAAAGTCGTATTCTTGCAAACGAAGAATCCACCGACCAAGTCGTCCAGACAAGGTCTTCAGCGTCGAAAGCCAGCATAATGCATGATGGTCTGTAACGACCGTAAAGTGGCGGCCGTGAAGATAAGGTCGAAACTTCTGCACAGACCAAATGATAGCTAGACATTCCTGCTCCGTGATGGTGTAATTCTTTTCGGCGTTTGTCAGAACGCGACTTGCGTATGCGACGACCCTCTCACCTAAAGTGTCGTCTCGCTGTAGGAGAATGCCACCAATTCCGTGACCACTAGCATCCGTATGCAGGAGGGTAGGAGCAGCTTCATCAAAATGGCGTAGTACTGGTTCAGATGTAAGAGCTTGCTTCAGATGGGTGAACGCAGATTCACATTCGGGAGACCACACAAAGGGAACATTAGAACCCAGTAATTTGTGCAGAGGTGACGCTATTGAGGCGAAGCCCCGTATGAATCGCCGAAAATAGGAAGCGAGGCCTAAGAAACTACGCAAATCTTTGGTCTTTTCGGGACGAGGGAAGTGCTGAACTGCGGAAACCTTGTCAGGATCAGGACGAATGCCATCTTTGCTCACAATGTGACCTAGAACTTTGATCGTCTTGCTCGCAAAATGGCATTTCTTGGTGTTTAGCTGAAGTCCAGCGTTGGCAAGGCACGTGAGAACTTCATCCAGACGTTGCAGGTGCTGAGAGAAGGTTGACGAGAAAACAACAATATCGTCGAGATAGCACAGGCAAGTCTTCCACTTTAGGCCACGAAGAACGGTGTCAATCATGCGCTCGAACGTTGCGGGCGCATTGCAAAGGCCGAACGGCATGACATTAAACTCGTAGAGCCCATCTGGTGTTGAAAACGCTGTTTTCTCCTTATCGTCCTCATGCATAGGTATCTGCCAGTAGCCGGAACGCAGATCGATGCTGGAGAAGTACTCGGCACCCTGCAGGGAATCCAAGGCATCGTCTATTCGCGGCATAGGGTATACATCCTTGCGTGTGATCTTGTTAAGTGCTCGGTAGTCGACACAAAATCGAACAGAGCCGTCTTTTTTGCGAACCAAAACAACGGGGGAAGACCAAGGGCTAGCAGAGGGGCGTATTATGTTGCGTTGGAGCATGGCGGTGACGTTCTCGTCAATGACTTTCCTCTCGGCTAGCGATACGCGATATGGTCTACGGCGCACGATGGATGTACCATCTGTCTCTATCCGATGCGTCGTAATCGAAGTCTTTCCCAACGAAGATGAATGCGCGTCAAAGGAAGCTTCATGTTTTTGGAGCAAAGCAAGCAATTGTTGTGACTGCGAAGGTGTCAGGTCGGAACTGATGGCAGCTGCAAGAGCTGAAGGAGATGCGGCCCGTCCGGTACAAGGACCTTCAGAGGAAGCTGGTTTAAAGGAAATAACAGATATAGACTCTGATGCAGTGGCGCAAGCCAATGTAGTGCCTTTAGGGATGAGAATCTTTTCGGATGTCGGGTTTGTAGCGTAGAGAAGTGCAGAGCCATCATCAAACCTAACGAGCCCTGATGCAAAGGCTATCCCTCTTGCAAGACAGCGTGCAGATGGTAAGACGAGCACGTCGCCGCAGTCAATCACATCAGACGTGATAGTAACGATGCTTTGATGGCGAGGAGGTAACGCGGTATCTTCTGCAGCAAGGAAGTGAAGGGGTGTGTCATCTGCATGAAGTGAATAGGTCGTGTCGGTCATATGGAGAACGCGTTGTCCACAGCAGATGGAGGCGGAGGCCATAGAAAGAAAATCCCATCCCAATATGAGCTGCTGGGCACACGAACTTAGCACTGCAAATTGTACGTGATGTAGAAGTCCATCGATGGAAATACGAGCTGTGCACATGGCGATAGGTCGAATGGAGGCCCCTTGAGCAGCGAGTAGCGTAGGTCCTTCATAGGGGGTCGTAACTTTCCGAAGTCGCGAACACAAATCACGGTGAATGACTGAAACACTAGCACCAGTGTCTATTAAAGCTTCTACTTGGACACCTTCTACTACAACCAATATCACATTGTACGGACGCGATGGAGGAATTTCAGTCCTGTCGTGCGATGCAGCTTTTCCTCCAAAAGCTGCATAATTTAGTTTTCCGGACGACGCTCGGCGAATTGAGAAGCAGGTCTCAGTGGGGACGTAGAGCGGCGAAGGGGTGACGGCGAGCGGCGTCTCGCAGGACGGTAAGCCGTCCCGGATGCTACAGTAGGCGATGGAGAGCGTCCGCGCGGTGGACCATAAGGACGGCGTTGGTCATGGAAGCTCCCTAGACGTTGGAAAGTAGCTCCGGGCGAAAAGTCATCCCGTTCGTACACGTCATAGCCGCGACGCTCGTCTTGCTGGCGCTTGCGGCAAAAACGCGCTATGTGGCCGCGATAGCCGCAGTAGTAGCAGATGGGACGAGGAGGACGCCACTGCGGATAGCTGGTTTGGGTAGGTGCGCTGGTAGTCATGGAAGCGATGTGAGCCGGTGTTGGTTTTGGAGGCATCGGTGGGACGATAACTGGAGTAGCTGCGGCTACTTGTGCGTACGTCGATGGGGCCCTAGGTGTTAGAGGGTCCGTGTACGCTGCACCAGCCATGGATGCCAATTCCTCCTTGATGACATCTCGCAGATTGGTATCGGAGGCATGAGAAGGCATAGGTCCTGCTGCTAAGCCAAGATACTGGAGCTCTTCTCGAATTATTGCGCGTATCATTGCTCGTAACGTAGGGTCGTTGGCGCTAGTGTTTGCAGTGGTGTCCGGCGGCAACCGTACTGATTCCAGTTCGTCAAGGCGCTGGCAAGTAGCGACGATATCAGCGATGGTAGTGGGGTTCTGGATGGCTAAAGCATTGAAAGCAATAGCGCCGATGCCTTTGAGGATGTGGCGAACCCTGTCTGATTCGGTCATGGCCGTGTGCACGCGTCGACAAAGAGCAAGCACATCCTCGATGTACGACGTATAAGATTCACCGGGTTGTTGCTTGCGAGTGTCGAGCGTCTTTTTTGCGAGGGCAGAACGAACAGCCGGTGTGCCGAAGATTTGGCGGAGCTGCTGTGTGAAAGCACCCCAGTTCGTGAAATCAACCTCATGGTTGAAAAACCAAGTCTTCGCTACGCCTGTCAGATAAAAGGCGACGTGACGCAGCTTGGACGCATCGTCCCAACGGTTAGCCGAACTCACTCGGTCATAGTCGTCCAGCCAATCCTCGACGTCTTCACCGCGAAGTCCAGCAAACAGATGGGGATCACGCTGGTGCCCACTGACAACCCAATACGGAGCGGCTGGGGTAGTCGAGGCCGAGATGGTGGAAGTAGAAGTGCCTGTGGGCTCGTCCTGCGACATGTTGGCGGACAGCTGGCACAATCGGCGACCCGATCGAAGCTCCAGGAGGTTGAGCGGGGAATCAGAGGACGGGGGACCGAAGAGCACACTCCACCACTTGTGACGCAGCAGTAATCACGGCTTTTATTCCGCGTCAAAAGGTTAGGCGAACCGACCACGCCCACAGCAAGGAGCACACTCGAGAGCCAGCCCCACAAGCGATGATGAAGAAGAACCCCATATGAGCCCCACATGATGATGATCATGTACAGATGACAAAGAATAGCTTATATCTCGCTACAATATATATATATTATATATATATAATGCGCAATCCCCACCCCTAACATCACTTTGCTAATGACCTTATCGCACTCAAAAGAAGAAAAACGCGATAACACCGACGGCAGCTTCATTGGCACGGTTTTTCTCGCGTTGCTCATTACGAACCACGAGTGAAGCGCTTCGAACACGCCGTATACAGCTCTCTCTGTCTCTCTCTGTGCATATCTTCCCTTAATCCGCGAACAGCAATAACAGAAGAGAGTGTTTCAGCAAGAGAAAAAGAACAGGGAGAAGTGGGGAGAAAACTCCGCTAATGATGTAGCCTCGTTTGTTTATCGGCAACCGCGAATCCGTTTCGAAGCATGCTATAGCTGTTAAAGAACGAATATCTCGTTCCCTTCACTTTCAAACGCCCATCTACATGTGGCTTTGTTTGTTTCTCTCGAACCTAACCTAGGCGGCCGAGCGGGGGAAAGGAATGGGGGGGGAGGGGGCACTTATCCAGAAAACGCACCTGCCTTCCCGATTGCCTTAATCGCAACAATCCCATCACGGGAACGAACGGAAGCGCACGCTAAAGGCGAAGAATTTGCGGCGTTCCAAAAACTCATTCTCCTTGTTTCAGCTCAAACATCCCTCGTTTTCTCGTTTGTCTTTTTCTCTCAAACAATTCTCATCGCACATGCCTCGAATTCTCTGCCGGAATGCACCACTTGGAAATCAGACTTGGGAAAGGGGGAGGATGGGAGGGCGGAGGGGGAAACGCACGCCCGCCTGCTTCCGCGGAGTTTCCCTAATTACTCAAAGGCAGCCCCCCCTACATTTCTAATCATGATTGCGCGCCAAATGCTTCCAAGGAGCGGCAAAATAAAATAAAACGGAAAGACATCGCCCACACGATCGCGGATAACTTTGGGAAGAAGGAAAGCACAGACTTCAGTCGAGCATGCGCGTTACAAGAACGACACACGCGCAGACCCGTATAAAGACGAGACGCCGGGAAGAAGTAGCTGATAAAAAAAAAAGAAAGAAAAAGAAGAGTGACCTTCTCTTTTTAACCGTGCGGTGAATCGCTGGAATGCCTTCGTTATCCCCGCAAGAAGCAGACGACGACGTCTTCGCCGAGGCAACACTACAGCAGGTTCAAGCATAGGGCGATTGCCGTCTTTTTTATTTAGCTTCTCGTCGTCCAATCTACGTCTTCTAGTCGTCGGTACTCCGACGACTTCGCAACGTCTCTGCTAAATACGTGCACGACTGCAGGAGCCGAGTACTGAATCAACCAATAAGAACAGCGAAGAGAGAGGGGGGGAGGGTGTCTAAATACGTGTACAACTGCAGGAGCTGAGTACCGCATCAACCAATAAGAGCAGCGAAGAGAGAGGGGGGGGAGACGTGTGACTGACGACGCTGCTGCAGCAACGTCGTCGTCTGCTGTCGAAAAAAAAAACATACGGAGAACAGACGACGCTGCAACGCGGGCGGCGAAGGTCAAAGAGTTCCGTATTTAGAAAAAAAAAAAGAACCTTGTCGCTGGGCCAGCGTGTTGGTGTTTGATTTTGGTAACAAAGACAACCGACGCGACAAAAGAGACGCGGCGAGCGCGAAAGAGCGAAACTCGGGCAGCGTGCGCTCGTCCAGCCCGTTGTGTTTTTTTTTTCGTGCGCGTCTTCCATAATTGTATCCCTCGATACCGTTTGCGTATATAGCTAAGAAAAAAAAATACGTTGCAGATTCACCCGCTCAGCGTAATTCGGAAGTCGTTTACTAGGTTGATGTTTGCCGGAGCAAAAGCACCGTCGAAACGAGGAACTACTTTTTCGTTTCTTTCAGCAGCCTGTACAGTCTCGCCTGAAGTAGTGCGCAACATAAGGTAGTTTCTCAGCGCCATACTTCGACAGCACCGCTATAGTTTTGTAAAGAAGACAAGAGTGTGGGCTTAGGAGTCCGTCCGCGACAACTATACACCTAAACCCCGTAAAACTATAGGCCCGTTTCTTCGAGAAACACGCCGCAAAAGACTCAAATGACACACACACACACACACACACACACACACACACACACACACACACACACACACACACACTTGCAGTGGGCTGAAATCGCCGAAATATAAATCCCTCACGCTTGCCCCGTCTCGTCTGCACCTTCCACAGCCGAGCGCAGATCACACGACATTTCGTCACGTCGACGGCACCCGTTCCCGGATTAAAGGCCTCAGCCACGACGACAAATCGAGCCCCTCGCTACTTCTACATGCCACTGACGCAATGGACGCCATCCAAGGACACAGCCGCGGCGACTGCGGAAGAAAAGCATCAAGACGTAGTCCTAACCCGATGGTTAGCGCTCGTCGCGGCTTTCCAAGGCTATAAACAGCGCTCGGGAAAAGTTGATCTACGGAAGCTTAGCGGTGCGGACGCCCTAACGGATGGACGCGGTTTAAGCGATAAGCCCCCCAAACGCCAATGAGATTTGCGATCACGCCACTCTTCGGTTCCCCGTCTATCTCCGTACATAGGCGCCAGGTGGAAAATCTCATAATGCTCCTCTGGAAACCGTGGTCACGGCTCTTGCACTGCGCCGCGGCGAAAAGCCCTACTGCATGACCACGCGAAACCGAGCCTCGGGTAAAGCCGTCGCCACGTCCAGTGGCGACAAAATGCGAACGCCGAATTCGCCAGAGACTGTCGCGATGGACGGGCGCCACAAGCCCGTTTATATAAGCATGCACTCTTAATGTCGTTCCGCAATTTCCTTCTTTCCTTCCCTCCTCTCTCTCCCTGTTATCTTTGTTTCCCACTTTTCCCATTCCCCGGTGTAGGGTAGCCAACCGGACGTTATTCTGGTTAACCTCCCTGCCTTCTACTTATCTCTTTCCCTCCTTAATGTCGTTCCACAATGTGGAAGAGTTTTGCAAAATATGCTACACAAGGTGGAACTTATATAAGGAAGGAGGTTAATATATCTCTTACCCAGTATAGGTCTGTGCATACTCTCTTAATAAGAAGGCACGTAGGCCTTGTGCGAAATCGTCATCCTCATCATCCTCATCAGCCTGTTCTAAGTTTTAAGCAGGCCGAAGAGCCCCAGCTTTTTCATGACGGGGGAGCGACAGTTACATGAGTTAACGGTGCCCATCCGAACGAACAGAGACGTTATCTGCTCTGGGTTCGCGCTAGGGAAACGTCGAGAGTCCACGAGGTCTAGTGACCCGTGTGTTGCTGCAGCAGAGAGCACGCCCGTACCAACGGTCACTCCCGAAGCTCCCTAATCACCCCTTCCATCCCCAATCCACGCCGCATTAGCACCGTCAACTCGGCACGCCCGTCCTTCGCTTCTGATACTCTGTCCCCATTTCCCCAACGATGCCCGGCCGCACGTCGAGCGTTAACAAGCTGCCAAAGCCAGCGCCAGTGCACAAACGGCCGGTGCGTCCCCCCCTTCGCCCTCCTTCCTTTCCCAATTCGCTACCACTTTCAACAGCGTCGGTGTCAAGCCGCAGGCCTCCCCAGTCTCCCGCACCCGGCCTCCTTTTATCCCCGCCGCGACCGACAGTGCCCCCCACCACCCGAAAACACGGCTTAGGTTACTATACACATGCAGCCCGCATCATCGGCAGGAGTTCTCCGTGCTAAAATGTCGACGTCTTCACCAACCACCCACGCAAGGCGATCACTCGCCGAGCAAGTGTCCGGCTACTAATTGGATCGTCCAATCGGCGTGAACGCCCGCCTTTCGTCAAAGCCCTCCTCCTCCTCCTCACGGCGTCCCCATCTCTCCCCGATTTCCCCCCACCGAGAGAAAGAGGGGGGTGTCATCAGTTCAGGCTTCGTCATACTTCAAAAACCAGCGGTCAGACGCATGTACATACACTCTCGCACCACCCATCGTCGCAAAAGGGCCGGCACCCCGAGCGGCTCGCTATCCGACCCGACGGAGAATCCCTAATCCTTCATATCGATATCCCTTCCCACTCCTATCCTCGTGTCCCGGACAGAGACATACCTAACTCCAGCTATATCCCTAATACACAATAAAGCCCACTCTTTCCCAAAGCCGCGATGACCAACAACAGAACCGTGAGACACTGAATCCACGCGCCGTGGCGCGTCACATGGAGCCCACTTTTCGCACTTGCGCAACTCTGGGCCCACCCTCCTCTTCGAGCGTCCCCTTTTCGCGCCTTCTACGACAACGAGGGGGGGGGGGGGGGAGTCGAAACTTCGATGCGGTAGAAGTTCACCCTCCGAAGGTCTCCCCAACCTCCGTCTCCCTACCACGCACCCCTCCCTTCCTTGGCCCAGGGAGCCAACATCATCAGCGCGGCACTGACTACGCCAAATGTCGAGCGCGTCGCCGCTTTCTTTACGGGCACTACACCGAAAACCCATCCTCTCGGACGTCCGCCCTCGCCGGACCACCGCCAGCTCCATCCCTCGTCTTCCCCGCTACGCTTCCCAACATCAAGTCATGCACGCCTATATCCATCCCCCGTCCCCTTCGCCGCTCCTCTGCAAGCAAATGCCTTAACGCTATACTCACCACGCCCTCCGCTCCCGACGGGGAAAACTTTTCCCTCCGTGGCTCGCCCGCTATCCCCACAACGTCCACCCCCAACGGGAGCGAACTTTCCCGATCATCCCTCGCCATCCCCCCACCTTTTTCTCGTCGACGAAGCACCTTCATCAGCCCCTCCCCGCTGCACCACGACTCCTCCTCTCCCATGCATTTCGTCTTCGCCGCGCCGCGTCCCGGACACCCAAGGCGAGCCGTGGCAACAATAGGGATCCGAAGATTCATCGACTCGGGAGAAGCGGGGGTATACCCGCGTGACCGCTGCTACACAACACACCCGACTGCTGGGCAGGGCCCGGGGCTGATGACGAAAGAGAGGCGTGATTAATAACACGTTACCCCGAACCCTCGCGCAAGCATCGCCCGGGCCCAGCCGCCCTCGCCAGGCGTCTGGCGGGACCCCGCGCCGCGCTCCCTACATCCCCAACGGTGGAACACAGATAAAAAAGGGAAATCGGGCGCCTACGTAACATGGGGATCGCGATAGCGGGAGAGATTGCCCGTCGCGCCTTTTTTTGGTGTACTACAGCACCCTCTGTATATATGTCCGAAGGCGACGATCACAAACGGGACGACGCGCACGGTTACTGGCACGGGGAGGAAAAACAAGGGTGGCTCGTGAAGAAGGACCACGTCGCGGAGTTTCGTAAGGACTTATTGTATTCGGCGACGACCTAAGACATCGGTCCAAGCGCCGCCCACAAAACCGCATTGTAACAGCCGTCTGCGCCTCGGCGCTCCAAAATTTATCGCCCGAAAACAAAGAGCTTCCCTCAAAAATTACTTGAGGGGACTATGACACCACGGTCGTTCAGCTACCATGGGAATAATGGGGTAGTACATGGATTTGCGCATTCCCTGCGCTTGTGGCTTACGCGTTTTTGTCGCCTCATTCAATATGCTTTATTTTTCAAGACTTCCGAGCAGTCCATTTTTTCTTTTTTCAGACGCACGAAGACAGTAAGTCTCTGCCCACACGTATATATAATCGTTGCTAATTGTTGCAATTATAGTGGAATATTTTGGTGAAAATGGTAAATTTACTAAGCCAGACATCCTTTCTGAGGCAGCGGAAGGATGAAGTTTGGGCAGAAACGTGTCCGACGTTGGTTAAACCGCAAGACACTATATAGGGCCAGATTTCCCCCTAATAATTTTAGTAGCAAGCTCGACGCCCAAAACACGGCGTCCGAGATCTCCGATCTCGTAGGCTGTGCCCTAAATATGTGCTGATATGCAAAGAAGGTCGCCTCCTCCTCTACGTCATGGGAGTAAGCGATCGTAAATTGGGCAGCCCATCATCATCATCATCATCATCATCATCATCATCATCATCATCATCATCATCATCAGCCTGGTTACGCCCACTGCAGGGCAAAGGCCTCTCCCATACTTCTCCAAAACCCCGGTCATCGGCAGCCCATCAAACATCGTGAAAAACGTGGAAGCTCGTACTTTGTCAAAACACATTGTTTATATGCCGACTTGCTTTCAACGTGCTACAAAGTCGCTGTCGACAGCTTCGCTTGGCGGAACGAATTGAGACACACTCCACCCGCATATATGACACGAAGTATGGAAATGTTGTACAGGTTTATACCGCACCGTGTGCGTGTGTGTGGCCAAGCGGTGAATAGTCTTCTTCGGGGGCGAAAGAAAGGTGTTGAGCAAGACTTCCAAGACCTCTTTGTCGCACAACGCGCCAGGAGAAAAGAAAAAAAGAACAGGCAGCAAAGTATACCACAGCAAATTACTTCATTAACCATAACACTCTCTCGCTCTCTCGAGACACTGCGTACAAAAGCGCTTGCGAGGGAAGCGTCAAGCGAGACAATGAAGGCGGTCACATCCATAATGGCGCTGCAGGAAGAAGAAGCCCGCGGGGTGCAGTTTCCGACGTCAAAAGCAACTTGGGTTGTCTGCGGCAGCTTCAAAGCTTGTGCAATACGTAACGAAAGCGGTACTCTGCGCAGCCCTTATCGAAGTATGTTATACAGTGCGCAGGCTGCCTACGCAGACATCTTGCGGGACCACAGACCCTAAGCCTCCGTATAGGTCTTCCTATGGTGAACACGGGGGAAGGAAAACAAGAGGCAAAAGGCAGAAAGGTTAACCAGATTAATTAAGCGTCCGGTTGGCTACTCTGCACATGTGACAGTGGGCAGTATACAAACGGCATTGTTATGGCGTCAGCTCGCAATTAGGTATTTTCCCAAATTAAGAATGCGCAGTTAGGGAACGCTGACGGCCGGCCGGGCGTATGCAAAATTCTTACATGAAGTACAAAAGAACAAAAAAAACAAAGAAGAAACCAAGCCAAATCACAGTCATTCGCAAACACAAGAGTGCGCTGTTGTTGTATTTCTCTTTTTGTTTTAGCGAAACTAAGCCACTCGGGCACGATACTTCAATGCAACCTGCGGATTCCGGGCAATTTTGGCACAAACTGCATTTGTACACATTTTACGTAACCGGCTACTGCAAATGGGCACGTGTACACACGTGATTCGCAATCACATGTCCGCACTTTGCTTGAGCAGCGACGACGTGAAAACGCCCTTAACCGAAGGAAAAAGCAAGACCGTCCCAAAGGCAACGCGTGAGTGTCGATCACCGTTTTCTGGATTACGCGGAGTACCCGAACGAGTTGTCCGCTACAAGGACAAGGACGCCAAACTTATAAAAATAAATTTAAAGAGAAGAAAGCTGCTCGCTCCTCGCACCATATAAAGGTCACCCGAAAGCCATGTGCTATAACGCTTATGCTACAGCGAGAGAACAGAAGGAATAAAAAAAAATGTTTTTGTGCAGGAAAAAAAAAAAACTCGTCACGTGCGCGCGTCCCAAACTTTCGAAAGCGTCGTAGGCGGAGAGAGTCGTCGCCGTCGTTCGGGCACTGACGAGTTCCTTTTTTTTAATTTCTTTATTTTTTATACGTGGGAGGCTCAAAAACAGCAACGCGTGGTCGTGGCGTCTTGTAATAATTTATGCACTGACACGCGCACACACACACACAACTCACTATACTGTGTGGGCCAGCGCCTGGTATTTGTGTACGTATCGCGCGTAATAAGAAAAATATTCAAAAAGAAAAAAAATTCATTATTCGCAATCTCGTTGAATGGAGCATGGGACAAGTACGCGCGGCGTTCGCCGCTATTCTCCGAAGTATACCGCGGCGAATGAATCTGAGAAAACGATCCATCATCGCAGCAGTGCCTCGACGAGGGGGAACAAAAAATGTGTGGCGAGAGCGGAATCAGTCATCGCCCTGAAGAGCGTTGAGAGTTTGTATATATATATATATATATATATATATATATATATATATATATATATATATATATATATATATATATATATATGAAACAGAAGTGCACGCGAGATGTCGAAAATATCTCGCCTAGCGTTAAAACTTTAAATCGATTACCGGACGCAAAACACAAAGGAAAGAAAATGAGACAGCCCGTTCCAAATATGGCCTCCCATAGATCACCTTGATGGCCATAACCAATCCCCGTCTTCTCTTTCTTCCCCTCCCCCCCACCCATATACGTTTCCTTCCTTACGTCCCCCTATATATTAGGGAAAGCCAGTTCTCTGTATGGGAAAAAGAAAACTGACCATAAGCTGCGACGTTTCAGATGGTGATGGTTATTTCTTATTTTTGTTCTTCCTATGTGCCTTCGACGATCTTCCTAGGTTAGACTGAGAAAGGCCGTTAAAGTAAGAGCTCGTTACGGGCAAAATTGATTTTCACTGCCGTTCCCCAAACTCGCCCCCTCCCCACGTTCTTGTTTTTCCTTTTTTTTTTCATTATCTGCTTCTTTCTTCGTTTCGCTTTCTTCTTGCAAGCTCTCCGACTTTCCGTCGCCACTGAGATTTCCGCGCCGAGAGTTCTCCGGAAATTTGGTCGAAGCGTACGCGCCTATACGTATACGTTCTTGTACAGTGTACTCGTATAGTCTATATACGGTCTTACCGATAGATGGCTTTCACGTGACGTCATGGACGCCGTTACTCGCCACGCTGGTCCTCCAACATGGCGGCTAGGATGACGTCAGTGCAAGCCGTCTATAGAGAACCGCACTACACTTTTACGTCACGACCAGTATGTTTACTTGTAACAGGCCCTAGTACAAGTATGTACGGTACACAGGTCCTACAGCGGCTCCTCCGCTTCTTCTTCCACAACGTCTGATCTTTTCAGGCAACCATTTATTTGGCATTTGCGGAAAGCTCTACTCATAGAGCAGTCATTCAGTCTTGTAAATCTTGCTTGCAACCAGGTTCTAAATATGTTCAGAGGCTGTTCCTGCAGTAGTTTCTTAATTATTATTATTATTATTGCAATTACTAATTTTGCGTTCATAACCGATTCTATTTTTCTTGATAGTTAACTGTCTTTTTCCATTAGTCAGCACAAGCGCGGTACACAATTAAATGGAATTAAGTATTCATGTTGCAAATGTATGCGTTTGCATTTGACTATATTCGATATTGGATTCGATATTCGAAGCTTACTACCCGTAGTCGATTCGCATTCGAAAAAACTTGGTATTCGCCCACCTCAAGTTTAAACGTATTCTTTCTGAAAGCTTTCGTTAAAATCGACATTAATTCGTCCTCAACCGAAAAAAAATTTATTTCGCGGTTCCCTTGCACTTCGCCTCCGTCGAAATACGGCCACTGCTGCCAGGGCAAAAACAACTAACCTCCAACTCGCCAGCGTAACGCCACAAGCACCCAAGCAATAGCGGCGAGAGTAAACGAGTATGCTGGAAACGAGCATGCTGGAAACCGCAAACTTGGAACTACTAACTGACCGAAGAAAAACTGCCAGATGAAATTTTCCTTCGCCAGCTTTATTACGGGAAACTAGGAATACAAGCGCGCGACTATATTATTAAGGACGCATCTCGAGTACCCCGCCACAAACACAGCCAGTATTTAAAACCGCTCTTTGCACGAACAAACCTTTTTAAATACTCAGTTTTCCCGAAAACAATCAATGATCGGAATGCCCTACCTGGAAATTCCCACTGGTTACAATTACCGACTTGATGTATCTTGTTGACTGTATCTATTGTATATATCTGTATGTTCGCTTTCTTTTTTGTATTTGCTCACGTAGCCCCCTCCTGCTTGGACAGATGTCCGCAGGGTTGTCAAAATAAATAAAATAAAAAATAATTTGGCCTAATACCGTTGTGTTAGTCACAGTGAACGAAAGGCATGCGTGAAGAAGTGCGATTCGAATACCGCGAGATGACATGAAAACCCAGTGACAATGCAGCATGAACATGCCAACCTACCGCACGACGTTACACCCTCATCACTATGTTTAGACAGAGAGAAAGAAAGTTATTTCTTTTTTTTAACGCAGGAAGCACAAAAGGGCGGTCACTTTCTCCAAATACGCATGTACATGTTCGATTTGGCATATAACCGTGGTATTTAAACAAGAGATTGACGATCCGTTGTTCTTGTCCGTTTCTTTTTTTTTTTCAGTCGGAACGTATACGTTACAGTCGGTGACAAGCACCGACTTCAAGAAGCGATAATGTCCGCAAGCCGTCATCGAGTCTGAAGGGCATAAACACATCATCTACATACACACACTATAGATTAGAACGAGCGAGCTCTCTCAAAATGCCTCGTTTTCTAATTTTACGTCCCCTCTTTCCCCTACACACCGCACGCACATGGTGGCGAACCCGGTACTATTCTGCGTGACCTCCCCTGTGCCTCTTGTCCTCCCTGTCCGCCACCTGTCTGCCACCTCTCTCGCCTACTTATACCACTCTATTTGTATCTATCTATCTCTACATATCTGCCTATATTTATCTCACTTTCTATTCTTCTATCTCTTTATCCATATACTTACTTTTCCATGTCTATCAGTCGCTCTACCTATGACTAACGTCTCTTTCTAGGTCTGTGTCTTCGTCGGCCAATCTATATCTATTTAATATCCGTCTATACCACTCAATCAGTTTACATTTCTCCCTCTTCTATCTATCGCTCCCTCTCTGTGTATCGGTTGCTCCCTCTCTCCCTCTATTTTTATCCATCATAGCTATATATATGTATCATATATATCTACTTATCTATCCATCTATCTATCCAGCATATCTATCTATCTAGCATATATATCCATCTATCTATCCAACATATCCATCATATCTATCTATCCAACATATCCATCATATCTATCTACCCAGCATATCCATCATATCTATCTATCCAGCATATCTATCTATCTATCTATCTATCTATCTATCTATCTATCTATCTATCTATCTATCTATCTATCTATCTATCTATCTATCTATCCTCGTCCTTCGGACACCTCACACGTGCGCCGCACGGTTGTAGAACCACCGCTCCCAACCTTCGCGGCAACCCGCAATCACGCCACGCGCCGCGGCCGCCTCGACGGTCAGCGTTGTTGCCGCACGCGTCTTCCGAAAAAACACCTTCAGCTCGAGGAGATTGCGCGAGCCAGAAAGGCTGGTGACACAACACGCGTCAGGCCGACCACGACACCGCATACGCGGCCGAAGCCTAGCCAGCACCTCGACCCGTGTACCTCAGAGTTCATTAGAGGGCCAGTTTCCATTAGTGCGCGCTATGACGACACGCGATACGTGGTGCGCTGCGCACAGAACAGCGAGTGGAGAGGAAGGGGGGAGGGGGGTTAATCTCCAGACGGGGCCAGTGCTTCCTGTGACCGAAGGCCGCTCTTTCCAAAACACACACACATGAGTGGGTGGGGCGAGCTAGCTAGGCGCTTACGTAAGACGTTCTGTCCTGCGCGGGATGAAGAGTCGGGGAGGTCGTGGTGGAATAGCGTTTATCACGAAAATGTGCACGTGTATCTACTTAGCTTGCATACTAGTCAACCTTTCACGGGAAAATACTGCACATGGTGTGTGTGTCTGTGTGTGCGTGTGAGTGTGTCCTTACCTTAACGAAAAGACGGATTGCCACGCAAGAGGCACACTCCAAGAGACGTTCTCGGTCGTTGACGCAGTGTCGGTGATGGTAAATGGAATTGCACATACTACAAAAATGCGCATCACAGGTCACTTAGTGTGCATCGGTTGCTCGATTTGTCGTGCAAACTCATTACAACAGAGGCAAAATCAATGTACTGGGTGACGGCCACTATTCGAGCCGACCGGCGAACCACAAGAGAGGAAAGGCAAGAACAGTTATAATGACGCTATGGCCTAGTAGCGGAAGCGTGCCATAGACTTATACCACAGTGCCGGCAGAGACGTGTCCGGCAGCAACGGCAGCCTCGGCAGAGACACCTAGCGGTGTGGCGCTTAACCAAAGCGCGTGTCTTTCAGCCTATACTATAGAGTTTCCTGCAACGATCACTAGAGGGAACTCTGGCGCTGCGATGGTTCAGCCACCATGGGTGGAAATCATATTGACCGCAAAAAAGACGGGGACAGAGGAAGAAAACACATAAACAGCACGGGCGGTAACTTTCAACTGTGCTGTTTATGTGCCCGTGCTGTTTATGTGTTTTCTTCCTCTGTCCCCGTCTTTTTTGCGGTCAATATATTTTGCAGTAAATACCAACTTGGCCAAACTGAAGTTCTTCTGAAGCACCGTGGGTGGAGAGAGAGAGAGAGCAGGGAAGAAGGAAAGGCAGGAAGGTTACCCAGACTGAGTCCAGTTTGCTACCCTACACGTGGGGAGATGAATGGGGAGTGGAGAGAGAGAGAGAACAGGGAAGAAGGAAAGGCAGGAAGGTTAACCAGACCGAGTCCAGTTTGCTACCCTACACGTGGGGAGATGTATGGGGAGTGGAGAGAGAGAAAGCAGGGAAGGAATGGCAGGAAGGTTAATCAGACTGCGTCCAGTTTGCTACCCTACACGTGGGGAGATGAATGGGGAGTGGAGAGAGAGAGAGCAGGGAAGAAGGAAAGGCAGGAAGGTTAACCAGACTGAGTCCAGTTTGCTACCCTACACGTGGGGAGATGAATGGGGAGTGAAGGAGAGAGAGAGCAGGGAAGAAGGAAAGGCAGGAAGGTTAGTCCAGTTTGCTACCCTACACGTGGGGAGATGAATGGGGAGTGAAGGAGAGAGAGAGAACAGGGAAGAAGGAAAGGCAGGAAGGTTAACCAGACTGAGTCCAGTTTGCTACCCTACACGTGGGGAGATGAATGGGGAGTGAAGGAGAGAGAGAGCAGGGAAGAAGGAAAGGCAGGAAGGTTAACCAGACCGAGTCCAGTTTGCTACCCTACACGTGGGGAGATGAATGGGGAGTGGAGAGAGAGAGAGAGAGAGCAGGGAAGAAGGAAAGGCAGGAAGGTTAACCAGACTGAGTCCAGTTTGCTACCCTACACGTGGGGAGATGAATGGGGAGTGAAGGAGAGAGATAGCAGGGAAGAAGGAAAGGCAGGAAGGTTAACCAGGCTGAGTCCAGTTTGCTAACCTACACGTGGGGAGATGAATGGGGAGTGAAGGAGAGAGAGAGAAAAGATGAGTCTATACCACACTTTCACCGTGGAATGATGATTAGTACGTGGACTTGGCTGATCTTTGTGTTGTGGCTTCGTTTATTGAGCTTTGCTTGCCTTCATCGACCTAAATTTCGACTATGTTGTTGTTTTATGCGGAAGGCGATAAGGCTTTGCGAACGCGCATAATCGCCGCTAAATGCAGTGCATCCGCATGTCCACAATGGTTTCGATATCGGGCTCATGTGATAAAGGTCCTGCGTCCTAATCTTGCCGTCGGGCAATTTTAATAACGTTTTAACTATTTCTAACGCGGTGCCTCATTGAAAACGACCAGTTCGCAAAGTCTCGAAGACGCGCTTAAAGCCAGAAGGACGAAGTTTAGGCAAGTCCGTTGCACCGACAATCACTTCCACGCTGGCCGATTACCATCCCTGCTTGCAGTTACCGTATAGACGCATATATAACGCGGCAGTTCCCGTAAAAATTGTACGAAACTCCGTGATTCAGCCGTCGGTGCTTGTTTCATCGCGAGAACAGCGTCGACATCTGGAACATAAAAAACAAAAACGAAATCGCATGCACTGTATACACAACGCGCTATGGCTGCGGCTGACTGCCTCGCAGTAAATCTAGACTCGGAATTGAGAAAACGGGTAAATTTTCTAGTCTACAGCCGGCGCTCAGTGAACTTGTGACTCCAGGCTCCGCAATGCCGCACTGTTATATATATATATATATATATATATATATATATATATATATATATATACGCGAGGTTAGACGATCGAGGCGCGCCGCGAACTCCGGCATCGTCGCAGATCGTCGATACCGCGCGCCAGCTTGAGCAGCCATCGACCAGAGAGAATGCCGGGAGTATAAGAAACACAGAAAGCAGGATGCGAAAGAGCGTGGCACAAGTTGAGAAAGGCAAAGAAAGCAAAAAAGGAAGGGACATGGGAGGGGTTGGTGTAACGCGGCAAAGAGAGAGAACGATCAGCGCACCACCACCATAGCTACCACCACCACCAAGCGGCAGCAGTTGCAGCCTATACGGGCTCTCTCTCCGAACCCTGCTCACATCAAGGAAACACCCTCCCCTCCCGCGCACAGCGTGAAACGCGTATAAAGGAAACGCGCAAAGGATGCCGGTAGCAGGCGAACGCTGGAACGGTCGTCTCTCTGTTTCCCAGTAAGACGCGACGCGGCTGGTGTACTGCGACGGCACATCGACGCGCAAAAAAATAAGCGAGCCAAAGGAAATGGGGGCAAGCCCACCAACAACACAGAGGCGGCGCGGCGACCACTTGCGCAGAAGCACGCACGCTCAGACACACAAATACGCGCAGGAGAGAGAGAGAGAGAGAGAGAGAGAACGAGTTCGTGCCCTAGAGCCAAGAGCCGAGTTACGACCAGCCACCGGGGCCGAGCCTCCGCGTATATGCGGACTTCGCAACGCGCACTATAAACGTGAGTTATGAATAAGCCAAGAGGCGAGCCAAGACGAGTCAAGGCCCGGATACAAGGAAGGAGCAGCCGGAAGAGGAGGAAGGGTGGGGGGGGGGGGGTCGTAATATAAGGCGTCACGGCGGAGAAGAAAGAAGTTGACGGCCGTATAAACGTCCGCCCGGACGGCCAAATGACTCGTTCCCTTGGCAACATGGTCGCTAAATCAGTTCCTTGGCAAGCTGCGTACATTCGGGAGAAGCGGTGACGGCTTTTCGATGCAGTGCGCTTATACACAGTACCGTATATACGCGACATGCCGGGGGCGCTGAACGAGGGTCGAGGATTGATGGCGGATATTCGAACGTGCACTACGCAGAGAAGGTGGCAATTGGGAGAAAAAAAAAACAAAAGGCTTTATTTTTCTGGAGAGGGAAGGGAATTGGGAGCGTTTTTTTTTTTTTTTTTGCCAAGGGACAGCCTAAGACGTGCTGAGCAGTTTTCGACGACAGCTGCTTGAAAGGAGGACTAAGGAACCAGCACTGTAAATCATTTTAGACCCGGTGAAGTTTTCTTTCAGAGCTTCTCTATTAGTGTCAAAAAGCGCAACGCGCTACATAAAAAAGAAGAGAAAAAAAGGCTTCGTGAAAAGTTGGGAACTATACAGACCGGCTGGCGAAAAAAAAAATCGAAGCAACGCAGACGACACAGCGCCTGCGTCGTCGCCAACTTTCTTTGTCTCCATCTTTTCGCGACGTTTTTATTACAATGTATGAACTCCAACCCGCTACTCTATATAGCCGTAGATCAATATCTTTATCTTAACGGTGCTCTGCTCTTGCTCAGACTTCAGAGAGAAAGAGAGAGAGTGAGAGTTCGCACTTTATGGTCCCCGGCCGCGCACTCTAACACCTGCCGCTGTTGTTACTTCAGAGAGAGAGAGAGAGAGAGAGAGAGTTCGCACTTTATGGTCCCCGGCCGCGCACTATAACACCTGCCGCTGTTGGTACTCGCCATTGTTGCCCAAGAGAAAAAAAAATAAAACGAAACGCGCCCTCTACACGCTTCGCAGGTACATCGACCTCCTGGTCTACGGTCTCAAGAGTCGCTCGCGAGACAAGCGGAGTCGCCAACGACAGCAGCAGTGGCACCTGACGCCCGTGCGCCTGGAACAGCCGCGCTCCCAACAGGTGCGCCTCCCGTTCCTGCAGCTGAATAACTGCACTCGCTCGTACCCAGTGTAATAACTTACACCATTAAAGGGAAAATAAGGGTGCAAATCTGTCTATAACTCGCACCCTTACACCCTATCTGGATGTAATGGTTTTAGTTATTCATCGACTTACACCCCTTTTTCACCCTATAAGGTGTAAATAATCTTACAGTGTAGAATTAGTAAGAGTACTGACATAATATTTTAGACTGTAAATTGATTTTTCGTTATATGAGGCGGCGGACCTCTTTAAAACCCTAAAAGAAACGCTGACAAGCCTCAGGAAGCCTTAGATAATGTAATATAATAACTTTTCTACGGTCGGCTTCGGGTTTAGATTCTACGGTGCCGTGACGGTCATAACGAAGAAGGTAGCTACACGAGGAAGCAAGACACTGCGAGCGTCAAAACGTCGCACAATGCTAGCGATGCCCCGCTGCCACCCAACCACATTCTGCATGATGACGTCACGAAACTGACCTCCAGGGAAATGAAATCGAAATTGGCTGTAGAGAAATGGTTGCACTGACATGTGTACTTGTTTGTCTTTTTTTCCGGAGACTGCTTTTTACCCGGCTGACAAATGTTGAACAATAGGCACTTTTAGTTGGGCGTCCGCAGCCACCCACCACGTACGCAGCGCGCGAGGTTGTGCGCACGTAGCGAAGCGCGCGAGCACGTATGATACAGCATTAGAGAGGTTTAGGTTAGCGGACGCAAGCGGGCTTGCATACGCAAGAACTAGGGGCCACGGTACTGCGCATGCGCAGAACCCTACGTCCGGGCGTGCACATGCGCAGTACCGTCGTCGCCCCTAGTTCTCGCGTACGCAAGCCCGCTTGCGTCCGCTAACCTAAAACTCCCTAACAGTCGGCCGAACGCAAAAGCTGAGAAGGGGATTGCTGACCTGCACGCGCAGCAACCGGAATAGTGTGCTACTCAGCGCCGCCATATGCCATTTTCTGAAACTCTGTAGCCAGTAAGAGCCGCCACGAAGTCACACAACAAGCCGGAGTCACAGCTTCGGCAAGAGCCATACAGAAAAACGCGCTTCTCGTGGACACGCGGGAACGCGCGAGAACGTCCCGCAAAGCCCGCAGCGGACGCTACGCAGCTTTCGAAAAGCTGCAGGCACGCGCACACAAGAGACCGTGCGTGCCCCTGCGTACTGCGCATGCGCACTGTCGCCTCCGCGGGTTTCCCGCGTACGCAGAGCTGCTACGGACGCCCTACTAAAACTGCCTATTATAGGTGTGTTCGATTCACAAAAAGGTGCACGGCACCACAACTGAAAAGGTGCAGGGGGTGCTGGGCTGCACCCACTCGCTGCAAGGTTCAAGGGTGCACTGCACCGCGGCGGCACCTTGCATAGCACACCGTTCAATCGAGCACGGGGGTGCAGGGTGCACAGCTGCACCTCGGGGAATACGAGGGTCTATGTGCAGTGCACCGTGAATAGGTGCAGAAGGTGCAGAGAAACTTGGCTGAATCGAATAGACCTTATATACCTCGGCGCAGGACACGCCAAGCATGTGTCAAGAAGTTCCTCGAATGCTATCGTTGATTCTATACCTGCTGTGCCTGTTCTCACCCAAACTCCGTGTAACCTGCATGTGCGACACGAACTGTGCATAGTACTTTCTGGAAGGCACGCCGTCACCAGCGATTACGTGCGAACGTCCAACGAGTCACGTGAAAAATCCGACGCGCTCGATCCCGCTGATCATATTTTTGACCGCTCATTGCGTTCGCCGCCATCGTTATTGCGCTTTGAGTGCCGCGTGCTTTTGTGAGCGCAGGTCCGCCCAATAAAGGGTTTGTATCGCGATGCACATTTTTCTGCTGCTGTGTTCATCACCACGAATACAACGGGACAACATCAAATTATTTAATGCGCCCTGAAGTTCGCCAATATTTTTTCTACGGTTTAGAAGTCTAGCGCCTTTACTTAACGCAAAACGAAAATAAATATTCGAGAACAACATGTCAGTACCTCCTTCAACGTGCACCAATAGCTCGGTACGCTAGCGCTTTTGCATATCTATTTCGTATACCCTGAAGGACAGGGGCATTACAGACGGGTGTGGTCAAATCAATTCTGCCCCTGTCGAATTAGATACACCGTACATCCCGCGCAGATTCTACAAGGAACGCGGTCGACCACGCACCGTGCATCTGCCCGTATACGGGCACTTCACTGTCTGCAGGCTGCCGAGGCGCGTCATACTCACACCCCACCGACGTACTCGCCCAATCGGGCCGTGTATCGCAGGTGGACTACTACCTGCTCATGATCCACGAGGACCGGGACACGGCCCTGCTGGCGCTGCTCGAGAGCTTCATGCAGTCGGCGCCGCAGCTCGTGCTGCAGCTGTACATACTGTGCGACCGGTACGGACTGCGCATGCACGTGGACACCCTGACAGGTGAGCACGACACGTCTCACATCATCATCAGCATCATCATCATCATCATGGTTACGCCCACTGCAGGGCAAAGGCCTCTCCCATACTTCTCCAACTGGTCATGTACTAATTGTGGCCATGCCGTGCCTGCAAACTTCTTAATCTCATCCGCCCACCGAACTTCCTGTCGCCCCATGCTACGCTTCCCTTCCCTTGGAATCCAGTCCGTAACCCTTAATGACCATCGGTTATCTTCCCTCCTCATTACATGTCCTGCCCATGCCCATTTCTTTTTCTTGATTTCAACCAAGATGTCATAAACTCGCGTTTGTTCCGTCACCCAATCGGCTCTTTTCTTATCCCTTAACGTTACACCTATCATTCTTCTTTCCATAGCTCGTTGCGTCGTCCTCAATTTCAGCAGAACCCTTTTCGTAAGCCTCCAGGTTTCTGCCCCGTAGGTGAGTACTGGTAAGACACAGCTTTGGAAACACGTCTCACAACCGCTCCTCAAGTACACTGTTCCTATACGGCGGAGCTTTCTTTCACGAAGCTCCTTTCTGGGCGACGACAGTGAGTTTTAGCTGTCCGTGAACGTACTACTGTTTGCGGAATACGGGGTTACCGGAGAGGTGTATACTACGACAGCAAAAGCGCTGGCAACGCCATCTTGTGACAGAGAGTTTAACCAAAGAGCAGACGAAGCTAATATTGCAGTGACTTACCGTATGCTACTTAAATGCGGATGTAAGGTGTTGGTAGCGACGTCAACGTTAACGTGCAATCCTAATACAGTTTTTTTGCGACATGAGCACCCCCGTATCACAAAAGCTTTTCAAACGCGTTGTAGTTAGACAAAGTGTTACAAGATGTCGTGGCGTTGCTACTGCCGTCCACGGCTACGGTAACCTGTAAACAGCAAGAAGCTAAAGCTAGAGAGCTTCAGTGTGTGCGGTAGTCCGGTATACGCAATGGCGTTTTCGGAAGACCGGGTTACCGCGGAGGCGTAAACGTGAGCGGCCGAGTCAGTGGTGCTACCAGGTAGCACAGAGCTCCACCAGACAAACGCAGAGATAATACTGAAGCAACCAAGTGTATTCTACTTTGCTGGTGGTATAAATTTTCGGCAGCGGCGTAATCGCGAACACGTTGCTTTTTTCCATTTTTATGTTTAGCTAAGAACGCTCAGTGACTACGACGCCCTAAAAACAGTTGCACCCTTTCGGGTGTATATTTGCCCCACAACAATAATCATCTGTTTTCCCGCATTTCCTTTCTTTAACGCTGCGAGCCTGGTACTTCTAAGTCACGAACGGCATGCGCGTTATGAGCATGACAAAGCATTCTTGACATGAAAATAACGAACGCAGCGTTTTCGAGAAAGGAAATGCGGGCAAGGCAGATGAGGATTATTGTTGTGTGGCAAGTATACACTCCAAAAGGTGTAAACTTTTTTTAGAGTGTATAACACGTCTGTCAAGCGTTGTAGTGAGACGAAGCGTCACAAGATGTCGCTACGAGCGTCGGGTAAACCCGTAAACGCAAACGCCATTGCGCATACCGGAATGTCGGACTGGCCAAATCTATTTACTGTTAGTTATTTATTTCCATTTATTTATTTATAAATACCATGAGCCGTAATTCTAGCCCAAGCAGGAGGGACTATATACAACACAAAAGCAGGTTTGTCTAACAACATGTCAACAGAAGAAATTGATCATCAACAGATCATCTTAATCCAAACAGGTCAAAGCGCATGAAGTCTGCATCGATAAGTAATGTACACTGGTATTATCAAATGCACCAACATCAGTGAACGACTCGAATATATATATATATATATATATATATATATATATATATATATATATATATATATATATATATATATATATATATATATATATATATATATATATATATATATATATAATATCTGCGTATGTATAATACGCAGGCGTTCTCATCAAAGAATAACAGAAAAAGCTGCATGTTGACGTTTACGTCGCCGCCAACGTTTTAATCGCCAGTAGCCGAGTAACATATGATAGTACAGTTACAGTAATAGTCACTGTAGCTCTATGTCTATGCTTTTCTTACCATGTTGCTGCGTAATTCTGAGCTGAAAAGACTGCCATGGATTCGTAATTCCAACTCGCCCTAGTCGGTACTTTGTTATGCAATAACAGCTTCTTGTCCTACCTCTTTAATATCTTCGCCACAAGATGGTGTCGTGCCACGCGACCGCTCACGTAAACATACACGGTAACCCGGTATTCCGTGACGGCTAATACGTTATGCAGACGCGCTAAAACTCTCTAATGCGTAGAAGAGCAAAAAAACGCCAACCGCGTGCGCTATCGTACACGTAGCCCGATGAGACACGACAGGCTGCGCACAGCTTCATCAAGCGGGGATTTCTCCCGCAAACGTGTTTCGAAACAGCATGTTGCGAGAGCGAGCAATTAAGTCGCAGCCGCAGGGAAGTTCGCTTCAGAGCAGCAGCAGCAGTAGCGGCGAACAACGCAGTCAGGGCACAGGAGGCGGTGCTAGACGTTATTAGCGGCCGGTCATCGAAAAAAAGAAAGGTTAAAGAAAGAAAGAATAATACAGCACGTACAATCGTGAGAGCTCGAAAGACTTCGTTAAAACGTAGTCGCGTTTATAAAGTGCGTACCTCGGAATTTCAGGCTCGCGGAAGCTCTGGCCTCTCGTTATATACTATGTACATATTAGAGAACCTCGCCACGGCGAATAACACGCATACACCCGCGCCGTCCATATATTGAGAGACAATGGAGAAGAAATTAATAGAGAGAACGAAACGAGTTTATAATTAACCCCGGAAGAGAAGGGCGAGGAGGGCTGGGGGGGGGGGGGGTTGGTTCGACGGCTCCAGACCTCGGACAGGGTGGTCGTGCGTGCACTTTTAGAAGGGCAATATCTTTAAGCTTAACAAAAAAAAATCAGACAGGAAAGAAAGAGAAATGGCGTATGTCAACGAGTGCCAGAGTTCCGGTCGCTACAGATAGACAAACGAAAATTAAAACAAAATTAAATCATTACATAGAATAAAGGAGAGGGGAAAGAGAGTAACGAGCAAAGAACACAAAAACGGCAGTAATCAGAGCAAGCGTAATCTACGCAGCTTGCTTTGGAACAAAAGCAAAACGTCTAAGAGCGAGAGTAGAAAGTACGAGAAATATGTGCTCGAGGAAGGGGAGATACGCTAAGAGAGTCTAATATTCAAACAAAAGAAAGGGGGGAGGGGGAGAGGGAACGGAGGCGGGCAGAAGGCAAGTTCATACGAGTAACGGCACGCCTGCTACAGCAACGGGGAGGGCGAGGACCTCGCCCGGAGCTCTTAAGTCGTTAGTTAATCACGTCCTAATGAGGGACGCCGTTGCACGAAAGAAAAAAGAAACGTCTGAAGTGCCCCGGAGAACGAAGAGCAAGAAGCGAGGAACGGACGCGATAAGTATAGGAGGACTCGGAAACAACGGAGTGACGTATAGAGCGGATCGTGACAAGCACTGTGATCGAGAGTAGTACAGGCAGCGCCAGGCAGACGGAAACAAGATGAACAGACGCCTTGTTATGAACAGACGTCTTGTTTTGCGCTAGGGCCGTGGCTGCATGCTACAAGCAGACGGCAAGAAAAGTAGAGGACAAGTACGGCGCAACCGCTGGTGTCGTCTGTTCAAAGTAGTGTGCTCGCGTCGTCTGTCACTCGTGTTCTCGCCTGTGTATCATTATCACCATCATCGCCATCATCATCATCATCAGCCTATCTTTATGTCCCCTGCAGGATGAGCTTAAGGCCCCTCCCTCTGATCTCCAATTACCCATGCCTTGCGATAGCTGATTCCGGCCTTGCGTCTGCAGATTTCCTAGTTTCATCACCTCACCGATCGTTTCCTGGCGCCATCGACTGCGCTTCCCTTCCCTTGGTACCCATTCTGTAAATCTAATGGTCCGCCGGTTTCCACCCTACGCATTAAATGGCCTGGCCAGCTCAATTTCTTTCTCTTAATGTCAACTAGAATATCGGCTACACGGTAAAATCATTTACGCCCTAAAAAGTGAAAAGGGTGTAAATGTGTCTATAACACACACCCTTAGAGTGTTATCTATATAACAGACACCCTAAGGTTGTGAGTTATAGACACATTTACACCCTTTTTCACTTTTTAGGGTGTAAATAATTTTACAGTGTTTACTCTCCGATCCCCACCGTTCTCTTCATGTCTCTTAACGTTAGCCTAACATTTCTCGTTCCACAGCTCTTTGCGAAGTCCTTGTTATCGAGTTTCATTGTTATCCTCTGAGTTTATGCCCCACATGTTAGCGCCGGTAGAATGCAATAATTCTACAGTTTTCTTTTCAACCAGAGTGGTAAGCTCCCACTCAGTATTTTGTAGTGCCTGCCGTATGGACTCCAACCCATAATTATTCTTCTGTAAATTTCCTTCTCATGGTCCGAGTCTCCTGTGCGTAATCAACCTAGATAAACGTACTCCTTCACAGACTTTACAGGGTGACTGGCGATGTTGAATTCTTGTTCCCTTGCCAGGCTATTGAACATTACCTCTCTCTTCTGCGTATTAATCTTCAACCCCACTCTTACATTTTCTCGGTTAAGGTCATCAATCATTTGTTGCAATTCATCTCCATGGTGTTGCTCAACATGACTATGTTATCTGCAAACCTAAAATTGCTGAAACATCCGCCGCTGATACTCACTTCTATGCCTTCCCATGGAGTCTAACAGCTTGAATACTTCTTCCAAGCATGCAGCGAATAGCATTGGAGGGATTGTCTGCTTGCCTGTTCCATTTCTTGATAGGAAAATTTCTACTTATCTTGTGGAGAACCAAGGTGGCTGTGGAATCTTTGTAGATATCCTGTATATAGGTGGCGTCCACAACCCGCGACGTCTGTGCCGTGTTTCCGGCTCCTGCAATCGCTTCCGCCGCTCGCAACCAGCAAAATCATAGCCTTCGAGATTTACATTTGTCATAAAGAGGGCGCCATTGCTCGGGCATGCATTGGGACACCATCTATTGCGCTAAAACCATCGCTACAGGCAACGCAAAGCAGACGGCCGGGGGCACGAAGGACAGACGACGCGCGAGGCACGCCAGTGTCGTCTGTTCCTTCTTTTGCCTTCTGCTTTCCAGTGCCTAGATGCAGTCGCGTTTCAAGAAGCGCGCCCTGAACCATGCAGTGTCGTCTGTTCCTATATAATGTTCCCTTCTGCTTTCCAGTGTCTAGGTGGAGCCGCGTTTCAAGGCGCGCGCCCTGAACCACGTGAACCCTGCGACACGAGAGTGTGCCAACAAAGACACAAACGCAGATGATCGGGACTTGAAGCGAGATACACACTCCTGTTCGGAATACGGGCACGACGAACAAGCGTTTACCTTATTTTTCTCTACAGCTGGCGAGACATAAGGGTCACAGAGAGATGGAGAGTCGAAGTTTTCAACCGTGCGCGAACGTGGCAAACTTCAGCCTGGAGCCAACGTTTAGACAAGGATCGAGACTTGTCCTAGAGCCAGTACGAGCAGTTACTCCGGCAACAGAAGTTACCAGCACTCGCTTGCATGCAACACACAACCTACAGACAGATAGCGTCGGTCTGTAATTTGAATATGCGAGAAAACATCGTTCCGCTACGAGGAAACTCGAAACACAAACCCCTTTTTCCAGCGTTTCTACCATTCCTAGAGCGGCGCGCGCCCGTTGCCTTGCGACGCCATCCAGATGGCGCTCGCCTCCGCGCAACCGACGCATGCGCACCTCACGCAAGAGGCCGCGTTTCTACTGCAGAAGGCTCGCCTTCGTATAGCGTTCACCGCCAGGGTTTGCCGGTAAACATTACGGTTACGTAAGCTGCAGTTGCCGGGAAGCGTGAGAAGCAGTCGGGGACCTTTGACTGCTATCGCGTTCCACTCTTAAAGGCGAAGCTTAAGCGTCCTCCAAACTTTTGCGATGTCGATCGTCACGGTCCGGCTACTATATATATATATACATATATATATCCAGCGGGCAGCACTGGTTCTCGCACGCAAGTCGTCCACTTCTTCTTCTTCTTGCACCTTTAGCACTCGGAAACAGCAGAAAGAGAAAGGGGAGGGAGCGCGTTCTTTTCTTACGCGGCCTTCCGAAAGGGCCAAAGGGCCATTAGGCTTAGCGCCCGGACACCCCTATCAGCCGCCCTCGTACGACAGGAATTAAGAAGGGGGAGATCAGTGGCAAAAAGGTTAGAAACGGCACGGATACGGTATATAACGAGCTCCGCGCGCGCGCGACAGGTACAACTAAAAGGTGCAACGGTGCACCGGCAAAGCGGACGAGAAAGAAAAAGAAAAGAAACATCACCAGAAAGAAATTTCTAAATAAATAAGTAAATGAAAGCCACGGCTTGCAGCACGGGCTCTCCGAAACCGCTTCAAACGTAGTCGTTACCGAAGTCTAAGGAGAAGTCGCAGGAGAATCAAGATGGAAAAACACAGACGAGGCAAGTCAAGCCAGCTATATATTAGAAGAGCGATCGACAGAAGAAAGAGAGAGAGAGAGAGAGAGCGGGTCGAACACCTCCCACACTTTTCTTTCTCGATCTTTTCTACGCTGCTCGGCGCTCTATCGCTGTCATTAGTTGCGGACCGTATTCAACCTGTTCCGCCCTCCTTCCATTTATTAAGATTAATTGCTCGATCGAAGGGTGCTAGATGGCAACGGAAAGCACCGTTCAGAATATATATATATATATATATATATATATATATATATATATATATATATATATATACGGTGATGACACGAGGACGAAACTTCCTACACAAAAGGACACAGAAACCTTAGTATCTTTGATCTTTCAGGAAAAGGTCTAGCGCGTTCGCCCCATACAGAGTCGGCGAGTACAACGGCCTCAGCGCTGAAGCATCGAATAAGACCGGGCAGCTCAGCCTAGGCGCACGGCATCGTGTGGACGGTGGCAAAGGCTGTACAAAGCCTATTCAACGGCACCTCGGGTTGAATAACGGAGTCGCCGATGGCGCCAAGCCTTTCCCTTTCTCCTAGAGTGGATAAACTAAATGGGGGGAGAAGGCGGGGGGGGGGGGCGCGAACACGGGGCAGCGCGAAAAAAGGCTCGCGCGTCGGACAAAGGCCGAAGGAAACCGGAGCCGAACAAAGGGGCTTAAGAAGAACGACGAAAATGGAGAGGAACGCACACCGTTAATGGACTGTCCCCACCTACGGCGCCATGGCGTAAAGATTACCTGACCTGCAGGAAAGACAGAGAGAGAGAGAGAAATAGATATAGAAGATAGGAAAGGCAGGGAGGTTAACCAGACGTACAGTCGCTGACAGAATAAAATGGACCACGGGATCTCCGAAAACGTTCAATTCCCGAGCAGCCTTGTAGCCGTAACCAGTAAAACTGCCCACGACAACGTTGTTAGCATATTCTAGTCGAGGTCCAAAATGCAAATACCAGATTGCGTTGTGAGGTTGCGGAGATATTCAGCTTTTTCTTAGATTTCATGGTCCGTAATATTCTGTCCGCGACTGTACGTCCGGTTTGCTACCCTGCACCAAGGTACGGGGATGACCTGCAGACCTGCAGGAGAGTTACACAGGGGGGCAAGGGGGCATGCAGGCGCGACCGATATATACACTCTAGAACGGTGCATATCTGTCCACGGCACGAATGAAGCGAGGACAGGCGGGCGGAGTGCGTAATTGACGCGGCGAAGCGCGCGCCCTCTGTCGCCTATCAAAGGCGAAACTGGCTCGCTCGCCGTACTGGGACAGACAGACGGAGTCGGCCACAGAAGTTTACGGGACACCGGATTCGCGAGAAAGTTTCTAGTTATCGCGCAGCCAGGGCATAAATACGAACATAAATACAACACAAGGCACATAACCTACAACAAGAGCAAAATCCGGACAAATTACCGAATGCGAAAGCAAGCATTCGTAGTTGCCGATTTTCTGAATCACCACCCTGGCTTACTCACTATGATAGGTGAATCACCGTCCCTAACCGTTCTTAAAAAAAAAGAAAGTGAACATGTATTTGTTGTCGTTTCAGGTTATGACCGTTCATTCTTTTGTATACAAATCGCATTCAATGTTTCTATTACGTACTTCGCGTGCTTTCCTTTGTTTGTGTGTGTGTATGTATGTATCCACTGGGTGTACCATGCCTACCCTGTGTGCTTGGGTGTTTTGTGCAATCGGAACGGGTCTCGGGGAATGTGAGTGACACTTAGGCATTCGTGCCTTTTTGTCCGTCTCTTTGACATAGATTACTCGTAATTTTCTCTCATAATACACCATTCATTCATTCATTCATTCATTCATTCATTCATTCATTCATTCATTCTCCTCGCTCGCGTCGCAGTGGCGGCCCAGCTGGGCTCGGGGAACGGGACCGACACTTGGTCAGGCATTCGTGCCTCTTTTGTCAGCCTCTTTGATAGAGATTCTTTGTATTTTTCTGTCAATATACAACATTCATTCATTCATTCATTCGTTCATTCATTCATTCATTCATTCGTTCATTCATTCATTCATTCATTCATTCATTCGCACATTCATTCGCTCGCTCGTCCTCGCTCTGTACCCGGCTCCGCAGTGGCCGCCCAGCTGGGCTCGGTGGGCTCGTCGCTGTTCGAGCTGTGCTGGTCGCTGGCCAGCTACCACCGCGCCCTGCGGCGCTCGGTGCCGGACAAGCACAACATGAGCCGCACCGGCTCGGCGCTGCAGTTCCTCTGGCGGCTGGGCACCGTGGCGTCGCGCGCCGGCGCGCTGGCCCTGTTCGCGTCCCAGTACCGGTACTGGCTGCTGCCGGCCTGCATCGGCCACTGGGGCGTCATGACCGTCTGGGTGATGCACCAGGGCACGCGCTTCTGCGACAGCGACGCCGGCCGGCCGAGGCCCTGCCGCGAGTACCTGTTCAACATGCTCATCGGCGCCATCTACCTCTTCTGCTTCCTCAACGTCAAGGTGGGTTCGACCGCCTGAGGGACGCGCGCGCGCGCGCGCAAGATCTTGGAGGCCACGCATCGATGCGCACACTGGCAACGCGTCCTGTCTAGTCTTCGTCGATCGTTCTTCCCGCGCTATGCTTCCAGTGTAACTCGATAGATGTGTCACTCCGCGTGTAGCTAGCTAGCGCCCTGACGAGCTAGCCTTGAAAGGTGGCTTCTCCGCAATAACACTTCTCGAAAGGAGAAGCCAGCTTTAAAGGGACATAATCGTTAAAGTCGTCCGTTTGGGCATACGGTTAAATTCTAATCGGTAAAGGTGGACTAGATAGCATTCTAAAGGAGCCAGTGATTGTACCTAGCAGGTTTCATGAACATTTATCGCCCCGCCATGACCCCAGTACAAAAAATGCTTTTTCTATTGATTTTTTTCTAATGTTTAGAGGGTCCGGACCCTCACTTAAATTACAGAAACATGACCAGTCGAAACTATCGTCAGTACTCCATTGACTCGTTAGCGTCATCCGCTCTACTTTCTTTTTTTTCGCCCATGCAGGACGAGCCAACACGGTACAAGTACAGCGCCTACTACGTCATCGCCTTCCTGGAGAACACGGCGCTCATCGTGCTGTGGTACTTCCGCGCCGACCCGGCGCTCTGGTACCGGCTCCCGCTCCTCATCGGCGTCATCGGCAGCTTCGTCGTCGGCATTTTCTTCATGCTCGTCTACTACCGCTTCTTTCACCCCAACGGACGACTGCCGCTGTACAACCCGATCGCCCGATGCTGCTGATAGCCACTTTCCCCAAGGAGTAAAGCAAAAGAAAATAAGATTCTCTGCACCAAGGCAGAAAGAAACGGAACGTACACCGCCTTTTCATTTTTCCTTTATAGTGACGTCGTGACTGACAAGCCGTGATCATCCTGAAAGACGCAGAACAGTTCTGCGTAGGTCTTGCTGTCTCTCTCTCTCTCTCTCTAGAGCTAAGACGGCCGTTTCTGAGACAATGGCTGCTGGTCACGTGGTTCGTTCGACGTGCGCTATTCTAAAGGGAAGAAAGCTGGCGAATGCGGTGCACGTCATTCGCAGAACAGGATTTTTTTTTTCTTTCTAACCTAGGCTCACCGAGGGGACCCTGCGTCTACGTCCACAATAATACCCGATATTTACATATGTCACCCTGCCACCGCGTGTGGAAGGATAACTCCGCCGGCGACTATAACATTGAGGCAAGAACGTTCGATTCGCTGGCGAAACAAATCGGAATAGCCAGTAACTCAGTGCGAGCCTTTGGACGATCGCCTCCGCAAAGCAGTCGCCAGAGCAAGCCACGAGGAAACTGGAAAAAGAAAACACCCGGGAATTCGTGGAAGAAAATGAATGGCGCCGCATTCCTGGCCGTCCTTCCGGGCCTCTCCAACCGCGACGTGATGGATCATCCGCTCGCGTCCAGAAAGACGAGAAGCCTTTTTTCCCACATCGCGTTTCTCCGGCGTTGGAAGGGGGGAGGAAAAAAACATCGCAAGAACGTTGCAGGGCGCGGGATCTCGACATAAAAGGTCACGACGCCCCAGCCAACCCGGCACTAAGGAGACGGCCTGGACGTTCCCCACAAGACAACTAGGGGACAGCAAGCGCATCGAATGTAGGCGGGAGCCGCCGGCGAAAACGACGAGAGCCGAGTCAAGCCGAGCCGCTTTCAGAAAAAAAAAAAGCGCGCGAAGTGAAAAAGCGGAGTAAACGATGTAATACGTAGTAAAAAAAGAAGAAGAAGAAGAAGAAGAAGAAGACGAGTGCGCATCCTTCCGAAGCATCCAGCAGCGACGAAGCCCGGAGATTGGAGGACAAAGGAGTCGCTACAGGCGTCGACCCCTCGGCATCCGTCAAATCGACCGGCGTCTCCGGGCGGGCGCCGGACGTCAAAAGAAAGACTACGCGAAGGGCGGCTAGCGGGGGCTCGGATGACGCCGCCAGCCCCCATCCGTCACCTTCAAAGAGAAGAGACGAAACGTTGGAGCGCGGGCGGGCTCCTTGCGTGTCGCCTGCCTTCTTAGTTATTCCTTCGTTTTCCTTCTTCTTTCCAACATAAGAAGGACGCCGTCAGTAGAAGCGACGCGGGAAGCTCCGATTGCCCAACACCGCTACCTTTACACGTGTAGGGGAGAAAAGGCACGACCGACACGGGCAGATGCGCCCGCAGCGCTGTTTACGACGGCGTGGCAAGCGGTGTGACCCCGCAATGCACCCGGGAATGTCCAAAAAAAAAAACATTTCGCAATACGCAACACTCACTCGCGTCCTGCGAGGACGACATGCTAGAAAGCGCCTACAGCGGGCCAGATTTTTTTTTTTTCCGCGTCTCTAATGGGGTGACTGACACCGGCGCAGAGCAAGTGCCGAAAACTCCGGCAACGTCGACGTTTGGTGACAGCATGGCGCGACGCGTGGAGAAACTTCTGCGAATGAAACGAAAGAAGAAAGAAAAAAAAAGGCGTGCCCAGACAAGCGTTGTGTGCGCGTTCGTGTCTGTGTGGGTGCGCGTGTGTGTGTGTTCCCGCGTGTGATACATGATATCGCGTGCTAGAACGAGGCAGCGTTTCGTCGCTTCGGACGTCGCCGTTTCTTCTGTCGTCGCTTTTCGTCTGGTCTCGTTGCTCTACCGCGCCCCTCTCAGGCGACAATCATCAAAGTCCGTTTTTCTTTTCCTTTCTTTCTTTTTTCGGCCGACACGTTCCGCAGACATTATATACGAAGACTTGCGGCAGATTCCCTCCCCAGTAACGTTTAAGGAAACAAAGCGACTTTCGCAAAAGAAGAAAAGAAGAAGGGAGGGGGAAGGGGAGCATCCCGAATGAACACTGTTCTCAACTTTCGCTAGCCGGGATCTCGTCGGGCCTTTGCGGTTGCAGGACCTCCCATGGAAACACGCCTCACCCACAGGTCCCGCATGGGGATAATCCAACCAGTCATTCTGCAACCGCATTTCCAGGTGCATCCGCAAACCGAAAATAAGAAGCTTCGCAGACAATTATTAAACAAGTCAAACAATCGTGCAATATGTACCCCCAATGTTCCCACAACACCGCTGCAGAGCTCGAATGAATTTATCCTTGAAAGCTAACTACGCCTGTAGAATTACACCTGTGAAAAAGTGCTGGGGAAGAAAAGAATGCGCGCTAACACGTTAATAATAACCAGTGCAGTGGACGGTGAGCGACGCTGTGTACACAGTGTTGTCCCCATAACCCCGACGAAGACGTCAATCACGAGAATTCCCCACGGCAGAACAGGAAGGACTGCGCCAGTGGTGAACGTTCTGTTGCAACGTAGTGAGGAGCGGTGAACCAGGCTTGTTCTCGATAGCAGTGTCGGACAGATTGTGTCACGGAGCATTGTGTGGTCTCACCCAGTAAGGTGTGTGTATTTTTCGTGTGCCTCTGCTACAGGCATCTTGAGGAACACTTTTTGCCAATTCTCGAGCAAAACTTTTCGGTGATTCTGGTCGTAGCCCCGGTGCGGTGGTGGCGATCACTGTGGTGTTTCGAATTTGTTTTCACTCGTCCTAGGTACATCAGTCCATTTGCGCACTTCGTTAGGATCACAAGGTTACGTAAAACCCAGCTGCTGTCGCGGGCGAAGTGGCCGTTGCAGTGTACAAGCGAGCAGGTTTACAGCTGAACTGCCAAGAAGGAGATCAACAACATTCTTGGCCTAGCAGAGTTTAATTTTCTTTCGCTCACCATAGGTACATCAGCTCACTTGCATGCTTCTTTAAGATTGCAGAGTTACATAAAATCCAACTGCTGTCGTGCGAGGAACAATGTGGTGGTCGCAGTTGCGGTGTACAAGTGAGCATGTTTGCAACCAAACTGCCGAGGAGCAGGTGAACAGTATTGTAGGCCTAGCAGAGTTTAGTCTAATTTCACTCACCCTAGGTACACCAGCCAATGTGCACACTTTGTAAGGATTGTAGAGTTACAGAAATCCAGCTTATGTCATGAAAGGAACAAATTGGTGGCCACAACGTACGAGTGAGCATGTTCGCAGCTAAACTGCCAAGGAGGAGATCAGCAATGTTATTCTAGACCAAAGGAATAGCTCAAGATTTCCTACCTTTTATTAAAGCAATGGAGCTCTGCTGCAGCCTTTAGAGAGCACTCCTATGTTCCGGGCAGGGGTAACCCGGTACAAACTGGTGTCAGAATAAGGTCCACCCCAGTTACGGTGAGCACTGACACATTTCGTGCAAAAGACAAGGCAGGCTCGATTTGTGCAAGGTACTGGAAATAAATGAAAATTTTCTGTGTGGTGTAGACTAGCTGTCTCATTCTGCTAAGATGCTGCCAGAGCATGGCATGAATTTTAGCACTCTTGCGTCATGCCGACACTTCCTGAGCTACACCCCAATGCACACTGGCATGTCGTTGTGCTAGTAAGGCTGGTTGAAGTGCTCTGCCATAGTGGAAGCGAACATATTGCTGATATTAGCGAAGCTAAACTTGTGAAGGTGCGCATTCCTTATGCATGACTGACAAAAGCTTGACAGGTGCCAGTTTGTGCACAGTTAATACGTACACAGCTCTACACAGATGGGATAGTTAAAGTATACATTAAGTCACATGCAACAAAAAAAGATGACAGTGTCGACATTCTTGTGTACTGCAAGTATTCTTTTTTTTTGAAGTTTTTGTAGCAACTACACACTTATTGAGTGCTAATTTTGGCCAGTTGATGTATATACTAATGCTTTATAACAGCGGTAAAAATCACACTTTATAACAGGACAAGAGGAGACAGCGCATACAAGTGCCAGCAACTGTAATGTTTATTTGTAGTGAAAGGCTACATAAATGCAGGCACTACGAAGTGCAAGAGAACAGGTTTTACGAACCACACTCAGACAATTCTTAGTTGTCATATCTAATGGTTGCTATTTGGTGCTCATGCATGGCATCTGCTTTTGTCCTTTTGTAAAGCACTGTTTCTTTGCCTAAATATACGTACTAACTAGAGGTACAGCTAATTATGTTCAAAAACTGTTCACCAGGACAAGAGATCTGAATTGCAATCATTTAGATAAGAAAGAAATGTAAGCAAAATGTTATTGCTTCATGGTATACCTTAACGTGACCACCTCAGCCAGATTTTAGAGCCCCAAAAATATTCTGTGACAATGCGTGCCGTGGACAGGCACAACTGCTCGTACATATGACATTGGAAATTAATGGTCTTTTGTTGCTGTTACGTCTTGTATAACCATGGGAATGGTCAAGTTTTGGGCCAGTTCTAAGGCAACTTTACAGTATCTTAACTTTTTGTCATGTCATGAACCATGCAGGAATTTTATACAATCCGGTGGTCTCTCCGTCATAATTTAGAATTCTGCACCACGAGCACAGTAGTAACACTTCGTGAAGAGTATGATAATCACGCACACAGATGATTTTGCCCATTTGCAGTGTTCAAAAAGCATTTACAAGCTCTTTCATGCACCTTCAACAGATGTTATGAAATCAGACGGTTGCAATGCTAAGAATTGAAGCGCTCAAAAAGCACACCAATTTTTCATAAAGTTTCAATATCAGCACGAGGCCAGTTGACCACTGCATCGATTCGTGCGCAGTTAAACCTCGGCATCACAACACGTTTGAAGAGACCAATGCTTGCACTCTTCCAACGTAGGCTCTCAAGCGCCTATGCTGCAGTTTGACAGTCCTTTTGAAGTCACACTGAACTTCACCGCAAACAGAGAACCTAAGGCTGCTGCTGACAAGACTTTCATCAACTAAAGCTATCTAATCCAGGGCATGCTGCAACCATGCTCACTCGTGGTGCCTTCGTTGAGTTTCCTGCACAATTACTGTTGTGGCTCGCCATGCTTGATAAAGAGGTTGACATTTCTGAACGATCATTTGGCCAGAAGCCAGCAAACGAACAAGACACAGTCGTGGGGGCACCATACACGCGTGACACCCACCAAAGAATGCATATAGAACTGATATTTGCACACAGAGGAAGAACTGTCCAAGGTGAGTGCCAGAGTTACAACCGTAGTCTTAAGTCAAAGATGCAACAAGAGCTGGGAAAGTTTTTACACGAGTCTGGATGCCTGTCTTGTACAGTTCTTCTCTTTGTGTCAGTGTCCGTTCGCTAGTTTGTACGCAAGTATGCACCCAACTGGCCCAGCGAGGAACTGTGTTCCGTACATGGTGAACCTACGTGTCAAATGTTTCTTCTTCGTGCAGAAGATCGGTGTCAAAACCTGGCACACATGACGCCACATTAGCCAAGCCTTAAATGCAACGTGCTGTACAAATCAGTATCTGTAGGCTCAGACTAACAGGAAGCCAAGCGACTTGGTAAGGATTTATAGCATTTGAAAGGCAGGCATATAAAACACAGCCTTTGGATTGTTCTTTTCAGTAGTCATGTGAGCATGTTTTCAAACTTCTCAAAACCATGAATCTGAAAGCCAACTATCAGAAGTAATCCTGAAGTGTTACAGTACATTATTTTTAGGTGCGAAAGCAGAGATATGAAAGACTCACACGCACAAAGCGCCTTAAAGTTTGCATCCTTCTTTCGTACATCTCCTTTTCCACTGATAAAATAATGTTCAGCAGACCCTACCAATTTGCCCAAAGAAGTCATTTTGATCCAAAAGTGCAAACACACACATTTTCTGCTGAAGCCAGAGAGACAGCTCACTGACTTACATACTGTTATTTTATTTCATTAAGATGCTGATTTGTGCAGCACATTCCTTTTTACAGGGCAGCTAACGCTGTCTGACATGGCCTTTGTACTGACCCAGCTGTTCTATGGAAGCAATAATCGCTTCAGCTGCCTCCAGCAGCTGTCCACTTATCTTCCTTCTACCCATGCGTGCATCTTTTCCTATGGCTTCTGTCTTTGATGAACATGTACAGTGCAGCACACTGCTAAAGCGAACATGCCAGTGTGTGGCTCTCACTTCGATGCTGTCACTCCAGGTTCAAGTGCTAGCTATGGCGGTGGTAGCAATGTTAAACTGACTGGTTTAGCCTGGTAGTGGAGGCTAGAAATCCATCTGCCTTTAGCACCTCTCTCAGAGTAACACGAGCGCAGAAGGCTGAAGATTTCTCTTCAAGCAGTCTGGTGGCCTTCTGCAAATGCCATACACTGCACACAATCATGCGAGGACGTGAAGCTATGTCTTGGCTGAAACTATGTAGATGATCTGTGCAGGAGTGTAGAAAAGGTGCCACCAGCATCACCAACCAAAAGTTGATGATGCTTTCATGCGAAAAGCGAAGCGCTTCAAAACTTGCCACAGAGAAAGAGTCACATGCTCTAGACTTGTGTGTTCCGTTTAGCAGTGAACCAGGCTGTACACGCTCATCTAGTGCTTAGCCTTGTTCCGACAGTGCCAGAGTTGCATGACTTGCTGAAATGCAGAGTTGCTAAAGGCTGCTTAACCTTCACAAACACCCTTTCGACCTCTGTGCTTTGAGTCTGGTTCTGTTACTACTCGAGACTGGTACTT